>NC_080170.1:11370496-12570496 GCF_950295315.1 Erinaceus europaeus
GGGTAGCGAGGCGGTTAAGCGCAGGTGGCGCAAAGCACAAGGACCGGCATAAGGGTCTCGGTTCAAGCCCCTGGCTCCCCACCTGCAGGGAGTCGCTTCACAAGCGGTGAAGCAGGTCTGCAGGTGTCTATCTTTCTCTCTCCCTGTCTCCCCCTCCTCTCTCCATTTCTCTCTGTCCTATCCAACAACGAAGGCATCAATAACAACAATAATGACTACAACAATAAAACAACAAGGGCAAAAATAAATAAATAAACAAATATTAAAAAAAAGGCATCATTAGGTCAATTTCCTGAAGATAAAATTATAATATGGTTAAGAGAAAAGTCTTATTGCTGGGAAATATATTCACACAGGTATGGGTGACCTCTGGGTGCGGGGAAGGGGGTGTCCTGCTATAAGAGTCTTGGAAAAACAGTTTTGGTAAAAGGAATGTGTCAGGGAGGGAGATAGTTCACCCAGTAGAGCACATTACTTTCCCATTTGTAAGGACCTGGTTTTGAACCCCTCCGTCACATGGGACAGCAAACAAAGGGAAAGCTTTTCAAGCAGTGGGACAGGGCTATGGAGTCTCTCTTTTTTCTCCCTGTCAATAAAAGAGAGAGAGAAAGAGAGAAAGGAAGGAAGAAATAAAGGTATGACGACCCCCCCCAACACACAAAATACAACCTAGTGGCAAAAAAAAATTAATAAATTATGTGTGTATATGATTGTATGATGTGCAGGGAGAGGGCGACAGGGAGAGAATGGGATCAAATGACAATGAAAAAGGAGTGAAATGTTAAGAAAAGAGGAATCAAGGTTAAGACCATATGCACTGGTTTTTGTACTCTACTTTTGCAACTTTTCTGTAAATCTGGGACTAATTTTCAAGAGAGAGTTCAAAAGAGAAGGTATGTGGTGTGAGAAAACTGGATTCAGATTTCAATCATCTGTGGCAGGTGGCAGACTAGCCTGAGTCAAGACAGGACTCGTGCAGGTGAGGTAGGTCTTCAAGTGTCTCTTATGTCTTTATGTGTCCTCAAGTGTTCCTTCCGTCATTATGCTTTATGTCGTGGACACTAGCATATGCATGCTAGCTAGGGAAGCTCAGGTGCTGTAGTGTCAGTCTCTCTCTCTTTCTCTCTCTGAACTTGGCTCAACAAGAAAATAAAACAGAGCACCTTAAATCTTTAACAGCAGGAATGTGTTCTCTTGCAGCTCTAGAGGTGGAACATGCAAGGAAGGTGCCATCAGCACTCATGCTTCTGCCAGTTTGCTGCCATTCTTGGAGTTTCTCAACTCATAGATCCATCTGCAGTCTCCGCCTTCACCTTCATGGGGCCTCTCTGTGTATCTGTGTCTGTGTCCAGCTGTGTCCTTATAAGTCACACTGAATTGGGGTCTGCCCCTCATGGATGTATCTTGTTCACCCACCAAGATCCTGCCCCCAACCCCAACCTTTGGGAGCAGGGACAACTTGACCCATAACATGAAGGTAATTAATTAATCAGCAGAGAATCAAAGTAGTGACTGAGGTCCTGGAGGGTAGGGGCTCAGACTCAGTCTTGGGATGTCAGATCACTGGCACTTGACACAAGGAAGGAGCCGCATTTGGTGGTGCCTGGCCACAAGGGTTCAGACACTTCAGGGGGCTGTAGCCCCACAGAGAAATGGTACCAGGGCCTGGTCTCACAGACACCAGGCACTCACAGAGCAATAGCTGGCCCCAGGTCTGGGCTGTCAGAGTCCTCAGACCCTAAGTGAGCCTGAGGCAGGGATGTGCCACCCAGTGGCGCACCCATAGCTGGCCAAGCACATGTGAGGCCAGGTCTGCCTGAAGATTTGAGAAGCTGAACTAAACAAATAAATAAACCAAGGAGAACACAACAGCAGCAGGGGCCTTTGCTGGTGGTCAGGGCTCAGCAGGGCACAAGGACTATCCAGGCCTGGTGGGGGTGGAGCCCAGCCTGACCCAATGGCTGACAGCTGTTGCCTACACTTGGGGAGATCTTGATGAAGACAACCAGGGGACCCCAGGGCACAGCCTCCAGACAGACTCGGGATGCAGAAGCCACAGAACACTTACCCACAACTGTCCTGCAATCATTTGCTTGGAGTCTCGTGCGCAAAGCTAAGGCCAGTGGGGAAGGGGGGGCTGCGCGGGAGGTTGGGGGGGGGAGGTCTGACCCAAGGCAGGAGACCTGCTGTGGTTCCTAATGACATTAATACAACTGCTTATAGAATAGAATAGTCCTTGGTCCTGCTGTTTCCAATCTTCATTAACAATGACAGGATTGGACTTCATTTCCAAGGTTTTATGTCCCCCTTCTCCCCCGCACCCACTGCAATGAAAACCTGTGTCCCCAAAGACAGCAGTACAATTATTTAGGGTCAAAAATGTACATTTGCCTCTCTATAAACGGTTCAGAAACAACAGTGCCATTTTTATTGCCGACCTTTAGAGTCTACTGAATGCCGTGTGCGTTTTATGTGCGGCTCCCTTTGTCTCTCTGCCCCACTTGGAACACACGAGCAACTGAGCTTCAAAGTCACTCGCAACAATTCTCTGAGGCTCTGCCATCAGTTTTGTATATGAGACCTCTGTTTCTGTTTGTTTTCAATGTTAGGAGAGGGCTTTTGTTCTTCTTGGTTTAATTTTGGTGTTTAGTTACATAAAATGTTTACATGGCTCCAAAGCCAACCTATGAAACAAGGTACATTGGTTTGTAAACCTGTGGTTTATTCCTCTATTGTTTCCTTTTCAAAATATAAGCAAATATGTGTATGCAACCCTGCCCCCACCCGCTTTTACTCATATAAACTGCTGAGTTATATACACAGCTCTGTACCTGCTCAGCAATGGAGCCTGACAGTGATGTCATGGTGACACACAGAGACCTCCTAGTCCCTTTCTCAGCTCCAGGCCACTGTGTGGATACGTCACGTTATCCAGCCAGTTCCCCTTCGATGGATCCATGAGTATTTAGCATCTTTGTCTTAGCAAACGGTGCTGAAAATCATGGATTTGTGCATAAGTAGCTACCTTCTTTTAAAAAGAGCCTATTGGAGTTCTGAAACCTTTGGCTTGTCACTTTGGCTTGCCTCAGGCTCCTCATCTGTAGAATGGGAACAGTAATACTATCTCCTTCATTGTTCAAAATGTGTTAATATGCTTTAGAGTCCCCAGTCTAGGGCCTGACACAGAGTCAATAATAACTATTTGCTGTTGCTTTTTTGGTTTCCATTTTGTTTCAATTGTTCAGAGCCCAGTACTTTAATGTTCATCATCTGAAACATATTTTTAAATGCTCCAAGGAACTTCTGGAAAGATGACGGAGGAACCCTTTTGTCCCAATTCCTACCGCTAAATACAGCTACGAACATGGCATTTTGATGCAGATCAAACAAAAGGCAACAGTGTGGTGAAAAGCATGTTCTGGGAGGTGCAGCGGACTCCGTGGGGGCTTTCTCTAGAGCAGGACCCCTGGGGTAGACACCTTGATTCTCAACAGGAAGGCTGAGCTCTGGGTGCTGGGAAGGGAAGGGTGCTCTCACCTGGACAATCCTCATCCTCTGATACCTGGACTTCAGAGGAACGTGCACATGAGCAGGTGACTTTGCCAGTGGCTCAGCCTCTGGAGGGCCAAGCTGGGGACTAACACAGTCTACCATCTACAGCCTGAAGTCTGCACTTTACTCTGCCCCCCCCCCCCACCTCCTGCCACAGTACTGGCTTCTGTTATCCCTTTGGTTTCTGGAGACCCTGTGTTCTAGAAGATTCTTTTCATGTGCTCATGCTTCTGCTCAGAGCCACTCGTTCATGCAGGGTCAGCTGAGGAAGCTATGGTGGACACCTGGACTGGAGCATCCCGGAACAGCCAGTGCTGGGCAAGGCCGGGAGGGACTGGGCTCTGTACCCCAGGCTTAGAGCTGGTGCAGGGTGTGGAGAAGACTGAGAAACTGGGGTGTGCTACTTAGAGGCTTTCAAAAATCCTCTTGGTTTAGAAATAGGGGTTCATGGGAAGTTACAGGTAATAGAGCAATGTCCCCAATCTTACACGATCCTCAACCAGTTCCTGAACCCCTTCCCCAAACTGTTATGTGGAGATGTTGATGCTCTCCTCACAGGGGCTAATGGAGCAAGGTGAAAATTCCATACATATCTGGAACATGGCAAGAATTAATATATGTTATTGTCTCAGAAACTGATTTTATCAGTTTCTTTTCTTTCTTCTCTACGCTTCATCACTCCAGGCCAGCTTTTTCAGACAGAGGGAGAAAAGAAGGAAGGGAGAGAGAAACCAAACATCAAAACTTCCCTGGATACTATGGGGGCTGGAGCTTGAGCCCAGGTCATGCACATGGCAAAGCATATGCCTTCCAAAGTGAGCTAGCTCACCAGTCCAAGATTATCAATATTTTAATTTATGTCATTTTATTTATTTATTGGATAAAGACAGAAAGAAATGAAGAGGGAAGGGGGAGATAGTGTGGGAGAAAGAGAGACTTCTTCAGCATTGCTTTATGGCTCACTAAGTTTTCTCCCTGCATGTGGGGGGTGAGAGTCTTGAACTCAGGTTTTTTTAATGATCTTTATTTATTTATTTATTTATTGTCTAGAGATAGCCAGAAATTGAGAGAGAAGGGGGTGATAGAGAGGGAGAGAGACAGAGAAACACCTGTAACACTGCTTCACCACTCTTGAAGCTTTCCCCCTGCAGGTGGAGACAGGGGGCTCGAACCTGGATCCTTGAGCATTGTAACATATGCACTCAACCAGGTGTGCCACCACCCGGCCCTGTGAACCCAGGCTCTTATGTACTGTAATGTGTGTGGTCAACTAGGTGTGCTGCAGTCCAGGGCAACTTATCAAATTTTTTTTAATGATTTTATTTTAGGAGCTGGCAGATAGCTCATTCAGTAGAACAGACACTTTATAGTTCATCTCCCAGTACCACATGGGGTCAGTAGAACAGACACTTTATAGTTCATCTCCCAGTACCACATGGGAATACAACAGACAGCACCAGAAAGGGCTTCATAAGTGGTGAAGCGGTGCTGTGGTATCTGTCCTCTCTGTCTGTCTCTTTTTTCCCCCTATCTGACTGTTTGTCTAAAATCATGGGGGAAAAAAAAAAACTGGTGCAGGAAGACCACTCAATATGGCAACGGGCATGTTTGAAGCCCTGGATCCATCCGGTGTGGCCAAATAAGGAAGGTTTTCATGATATTTTAAGTAGGTACCACTCACGGCTCAATGAACACACTTCCTCATACACTCCTTTAGGGATCTATCTTGCTGCCACCCTTTGAGAGGGCAGTTTGGAAATACTCTGTGCAAGTGAAGCTTTAAAAACTTGCATATCATTCGACCTGGAAGCCAAAAGGAAACTGGGCAGAGGACTGACTGCATGTGCACAGGACTTTCCATGAAGCAGCAGCCAGTGCCTGGCAGAGCAGGCTGGGCAGCACCGGTGGACACGGGCTCTGCTGAGGTTGCAGGAGTAGAATCAGTCACACAAAGATGTGGTCATAGGACATTGAACTATTTCAAACAGTAGCATCTACGGGATGATCTTATTTTTGTGAGGAGAGACTCTGGCTGTATATTGAGACAAAGATAAGCATGTATCCTGGGAAAGATACCATCTATGGAAGTGTCTTTTTGCCTCAGGGTTATTGCTAGGGCTTGGTGCTTGCACTACGTATCCACTGCTCCTGGCGGCCACCTTCCCCCCACCCTATTGTTGTTGTTGGATAGGATAGAAAGAAATTAAGAGAGGAGGGGAAGAGAGAGAGGGGGAGAGAAGGATAGACAACTGCAGACCTGCTTTACCACTTGGGAATCGACCCCCCCACCCCTGCAGGTGGGGTATGGAAGTGTCTTGACCCAGAATATCCTGGGTATCCACACCCCAGCATGTGGGGTCGTGAGTTCACCTCACTCATGTCTACAGGGCAGGGAAACCCAGCAGAGATGGCACACAGACCCATGTCAAGGGGAAGAGTGACAGAAATACTTTAGGTGTGTAACTGTGACTGGGGATGTCAGAAGCCCTCCTTGGATGGTAGGACAAATGGTGGCGTGGGTGGCCCTACTGCACTGTATCTGAGCGCTGCAAGGACACAGGGCCTTGGCACTGGAGATGAACAGAGGGACTTCTATGAACCCAAAATAACAAGCACAACCCTTCTCCACAGCTTCAGAAGGCTGTGGGGTTCCTGTTGGAATGACTAAGCCCAGGTTGAGTACTTGTGCCTCTTGGCTCTTGCTCGTCAGTTCTGGCAAGGGGTGTGTGCCTGATGGATCTTGATGACTAGCTTTTTCAGTTGCCTTCCACATTTTTGTAAATCCTACCTTTTTTTGTAAACCATCTAGCCTTCTGGCCACCTAAAGTGTACAGATCAGTGGCATTTAGTGCATTCAAATTTTCTTTTTAAATATTTATTTATTTTTCCCTTTTTATTGTTGTTGTTATTGATGTCATCATTGTTGGATAGGACAGAAAGAGAAATGGAGAGAGGAGGGGAAGACAGAGAGGGGGAGAGAAAGATAGAAACCTGCAGACCTGCTTCACCGTCTGTGAAGCGACTCCCCTGCAGGTGGTGAGCCAAGGGCTTGAACCGGGATCCTTACGTCCGTCCTTGCGCTTTGAGCCACATGCGCTTAACCTGCTGCACTACCGCCCAACTCCCAGTGCATTCAAATTTTCAGCAAGCACCACCCAGCCCTTCCCATCCTATAAAACTAAAAGCCCTCACCCCTTAAACTGTAACTTCTTCGCTCCCCCTAGCCTCTACTAACTCCCATTCTACTTTTCTACTTCCTGTTGTTATAAAGATGAAGACTTTAGGAACTCCACTATTAGTGGAACCAAACAGTACTTGTCTTTTTTTTTTTTTTAATGTTTATTTATTAATGAGAGGGTTAGGAGGAGAGAGAGAAAGAACCAGATCATCACTCTGGTACATGTGTGACCGGGGATTGAACTCAGGACCCCATGCTTGAGAGTCCAACACTTTATCCACTGTGCCACCTCCCGGACCACAACAGTACTGTCTTTTGTTGAGTGTATTTCACTTAGCCTACTGTCCTCAAGGTTCTTCCATACTGTAGTAGGTGCCAGAATCGCTTTCTTTTTAGGCCAGAATAACATTCCATTGTGTGGATATAGCACTTTTTTCCATCTGTCCATCCATCCATCCATCCATCCATCTACTGGTTATATGGACTGTTTCCACCATATGGTTGTTAAAGATGCTGCAATGAACCTGGGTGTGCAAGCTTTTCTTGTAGACCCTTCTGTCAACACTTTTGGGTCTGTACTTGAAGTGGGTCTATACATTTGGATCTTTTCTAAGTCTGTGCTTACTGGTTTGAAGAACCATTATACATGTTATCCCAGACAATTCCTAATCCTCAGCCTGTGCCCTTTGTCCTAGGCTGTTTGCAGGGAGGTGGGGGTGGGGGAGAGAAACTGAGGGAGATTGATTGAGAAGTGCAGAGGGAAAGCACATGGTTTGACTGAGGGGTAAGGACTGGTGTGAACAGACTCTGGCCCATGGTTCTTTGTCAGCATTCTACAGAAACATCTTCTAGGTCATTCAACAATTCACTGCAAATTTATCTCCACACTTGGGGTCATCTCCTGGGGCCACAGGCATGGGCTTCCACCCCTATAGGGGAGTGACATAGCAGCCTATTGCCCCCAGCAATATGCAAATGGGGAGCTTTGGAGCTTTGGGGATTTAGTGTGTGGGCATAGAAAAATCTACATTTGGGAGTCGGGCTGTAGCGCAGGTGGCGCAAAGCACAAGGACCAGCATAAGGATCCCAGTTCGAACCCCGGCTCCCCACCTGCAGGGGAGTCGCTTCACAGGCGGTGAAGCAGGTCTGCAGGTGTCTATCTTTCTCTCCTCCTCTCTGTCTTCCCCTCCTCTCTCCATTTCTCTCTGTCCTATCCAACAACGACAACAACAATAATAACTACAACAATAAAACAACAAGGGCAACAAAAGGGAATAAATAAATAAAATAAATATTTTAAAAAATTAAAAAAAAAAATCTACACTTTACTAGACAGCTATCAAGAACAATGAACCCACCTTCTCTGACCCATCTTGGACAGAGCTAGAAGGAATTATGTTAAGTGAGCTAAGTCAGAAAGAAGCTAAGTCAGAAAGATAAAGATGAGTATGGAATGATCCCACTCATCAACAGAAGTTGAGAAAGAAGATCTGAAAGGGAAACTAAAAGCAGGATCTGACTAAATTGAAAGTAGGGCACCAAAGTAAAAACCCTGTGGTGAGGGGTAGACATGCGGCTTCCTGGGCCAGTGGGGGGTGGGTGGGGGTGGGTGGGATGGGATACATACAGTCTTTTAGTGGTGGGAATGGTGCTTATGTACACTCCTAGTAAAGTGTAGTCATATAAATCACTAGTTAATTAATATGAGAGGGGAAAAATTAATTGTATGTCTCGAAGTTTTTAAAACACAGACTGAGTCTTAATATATAGGCTGTGTATTTCATATGCGGACTCTCTCAAAAGCCTAGACCAAGTAGATCAGAGGCAACCAGTGGCACAGCTATTTACAAGATACTGGGTACTATACAGCAAACCCTAACAAAAGGACTTTTCAAAGTTAACCCAATTACCAAACAATGTGATGATAACATTAACTATCGATTGTCTTTTTGAACCCTAAGACAGCAGGAACCTCACATCTCCACTATAGAGCCTATATTTCTCCCAGTCCTGGAACCTTAGGATAGGGCCCACTTTCCCATATGCCTCTCCCAATCCATATCAAATAATATTGCATCAGGCGATCGCAACCTAATCAACTCAATGATTGCCACCTCAACATGCTTCAGCTCAGACTGTGTCCAGAGACTTCAGGTGTGGAATGACAACCCTTCAGCTTCATTACTCGGGTGAGACCTTTCCTTTCATAGCATTCTCTAATTCCATCCCAGGTGGATCACTTTCTAACAAAGTCCCAAAACCTAGATCTAGACCAGGTTCTATGTGAGAGAGCATATGTTCACACGTATCCATAAACAAGTGCAAAATATATACATACCTGAAAGCAGAAGTACACTAGAGTTTGCAGTGAGTACCCCCCTAACACTTCCTCTCCACTATTCCAACCTTTGGGTCCATGATTGTTCAACAATTTGTTTGGCTTTGTATGTTAACTCTCTTTTCAGCCACCAGGTTCCAGATGCCATCAGGATGCCGGCCAGGCTTCCCTGGACTGAAGACCCCACCAATGTGTCCTGGAGCTCCGCTTCCCCAGAGACCCACCGTACTAGGGAAAGAGAGAGGCAGACTGGGAGTATGGACTGACCAGTCAACGTCCATGTTCAGTGGGGAAGCAATTACAGAAGCCAGACCTTACACCTTCTGCAACCCACAACGACCCTGGGTCCATGCTCCCAGAGGGATAGAGAATGGGAAAGCTATCAGGGGAGGGGATGGGATATGGAGATTGGGTGGTGGGAATTGTGTAGAGTTGTACCCCTTCTACCCTATGGTTTTGTTAATTTATCCTTTCTTAAATAAAAAATAAATTTAATTAAAAAAAATATACATTGATAACTTAGGTATATCGGAGGAGAAATGACATGGTCCAGGCTCTGGCCAAGTCTCCCAGCCTCAAAATTCCTGCTCCTTCTAGCACAAAGGTCCTGGTCCCTCACAAATGTGTAACACACTGATCAGTTCACATTATGGCCCAGCAGCTTCAGAACTTGGCTTCACAATCAGAAACAACACTGAGTAAGGGGTCCACGTCCAGTTTGAGTTTTATGTCAAGGCTCTAATTTTTAAAAGCTATTTTTCCCCAGAGTCCAGTAAAAATCATTCTCTTTGAAGCAGAACTTTCCATGCTGAAGAAAGTTGCTGCCTGTTGTAAGCAGCTGAGCAACAGATGTGTAGGAGGGCAGCTCAACTCAGCTCCCACCCAGCCCTCCTGGGGACAGCTGGGGTGGGGGGCTGCCTTGGAAGACATGCTGCCCCAGGGCCACTTCTGCTCCTCTGCCTGCCCTGTAGCACACACTCCTTGGTGGGGGACAGGACTAGAGGACTCGGGTCAGAGGTCACTTAAAACCAGATCCAGAGGAGAGCAGACCAGGCAGGAGTGGCCCATAGCAGGTGCAGAGGCATCCGGGAGGGAGAAGGGTTGGGGTCATTGACCACAGTGGGGAAGGGGGAGGAGGGAGGGAGAGGTATACTTGGTCAAGCCTGGAGCCCTTTCTCCTCCTGACCCTGAAGGCTCTGAAGTGCTCACACAAACAGAGGCCACAGGGGAGACTTTCTTGGCTTCTCATCACCCACGGCCTTCCCCCAACAGCTTAGAGCCCCTTTCTGCCTGCCCCTTAAGTTTGTTGACAACTCAGCTGTCACACACACACACACACACATGCACACGCACACGCACACGCACACATGCTCAATCCCTCTAGAACTCTGTGACCCTGTCCAGGGGCTGCTTTCTCTCTTCTGTGCCTGCTACTATGCCTTCACTATCACCACCCCCATTCACCACCCCCCATCCAAGGACAAATATCATATACAAGGCTCCAGGGTTCCCAGGTAAGCCCCCTGCTGTTCCAATCCAAGTCTCAGGATGCAGTGAACCCACTGCCCAACCCACCCAGAGTCTCCGTCTCTCCTACACACCAGTTTTCCTCTCCCTCCAGTGACTTTCTGCTGGCTCTGGGACCCCTCTTCTTGTGCCTTTCCTAACCAGGCTCCCTTCCTTTTCATGGCCCTACAGGTGTGATGCCAGTACCCCAACCCCTGTGCATGTATTCTTTCTCTCCAGAGCCCTCATGATCTCACCTCCTCCCAGCAACACCTGGGAGTCTCCATGGTCAAATTCTGCCTTGATCCTCCTCTTCCCACCCAACACGGTCTTCCCACCTGCTCCCCACAGTCATGAGAACCAGCATCCCAGGGACCTCCCTGCCCTTCTGGTGACTCCCTTTCAGCGCTCATGAAGTGGAGCTCCCAAACAGCTTTACTCCTGCTTCTGCTTTTGCAGAGGACTCAGCCACCACTGCTTCCCCAGATCCCAGACTACTGAGCAGCCCTTAAACTCATGCCCCCAGCCTTCTGCCCCTGCCTGAGGCCCTGCAAATCCATCCTCTGCCCAACTAAAGTGTCAACTTGGAGCTAACAAAATAGCGCAGTGGGACACGTGCATGGCCCAGGTTTAAGTCCGGGCTCCACTGGAGGAAGATTTGATGCTGTGGTGTCTCTCCCTCTGTCCTGCCTCTGTCTCTGCCTCTCTCTCTCTCTGAATATGTCAGCCTAGAGCCATTCTCACTAGCAGTGAAAGTTAACAGAGAGGACATTCTGTGCTTGTCCCATACATGGAGCCTGCCTGGGAGAAGACAACTCACAAATGCAAGTTCCATTTCATTCTGGTTTATTGTCCAAACAACTTGGTGAAATTAAAACTTCACAGGGATAAATGTTAGTGTTAAATTTACATATCCACCCCCTAAACTGTTTAAGCCCAAAATTTAAGGACAAGAGGTTCAAATCCATCAAAGATCCAGTGGATTATCATGCTGTCATAACAAGGATAACAAGGACTGAAGCACTGACTTATGCTCAAACACAGATGAGTCTTGGAAACTGAGCAAAATAAAATAAGTCCGTCACAGGATGCCCCATATTGTCTGATTCTATTTTTTTGTGAACTATCTAGGTGTGGCGAATTCTGAGGTTACCAGAGGCCATCAGTTGGGAAAATGGGGAGTTACTGCTTCATGGTTACAAGGTTTTTGTCTAGGGTGATGAGAGAGCTTTGGGAATAGAAAATGGGTGATGGTTACATAACATTATAAGCACAATCAAATTAGGCACTTAAAAATGGTCAAAGTGGAAAATATATTTTACCACAATAAAATAACTCTTTTTGGTAAAGAAAAAAAATGAGGAAGTCCTAGCAAAGAAACAATTCTATTCTAGTCTAAAAAAAAGGAAAGGACTACATGACTTCGTGTTTTCTAAACATTATAAACTTTCAGAGCTAATGAGATGAAGGTGTCTTTGGCCCTTTGAGACATAAAATATGTTTCCAGTTTAGAAAATGGAATTTGGAAACACGACCTGGATTGTTTTGCTTTCTATAATTTGGGGGCAGGAGAGAGAAGAAAACTAACCAGGCAAGTCACTGCCTTTGGAACACAACCAACCATGGAATGGGCTTTAGTAAGCCCTCTTGTGGGCCTCTCCAGGACCTTGCCCTCACCATAGAGCAGCAGTGGTAGGAACTGTCTCACTCTCCGAAGGGAGGCTGGCTCAGCCTACTCTGCCACTCCAGGAAAAATGGTCCTGAAATGAATGTTTCTTTTTGTGACCATGGACTGCAAGCTCAGACTGACAGGGACTCGGGTTGCACAGGCTCCTATGCTAAATAGGGAATAGGTGTGTGTGTATGTGTGTGTGTGTGTGTGTGTGTGTGTGTGTGTGTGTGTGTGTGTGTGTGTGTGTGTGTGTGTGTGTGTATCCTAGCTCAGACCAATGTTTGGGAGCTACTTTCTGTCTTAATTGAACTTCCTAGCCCTATTATCAAGTCTTACACCATCTTCCCAGACAATAGTCAGTCCATCTGCATGTTAGCTGTCATGCTCAGGCAAAAATTATTAAAGTCATAGGCCCCTTGGAACATATCTAAAATAGACTCCCTAGCTTCTTCCTACACAAAGACCCCTAATTTAATCTGCTCTATTCTTATCTTTGGGTTCTTGTTTATTAATCTGTCCTGCTTTATCTCTTACCACTTTTCAGTGACCAAGTTGAGGATGCTATAATTCCATCGTGATTTCCCTGAGCAGATGACCTCACCAATATGTCCTGGAACCTCACTTTTCCAGAGGCCTACCACACTAGGGAAAGGTAGAGACAGGCTGGGGCTATGAACCAACCTGCCAACATCCATGTCCAGCAGAGAAGCAATTGCACAAGCCAGAATTCCCACCTTCTGCACCCTATAAAAAATTTTGGTCCATACTCCCAGTGGGATAAAAAATAGGGAATCGGGGGGTCGGGCGGTAGTGCAGTGGGTTAAGTGCACATGGCACGAAGCACAAGGACCTGAGGAAGGATCCTGGTTCAAGCCTCTGGCTCCCCATCTGCATGGGAGTCACTTTACAGGTGGTGAAGCAGGTCTGCAGGTGTTTATCTTTCTCTCTCCCTCTCTGTCTTCCCCTCCTCTCTCTATTTGTCTCTGTCCTATCCAACAACGACAACATCAATAACAACAATAACTACAACAACAATAAAACAAAGACAACAAAAGGGAAATAAAAGCAAAAATTAAAAAAAACTTTTATAAAAAAATAGGGAATCTAGTCATGTTAAGTGAGATAAGCCAGAAAGAGAAGAATGAATATGGGATGATCCCACCCACAGTCAGAAGTTGAAAAATAGCAGAAGGGAAAACACAAAGCAGATCTTGGACTGGAGTTGGTGCACTGCATCAAAGTAAAAGATGGGTGGGGTGAGGGGAGGGTTCAAGTCCTGGAATATGAAGGCAGGGGATAACCTGGGGGGGGTTAGATTTATTATGTGGAAAAATGAGAAATGTTACACATGTACAACCTATTGTATTTTACTATTGAATGTAAACCATTAATCCCACCAATAAAGAAAAAGAATAAAGAATAGGGAAGATTCCAGTGGAGGGAATGGAACACAGAACTCTGGTAGTAGGAACTATATGGAATTATACCCCTGTTATCTTGTTAATAATTATTAAGTCACTAATAAAAAACATTGACAGAGCCCATATAAATTCCAGTCAGGATGTATTCCAAAAGGAACTGCAGCGTGGTCTCTGTAGTGTACCCTACATGAAGCGGCAAGCCAAAAGGGCCACAAAAACTGTGCAAACCCCACCCCAGGCCCAGCACAGAACACCAGTGCCACTTGTCACCCCTAGTCTACAAGCTGCATCCTTGGGCTTTTGCATAAGAATATATTCAAGGGTAGGTGATAAATTTACTTCTTTTTATTTTAGAGTGAGAAAGTGAGAGAGGAGGGGAAGATAGAGATCGGCGAGAGAAATATAGACAGACACCTGCACACTTGCTTCACCACTTGTGATGTGACCCCCACCTGCAAGTGGGGAGCTGAGGGTTCAAACCAGGATCCTCATGTAGGTCCTTGTGCTTTGTGCGCTTAACCTGCTGGGCTAAAGCCTGGACCCTTTCTTCTTCTCCTTTTCCTTCTTCTTTTTACTAAAGTACTGCTCAGCTCTAGCTGATGGTAATGCAGGGGATTGAACCTTGGACTTTAGACCCTCAGGCATGATGGCCTATTTGCATAACCATTATGCTATCTATCCTCTGTCTAGTGACAGATTTATATCTAGGACAAGGGTACTGGGCTGGAGGACAGTCTGGGGGATGAGGGGCTTCTTGCAGTCCTCAAGCAGTCTAATGCCATGGCAGGCACCTCAACTTACAGACCATTTAGAGGAGCACACACACACCCCCATACCTTTAACCAAAGCTCTGCTCAGATCTGGCTTTTGGTGGTATGGGGGAACTGAACTTGGGACTTTGGAGCCCCAGGCATGAAACTCTTTTTGCAGAAACATTATGCTAAGCACAGAGCAACCAGACAGGGGCACCAAGCAGGGAGCGTCACAGCTTGCAGGGACTGTGGATTTCTCCTGCTGAAGGAAGGCCTTCAATCCCCTGGATGTCAAGTATGGTTTTCACAGTCCCAGAGCTGCCTCCTGTATAGGCCCAGGACTGAATTGAGAAAATCCCCATGACAAGGTCAGTTTCTGTGCCAATGCCGTGGCCTGGGGTGAACGATGTCTCACTGGACCAGGCAGGGGCAGAGCAGCTCAAAGATCAGATCCTGTTTCGCCCCAGAGGGAATGTTCCTGCTATGAATCTGGGGACTCACAAGGGTGGGAGCTTTTCTCTCGTTTTCTTTCATTGACTGCCATGCTGTATCAGTGCGTGTAATTGTTTCCATTACCCAGCCAGTGGTTCATGGGAAACATGAACCCAGACACCCAGAGGAGAAAGAGCAGGACCTTGACCAGTGCATGGTGGGAAGGCAACTTTGCTCAACTGCTCAGCACATGCTCCAGACTCAATGTCTCTGGGACCAAGCTACATGACACTGCTATTGCTGAAGCTGATGAGTTCTGATGTGAGCACTGTGCACACAGCTCTCCCTCACTGTGACAGTGACTAGATGAGAGCCCTCCTGACCAGGGCAGCTATTCAGGTGGTGGTGGTAGTGGTGGTGGTGGTGGTGTGTGTGTGGGAGGGGGTCTCACATGGTGAGGCTCTCTATGGAACAAGTGCTCTTAGGAGCTCAGAACGTGTGTGCAGGGATAGCACAAAGGTGATGCAGATAGATTCTCATACCTGAGGATTCAAAGTCCCATGCTCAATCCCCTGAACCACCAAAGCCAGAAATGAGCAGTGATCTGGTAAAAATAAAAACTAACTGAGCTGGGGGCATGGCACTTCTGGTTGAGCACACACATTATAATATGCAAGAATCCTAGTTCAAGTCTCTGATCCCCACTTGCAGGGAAAAGCTTCACAGGGGTTAAGCAGTGCTGTAAATGTCTCTCCCTCTCCCTTTCCTTTCTCTCTCAGTTTCTTTCTGTCTCTATTCAATAAATAAATAATAAAAATATTAAAAAAATTAAATCTTAAAAAATTGAAGGAAGGGTAGAATATCATGTAAGATAAATTTAAATATTTATATTTTAAGCTCAGAACCAGTTCAATTAAAAAATAATAAAGCATATCCTTTGCCTTTCAGTTCCTTCTCTTTATCTGTGAAATTATTTCCCATGTATTTATTTTTATGATAGAACAGAGCATGCACCTCTTAGCTCTGGGATGTGGTGGTGCTTCGTCCTGGTGGCTCAGGCGGGCAAGTCCTATACTCTTAACACTGAGTTTCTCCCATGCCATCAATTTTCCTTGAAGGTACAGACTGCATTGTGTCTGAACTGAAACTACATGCAGACGCAGGTGCAGCTGGACGCAGAAGCTGCAGTGATATTGTCACAACATTCCTTCCCAATCTCTCAGCTCTGGCTCCCCTATGCTGGCTCCATTCAGGGCAGGAAAGGTGAGGGCTGGCCACTCTGCATCCCAGTAGTTATGAGCCCATGGACTTCCTGTTCTGAAATCCCAACACTGCTCCATTCCAAAAGTTCCAGGAAAAACCTTGGCCCTGCCTCTTTGAGTGCTGGCTGGGTCCTGTGATTGTCACTACTTGATGGAGTCAGCTGGACACAGGAAGGGGTTCACCCACAGGAAACCCAGGGTGCTGTCACCAGAGGGCTAGGGGGCAGGTGCAATATCCTGGCCTGTGCCAGCTGCCCCTCCTGCCAGATGGGGCCACCCAACATGCTGTCTTTTACTAACATCCCCTCCCTCTGGAGGACCACCTCTTTGTCACTCTCTGCCTACCTGGGTTGGATGGGGCTGACTCCCTGGCCCAAGAGTGGCCATATGACCTGGGTCTGGCCAAAAGATGCATGTCCCCTCAGTCACAGGAATAGGTGTGAGGGGCAGGTGGCTCTGCCTGGACCAACAGAAACCTTCTTCAGGACTTCACAGCAGGAAGGGTGTGACCAGAGCTGGCAGGGGCTGTCACTGCTCTCATGGGGATAAACCTGTGGGCTCTGTCAGTACAGGCACACAGGGAAGAGGGACAGGCAGACACAGCAGGAGGATGGAAGTCCAGCAAGTCCAGAATCCTGGGAGCCCAGAGCATTTCCTGTGTCGCTCCAGCTGTCACCTCCAGTAAGAGGAGTCTGAGGAGGTGCAGTGGGCCTGGAGCCCAGGGAGGGGCCATCTATAGAGGTGTTTCCCTTTGTGGCCCTTGCGACTCCCTAAATGCAGGCTCAGACTGAGCTGTTGTCCAGTGTTCCCTTGGCCACATGCCCCTGCTCTCTAGATGCTGAGGTATTGAGATGGAAGGTTAAAGAATGACTGGGATGGGGGAGCACCCGGTAGAACACACATGTTACCATGCACAAGGACCCAGGTTCAAGCCCCCTGTCCCCATCTGCAGGTGTGAAGCTTCACAAGCAATAAAGCAGTGCTGCAGGTGCCTATTTCTCTCACTCTATCTCTCCCTTCCCTCTCAATTTCTCCGTGTCTATTAACAAAATAAAGGAAAAGAGAGAGAGAAACAAAGAAACTTGGGTGGGAGAGGAGGAAGGATAGATAACTCAGCACACAATTATCATGTGTAAGGACCTGGGTTCAAGCCTCTGACCTTCACATACAGAGGGAAGCATCAAGAGCAGTGAAGCTGAAGCAGTGCTGCAGGTGTCTCTATCTCTCCATATCTCCCTTGCTCCTCTCAGTTTCTCGCTGTCCTATCAAATGAAAGGAAGGGAAAAAAGAAAGAAAGGAAAAGGTTGGCAGAAGGGAGCTATGAATTTGTAAAGCAGCCACCAACCCCCAGCAATAACCCTGGTAGCAATAAAAAAGAAAGACAGAAAAATAAAAAAGAAAATAAATTAAAAAAAAACAAGCAAAGGAAAAAAGAACAGCTTGGTCATTCTGTTCCTAGGAATTCTGTTTATTCCATTGAACAGCATATGCAGCACTCTTTTTTTAATTTATTTTTTATTTAAGAAAGGAGACATTGAGGTTTCCTGTTCCGGAGGCGGAGCTACGAGCAGCAGATCGCTTTCTCTCCTCTCCTCTCCTCTCCCGGATCAACTAGGAATACCAAAGGAGACCACCCGGACCGAAACAAGACAGGACTAGAATGACCACAGGAACCCAGTAAATCACCCGTGAGTACAAACACGCGTGGCTGGTGACAGAGAGGAGAGAGGGGCCTAAGGAGAGATTAAGTGACTGCTAACAGTTCAACAGTTTATCAGTGGAGACACCACCTCCAGTCTGCTCCACAACAAGGGGACAGCTGAAGGGAGGAGAGGACTCCCCAGAGACTCACCAAGTGCAACTCTGAGTCTCCATTGCTACTACCCTCAGAATCTGGAGCAGCAACAGGGAGGGACACCAGGGGACAGAGATCTAACCAGGAAACTCAGGAGAAGACCTATACCTCGGTGGCATAGCTGAGGGGCTGTGAAAGTCTCTTTGCATAACCACTGGATTATCTCTGCCACACCCTGCTTTATCTCTTGGTCAGGAGTCAGTGATTAAGCTAAGAAGCCTATTGACAGTTTAAAAGCCCTCAGGATCCCATAGCCTACAGGGAAGAAAAAAAAAAGAGGCTTTTACACCACTGAGCTCCAACTCAGGGATTGAAAAAACTGTTAACTTCCACCACGGTAAACCCTTTAATTAAATTACTTGGACACAAGTCAATCCAGGCAATAGTGATCAATAATTTGAAAAGTACTGATAAAGGGAACTCATAACATAATATATAAAATGGTTAAAACAAAAAGAAAAAATATTGGAGACTCGAACCAGGACAAGAGTCCAGCTAAAAGTCCTCCAGAGGGTGAATCACAAAACAACGAGTTCAACATCCAAACATTAGCTAAGGAAATAATAACAGGAGTGAGTAAAGAATTTGAAAAAATTGTAATCAGAAATGCAGGAACAACAAATGAGAATATGGAAGAAAATTCTAATTATCTCATGGTTATTAGAGAGCTGAAAGCTGAAATCGCTGAGCTAAGAAGGCAACTAGCTGAACAAGCTAAAACAGTATCAGAGCAGGGCAACAAAATAGATGAACTCCAGAAAGCAGTAGAGGGCAGAGAGAATAGAATCTATGAGGCTGAAGACAGAATTAGCAAGATTGAGTATGAATTAGAGACAACTAAAAAAGAAGTAAGAGATCTCAAAAAAAGATTAAGAGATGCTGAAAACAACAACAGAGTCCTATGGGATGACTTCAAAAGAAACAATATACTCATTATTGGCATACCAGAGGAAGAAAGAGAAGGAGAGGAAGAAAGCATTCTCCAGGCCAGAATAACTGAAAATTTCTCTAGTCTAGACAACACCAAAGACATAAAGATTCAAGAAGCCCAGAGGGTCCCAAACAGAATTAACCCAGACCTAAAGACACCAAGACATATCATACTTAGAATGGAAAGGAATAAGGATAAAGAAAGGATCCTGAAGGCTGCAAGAGAAAAACAAAAAATCACCTACAAAGGAAAACCCATAAGATTAGCAGCAGACTTCTCCATACAAACACTACAGGCTAGAAGAGAATGGCAAGATATCTATCGAGTGCTCAATGAGAAAGGCTTTCAGCCAAGAATACTATATCCTGCTAGACTGTCATTCAGACTAGATGGAAGCATCAAAACCTTCTCAGACAAGCAACAGTTGAAGGAAGCAACCATCACCAAGCCTGCCCTGAAAGAAGTTCTGAAAGGTCTCCTATAAACAACCAGACCACCACAAACAGGACATATATCAAAACACTCTAAAAATCTTCAAGAATGGCGTTAAAATATCTTCAATCTTTGATATCAATAAATGTCAATGGCCTGAATTCACCTATAAAAGACACAGAGTAGGAAGATGGATCAGAAAACACAACCCAACAATATGTTGTCTACAGGAAACTCACCTAACTCAACAAGACAAACACAGACTTAAAGTGAAAGGATGGAAAACTATCATACAAGCCAATGGCCCACAAAAAAGGGCAGGAGCAGCTATTCTCATATCTGACATGATAGACTTTAAAATAGATAAGATTAAAAAAGATAGGAATGGACACTACTTAATGCTCAGAGGATCAGTCAATCAAGAGGACTTAACAGTTATTAACATCTATGCACCCAATGAGAAGCCATCTAAATACATCAAACTTCTACTGAAAGAGCTACAGCAATATATTAACAGTAACACAATCATAGTAGGGGACTTCAACACCCCACTATCGCAACTTGACAGATCATCCAGGAAGAAAATCAGTAAAGACATAAGGGAGCTAAATGAAGAGATAGATAAACTAGAACTATTGGACATTTTCAGAGTCATTCATCCCAAGAAACTGGAATACACATTTTATTCAAATCCACATGGATCATTCTCAAGGACAGACCATATGTTAGGCCACAAAGACAGCATCAGCCAATTCAAGAGCACTGAAACCATCCCAAGCATCTTCTCAGACCACAGTGGAATTAAACTAACACTTAACAATCAACAAAAGATTAGTAATAGTCCCAAAATGTGGAAGCTCAACAGTACACTTCTTAACAACTTCTGGGTCAAAGAGGAAATCAAGGAAGAAATCAAAATGTTTCGAGAGTTCTATGAAAATGAAGACACAAGCTATCAAAATATTTGGGACACAGCTAAAGCAGTCCTAAGAGGGAAGTTTATAGCTATACAAGCACACAGTAGGAAACAAGAAAAGGCACAAATAAACAGCCTGATTGCACATCTTAAAGACCTAGAAGAAGAACAACAAAGGAATCCTAAAGCAACCAGAAGGACAGAAATCACTAAAGTTAGGGCAGAAATAAATAACATTGAGAATAGGAAAACCATACAAAAGATCAATGAAAGTAAATGTTGGTTCTTCGAAAGAGTAAACAAAATCGACAAATCTTTAGCCAGATTCACAAAACAAAAAAGGGAGAAGACCCAAATAAATCGGATAGTAAATGAAAGAGGAGAAATCACAACAGACACTGCAGAAATTCAACATATCATGTGAGGCTTCTATGAACAACTATATGCCACCAAGCTAGAGAACCTGGAAGAAATGAATGATTTCCTAGATACCTACCAACTTCCAAAACTAAGTAAAGAGGAAGTGGATAACATGAACAGGCCCATCACAGCTAATGAAATTGAAACAGTTATCAAAAATCTTCCCAAAAATAAAAGTCCTGGACCAGATGGTTTTACAAATGAATTCTACAAAACTTTCAAAGAAGAACTAATACCTCTACTTTTAAAAGTCTTCTAGAAGATTGAAGACACTGGAATACTCCCTGCCAGCTTCTATGAAGCCAACATCATCCTGATACCAAAAGCAGACAGGGACACAACCAAAAAAGAAAACTACAGACCAATATCTCTGATGAACATAGATGCGAAAATATTGAACAAAATTCTAGCCAACCGGATACAACAGTGTATCAAAAAAATTGTTCATCATGACCAAGTGGGGTTTATCCCAGGCATGCAAGGTTGGTTTAATATATGTAAATCAATCAATGTGATCCACCACATCAACAAAAGCAAGACCAAAAACCACATGGTCATATCAATAGATGCAGAGAAAGCCTTTGACAAAATACAACATCCCTTTATGATCAAAACACTACAAAAAATAGGAATAGATGGAAAATTCCTGAAGATAGTGGAGTCTATATATAGCAAACCTACAGCCAACATCATACTCAGTGGTGAAAAACTGGAAGCATTTCCCCTCAGATCAGGTACTAGACAGGGCTGCCCACTATCACCATTACTATTCAACATAGTGTTGGAAGTTCTTGCCATAGCAATCAGGCAGGAGCAAGGAATTAAAGGCATACAGATTGGAAGAGAAGAAGTCAAACTCTCCTTATTTGCAGATGACATGATAGTATACATGGAAAAACCTAAGGAATCCAGCAAGAAGCTTTTGGAAATCATCAGGCAATACAGTAATGTGTCAGGCTATAAAATTCACATTCAAAAGTCAGTGGCATTCCTCTATGCAAACACTAAGTTAGAAGAAATTGAAATCCAGAAATCAGTTCCTTTTTCTATAGCAACAAAAACAATAAAATATCTAGGAATAAACCTAACCAAAGAAGTGAAAGACTTGTATACTGAAAATTATGAGTCACTACTCAAAGATATTGAAAAAGACACAAAGAAGTGGAAAGATATTCCATGTTCATGGGTTGGTAGAATTAACATCATCAAAATGAATATATTACCCAGAGCCATCTACAAATTTAATGCTATCCCCATCAAGATCCCAAGCACATTTTTTAGGAGAATAGAAAAAAATGCTACAGGGTGGGGGAGACAGCATAATGGTTATGCAAACAGACTCTCATGCCTGAGGCTCCTAAGTCCCAGGTTCAATCCCCCGCACCACCATAAGCCTGAGCTGAGCAGTGCTCTGGTGTTTCTCTCTCTCTCCTCTCTTCATCTCTCAAAAATAAAATTAATTTAAAAAAACTTAAAAAAAAAAAAAGAAAAAGAAAAAAATGCTACAAATGTTTATCTGGAACCAGAAAAGACCTAGAATTGCCAAAACAATCTTGAGAAAAAAGAACAGAACTGGAGGCATCACACTGCCAGATCTCAAACTGTATTATAGGGCCATTGTCATCAAAACTGCTTGGTACTGGAACATGAACAGACACACTGACCAGTGGAATAGAATTGAGAGCCCAGAAATGAGGCCCCACACATATGGACATCTAATCTTTGACAAAGGGGCCCAGACTATTATATGGGGGAAGCAGAGTCTCTTCAACAAATGGTGTTGGAAACAATGGGTTGAAACATGCAGAAGAATGAAACTGAATCACTGTATTTCACCAAATACAAAAGTAAATTCCAAGTGGATCAAGGACTTGGATGTTAGACCACAAACTATCAGATACTTAGAGGAAAATATTGGCAGAACTCTTTTCCGCATAAATTTTAAAGACATTTTCAATGAAACGAATCCAATTACAAGGAAGACTAAGGCAAGTATAAACCTATGGGACTACATCAAATTAAAAAGCTTCTTCACAGCAAAAGAAACTACTACCCAAATCAAGAGACCCCTCACAGAATGGGAGAAGATCTTTACATGCCATACATCAGATAAGAGTTTAATAACCAACATATATAAAGAGCTTGCCAGACTCAACAACAAGACAACAAATAACCCCATCCAAAAATGGGGGGAGGACTTGGACAGAATATTCACCACAGAAGAGATCCAAAAGGCCGAGAAACACATGACAAAATGCTCCAAGTCTCTGATTGTCAGAGAAATGCAAATCAAGACAACAATGAGATATCACTTCACTCCTGTGAGAATGTCATACATCAGAAAAGGTAACAGCAGCAAATGCTGGAGAGGGTGTGGGGTCAAAGGAACCCTCCTGCACTGCTGGTGGGAATGTCAATTGGTCCAACCTCTGTGGAGAACAGTCTGGAGAACTCTCAGAAGGCTAGAAATGGACCTACCCTATGACCCTGCAATTCCTCTCCTGGGGATAGATCCTAAGGAACCCAACACATCCATCCAAAAAGATCTGTGTACACATATGTTCTTGGCAGCACAATTTGTAATAACCAAAACCTGGAAGCAACCCAGGTGTCCAACAACAGACGAGTGGCTGAGCAAGTTGTGGTATATATACACAATGGAATACTACTCAGCTGTAAAAAATGGTGACTTCACCATTTTCAGCCGATCTTGAATGGACCTTGAAAAAATCATGTTGAGTGAAATAAGTCAGAAACAGAAGGATGAATATGGGATGATCTCACTCTCAGCCCGAAGTTGAAAAACAAGATTAGAAAAGAAAACACAAGTCGAACCTGAAATGGAATTGGAGTATTACACCAAAGTAAAAGACTCTGGGGTGGGTGGATGGGTGGGGAGAATACAGGTCCATGAAAGATGATGAATGACATAATGGGGGTTGTATTGTTAAATGGGAATCTGGGGAATTTTATGCATGTACAAACTATTGTATTTACTGTTGAATGTAAAACATTAATTCCCCAATAAAGAAATAAATTATTTAAAAAAGAAAGGAGACATTGACAAAACCATAGGATAGGAGGGGTACAACTCCACACAATTCCCGCCACCCAATCTCCATATCCCATCCCCTCCCCTTCACTCACCCACACCCAGCATGTGGTCTCACTGGCCCCAGACACATGGGGGTAGCTAGAGGCTTCCCCAGGCACTGAGAGCCAGATGGGGGCTGGAGGCAAGCCACTGGGGCAGTGGGCTCAGCAGTGTGGAGCAGCAGGGGCTGGCAGAGGGGCTGGCAGAAGGGACGGCAAGATGGAGGGGCAGCCCTGAGAACACTGTGCCAGGCAAAGACTAGTAGTCAAGGTAGACTGAGCCTTGATTCCCACCCATCCAAGAGTCTGTCCTGTGTCACATGAGGAGCAGGGGAGGGAGCCAGGCAACTGTCAGAATGTTTTTACAAACACCACCTGCTCCTGGCCTCCTGGCTTCTAGTCTGAGGTCTGGAGGCCCTTTCTGTCTTTATGTCTTGAGATAAGCCACTACCCTCTTCTCCAAGGCCTTAGCTTCACGAACTCTGATGGCCCCTGAGGCACCTGAAGATTCTAAAATGCCTCCTGCTTGGGCTTTGCTTCCAGGTGGTGGCACCATGTTACTGGATGGCATAGGACATGGACATAGGACCGGATGGCATAAGACATGCCACTAAGTACATGGATTGGCACCATATTACTGGATGGCATAGGACATGTCACCAAGTACAGAGTGTTCTTAGGACCTGGTGAGCAGCTGAGGTAGGTGTAGTAGGGGCTCTATGAAGAGCTGAGGCAGCTGTGTGTTGTGGGCAGCTTTTGGTCTCCACTGGGATCCACTGCCCTGCCCTCCAGAGGCCTGGAGCTGAGAACTCCAGGCTCCTATAGCACGTCTTTACTGTGAGCCTGGGACAGCTGAGATTCCAGCCAAACCAAGGACCCCCATCTCTCATTCTGCAGATAAACTGCCTGACACAGCAAGCGCCCATGTGAGATGTTTCCAGGATTTCTTGGTCATTAACTAACTCCCCACATGAAGAGGGTTTAAGTATAAACCAATCAAAAATACCTGGACACTTTTCTTGAAACATAAGTGAAGTCCATGTCCAGGAAGAAAGGCCCAACCACAGGTGGTGCCTTTGCAAGCCTGCAGCTTATGGCTGGGACATCTGGCTATCTAGGGGCAAGGCTGAGTCCATCCTACACCCTCACTTTTGGTGTCAATGGATCAGGAAGTGCTAATCTCCACTATGTACCTTCCTGTGGCTCTCAGCTTGCTTGTTCACCCCCCCCCCCCATAGCCCTTGTCCCCCACTCATGAGGAGGCCTGGCTTAAGTATCAACCATTCTTAAATTTCTTCCTCCACCAAGCCCACTCACTATCATCCACCACCCCTTCCCATTTCAGCCTCTCCCTAGGAGGACATCTGTTGATTCTGTTAAACCCCTGCATTTAAAAAAAAAACAACTCAAACCATTGATGTATTTATTTATTTATTTGAAAGATAGGAGAGAGAGAAAGAACCAGACATCACTCTGGTACATGTGCTGCCATGGATTGAACTTGGAACCTCATGCTTGAGAATGCAGTGCTTTCTTTATCCACTGTACCACCTCCCAGACCATACCCCTGCCCTTTTGGGATAACAATGGTCTGGATTTTCTCCCCTCCACTCCATCCCTGCTTAGCTGGGGTGGGATGACTCACCCACCTCCAGGCACACACCTCTGGGCTGGTCCTTCTTCCTGGCCACCCATGGTTCCAAGATGACTCCTATTATTTCAATGAGAGCCAATTCCTAGTCCTCCCACCACCCCCCACTAAGTGAAGGCAAACAAAAAGAGAAGCTCTGTGTTCACTGGGATTTAAAAAGATCTTTAAATTTAATTTCTTTTGAGAAAGAAAGGGAGGAACACCAGAGCACCACTCTGTCATTTGATGTGGTGCCAGGGACAGAGCCTGGGGCTCATGTCAACATCGCTCAGGAGGGAAAGACACAATGGAAATGACTTGACCCAAGGTGATCCAGAGGGGAGGGAATGTGAACCTGGAACTAGATTACAAGTCTAGTGCTCTGTCTGGGGTTAGCCCAGCCTGCATCCCACCCTCTTCTTTAAGATGAAGGTTTGTCATTGAGGATAGAGGGAGGAGGGTAGAAAGATAAGAAGAGTCTGAGTTTCTGAAATATCCCTGAGCTCCCAGCCTCTAGAATTAACAAACGAGGCAAAGCAGCCCCAGGCACTGCAACCAGGCTCTCTGTTATCTGTGACCTAGTGCTGGCATTGGAGTCAGAGTTCCAGCATGATGCTTCTAGCTCATCTTGTTAGCACTGGAGCCAGCCCTAACTCGGGGCCCTAAGTGTGGGTTCTCACAGTGGACTTATTGCCTGGGTATGCAGAGGAAGAGAAGGCCAGCGACAGTTACCCAGCAGGGCCTTACTATGCTGGATATGTGGATTCAAAGCCTGGCACTGTGTGGGAGCACCACCACACTGGAGACAGCTTCTTGGAAAGAGGAGCAGTGCTCTTAGGGTTTTCTCTTTCTCTCTATTTGAAATAAAGAATGAAAAAAACAGTCAGCTAAGAAACAATGGACACATCTTCGCAATGCCCCTGGAGAGAGAGAGAGAGAGAGAGAGACAGAGAGAGAGAGAGAAATGGACTAAAACCCCTCCCACCCCCTTGTGGGCACATAGCAAGGCAGCTGCCCATGAGGCAGGGAGGCCTCACACCAGCCCTGCCCTGCCACTACCTGATGTGACTGAACCCCAGCCTCTGGACCTGATGCTGAAGCTCCCAGTGTCTGACACCTCGTTACCACAGCCTGAGCTGTACAGACCCAGGGTTCTCTGCCCAAAAGCCCCTTTTACTCAATCCCTGCGGCATGGGAGAAAATCACCTACTACCCCCTAAGCCAAAGGAGGTAAGTCAATGTCAAAGTCAATGTCTGTAAAGTGGGGACATGCCTGCCTTACTGGACCCTTAAGGACACATGAGTGTATGTCAATGGGACTTGAGAGCCAGGGAGCCCAGAGTCAGTAAATGGAAGCCCCCTTTCCCCCCACTGTGGTAAAATACATGTCACAAAATCTACCACCCTTATGTGTACAGTTCAGGAACATTCAATGCTGAGCAACCATCACCTTGATCCATTTCCAGAGTGGGCCACCATCATCCAAACTGAATCTCTACACTCAGTCAGCACTTTTCCCTCCCCCAGCCCCCAGTCAGTCACCAATCTCTCTGTCTCTCTCAATTTGACCCTTCTGGGGGATCTCATGGTACCTGTCCTCTTGTGACTGGCTTGTTTCAGTTGCTGTAATGTAGTTAGTGTTCATCAATGCAGGGGCACCCATCAGAACATCCCTTCTTTTTCAGACTAATATTCCATTGCATGGACAGGCCACAGTGCGTCCACTCATCTGTGCTAGAATTCATCATCATCCTGAGTACAGAAGAGTCAAAAGCAACAAAACCCTTCCTCCTTCCCTCAGACTACGCCCAAATGGCTTTTTCCGCTTTCTGAGTACTGAAGAGAAGCAGAGTCTTAGAGAGACTCTGCCCTCTTCCCCATGTGTCAGAGAGTAGCTGTTTTCCTCCTTCTAGTTCCTACTTTGCCAGGAATTGCTATTTTTACGAGATTCAATAAGTGATGCAGCAGAAAATTAAATTAAAAATGAAAACACAAAAGTATGGGTCCATTTTTTAAATTATTAGAACCAACAAAGTGCTGGTTAAGTTGCCATAAAAGTTTCCAACACGCTTTTGGTACAGATGCGTAACAAATAGTTCTAGGCAGCACTCATCCCAAAGCACACTTTGAGCAGCACTGCCTGGGTGTGTTTCACAGGAAAAAAGAAAATCCAAAAGTATCTAAATGACCACCACTAACAAGAGTCTCTAAATACATTTTGGTAAATCCATATTATGGGTTAGCAGTAAAAAATAATGAAGCATGTGACTCAGCAATTCTGCTCTTAAATATATAACCAAGAGAAATGAAAACATATGTTCCCACAGAAACATGGGCATGGATGGTCATAGCAGCTTTATTCATTGCAACCAAAGAGTGGAAACGCAAATGCCCCTTAGCAGACAAATAAGTAGATAAACAGAGTGTGGCAGAGCCATACCATGGAACAGTATTTAGCCATAAAGAGGAGTGAGGCACTCATGTATTATATTAAGTCAAAGCAAACAGACACCAAAGGTTACATGTCACAATTCCATGTCTATGAAATGCCCAGAATAACTAAATACAGACAAAATAGAGTAAATTACTAATTGCCAGGGACTAGGAGAGCAAGAGGGGTTGAATAATGATGGCTAAGGGGTTCAGGCTTTTGTATTGAATAAGGAAAATATTTTTTAAAAACTACTGTGGAGCAGGGAGATAGCTCAGCAGGTAGAGCTTATTCCTTACCATGCATGAGTGACCTGGCCCAATCCCCAGCGCCACATGGGAGCATCCTGGACAACATCAAGGGAGCTCGGAGCACAGTATAGGCAGGAGTGCTTTGGAGTCTCTTCCTCTTCCTCCTGCCCTTCCCCCTCCTTATCCTCCTCCTCATTCATTGTTTCCTTACTTTCTCTCTCTTTCTCTCATTCTCTTTCTCTCATTCTCTTTCTCTCTCTCTTATTTAAAAATCTGGCCAGGGAAGTTGCTCATCAGTATTGCTCATATACAAAATGCTAAAAAAATAAATAATAATAAAAAAGATTGCACACATTTTTTAGGAGAATAGAACAAATGCTACAAATGTTTATCTGGAACCAGAAAAGACCTAGAATTGCCAAAAACAGTCTTAAGAAAAAAGAACAGAACTGGAGGCATCACACTCCCAGACCTCAAATTGTATTATAGGGCCATTGTCATCAAAACTGCTTGGTACTGGAACATGAATAGACATACTGACCAATGGAACAGAATTGAGAGCCCAGAAGTAAGTCCCCACACCTATGGAAATCTAATCTTTGACAAAGGTGCCCAGACTATTAAATGGGGAGAGCAGAGTCTCTTCAACAAATGGTGTTGGAAAAAATGGGTGGAAACATGCAGAAGAATGAAACTGAACCATTATATTTCACCAAATACAAAAGTAAATTCCAAGTGGATCAAGGACTTGGATGTTAGACCACAAACTATCAGATACTTAGAGGAAAATATTGGCAGAACTCTTTTCCGCATAAATTTTAAAGACATCTTCAATGAAACGAATCCAATTACAAAGACTAAGGCAAGTATAAACCTGTGGGACTACATCAAATTAAAAAAGCTTCTTCACAGCTAAAGAAACTACTACCCAAACCAAGAGACCCCTCACAGAATGGGAGAAGATCTTTACATGCCATATATCAGACAAGAGGCTAACAACCAGAATATATAAAGAACTTGCAAATCTCAACAACAAGACAACAAATAACCCCATCCAAAAATGGGGGGAGGACATGGACAGAATATTCACCACAGAAGAGATCCAAAAGGCTGAGAAACACATGAAAAAATGCTCCAAGTCTCTGATTGTCAGAGAAATGCAAATAAAGACAACAGTGAGATACCACTTCACTCCTGTGAGAATGTCATACATCAACAAAGGTAACAGCAGCAAATGCTGGAGAGGGTATGGGGTCAAAGGAACCCTCCTACACTGCTGGTGGGAATGTCAATTGGTCCAACCTCTGTGGAGAACAGTCTGGAGAACTCTCAGAAAGCTAGAAATGGACCTACCCTATGATCCTGCAATACCTCTCCTGGGGATAGATCCTAAGAAACCCAACATATCCATCCAAAAAGATCTGTGTACACATATGTTCTTAGCAGCACAATTTGTAATAGCCATAACCTGGAAGCAACCCAGGTGTCCAACAACAGAGGAGTGCTGAGCAAGTTGTGGTATATATATATATATGAATACTACTCAGCTATAAAAAATGGTGACTTCACCATTTTCAGCCGATCTTGGATGGACCTTGAAAAATTCCTGTTAAGTGAAATAAGTCAGAAACAGAAGGATGAGTATGGGATGATCTCACTCTCAGGCAGAAGTTGAAAAACAAGATCAGAAAAGAAAACACAAGTAGAACCTGAACTGGAATTGGCATATTGCACCAAAGTAACAGACTCTGGGGTGGGTGGGTGGGGAGAATACAGATCCAAGAAGAATGACAGGGGACCTAGTAGAGGTTGTATTGTTATATGGAAAACTGGGAAATGTTACACATGTACAAACTATTGTATTTACTGTTGAATGTAAAACATTAATTCCCCAATAAAGAAAAAAAAAGATTGCGGTGTTGGTTACAGTTTATATAAAAAAACACACTACATTGTTTTTTTAAAGATGAATTGCATTACATATGAATTATATCCTAATAATATTGTCTATGAAGCAAATTATAGCTATTAAAAATAATTGAATTATTTAAAACAAAGAAAATCCTAGGCCCAATGTTTTTACCAATAAATTCTTCTACACAGTTAATTGAGAAGTAACACTGAATCATACATAAACTCTTCCAGGGACCAGAAACAGGGGTAACATTTTCCAACTCACTTTATGAGACCAGCACAACCTTGATGCCAAAGCTTGACAATAGAAGAAAGGAAAATTACAGACCATCTCCCCAGAAGACAGATATAAAACCCCTAAACAGAATGTTAGCTGGCTGAATCCAAAGACATATTAAAATACTTGCCACTGAAGCAGGATTTATTCCAGGAAAGCAAAGGTGTTAATCATTCTAATAATCAATGTAAGTCATTGTTTTGACAGGAAAGGGGGAAGTGTTTGTACGATCATCTCATAAATGCTGAATCGTTTGACAAGTTTTTTACCCAATCATAACTTTAGGGGGAAAAAACCCTCAGCAAACTAAGAGAACATCCTTGATCTGATTAATGCCTATAAAGCCTGAAGCATAGTCACTGGGTATTTTCTCTGTGGAGCCAGGGTGCCTGCCATCACAATTTCATTCTGCACAGTGGAAAGTATAAGTGGAAACCCTGAGTCAAGCACAGGCAGATCTTGCTTCACTGCTCAATTCTGACACTGAAGAGAGAGAGAGAGGAAGAGAGAGAGCCCGCACATGCGCAAACTGGGGGTCTATGGCTGCCCTGTATCAAGCAAATCTGTGGGTATCAACTTTCCAACAGTGTGTGCCCACTTTCTGTCTCCGAGGTATGTACACTAATTTTCAGATGTCATGCTATTGCTCACTTAGTCGAGCATAGTAGAGTGGACACACACGCATGCCCTAGGAAGCCCAATCCTCTGGTCGACCTGCTTTATAATAACACCCCCTTTACTGCAGCATTCATTTAGTCCTGGTGCTCTGAATTCAGTGCTACCTCTGTGGTATGTCTGCAAAAAGAAATAAAAATCAGCAAACTATCTTATAGTCTATCGTGTCACACACAGGTATGATATAAAATATATAGAAAAAAATTTTAAAGACTATAAATTATTAGAATTAACAAGTGAATGGCAAAGGCACTGGAAACAAGGGCAAAATAAAAAACTAGTAACAGGACTGGCAAGATATGTCACCTGGGAAGGCCCCTGGGTACTATGCACGAGGCTCAGGTTCCAGCCCAGTCCCCAATAACACTCTTTCTGTGCTGCGGTGTCTTTCCCTCTCTCCCTCTGTTTGTCTCTGTCTCTTCCATTTGGCAATTTTAACATGGGGTGGGGAATCCCCATAATAACATAGAATAAATAAATGAAAAAATATAAAGAAACAAAGGGAAAAATCAATCTGTATTTAAAAAGAGAAAGAAAAGTCAGCAACAAACAGAAGATAATTTAAGAAAATAATTTAAAACAATATCAAGGGGTTGGGTGGTGACTCATCCCACAGAGCATATAAGTTGCCATGAGGACCTAGATTTAAACCCCTAGTCCCTAACTGCAGGGAGGAAGCTTCACAACTGGTAGCCCAGTGTTTCAGGAGTCTCTTTCTCTTTCTCCCTTCACTTCTATCTCTATTAGAAAGAGAGAGAGAAAAAGGGGATAGCTGCCAGGAACAGTGAAGTTGTCTTACAAGCACCAAGCCCTAGCAATAATCTTGGTGGAAAAAAGCAAAATAGACTAAAAATAAAAAATAAAACCATATCAAAAACACTATATTCAAATACACAGAGGGCCAGGTCACACCCATAAACAGGAGGCCTCAATGATGTGAAGGTGTCATTTCCCCCTAGATTATCTATATTCACTGAACCCCATGCAAAACCCAGCCAGTGTTTATTTGTTTAATTAAAACAGAAAAACTGTAAGACTTATATTAAAATGTGGACGCGCATGCAGTCAGGCCAATCCCAAAGAGCAAAGTCCTGATATCATGACCTGATATCTACACTTCAGCTTCTGTAATGAAAGTGTGTGTGTGTGTGTGTGTGTGTGTGTGTGTGTGTGTGTGTAGGGTAATCCATGAAGTTCACCTGGGTGAGCTCACACTTCACCAGGCTGGAGGACGTGGGCTGAAGCCCCTGTCACCACATAACATCCCACACAAAGGGGAGTAGTGAAGTCATGCTGCTAAGTCTCTCCTCCTTGCTCTCTCTCTCTCTCTGCTTTTCACCCTCTAGAATCCACTGGAATCATGTGGGTATGAAGCCTTGACAGGAGTGAATAAACAAACAAGCAAATAAATAAGACGTTGACCTAGTGTATTAGCATACATACAGACAAATAAAACAGCAGGGAAGAAGGTCCAACTCAGACTTGCACAACCACTATGCTGGCAAAAACAAAAAGATAAAATGGCAAGTGCTAGACAGGAGGTGCAACACCTAGAGCCTTGGGGTTCTCATCTGTCTGGAGCTCTGGAATCCTCTGGAACCATCTTTAGAAAACAGAATGGTGCCATTTACTGAGATTATACCCCTGCATACCTTATGACCATGTATCCCAGGGCACGGTACAAACACCACAGGAAGACACATGTGTGTGCACCAAAATGCAAAGAGATCACTTATCACAACACTGAGAGCCACCTAAGTGCCCAACAACAGTGAAGGGGATAAGGACATGAGCACTCCACAGCAGCGACATGCAGGAACTTTGTCACCCTGAACCAAAGACCACAAAGAACCTGCCCTGGGAGTTGGGCGGTAGAGCAGTGGGTTAAGCGCACGTCGCAAAAAGCTTAAGGAAGGGGTACAAGCCTGTTGGTATGCTTCTAGTTCTGCTTCTGGGATCTAGTTCTGCTTCTGTTACATTGCTTGACATTGTGGTCTATTTACATGGTCTTTTCTGTTACATTGGTTTGGTCTCACTCTCCCCTGCCGGGAGATTTGGTTTAGCCCTTGCTAGTTTTCGCGCCTCTCCCTTCTCCCCGCCTCCTACCCTACCTACTTCCTGAATTCCTGCAGCAGCTGCCAGAGGAGAAAGATGGAAGATGACATGGTGTGGTGATGGTGTGGTGATTAGATTAGACTAGTTTTTGAATCGTTGCTTCTGAATAAAGAAATACAGCTTCTCTGCTCAGCTGTGTGTCCTCGAGTCTCTGTCTACCGCCGCAAAGATAGCCCGGCCTACTGGCACCCCGAACTCTGACCACACAAGCCCCTGGCTCCCCACCTGCACGGGGTTCACTTCACAGGCGGTGAAGCAGGTCTGTAGGTGTCTATCTTTCTCTCCCCCTCTCTGTCTTCCCCTCCTCTCTCCATTTCTCTCTGTCCTATCCAACAACGAGATCAACAACAACAATAATAACTACAACAATAAAACAAGGGCAACAAAAGGGAATAAGTAAATAAAAATAAATAAATAAAAATTTTAAAAAAGAATCTACCCTGCGTGGTTCCACTTATAGGAAGTGCAAACCCAGGTGGAGGCTGGGTTGTGTGGTTACCTGGGGTAGTCATTACCCTGGGGGTGGGGTGGGGGCACGCCCAGGTATTGCTTCCTGACCCTCACCCAGGTATGTTCTGGGAGAGGTGCCCTGGCCTGTAGAACATTCTGTTTTGATAAAAGGCTATGAGCAAAGCCAAGGCGGACACCAGAGGTACTGGCTGCTGTGCTGATGTTAGCTCTACAGAAGCCACTGAGGTTGCAGAGGCAAAGAGATTATAGGTGTGCCTCTTCCTGCCTTCCCACCACCTTCCACAGAAGCCCTGTGGAAACCAGGTTGGAGGGAAATTTGGAAAAGGTCCAGGAAGGCTGGGTTGGGTGCAGGGGGAAGACTAGAACCTACAGAGTGGGAAAGTGGGGAGACTTCTATTAAGTCTCCACTGTAAGCCTGGCTAAGGGCACCTGGTGTTCATGCAGGTTGGACTGAAAATGACTGCACCCTTGTTTATTTTTTTTTTAAAAAAAGATCTGTTTATTAATGAGAAAGACAGAGAGAACAAGAACCAGGCAGTGGCCATGGCACACCTGCTGAGCACACACGTTGCAATGCACAAGGGCTCGAGTCCCCAGTCCCCACCTGCAAGGAGGGAAAGCTTTGTGAGTAGTGAAGCAGTGTTGCAGGTGTCTCCCTTTCTCTCTCCCTCTATCCCTTCCCCCTCGATTTCTAGCTGTCTCTATCCAATAAATAAATAAAGATTAAAAAGAAGAAGAAGAGGAGGAGGAGGAAGAAGAAGAAGAGGAGGAGGAAGAGGAGGAGGAGGAGGAAGAAAAAGAAGAAGAAGAAGAAGAAGAAGAAGAAGAAGAAGAAGAAGAAGAAGAAGAAGAAGAAGAAGAGGAGGAAGAAGGAGAAGAAGAACCAGGAATCACTCTGGCACATTCGATGCTGGGAACTGAACTTAGGACCTCATGCTTTGTGGTTAAGATTCTTGCTGCTGTGCCATCTCCCAAGTCTCAAAGTGCACCCTTATACTGAGAAGTGCACACAGAAACACACACACACACACACACACACACACACACAGACACAAGAAACAGTGCAGAATCCCACACGCAACTGTTGGTCCTCTGGACCCCAAGTTCTACAAGCATGTACTTGACTCCTCAACTACAGAGCCGGTTGACCTGGAAGAGGGTTGAGTTTGCAGGGCTGGAACTGGAACATCCATAGATCTGAGAGTTTGCAGGAGTTCTGCAAGCAAGCCCTCACAGTTACCTGGGGCCAACTGTATTATATTTCTTTTTCTTTTTTTCTTTCTTTTCTTTTCTTTTCTTTTTTTTTTGCCTCCAGGGTTATTGCTGGGGCTCAGTGCCTGCACTACCAATCCACTGCTCCTGAAGGCCATTTCTCCTATTTTGTTGCCCTTGTTGTTGCACTTGTTGTAGTTGTTATTGTTACCATAGCTGTTGTTGGATAGGACAGAGAGAAATTGAGAGAGGAGGGGAAGACAGAGAGGAGGAGAGAAAGACATCTGCAGACCCGCTTTACCGCTTTTGAAGTGACCCCCTACAGGTGGGGTGCTGGGGCTCAAACCGGGATCCTTGTGCCAGCCCTTGCACTTTGCGCCATATGCACTTAACCCGCTGTGCTACCGCCCAGCCCCCGTATTGTATTTCTCACAATTTACCCGTGTGTCTATGAGCATAAAATAGTCTGTAGAGTGCAAAGTAAACTGCCACAACAGTTACCCTAGGGCACCGCACTGACTAGAGTGGCAGTGGTAGTAGTGGGGCACACAGGAGGCTCTTATTTTTCTTTCTATTTTAACAGTGAGATAATTTTTTTAAAAGCTTGCTTTCCTAATAATGATTAGGAAATGAAAGGAGGCCAGGCCAGGTGGTGGCACACCAGGTAGAGGGCACATATTAGCATGCAGAAGGGCCTGGGTTCAAGTCCCTGTCCTCACCTGCAGGGAGAATCCTCACAAGTGATGAAGCAGGGCTGTAGGTATCTTTCTCTCTCCCCATCTCCTTCTTCCCTTTTGATTTCTATCTCTATCAAAAAGAAAAACAGAAAGAAATGGCTTCCAGGAGTGGTGGATTTGTCACACAGGCACTGAGCCCCAGAGATATCCCTGGTGGCAATATAAACAAACAAATGGGACAGCCTGTTAAGAAGGCTGGGGAGAGGGCCCAGTGGGAAGCTTCAGGATAAAGGGAGGGAATGGGCTGGTGGAGACCAACTGAATCAGCCCCTCCACCTGATTCTGAGTGGCCTTCCCACAGCCTTGCCAAGGGCTCAGAGTCTTGTCCCTAGCAAGACAGACAGACACACTTGGGTTCAAGCTTCCCTGGCCCTCCTCCCTCCCTCCCTCACACCTTCCTTCATCTACCTTCCTTCACAGACCCAGCTCCACCTGCATTTTCATTCCCTCCCTCTGTGAGCCCCTATTGGGAGTGCATCCCCAGAGTCTGCATAGCAGAACCTGATCCTTACTGCTTCCTTGGGGATCCCAACTAGGGACAGGGGTTGGAGGAGGGGAAGGTGGACTTCAGGGAGCAATGGGGATGGGGGCAGTCTGGAGGGCACTACCCAGTCCTGCTGGAAATGATGCCTACACCCACCTGGGGGGTGTCAAGGAGAAGGGGGGTTGTCACACCTGGGTAGATGTCTTCCTGTGGGGGGGACCACATCCTTTCAGAGCACTCCTGGGCACTCAGAGCTGTAAAATCAGTGCCCCTCATTTTAGCCAGTGGCTTGGGCCAGCGTAGGATGACTGTCCCGCCTCTAGAGCAGCAGGCAGCGCCATAGACAGGAGGTTCATCCAGGGGCAAAAGCACAGCCTAGGTGCTGTTCCTGCTCTGCCTGGGAGCTTTCTGCTGCCCATGCACCCCAGGGCACATGTGTGGCCTGTCTCCACAATATCACAGTGCCCCTTCTTTAGAAAGGGGAGCAGAGCCTGGACCCCTGCCCCCAAGGGTCCACCCTCTTGTCCATTGTTTGTTGGACTTTTTCCTAATGAGCCCCCTTCCCCCTTGGAGCCTCAACCTCCAAGGCTTTGAACTGCATTCTGTGCGGCCTGCTAGAGGGCCACACAGGGCTGCTTCTAAAGGAAGACCAGACAACGGGCCATTTCAAGCCCATTAGTGTCATGGAAACGAGGCCTCTGGGGGCAGGATGCCTCAGGCCTCCAAGAAGATGACAGAAGCAAGGCTGGAAACAGAGGAAGGGAGGTGGGACCAGAGAAGCAAGAGCACTTGGGTTAGGAGGGAACCCCAGGGGCACCACAAAGAGAAGGGTTTAAAAATCTTGTCCATTAATCGGCTGTGAGGCAGCAGCAGGAACCCCATGTCCAAGGACTCCCCATGGCGCCAGGAGTTGCTCTTTCTTGTCCCTGAACAGAAGAGTCATGGGGGTGGGGCAGTTCTGGTACCAAAGGCACCAGGAATCTCTGCAGAAATAACTCTTCCCTGCAGAGGGGCAGTGACAGCTGCTTGTCCCCACCCTCAAGCTGTCCTTGGGTTGGAGGGCAGCTTAGGGAAAACAGCACCCTCCCCCTGCACCCTGCAGGAAGCTGGGAGAAGGGGCCAGAGGCAGGGCAGAAGCCCAGTTTGCCTGAATATCCTGCCCTAGCTCCCTCCCTCCCTCCCTGACTGCAAAGGCTACAACATGCAGTTGGAGGCAGATGTGACACCTGGAGACAAAGACTGAAACACACTCCCTGCTCTTCCTCTGAAGGGACTGGAAAGCTGGGAAGACCAGAAAGCTTGGGAGGGGCCTTCATAACTCTCTCTCTGTATGTGTACATATGCCTACATGGCTTGTCCTTTATTCTTTTTCTGTCTTTACTTTCTCCCAATAAATGCTCATCACAAAGATTCTCTCAAGTAGGAGTCAGTCTAGAACCCCAAGGAGGGAACAGGGGAATGACCCGAGTTAGCTGCTCTGGTCCCCTCAACACCATCTCCCCACTGTGGGCTCTCTCCTTCTCTAAGGAAGCCACTGACAGCCTCAAGGGGGTAGAGACAGGTTTTGCTGCCTACTGTGTGCCAAACACTGCCATACACAACCACTTCAGTGTCCAAACATTCCTTCATTCACAGTGGGTTACGTACCAACACCCCAACATTAGGTTAAAAAAAAAACACTTAATATGCCTAATTTATCCAACACCTGAGTTTAGGCAGGAGGCCTTAAACAAGTGTTGCTCAGAATACAGATCCTGTTCCGTGGCTGGGCAACATGATCACAGAACACAAAGCCCATTTCATAGTAAATGTTGCATATCAGGACCTAGCAGTGGTATACAAGGGCCTGGGTTCAAGTCCCTGGCCTCCACCTATAGGGGGAAGCTTCACAAGTAGGAAAGTAGTGGTATAGATCTTGCTCTTTCTCTCTTCCTCTGTATTTCCCACTCCCCTCTCAATTTCTCTCTGTCCTATCAAATAAAGGGGAAAATGGCCACCAAGAGGAGTGGATTCATTGTGTAGACACTGAACCTAACTCCAGCAATAACCTTGGTGGCAATAAACAACAATAGTTTACAAAAAAAATAGACATTGTCTATCTCCTGCAATTGATTGGCTATCGGACTGATGGTGGATGGCTCTCTAGAGTAGTGGCTACTCCTCGCTGAGATCCCAGTCCTGCCCTGCAGGACTCCCTCTCCTGAGATCCTGGCCCTCCAGCAAAGCGGGTGTAGACACATCCCCGAGGCCTTGACTGAGAGTCAGCTGCCCATTTCTTCCTGCTGCCTCCATCCCAGAAACAGCCCAGCTCCTGCCCGGCCCAAACACTGCATGCATTTTGCTCCCAGAGCTACCGCTGTCCTCCCAATACTCTCCCATTCATTTAGGTCTGTACCCTTGATTTCTGATGCTAGTGGCCAAAGGCTGTCACCTTGGTCTGGTGAAATTGCTCACACAGACAGTGCACTGCTTGCCATGTGGGTGACCCAGGTTCAAGACTTGTCTCCCCTCACCCCCCACCCCCACACACACACACATTGGAGGAAGCTTTGGTGCTGGGCTCTTTTACTCTTTCTTTTTTCTTTTCTTTTTTACCTCCAGTGGATTATCAATGGGGCTTGGTGCCTGCACTATGAATCCACTCCTGGAAGCATCTTCCTCCAATTGTTGTCGCTGCTGTTATTGTTGGTGTTGGATAGGGCAGAGAGAAATAAGAGAGAGGAGGGGAAGACAGAGAGGGGGAGAGAAAGACACCTGCAGACCTGCTTGAAAAGTGACACCCCCCCGTAGGTGGGGAGCTAGGGGGCACGAACTTGGATCCTTATGCCAGTCCCTGCGCTTCGCACTCTGTGCGATTAGTCTGGTGTGCTGCTACCCATCCCCCTCTTTCACTCTTTCTGCCTCTCTATATCTGCCTAAAGAAGAAAACATACAAAGATAAAAAATAAAAAAGCAAAGGCTGTTGCCCTGCTCACCACCAGAGACCCCTTTATTAGACTAACTCCCTCCACCCTGCTCCCTGGAACAGACTCCATTGGCTAGTCGCCCTCAGACCTGCCTTGCCCCGAGACCTAGGGGCTCATCCCAGGGCCCAGCTCCTGTGACATGTTGTGAAACACTCTTGGATAATGGAGATAACTCAGGGCACGTGAGAGCAGAGTTGGGGGATGGAGTGAGCCAAATTGACAAGAAAGGGGAGAAGGGGACTTTCTGCCTGTCTCTGACACAACCAGCCCTCTTTCCACAGCTCTGTCCATGCCACCCAGGCTGAGGTAAACAATGTCCAGCAGCATCCAAGGAGATGTCTGTGTTGCCTTCCCAGCTATCCAACTCTCAGACTCTGCTCAATGGAGGCAATGGGGTTTGGAACAGGACGGACTGGAAATGCCAGCTGGGATGGCAGAGGAAGCTTTGCAGGAAGGATATTTCTACACTGTGCCCCAAGGGAACACACTTCTGACACTGTATGGCAGTACCCTGAGGCCAGCTGGCAAAGCCAGATCTGATTCACAGGGAAGGAACCCTGGCCAGTGACAAATCAAATGCAAATGACTTCCAATCAGTGGCCCCTGGAGCCAGCTGGGAAGGCAGACAGCCAAGCCCTGGCTGGAGGTAAGTTTGAGATGAATAAGTAGTAAAAAATAAATAAGTAAATAAAAAATCCAATTGGGGGAAACTAGAGAAGCAGGAGTTAGAAGAGAGGCCATCACCCCAAGTGGTTCTCTGTGTGAGAACCTGCACAACCCAGCCCCGCTCGGGGAATGAGCTGATAGGGAAGTCCAGGCAATGCCTGCTGCCACAGCCCTCTTTGGGGATCCCCCTTCTCTTTAACAGACCTCTAACAGACTTGTCACTATCACTCCACAAATCACCCAAATGTACTGATAATATGAGTGACTGCTGCCTGTCCGGTTCTGTTAGCTGTCTGTGTCCTGTCACCCGTCCCTGCACTGGGGGCCTCTCAGGGCTTCAGGGTGGGAGGCGTGATAACAGGCATGTGAAGTGACAGCAGCTACAATGTGGGATTGTTTGAACCATACTCACAGTGTATGTGGAGGGAGGAGGGCACATGGTGTAAGGAGGACTCAGTCCACACCTGAGAAGCAGCAAAGAACTGACTGGCTACAAAGCAGGGGGGAGGGGAGAGGAGGACAGAGGAGGACCACAAAGGAAGAACAGAAAAAGGTAAGCCATGCCTCAGCTTGGCTGGGCCACAGTGCCCAGATACTGGAGCCAAGTATTCACACAGGGTGAAAGCAGACTGACCTCCCTGATGGGGTGGGCCTCAAAGAATTAGTTGAAGGACCAAAGAGAACAACAAGAGTTCCCACATGAGAAAGAATCCTCCAGCCAGCTGCCCAGGGACTTCTCCTGAGACAATGGCTCTCTCTGGTTCTGGGGTAGATGCTTGGGACTCAAAGGGGTATGGGGGCTCTCCTGGGTCTTTGGCCTCCTCATGAAGAGTATGGACTTGGGCTTGACTGTCTGTGTTGTCACCTGTACTGGTTATTTAAAATAAAGGGATGTGTGTGTGTGTGTCTGTCTGTCTCTGTGTGTGTATGTCTCTCTGTGTGTGTGTCTGTCTCTCTGTGTGTGTCTGTCTGTCTCTGTGTGTGTATGTGTGTCTGTCTGTCTCTGTGTGTGTATGTGTGTGTGTCTGTCTCTGTGTGTGTATGTGTGTGTGTGTGTGTGTGTGTGTGTGTGTGTGTGTCTGTCTGTCTGTATGTGGTTCTGGGGTTCTGGTTTACTGGAGAACCCGGACTAAGACAAGGAACACAGAGGTCTCAGATCCAGGCTAAGGAAGAAGACACAGAATCTGCTGCTGTCCTCACCACTAGCTCTGCCACCCCCACCTCACAGCCCACAAAGATGTTCAGAGTGAATGCACAGCGATGGCCATTGCTCTGAGTAGATAAAAGCCGCTGCCCCACCTTTGCCTTGTGCTTTAATCCTAGAGCTCATGGGGCATCACTTCCACTCAGATGCCCTACACTCCTGTCAAAATGAACGGGTCCAAACAAGCTCAACATCCTGTCCTTCACCCCACTGTGGCAAATGCATGCCAGCGCTGAGTTGCCCAACTCAAGGACCTGAGTGTCATTCAGTGGCAGAGAGTGATCTGATCTTCTCTCTCCTTCATGGCCCCCTTACCTGTCCACCTCTGCACCCCACCGATGCCCCATGCCCACCATCCCTTGACCTCCACCCCCATGCCTGCAGCCTGGACCCCATCACATCTGACTTGGACCCAGCTCATATCACTCCCTCTGTCCATGTTTTTCTCTCAAACTCCCAGTCCCTTCTCCACCCTGAACTAGCTTGAGCACAAATTGGGTTGTGTCTTCTCTGTTTTCACAATGATTCCCGGTTTTATTTATTTATTTATTTGGGGGGAGGCTTTTTTTTTCTTTCCAGATCTTGGCATCAATGTCTCTTCTTCAGTGAGTTTTTTTTTTAAGATTTATTTATTTATGAGAGAGAGAGAGAAAGAAGGAAGAGGAAAAGGGAGAGGAAAAGGAGGAGACAAAGTGAGAGAATCAGAGCATCATTTTGGCACATGCAATGCCAAGGATTAAACTCAGGACCTCATGCTTGAGGGTCCAATGTTTAATCCACTGCACCACCTCCTGGGCTGCCACATCACCTTCTTAAGTAGTTGATCTCAGCACCTGCCTCTCCTCACCCCATCTCAAAGTCGTGCCTTCAAGGCTCTTAGGCCAACTCTGTCAACTGCCAGCTCACCTGTTTCAGTTTGTCTGTCTCCTCACCACGCCCTCATCACCTGCAATGTGAATCCCATGAGGGCTCAGATGGCCTCTTGCTCTCCAAAGTGCCACTACCACAATCTAGCATGGTAAGTACTCTTATTACACAAAAATACATAAAATGCCAAATAGCTACTTTCTAAATTTGTGATTATGATGCCATTATTAATGAATAGCTCCTTGAAGTCCAGAGAAGGTAAGTAGCATGAGCAAGGTTACACAGCACTAACCAGTAGGTCTGAGACTCAAATCTAGACCTGGCTTTTCTCAGAAAACAAGATTTCTATCACTCCCTAAGAGCTTCTATATGAACTGATGCCAAAAGAAGATGCTTCACTGCAAAGAGATCCTTTAGAAACACAGTCTGGAGCACCTACGATGTGCCAGGAGGGCTCAGAGGACATTGAACTGAGAGCACCACAGCCCAGGAAATGGGCAGAATGATGAACTGCTGAAAACTTATCTTGCTTGACTCTGACGAAATCAGGTGTGTTCAGGATGGGATGGCCACAGAATGCCTGACTCTATTTCCTCAGTTAGTTATAATGGGGACCACCCTTTCTAAGAGCCCAGAGTAGTGCCTGACACAGAATGGAAGCTCCTTAAATACTGACTGAAATAAAATGCCACCTTCTCTGTTTTTCCACTTGGCGACTCCTTACTCATATCCTACCCTTACTCATATCCTAGCCTATTTTTCCACTAAATATTGAACTTTCCTTTATTCCTTTTGCAAAAACACACTATATATAACCTGTGAGTACTTAGCTTGTTATATAGGTTGGATTTTTAAAAAATCATTTCTCTTTTTCTCACAAATCATTTAACTGGGGGAAATAATGGTTTACAGGACAGTTATCTCCCTGTGATTGTTGTCTGCACACCACTCCCACCGTCAGCCTGTATTTCTTCACCATCATGTCCTGGGTGTCTGACGCCTCCTATCCTCTCATTTATTTTTAAACTTTGTTAAGGTGAGCTTTTCTTTCTACACAGAAGATTTCAGCTCTGAAAACATTTAAGAATACATTTCTTATAAAGTAGGGCTCTGTCTTAGTACCACTGACATCTGCAGAGGGATAATTCTTTGTATTGGAGCTATCCTGTGTCTTGTAGGATATTGAGACCAACCCAAAATGTGTTTATAAATATCACCAACTTCCCCAAGGGCAAACTCATTCCTTGATGCTAAAGTTGGCTTTTACTTCATAATTATAAAAGTGACCTACAATATCTCTTATGCTCCAGGATTTTATGGTTTATATTTAAGTTATCCATCCAAATGGACTATACTTGGGCATAAAAAGTGAGGTATGAAGCCAGATCTCCTGGCTTTACTAGACTTGTTCCCAGAAGGAGGCATTTTCTCAGTGAAAGTAGCTGCTGCCATGTGGTCACTTGGTATGAAGTTATGGGACACCTCACGGGGTAAAGAAATACACCTGCCCCAGTAGTGGGCATCAAGTTGGGCAACCTTGGGGTCAAGACACTGTAGTCTACTCTTCCCATGGCTCTCAGGAGTCTTGTTAGGATGGGACCAGACGGTACTCATAAACATGGAGGGTGATCAGGACAACTGTTCCAGGAATGTGTTTGAAGATGGCTATTTTACCCATCATAGGACCATCAGAATCTCTCCAAACCAACAGCATAAGGCTTGATTCTGGAACCATTTGGAACATTCTGAGGAAACAGAGTAGGTGGGTTAACTTTGCTTCACCACCCTTGGTTTGAACTTTTGCATGCTTTCTAGTAAATTTAAATATATGTAAGTTACCTTTTTATATTTAGGTAAATGTTTGATTTCTATAGAATTTAATGAATATAATGGGCTCCCTCTGGTGGTCACAGGAAAACCACCAAACTCCCAATGGTCAAGATGTTTACTTGCAGGACAAGCTACATTTATGATTAATAGATTCAGCGTGGCTAGTCTCTGCTTTCAGAGAAGACTTCTAATCATTTTATTCCACTCATCATTGAGTCCACAAATTGCTTCTCGGAACCACTGTCCAAAACCACGCTCCTAGTTATCCCTTCCAAATCCCTCTCTGGGGATTTTCTGTTTCTGTTCTGGGCATCACCCTGCCCCCAAGCTTAGGGCTCCAGTCATCTCTGGCCCTTCTTGTGCCGCTCCATCCTGTCTGTGAGTCCTGTCCATCACATAGCCCAGGGCCTCTCACAGCTGTCCCCTGCTGTCACTGCTCGTGGGCCTTATTCAAGTTCTCATGACCTCCTTTGCCTCCGAGAAGTCATTCAGCAGAATCTCATCTATGCCGGGCACTGTTCTAGGCTCAGTGGCGGGGTAGAATTATCACCCCCACCCCGAGCACTCTCTTAGAGGGCTTCTCTGCTGGAACCAGTCCAGGTCACTCTTGGAGCTGTTTGTAGAAGTCTTCATCTGGAAGCAGAATGCAATTCAGACTCAACTGGGTCTCCTGGAACTCCTCACCCCAATACTACTTCCCAACTCATGGGAGCTACCTCTGCTCCTAGAAGGCCCCTTTGCCTTTGCACAGGATGTTGGCATCATAGAGTATGCCCCCTCTCAGCTGGCTAAGATACTAGCCAGTTTTCAAAGCCCTGCCCAATTATCATTGTCTCCCTTCCTGCCCAGGTGCCCCTGAACTGGGTGACCTTCCCCCTCCTCCTAATTTCTATAGACTTCTTCTTCAGATTGCTTCCCAGTCTCTATGTATTAATGGTCCCTGTTTCTGTGGCCTCATTTTCCAACTGACTCTGCAATTCCTATAAGAATCTTCAGCGATATCACCCAAAGGACAAACAAAAGTAGGCTAGAGGGAAATGAATGAAAAAGCAAATGAAGGTCTGGCAGTGGCATACCTGGCAGAGTGCACACATTATCATTCACAAGGACCCAGGTTCAAGCCCCCACCCCCACCAGCCATGGAGAAGTTTCATGAGTGGTGGAGTAGTGCTGTAGGTGCTTCTCTTTTCGTGTCTCTTCCTCCCACCAAAAAGAAAGTGAAAAAATAAAATGTAAGAAAAATGGCTGCCAGGAACAGTGAATCCATGCAGACATGGAGCCCCAAGATAACCATAGTGGAAAAAAATAAGAAAGAGGAAAGAAAAAAGGAAGGAAGGAAAGAAGGAAGGGAGGGAGGATTCTCTTGAGAATTCTGGCGCACGCGCACACACATAAATAAAAGGTTACATATAAATGATCTCCTTCAGGGCTGGGTGGTGGCACACCTGATTGAGTGTACATGTTACAATGTGCAAGGATGTAGGTTTGAGCCCTTGGTCCCCACCTGTAGAAGGAATGCTTCATGAATCTCTTTCTCTCCCTCTCTCTCTCTCTGTCACCCCCTTCCCTCTCGATTTCTGGCTGTCTTTATCAAATAAAGATAATACAAAAAAAAGAAGAATTGTAAAAAAAAATTATCTTCTTCAACTTTGAACTGTCTGACATAGTGGGATAACCACCATGAAGTGGTTTAATTTTACCACAAATTCAAACCAACTATGATTTAACACAACCACACACACACACACAAAAAAATCCCAAACAACCTCCAATGTATCATCTTAAAAATTCAACAAATAAGAATCTGAAAAAGATAACGATTTCTTGCTTCAAAGTACTAAGAAAGTAGCCTCTCTTCACTCTTTTCTTTCCCAAGTCAATAAACCACAAACAGGACAGACAGGAGTAACATTTAGCACTCATTTCTGTTCCATTCCACTTCCCATAAGCTTTCCATGAAATGGCTCTGTATCATTTGTACACTGTGCTCCACACTTTCAAAGCACTGCTTCATTCCTCTATCAAATGTACAGGTATATTCACAGAGCAGTGAGTGTCTAACACGTTAGAATCTCTTTGCTTGTTTCTGGAAGGTTAAACCACCTAGCATGACCCTGGACCATCATGCAAGGATACGAGGAGGCAAGGCAAAGTATTGCCACCTTTCTAATAACTCCAGGGCCATCCAAGCCCGGTTAGAGATTGATGTGGATCATGTCGGGGCTAGCAGTTCTGAGCTTTACAGGAGGCCCTCTGGATACTGTTAGTGGAGGACAAGGGCTCTCCCAGGATATATATTTTCGTCTCCTTACTTCTCTTATTCCTGACCTGGGCTGCCAACATTTTCTCACTAAAGTCCCAGATAATGCCAATGATGTCAACCAAGCCTTTGTTCTTCCCCTCCAGAATATCCTCAGCCAACTGCCAACTATGACTCTCCTCTCCCTTCCTCTCTGACATGCCCAAAGGGCATTAGTGAAAAATCATGAAGGTGACAGACTGCCCATGGAGGGTGTGAGTTAACGGTAACCACTAAGACTAAGTCTCAGGAGAGAGTGCCAGGATCCTTCTAAATTCTGTAGATTAACTCACTTAACCATCATGTGATCCTAGGAAGCAGGTACCACCAGAGACTCCATTTCACAGAGGAACTCAGCAAGGTACTCTCCCAAGGAGTTGGTAAATGACAGCAAACTGTTTTATCGTGTGTGTGTGTGTGTGTGTGTGTGTGTGTGTGTGTGTGTGTGTGTGTGAGAAACCCACTGGAACACAGCTCCACCATTTATGCTGGTCTCTTTGTTTCAGTCTTTCTTGTATTTCTGAGGTTCCAGGGGTCAAACTCAGGGCCTCAGGCATGTGCTCTACCACTGAGCCAACTTCTCAGTCCCCTGGTAGAGAATTTTTACTAGGCCATCTAGATAAGAGTCCAGATGCTTTATTGCTGGACAAGTTTGGCAGAGGGGCAAGGCTGCCCAGAGTGAGGCACCACTCTGGTTAAACTCTTAATCCCCAGCTGAGTATCACCTGGCCATGGCTGGCCAACTCTCACGGATACAGGGCCGAAGTGATCCCCCATCATTTGTATTTTCCCAGATACATCCATTTAATCTTCTGAGAATGGCGCCCTAACTTCCCTGTCATGCCCTTTTCCATTCTCCACCCTTGGCCTACAAGGTTCTGGGAATATCAACCCTCTCCCACAATGGTGTCCCCATCACAAGAACATAACCTCTAATCTGGTCAGTCAACATAGTTCCATCCTTCAGTTTCTGGTGGCCACAGGTAATGCTGGGTGTCTCTGAACTTGTCCCCAGTTCATAGCCTCTGCCTTCCTGTGGCCTTCACCTTTGTGTGTCCCTTACAAGGACACTTGTCATTGGATTTAGGGCACATCCTATATCCTGGGTGCTCTCCTTTAGATAAACTTAATTGAATCTATTAAAGACCCTATTTATAAATAGGGTCGTATTGGGGCCAGGTGGTAGTGCATCTGGTTGAGCACACATGTTACAGTGTGCAAGGACCCAGGTTTGAGCCCCTGGTCCCCACCTGCACAGGGAAAGCTTCACAAGTGGTGAAGCAGTGCTGCAAGTGTCTCTCTGTCTCTCTCCTCTATTACCCCATTTCCTCTCAATTTCTGACTGTCTCTATCCAACAAATAAAGATGAAAAAAGTTTTAAAAATATGGGGTTGTATTTACAAGTACAAAAGGTTGGGACTTGGGCATAGAACTCTGGGAGACAGTTCAATACACTGCATCATTTTATAGATGAAGAGTACAAGTCTTGAAGAGACTCTCACTTGCCTGAGGTCACAGGGCTAGTTCAGGATACAGGTCTGCCATCTTTCTGCCTCTGATGGAGGCAAGAGGAGAATCAAGAACCTCCAGTTCAAAGCCAGTCCCTCTTCTAGGCCTCCTGGCATCCAGAGCCAGCTTCACAATGGCAACACACACAGAAGCACTGCCTCCTCTCTTTTGCCTGGCTTATCTGTGGTTACATTCTAGAATCTAACAAAATATTACAGTGTTCCCTGAGCTTGGGAAGGAACTCAGTTGGGGATCAGAGGGTATCTCAAATCAGACAAGGACTGTCATTAGAGTTTGGGGCGCCAGCAGGCCGGGCTAGCTTCGCGATGGTAGACAAAGACTCGCGGACACATGGCTGGGCAGAGAACGCAGTTTAATCTTTATTCACGAGCAGTCAACTCACCACACCATGTGCTTCTCCATCTTTCTCCATCTTTCTCTCCTCGGAGGCTGTGGCTGGGACTCTGGAAGTCCATAGGGTTTTGGGGGCGGGGACAAGGGGGCCCACGAAACTAGCAGGGGCCATACCACAATCTCCCAGAGGCGGGGGGTTGGGGAAGGCGAGACCAAACCAATGTGAAGCATAGCAACAAAGGACCCAAAAAACAGAGGGTAGCCTTTGTGTCCACACTCCAAAAGTTTGTAGGGCTGATCAAAGCCAAGAGAAAAGGGACTAGGATCAGTGTTGAAGAGGAAACACACAAAAAAGTCCTCTGTCCTTTTTGTGACAGAGGACAACATGGCAGACTGTGGGGTTTTACATCCATGTAGGTGTCTGGATTCCAGCTGGAGGTGACAAGAGACAAAGAAGAGGTGGGCATGGGTGTGCACTGGGGCCTGACAGGGGTTCCCTTTCTGTACTCCAGGGCCACACTGGCCAGGATGGCTTGATGGCCATCAAGAGCCTCTCACACAATGACAGCACAAAGTTGACCACTGTCCATGTGACCCTCAGAGAGCAGGATATGTCACAGTCTTCCTCTCTGGGGATTAAAAGTTTCAATTAGCCTTTCAGCCTCTATGGTCTTCCTGGAGACACTCTGGTATCTAGGTGGCTCAGTATCCCCAAGGGAAGGCAGGCAGTACAACTTAGTCCTGGGTTTTTTTTTTTTCTTTTTAAGATACAGACATGCGGGGGGTTGGGGTGGGTGGTGGGTGGGGTGGAGAGGAAGAGGGAAAGGGAGTCTATGAGTCTACAATACTGAAGTTTTCTTTAATGTGGTGGATGCCAGGCTTGAACCTATGTTGCACACATGGCAAAGCAGGGCACTAAGTGAGCTACTCCGCCAGCTTGAAGTTGGGCTTTGACTGGTACTTTCTCCTGACCTCAGAAAAGCCTATGGAGTGTACCCCACTACTCTGATCACTTACTGACAATGCCCCTGACAGTTAGAAAGTGACAGATTAAGCTTTGGGTCTGGTTTATATTTATTCAGGAGCTCCATGCCAACTTCCTGCCTCCTCCCCTTGCTCCATCTTCCATCTGTATTCAAATTTTTCAAACTTTCTGCCCAGCAACCCACATCAAGAAAATATACTTCACATCACCATCTTGATTACACCTACAAATATAAACAGCTTAAACAAAAACTTCACTCTAATGAGCTTCCACCCTGACCATTTACTCCAGTCTATGCTGGTTCAAAATTTCAAAACGAGTTTCAACTCACTGAAGCAATTTCATATCTCATAAATAAATGATGAGTCGGGTTTAAAAGATACTTATTCGGGAGTCTGACAGTAGCGCAGTGGGTTAAGCGCACGTGGCACAAAGTGCAAGGACAGGCTTAAGGATCCCGGTTCAAGACCCTGGCTCCCCACCTGCAGGGGAGTCGCTTCACAAGCGGTGAAGCAGATCTGCAGGTGTCTATCTTTCTCTCCCCCTCTCTGTCTTCCCCTCCTCTCTCCATTTCTCTCTGTCCTAGCCAACAACGACGACATCAATAACCACAACAAGGGCAACAAAAGGGAAAATAAATAAATAAATAAAAAGATATTTATTCACATAATGCACATGAGTTTACATCTGTACAACAGGAGGAAGGGAAGGACACTCAAAATTTCAACACCATAAGCCAGAGCTGAGTAGTGTTGGGGGGGGGGGGAACCAGAGGTTCTATGTGCAGGTTCAATCACAATATTTTTTCCTTTGGAATGTTCATACCAAGAGGTCTCTGGCATCTCCCAGAGCTGAGCCGTTATTTCTCAGTAAACCTAGTTTCTTCTGGAGCAGGAGACTAGGCTGGGGACATGGAGACACTTTGGCCAGTGGAAAGGGACAGATTCTGGGGTCAGTTCCTGTGTTGCCCCACCAGTGGGGTGGGAAGTGTGAGAAGTACTGCCGTCCACTCACCCACCTGTATCGCCCACCACTCTCTGGGGGGGGGGGGCAATCATTCTCACCTTGAAAAGACCAGGTCAGAGACTGTACACCTCAGTTCTCAACCACAGTCTGTAAAGACCCCACAAGGACAACGGGAAGAACCTGATATGAATCAGGTCTCTATTCACAGCTACCTCAGTGTACACACCCCCAGCACTCCAGAGAGACACCAGTACAGTTGACCCTTGAACAGCACAGGGGTCAGCAGCCAGGACCTCACATGGAGCAGGGAACCCCAGATAACCTCTGACCTCCTCGCAAAGTTAGAGAATGCTGCCAGGGGCATCCCTGGGGGACTGGTGCTGGCTTCAGCCTGAATGAATATCCAGATCCCTCAGAGAGAGCTGATACCCGGGTTCTGCCTGTCTGATTCAACCAACAGACCTGTGACCCAGGTGGTGGAATCGTTGAATGCTGAAACTCAGTAGTGGTAGTGGTAGTGGTAGTGGTAGTAATAGTAGTAGTTGTAGGAGTAGTTGTAGTAGTTGTAGTAGTAGTAAAAGTCATAGTAGTTGTCGTAGCTGTAGTAGTGGTACTATTTGTAGTATTAATACTACTACTACTAATAATAATAATAACAAAATCTGGGTGTAAGGGGACACTGGCCAGGCTCTAACCCCATGCCCCCAAGGGTCAATGTATTTGAATGATCTGACCACGCTTCCTGCCCGCCGGCTCTTTCTCCAGTCAACACGGCAGAACCAGACCGAAGCAAAAGTCTTGCCTTCGTGGCACGCATCTGCCCTCCCCAGACCTGAACCCGGGTCGCCACGTCCGCGCTGCGTCCGGCCCCTGCACCCCGCGTCAGAGAGGCCGGGACCCCCCGCCCCAGTCTGTGTCAGCCACCGGCAGCACCCGCCTAGCCTCCTCAGACCACGGAGGCCGAGGCCCGGAGACAGCCATGCCCGCACCCCCTGCACCCCGCCCGGCCTGGGGAGCCCTCACCTCACCCCGCCTGCACCTCAGGACTCACCCGGGGGACACACGCACTCGGCCGGCGCTTCCCGAGCCGTCCGCAGCTTGGCCAGGCCGTCCAGCTTCTGAAGCAGAAAAGAGAAAAAGTGAGAGACGGAGAGTGGGAGACGCAAAGTGAGGGGCCCCCCAAACCCAGGCGTCCACGCAGGCGACCTACACACCCAGCACGGGGAGACATTTTTGAATGACCACTCGGTGAGATGGGGGGGGGGGGAACGGAAATCACTCACGAGCAGGATAACCTGGGGGTCCCTGAGGAAAAGGTGGCTGCGGTCTGCTTGGTATCCTTTCTGTCAGTGTGAGGTGGGTGAAGGGCTGGAGAAGGCGAGCGGGCTTGGACGCCGAAACTGCCCCCTACGGCTATCCGTACTCGCTCTCGCGCTCTCGCGAGACTGTGCATGTGAACACTAGGGGCGCCTCGTGGGTCGGTGGCCGCAATCCTTGCTGCGTAAGTGGGTAACTAACGCAGACCCTAGATAACTCAGATCCCAGCTAAGGTAGGCCCAGGGTAACCGAGACCCAGGGTAACGCAGAACCCAGATAACCTAGACCCCATGTATCCCAGACGCAGGGTAACGCAGAACCCAAATAACTTGAGACCCCAGCTAACCCAGACCGCAGGTAACCCAGGCCCCGGGTAACTTAGACCCCAAGTAAACCAGACCCAGGGTAAACCAGACCCCAGATAACTCAGTAACTTAGACCCAGGTAACCTAGACCCCGGCTAACGCAGACCCAGGGTAACCCAGACACCAGGTAACCAAGGCCCCAGATATCTTAGACCCCAGCTAAACCAGACCCCAGCTAAACCAGACCCCAGCTAATCCAGACCCCAGATAACTCAGACCCCAGCTAACCCAGACACAGGGTAACCCAGACCAGCTCTATTTGATGAAGTTGTCACCTTTCTTTACACCAGAGGGGATTTTTGGCCCAGAAATTGTAGGCCATGAAGAGTTTAACAAGAATGTTAATACATGCCCATCACTGTGCCAGTTTGAGGGAAGGGAAAAGAATGACAATTAAGGGTCAAAAGTGCACTTTTGTGCACTTCCGGTAGCGCAGCGGGTTAAACATACATGGCACAAAGCAAGGACCTGTTCCAAGATTCGGGTTAGAGCCCCGGGGTCCCCACCTGCAGGAGGTCATTTTGCAAGCAGTGCAGCAGGTGTCTATCCTTCTCTCCCCCTTTCTGTTTTCTCCTCTCTCGATTTCTCTCTGTCCTATCCAACAACAACGGCAACAGAAATGGGGAAAATGGCCTCCAGGAACAGTGGATTCGAAGTGCAGGCACCGAGCCCCAGCAATAACTCTGGAGGCAAAAATAAATGAATAAGTAAATAAATAAATGGAGTTAAAAGTCACAGCTCTGTGGTCAAGATAACTTTTGTGCACTTCCGGCCTGGCCACCCCCTAGACTAGACTCAGTACACAAGTGTGAAAAAAAATGAAAAAATTCATCCCAAATCTTGGATTAGGGGAGTAGATGGATGAGTTCACAGTCCCCCAAACTAGCCAAGATCTGGTTCTGACAAAAATATACAAATAAAGACTAAAAATGTACAAAGCATTGAGCTTTTTCAGGTAAACAAATAAGACTCCCTGGGGCTCACAGTGCACATTTTACCATGTTTGAGGATCCAGGTTTGAGCCCCCAGAAACACATGGGAACATCATGCATGGGACCATGGGAAGCTCCATGAACAATGAAGTCCTATTTTGCTCTCCTTGTCTTTAGCTGAAAAAAATTTTAAAGTCCACAAGAGCAGTGGAATAGTTCAGGCATGAAATCCTGGCACAAAACAAAATGAAAACAGTAGTAAAAAAAAAAATAGCCAAGACTTCATAAAAGCAAATATGTGCTAAGTGAAAACTACAACAAACTAATAAAAATTACTTTTCAGCCTAGGAGATGTAGCACAGTGGTAGTGCATAGAGCTTCCATGTGATAGGCCCCAGGTTCCATATGCAGCACCAATATCCAGAGCTAAGCTGGCTTTCCAGAAGGTGACAAGTACACTCCTGATTTTGAGCCCTTGACTAACAAGTCTGACATCTTTTCAGAAGAGAGGATTCCAGCTAAATCCCGTCTACCTCTAACTGACACAATCCAGGATCAGGACCTTGAGACCAAAAAAATCTAACTACAGGATCTCAGGTGGTTTTTAAGTGTCACCTCTCGCCACAACATCAGTCTCACCTTCCTACTGATGGAAGACAGAGGAGAGGCCATTATCAACAACAGGAGTTAAAGCCTCCAGATACTAAGGAAGCACACAGGTGTGTGGTTATAAACTCCATGGTGGAGACAGGGGAAGCAGTATCATCAGCTCATACAAAAGGTGCAAGGGTGCCCTTAGGTGCATTAACCTTTCCATCCTCACCACACCTCTCCAGCTCCAGTCTCAGCTTCCACTAGAAATAGGAACCTGGGCAGGACCCTGGATGCCAGGTTCTCAGGCTTTGGCTGGACCCCCACCTTCCACTCACCCTTTGTCCAGCTTGGGGTGTTCTTGCCTGGAACCACCCACCTGGCCCCAAGTCACGTTTCCAGTAGTACCTCAGCCTGGAGTTTCCAGACTTCCTATCCCAACCTTTCTCAAATGGACTCCCTGTAGTCCCACAAGCAGAATAGCAGACACCACCCCAAGCTGGCTTGCTTTGTGTACAGGACCCTGGAGAGCCACAGGCTTGCTTGTCACTGAAGGCAATGTGAACCTCTGAACTCTTTGCCACTTCACACCCCCCCCCCCCCCATTGTGTTTGTAGATACCAATACAGATTTCAGCATTTACTTGGGAAAAGAATCCAGTCTTCTTTAAGCCAGCTGATTTGTGTAAAATCCTTTCATCTGTTTTTATCATCACTAGACAGTCTAGAAGCCACACTAATTTCCTTTTTTAATCTGCTTTTAACAACGCAATCACAACTGGGGCAGTTCTTTTACAGGGACTTGAAGCAGAGGGAGGAGTTATCAAATGCTGATACAAAAGCACACTGACTTCTTAAAGTTACTCTTAAAATAGTGGGATAAACTGGAAACTTTACGGGGGGGGGCAATTTGCTATAAATCTATAATAGTAGATGGGTCGTAATTTACCTGGAGCGTGAGTTTTTGTTTTGTGATTTACTCTAATGCCTTCCATGCACTTGATTTTCTAGATTAGATGGTGACTCTGTAAAGTTTTATCTCTCAGTTGTCTACCCTCCCCCCACCTCCAGGACCTTGACTTCCTGTGGGTCTTGAACCATCAGTTCTATGAACATAAAGTGAAATGTCTAAATTAGAAACTTAATCCTGCAGTCTTTTATTTCCATGCTTTTTCGCCCTTTCAAATTCTGAGAAAATACTCTTTTGTGTCAAGTTTATAAAAATGATTTAAAAGCTTCCACGTTTTACATTCAATTATCTGGCAGCACCCCGAGCATCTGCAAACAATATGGTCCTAGTTTTACATATGCAAACAAGTCCTTACTCCAAAAGTAAATAAAAGAGGAGTTTCTGAGAAAAGTTGGAGGAGACTTTGGGAGCAAGGCTTTGAGAGCAGAGCCCTCTGTCTAGAAGCAACAGGGAGAAGGACTTGAAGCTGGTGGGGGGGGGGGGGGAGGTGGCAAGGGCGGAGGGGAAAAAGTATTCAGAGAAAAATATACTTTTCCAAAAAGCTTTCCATGGTCAGATGCTACATTTATTAATGATCTGTTGCAGCAATAGTCTCACACTCTACCAAATGTTTAATTACTTTCTACAATGACTGAGTTTTGAAGAAAAAGCAACACAATGAAAAAAAGATGCAATGACTGGTTTCTGGAAAATGCTACAAAGAAACTAGCCAGTGACATGCCTCTCCTCTGAGCTGGGGAATGCATCCCAAGGAAATAAATCAGAAGGAGCAAATGCTGCTGGTCCTGAAGAAGTTACACTGCAAAGTCTGTAGGAGTGGTTGAGTGGAGGATGGCAAATCCTTTGGTGAAAATGTTACATCTTTATGGAATAGTGTTTGGAGGAACTTAATGTCAGCTCATGTCACTATGTGTTTCAGGTGTTACCCATGTCACATCACTCCTCAAGTTTCTGTTTCTACCCATCTTCCTAGTGCACCTTATTACATGTCTCCCTCCACTTCTGTTCAATAATAACCACCATTATAGAGTCTGTGTAATAGGGGAAAATGTTTACAACACAATGCCTGGGTCTGTGTCAGAGTTCAGATAGTGGAGGTACAAACACTACCAAAACATCCACCCTCTTGGATACAGATATGACAACATTTACTTTTTTTTTTTTTTTTGCAAAGCTTGCTTGGGTAATTTCATCACTAGGGCCACTCATTCATTCATTCATTCATTCATTCATTCATTCATTCATTCATTGCTTCAGAGAGACCACAGAACCTCCCAGGTGGTGCCTAGGCTTGAGCCTGGACCAAGTGAACATTCCCTACCCAGAGAGCGATTTCTCTGGCTTAGCATTTACTTTATTGAAACCTCTTATGGTGTTGCAATATCATCTTCCCAATAAATAAGCAGAAAAGTCTAGAAGGTGACATCTCCATGCTAAGATCAGTTTTGGAATGATAAATTCAGTCTCCTCAGGAAGACCCACTTTCAGCATCAACCAAGCTGTGCCTTGATCAACTATGGGCATCTTGAGCCCCTGAGAAAAGGCTTGCAGGGATGAGGCCCTCTACCTCTGCCATCTTCCCTCTGTCCTTCTCTGGCCCACCCAGGGAGGTACTCATTGCATTGCCACTGCCATCACTGGTGACAGCCCAGAAAGGCAGCACTTTCTGGCTTCTCTACTGTTCATTTACCACCACCACTCCTACCGATGAGCAGGGGCGTTAAGACAGTATTTTTTACCAAGATGACTGATCACTTATTGTGGCTAGGCACTGTGCCAACAGCTGCTGTTCCATTTAGTCCTCCCCAGAGCCCCTCTAAAACCAAGACTATTATTAAACCCAGTTATAGATAAGAAAATAGAGGCCCACCGGGTGCACCTGGTTAAGTGCACATAGCACATAGGGTGGTGGTACACCTGGTTAAGTGCACATAGCACAAAGTGCAAGGATCTGAGTTTCAGCCCCTGGCTCCCAAACTGCAGGGGGAAGCCTTAGAAGCAGTGGAGCAAGTCTGCAAGTGTCTGTCTTTCTCCCTCTCAATCTCCCCCTACTCTCTCAACTTCTAGAAAGAAAGAGAGGAAGAAAGAAAGAGAAAATCGAGGCCTAGAGAGGGTAGTGGAAGTGTCAGGGCTGGTCCTCTTGAGTATTGCTATCAAGTTACTGTAAACACAAAGCAAGACAACCTTTGCTTACAAGTCTTATGTTTAAAGAAAAAAAGTTGCTATAACAAACCAAGTGAGGGTGGGGGAGATAGCATAATGGTTATGTAAAGAGACTCTCATGCCTGAGGCTTTGAAGTCACAGGTTCAATCCCACCATAAGCTAGAGCTGAACAGTGCTCTGGTAATAATAATAATAATAATAATAATAATGTGATATAAAACTGCAAGGACAGCAATCAGACCTGTGATTGCAAAAGGTTGGAGGAGTGAGAGAGAAAAGGAAGAGCAAGGAGTCTCATGGAGAAGACTTGAAGGAGCTGAAAGTATTCTCTAGGGTTTCACTGTGTGTGGGGGTGGGGGTGGGGGTGGTGACTACATGACTCCATGATTTAGCCAACAGCTAAAGGATTGTTGGTTAAAGAATGAACTTTATTAATTTTTATTGCACAATTTTTATTGAGGTTTACAAGGCTGTCTCTGTCCTAGGGGCACAACTTCACACCTCTTTAATAAGTATGTTAGAAAATAAACTTTAATGAATACAAGTTAAAGAAAAATCAACCAAGATGTCATGGAATCCCAGGATGGAATGTAGGCTGAGAGAAATACATCTAATTAAAGGAAAACTGTGTGCCATAACCTGTGGGGGAGTGGCGACAAGGAAAACTAAATCCAGTAACTTTATAAAATCCTATTCTGGGGCCGGGTGGTGGCGCACCTGGCTGAATGCACATGCTACAGTGCCCAAGGACCCTAGTTCAAGCCCCCAGTCCCCACCTGCAAAGGGAAAGCTTTGTAAGTGATGAAGCAGGGCTGCAGGTGTCTCTCTCTCTCTCCCCTCTCCATTTCTGATGATCTCGATCCAACAAATAAAGATATTAAAAATACTAAATAAAATAAAATCCTATTATATATGAGAACTATTCAGCTGGAGACCAGAGGAAGATACAGAAATGTTAGGCTCTAGCAGATAACATTGTTTCTCACATGGGCGTATAGAACAAATCTGAAAGTACCTCACATAAATATTGCATTGAAGAGCACAAATCAATAAAATACAGATAATATAATCCAAGTTACTCATGATTCCTCAAAGAAATAATAAGCAAAGGGGAAAAGCTAGAATGAACACTGTCAGAGACAGTCTGCTCTCTGTCTTGGGGGGCTGTCCTAGCGTGTACAATTCACACACAGTAGGTGTGGTTCCATGTTCTTTCACTTAACATAAAGTTTCAACCATATGATGCCACATGCCAGCATGCCATTCCTTTTTAATCACCAAATATTCCATTGTTTGTCTACCTCATCATTTGTTTACCCATATACCTTATCCGTTGGTGATTATTTAGGCTGCTTCTACCTTTTGGCTGTCACTGTGAACATAAGTTTATGTATTCAATTGAGGATCTATTTTCAATTCTCTTGAGATATCTATGTACTATAGACTGTATCTAGGAATATAATTACTAGATCATATGATAAGTCCATATTTAACTTTCTGAGGATCTGCTAGAAACTGTTACCCATATTGGTTGGACCATCGTACCTTCCCGCCAATGCTTTATCAAGGTTCTTCTTTCTCCTCAGCCCTGCCAACAGCCTGCAGGAGGTGAGATGGTGTCTCCTTGCGATTTTGACTTACAGTTCCTTTCTGTCCAGTGATGTTGAGCATCTTTTCACATGCTTACTGATGGCATATCTTGTCTGAAAATGTGTCTGTTCAAGTTTTCATTCCCTATTAACTTGGGTTCTCTCTCTCTCTTTTTTTTAATCAGGGCTAGTTTCTTTGATTTCTGTACATATATATATATTTTTTTCCCTTTTGTTGCCCTTGTTTTTTATTGTTGCTGTAGTTATTGTTGTTATTGATGTCATTGTTGTTTGATAGAACAGAGAGAAATGGAGAGAGGAGGGGAAGAGAAAGATAGACACCTGCAGACCTATTTCACCGCCTGTGAAGCGACTCCCCTACAGGTGGGGAGCCGGGGACTCGAACCGGGATCCTTAACGCCGGTACTTGTGCTTTGTGCCACATGCACTTAACCCGCTGAGCTACTGCCTGACTCCGTCTTTTTGTTGTTGAACCAAAAGCTCTTTATATATTCTAGATACTATGTCCTCATCAGGTATCTGACATGCAAACATTTTCTCATATAACAGATCTCTTCTAAATCAGAATTCTGATCATCTCCAACTAAGATACCATCACCTTGAAGATAGGGAATGCTGGGAGTGAGCAGTGGCTTTGTGCAGGACGTCCCATTGAGATCTTGCTAAATGAATGATTGGATATTGTAACTAATGAATCCAACTGGCCTCTGAGTTAATAATAGTTGCATTTGCTTTTGATTGCTGTGTCTCAGGTTGCCACAAAACCAATAACTTATGACACTATGTTATAATTGCAGTGGTCAGAAACTAGATGCAGATGACTTTGCTTCCCAACTCAGGGTCTTTGGAGGCTAAAGTTAATGTGTCACTGCATGTCTTCTTGGAGCTCTGAATTCTGGATTCTTCTTCCAGGCCCACGTGACTCCTTGTGGTCTGAAACCTGCATTATCTGGCTGGCTGATGGCCAGGACTTGCTCTCAGCTTCTCACACCTACATGCAGCCCCTTGGCATATGGTTCCCTCTACACACCCTCCCATGCTTCAGATCTGGCTTTAGGGAGTGTCCATTTCCTCTACGGCCTCATCTGGCTCTGTCAGACCACTAGTTACAAACTCTTCAATGACTTCCGGAGGCGGAGCTACGAGCAGCAGATCGCTTTCTCTCCTCTCCTCTCCTCTCTCTGATCAACTAGGAATACCAAAGGTGACCACCCGGGACCGAAACAAGACAGGACTAGAATGACCACAGGAACCCAGTAAATCACTGAATCTGGAGCAGCGACAGGGAGAGACACCAGGGGACAGAGATCTAACCAGGAAACTCAGGAGAAGACCTATACCTTGGTGGCATAGCTGAGGGGCTGTGAAAGTCTCTTTGCATAACCACTGGATTATCTCTGCCACACCCTGCTTTATCTCTTGGTCAGGAGTCAGTGATTAAGCTAAGAAGCCTATTGATAGTTTAAAAGCCCTCAGGCTCCCATAGCCTACAGGGAAGGAAAAAAAAAAAAAAAAGAAAGAAAGAGGCTTTTAAACCACTGAGCTCCAACTCAGGGATTGAAATAACTGTTAACTTCCACCACTGTGAATCCTTTAATTAACTTACTTAGACACAAGTCAATCCAGGCAATAGTGATCAATAATTTGAAAAGTACTGATAAAGGGAACTCATAACATAATATATAAAATGGTTAAAACAACAAGAAAAAATATTGGAGACTCGAACCAGGACAAGAGTCCAGCTAAAAGTCCTCCAGAGGGTGAATCACAAAATAACGAGTTCAACATCCAAACATTAGCTAAGGAAATAATAACAGGAGTGAGTAAAGAAATTGTAATCAGAAATATAGGAACAACAAATGAGAATATGGAAGAAAATACTAATTATCTCATGGTTATTAGAGAGCTGAAAGCTGAAATCGCTGAGCTAAGAATGCCACTAGCTGAACAAGCTAAAACAGTATCAGAGCAGGGCAACAAAATAGATGAACTCCAGAAAACAGTAGAGGGCAGAGAGAATAGAATCTATGAGGCTGAAGACAGAATTAGCAAGATTGAGGATGAATTAGAGACAACTAAAAAAGAAGTAAGAAATCTCAAAAAGAGATTAAGAAATGCTGAAAACAACAACAGAGTCCTATGGGATGACTTCAAAAGAAACAATATACGCATTATTGGCATACCAGAGGAAGAAAGAGAAGGAGAGGAAGAAAGCATTTTCCAGGCCATAGTAGCTGAAAACTTCTCTAGTCTAGACAACATCAAAGACATAAAAATTCAAGAAGCCCAGAGGGTCCCAAACAGAATTAACCCAGACCTAAAGACACCAAGACACATCATACTTAGAATGGAAAGGAATAAGGATAAAGAAAGGATCCTGAAGGCTGCAAGAGAAAAACAAAAAATCACCTACAAAGGAAAACCCATAAGATTAGCAGCAGACTTCTCCATACAAACCCTACAGGCCAGAAGAGAATGGCAAGATATCTACCAAGTGCTCAATGAGAAAGGCTTTCAGCCAAGAATACTATATCCTGCTAGACTGTCATTCAGACTAGATGGAGGAATCAAAACCTTCTCAGACAAGCAATAGTTGAAGGAATCAACTATCACCAAGTCTGCCCTGAAAGAAGTTCTGAAAGGTCTCCTATAAACAACCAGACCACCACAAATAGGACATATATCAAAACACCCTAAAACTCTACAAGAATGGCATTAAAATATCTTCAATCTTTGATATCAATAAATGTCAATGGCCTTAATTCACCTATTAAAAGACACAGAGTAGGAAGATGGATCAGAAAACACAACCCAACAATATGCTGTCTACAGGAAACCCACCTAACTCAACAAGACAAACAAAGACTTAAAGTGAAAGGATGGAAAACTATCATACAAGCCAATGGCCCACAAAAAAGGGCAGGAACAGCTATTCTCATATCTGACATGATAGACTTGAAAATAGATAAGATTAAAAAAGATAGGAATGGACACTACTTAATGCTCAGAGGATCAGTCAATCAAGAGGACTTAACAATTATTAACATCTATGCACCCAATGAGAAGCCATCTAAATACATCCAACTTCTACTGAAAGAGCTACAGCAATATATTAACAGTAACACAATCATAGTAGGGGACTTCAACAACCCACTCTCTCAACTTGACAGATCATCCAGGCAGAAAATCAATAGAGACTTAAGGGAGCTAAATGAAGAGATAGATAAACTAGAACTATTGGACATTTTCAGTCATTCATCCCAAGAAACTGGAATACACATTTTACTCAAATCCACATGGGTCATTCTCAAGGATAGACCATATGTTAGGCCACAAAGACAGCATCAGCCAATTCAAGAGCATTGAAACCATCCCAAGCATCTTCTCAGACCACAGTGGAATTAAACTAACACTTAACAATCAACAAAAGATTAGTAATAGTCCCAAAATGTGGAAGCTCAACAGTACACTTCTTAACAACTTCTGGGTCAAAGAGGAAATCAAGGAAGAAATCAAAATGTTTCGAGAGTTCAATGAAAATGAAGACACAAGCTATCAAAATATTTGGGACACAGCTAAAGCAGTCCTAAGAGGGAAGTTCATAGCTATACAAGCACACAGTAGGAAACAAGAAAAGGCACAAATAAACAGCCTGATTGCACATCTTAAAGACCTAGAAGAAGAACAACAAAGGAACAGAAAGGACAGAAGGACAGAAGGACAGAAATCACTAAAGTTAGGGCAGAAATAAATAACATTGAGAATAGGAAAATCATACAAAAGATCAACGAAAGTAAATGTTGGTTCTTCAAAAGAGTAAACAAAATCGACAAACCTTTAGCCAGACTCACAAAACAAAAAAGGGAAAAGACCCAAATAAATCAGATAGTAAACGAAAGAGGAGATATCACAACAGACATTGCAGAAATTCAACATATCATGCGAGGCTTCTATGAACAACTATATGCCACCAAGCTAGAGAACCTGGAAGAAATGGACGATTTCCTAGATACCTACCAACTTCCAAAACTAAGTCAAGAGGAAGTGGATAACATGAACAGGCCCATCACAGCTAATGAAATGGAAACAGTTATCAAAAATTTCCCCAAAAATAATAGTCCTGGACCAGATGGTTTTACAAATGAATTCTACAAAACTTTCAAAGAAGAACTAATACCTCTACTTTTAAAAGTCTTCCAGACTTTTGAAGACACTGGAATACTCCCTGCCAGCTTCTATGAAGCCAACATAATCCTGATACCAAAAGCAGACAGGGACACAACCAAAAAAGAAAACTACAGACCAATATCTCTGATGAACATAGATGCGAAAATATTGAACAAAATTCTAGCCAACCGGATACAACAGTGTATCAAAAAGATTGTTCATCATGACTAAGTGGGGTTTATCCCAGGCATGCAAGGTTGGTTTTATATACGTAAATCAATCAGTGTGATCCACCACATCAACAAAAGCAAGACCAAAAACCACATGGTCATATCAATAGATGCAGAGAAAGCCTTTGACAAAATACAACATCCCTTTATGATCAAAACAATGCAAAAAATGGGAATAGATGGAAAATTCCTGAAGATAGTGGAGTCTATATATAGCAAACCTACAGCCAACATCATACTCAATGGTGAAAAACTGGAAGCATTTCCACTCAGATCAGGTACTAGACATGGCTGCCCACTATCACCATTACTATTCAACATAGTGTTGGAAGTTCTTGCCATAGCAATCAGGCAGGAGCAAGGAATTAAAGGCATACAGATTGGAAGAGAAGAAGTCAAACTCTCCTTATTTGCAGATGACATGATAGTATACATGGAAAAACCTAAGGAATCCAGCAAGAAGCTTTTGGAAATCATCAGGCAATACAGTAAGGTGTCAGGCTACAAAATTAACATTCAAAAGTCAGTGGCATTCCTCTATGCAAACACTAAGTTAGAAGAAATTGATATCCAGAAATCAATTTCTTTTACTATAGCAACAAAAACAATAAAATATCTAGGAGTAAACCTAACCAAAGAAGTGAAAGACTTGTATACTGAAAATTATGAGTCACTACTCATAATTTGACACAAAGAAGTGGAAAGATATTCCATGTTCATGGGTTGGAAGAATTAACATCATCAAAATGAATATATTACCCAGAGCCATCTACAAGTTTAATGTTATCACCATCAAGATCCCAAGCACAGTTTTTAGGAGAATAGAACAAATGCTACAAATGTTTATCTGGAACCAGAAAAGACCTAGAATTGCCAAAACAATCTTGAGAAAAAAGAACAGAACTGGAGGCATCACACTCCCAGATCTCAAACTGTATTATAGGGCCATTGTCATCAAAACTGCTTGGTACTGGAACATGAATAGACACACTGACCAGTGGAATAGAATTGAGAGCCCAAAAATGAGGCCCCACACCTATGGACATCTAATCTTTGACAAAGGGGCCCAGACCATTAAATGGGGAAAACAGAGTCTCTTCAACAAATGGTGTTGGAAACAATGGGTTGAAACATGCAGAAGAATGAAACTGAATCACTGTATTTCACCAAATACAAAAGTAAATTCCAAGTGGATCAAGGACTTGGATGTTAGACCACAAACTATCAAATACTTAGAGGAAAATATTGGCAGAACTCTTTTCTGCATAAATTTTAAAGACATTTTCAATGAAACGAATCCAATTACAAAGAAGACTAAGGCAAGTATAAACCTATGGGACTACATCAAATTAAAAAGCTTCTTCACAGCGAAAGAAACCACTACCCAAACCAAGAGACCCCTCACAGAATGGGAGAAAATCTTTACATGTCATACATCAGATAAGAGTTTAATAACCAACATATATAAAGAGCTTGCCAGACTAAACAACAAGACAACAAATAACCCCATCCAAAAATGGGGGGAGGACTTGGACAGAATATTCACCACAGAAGAGATCCAAAAGGCCGAGAAACACATGAAAAAATGCTCCAAGTCTCTGATTGTCAGAGAAATGCAAATCAAGACAACAATGAGATATCACTTCACTCCTGTGAGAATGTCATACATCAGAAAAGGTAACAGCAGCAAATGCTGGAGAGGGTGTGGGGTCAAAGGAACCCTCCTGCACTGCTGGTGGGAATGTCAATTGGTCCAACCTCTGTGGAGAACAGTCTGGAGAACTCTCAGAAGGCTAGAAATGGACCTACCCTATGATCCTGCAATTCCTCTCCTGGGGATATATCCTAAGGAACTCAACATATCCATCCAAAAAGATCTGTGTACACATATGTTCTTGGCAGCATAATTTGTAATAGCCAAAACCGGGAAGCAACCCAGGTGTCCAACAACAGATGAGTGGCTGAGCAAGTTGTGGTATATATACACAATGGAATACTACTCAGCTGTAAAAAATGGTGACTTCACCGTTTTCAGCCAATCTTGGATGGACCTTGAAAAAATCATGTTGAGTGAAATAAGTCAGAAACAGAAGGATGAATATGAGATGATCTCACTCTCAGGCAGAAGTTGAAAAACAAGATCAGAAAAGAAAACACAAGTAGAACCTGAACTGGAATTGGCATATTGCACCAAAGTAAAAGACTCTGGGGTAGGTCGGTGGGGAGAATACAGGTCCATGAAGGATGATAAATGACATAGTGGGGGTTGTATTGTTAAATGGGAAACTGGGGAATGTTATGCATGTACAAACTATTGTATTTACTGTTGAATGTAAAACATTAATCCCCAATAAAGAAATAAATTTAAAAAAAACAAAACTCTTCAATGAACTCAAATTGACATGACTTAGTGATTCAATCTTAGGAGAGACATCCATGATAACTATCAGCTCTGCATGTGATCATGGGAGGGGATTATACAATGTGTGTACAGCAGCAGCAGGAATGGGGAGAGGTCTTGGCGATTGTCTTAGAATCCTGCCTGCCAGTGTTATGCATCTCATCAAGAATCTGTAACAAATGTGTTCTAGTTATGTACATATCTACAGTCTCTCTGTAAATCTAAAAGCATCCCCAGATTTTAAAAAATTTATTAATAATAGAGATGGGAGGGGGAGACAGAAAGGGGGAGAGAAAGAACCAGAGTATCACTCTAAAATATGTGATACCAGGGTTCAAACATGGGACCTCATGCTTGAGAGTCCAATATTTTATCCACTGCACTACCTCCTGGGCCACTATTTTACTTTATTTTTTTATTCTCTCCCCTTCAGTAAGGTTATGGTTGGGGTTTAGTCACTACATGACAAGTCCATCATTCCTGTCAGCCCCTCTTCCCCCCCTTTTTTCTTTTTGCTAGAGACAGAGAAATTGATAGGGTAGAGGGGAGGGAGAGAGAGAGAGCGATCTGCAGCGTTGATTCCACTGGTGAAACTCCACCCCCACTTCCCACCCCCACCCCATGCAGGTAAGGACTTGAACCTGTGTCCTTGCACAGTGATGTGTGCTCAACCTGACACCTTAAAATTTAGAGAGAGATAGCCAGAGACCGAGAGAGAGCCAGAGAATTACTCTGGCATATACAGTGGTAGGGATCTAATTTGGGACCTCAGACTTGAAAGTCCATTTCTCTACCTACTGCACCACCTCTTGGACCACTATTTCAGAAATTTGAGGAGGACACATACGGGGTTCTACTTCCTGGCAAGATGGAATAAGCATATTAAACTGGGTCAAGTACCAAGAAGGGTCCTGCCTCATTGGTAGGGAATAATAAACCCTCAGTTAATACTGCTCTGGTCCTTCCTTACAGATCTTAAACAGGAGACTCCAAAGGATCAAACTATCTCCAAGTAACTTAACTGTCCTACTGCACAGGTCATAAGTACTTACACAAATACAAAAATGGGATTTCTTTCTTACCCAGGCCAGAGTGGTGAACCTGCAAAGGCAGGTTCTGACAGGAAGTATTGTGTGCCTGTGAGAAATAATGAATGGGAACATGTAATAAGGCTTACTAAAGAATGGCATTTTGTTTGCAGAACAAACCTTTCAAAACATGCTAATGTATTTCAGGACTGACTAAGCAGTGACCCTAAAGGAAATGTTTGCTGAGGTGGTTTGGAAGAGTCCCCTCAGCATGCCAATGGGAATCTCTGATAAAAAGCCACATTCCTGAGAGGAACGTTGCTGACTGCCTGCCAAATGCCAGGTTGGGCTTTTACCCTTGGCATTTGCTTGACTCTGCCGGGGGAGGGGTGCCCTGGCACTGAGCCTGAAGCCCACTGTGGTCAACATGGCTTCAAGTCCAAGACCCCAGTCCTGCCACCCAGCTAGGCCCATGAGAGCAGTGGCCTGGGTGCTGTTTGGTTTTCAGAGAGATACTTGACAATGAACTCCATATATTTAAAAAGTACACCTGAGGGCTAGTGAACTAGATCATTTAGATAGAAATCTTTGCCATGTGTGGAACCCAGATTTGAGCCTGGTTCCCATTGCATTGAAGGAAGTTTTGGTGCTGTGGTTTCTTTTACACTCTCTTTCTCTCTCTGTCTACATCTAAAAAAATAAATATTAATAGTACAGCTTGATATGTTTGGACAAATTTGGACACCTGTGACACCATCTCCATAATCAGCGCCATGAGCACTCAGCAATCACCCTGCCAAGTTTCCTCTACACTCCCTCCCATCGCTCTCCACCTGCCATCCAGACATCACTGGCTTCTGTCACTGTTCATTTCTCTTTCTTCTATTTTTATATGAGTGGGAACACAGTGTGTGCTCTTTATGGGGGGATGTGGGAGGAGCCTGTCTGGCTTCCTTCACACCAAACAATTATTAAGAGATTATTGGCTACTTTTGCGTATTTTGCTCCTTCTTTCTCATGACAGAATATATTTCACCAGCAGCTGTATGGTGATAGGATGCTTGGATGCTTCGTGAAGGGTCCTGGGATGTTCTGGTGTGGGGCCTTGTCCACATAACACCTGGTCGTCCTCCTGGAGGCCCTGTGGGGGCCTGCTTCTGCACCACATTCTAGCCACCTGCTTCCCACTGACCCCTGGTGTGTCACAGGAGCAGGAGGAGAAGAGGGAATGTCCCCAAAGATACTCACACTGGATGTTAATAGTCTGGAGCGCTGTGTGTGTGTGTGTGTGTGTGTGTGTGTGTGTGTGTACCAGAAAAGTAGTGTCACCATCTTTCCAGAGGAGGAAGATGAGGCTTGGAAAAGCCAATGATTTATCCCTAAGACACTAGCTGGGGTGGGGTGGTGGTGGTAAGGCTGTAGCGCAGTGGGTTAAGCACACATGGCGTGAAACTCAAGAACCGGCGTAAGGATCCCGGTTCAAGCCCCGGCTCCCCACCTGCAGGGGAGTCGCTTCACAAGCGGTGAAGCAGGTCTGGGGTGTCTATCATTCTCTCCCCTCTCTGTCTTGCCCTCCTTTCTCCATTTCTCTCTGTCTTATCTGGCAACAATGACATTAATAACAACAATAATAATAACCACAACAATGATAAAAACAACAAGGGCAACAAAAAGGAAAATAAGTAACTAAATAAAAAAAAAGATGGGCTGGGAAGACAGCATAATGGTTATGCAAAAGCCTTTCAAGCCTGAGGCTCTGAGGTCCCAGATTCAAGCCCCAGCCCCACCATAAGCCAGAACTGAGCAGTGTTCTGGTCTCTCTCTCTTTCTCTTTGCCTCTGTATCTATACTTTCTCATTAAAATAATAAACTAAATAAAATATTTTTTTAAAAAAAGACACTAGCTGGCGGAAAGGCAGCTTGAAACTCAAGGCAAGAGGGACAAAGCCACTGGGGAGGGGGGAGGTGGCTCTCAGGAGGAAACAGGAGGACCTGAGGGCTCTCAAGCAAGGTGGTGAGTCACCTCAGCATTCCTGCTTTTTTCATAGCCTCGTGTGCCAAGACCTCACAGGTGCACCCTCCCATACACACTCATATACATACCTGCACACACACACACACTCAGGTGCATACACCTCATATGTGCACACTTGCTCACACACATTCGGGGACTAACGTATTCACACACGAATGCACTCACAACCGTACACACTTATATGCATACACTCACACATACTCACACATACATACATGTACACTTCTATGCACACACGTCCTTGACACATGCACTCTCATGAACATGCACACCCTCACACAAGTTTTCATATCCATGCATACTCACACACACATGCTCTCATGTATGATGACACACTCTAGACCTGCTGCCAAGTGAACTTGTCCTTCCATTTGTCTGCACCACAACATGAGTGTCACACAAGCTATGCCAGATGACACTAGCCCAGGGAATCATACAAAGAGGCACATTTCAATACATGGATGGCCTCTACTTTGTCATGTGAGAGTCTTCCTTGAAGACACAAACTTGAATAGATTTTCAAAAATTAAAAATTGTCTTCTAAAGACACAAAAACACATGCTAATTGCTGTCTGATTTGTTTCACAACTCCAAGCTGGAAGCAAATGCCATTTTAGAAGTTGACACTGCCCATTTGAAAGCACTTTTCCCTCCAGATTTTGTGGCTACATCAAAAAATATTAAGATTTTCTCATTTACCAATGTGAGTTGAAGCAGATGTGTGTGGGGCCGCCAATTCATCAGGTTAATCAAGAACACTTGGGGACATTTGTGCCAGATTGCATAATCACCAGACCAGCTTATTAATTTAAACAAATTTACAAGGTGTTTGGGTGCTCTGACACAATGAAAAGTTCATAGTAATTTTTCATGAACAATAAGATTTTTTACTTTGGTCATAAACATGAGCTCTCTCTCTTATTGTAGTGGGAAAAAAACCTTATTCTGCTCAAATGAGGGATTGAAAACCAAGTTTTGAAAGCTTATTTCATGTTTGTTTTACCTCAACAGGCACGTCACATTTCTCCACTGACTAGAGTCTGGATGCATGCTAATACCTTCCCCACTTCTGTATGGTCTTGAGAGCCAACAGACCCCACTGTGGAGGGAATCTGAGGCTGGCTGTGGAAGCACATGGGGCTCTCCAGTTGGCAGGCTCAGACATTCCTTCTGGGTTTGGGTAAAAGAATGGACATTTTGGGATGTGCTTGGCATGCTAGGTTCCATGGCCACACCAACTTGTTCCATACCCACAGCAAGTTTCATCAGCTCCATTTCACAGAGGGGCAAACTGAGACTTGGAAAACCAGTCTGACTGGAAGCCATAGAGCTGGGCTGTGAACCCCACAGCGTGCTGAAAGACAAGGCCTTCCCACCACCTGCACATCCACCACCACCTACGGACAACGTCTACACAGGCAGTAAAAGACACCATTGCTGTTCCCATGGGGGTCTCTGGAACTGAGACAGGTTGTCTGGGTTCAGCACAGCTGCCTCTCTCTGGGAAGATGAAGCCCACCTGGCCATGGGGGAGGTGACCCTATTAAGAGACACGGGGACGCAGATATGAGCCCTTCAACCCCAGACAGGCATGGAGGAGGCCCTCTGGCCCCCCAAAACCCACTGACGTGTCTTTCTTCCTAACTCCATCTGCAGACATATCTGCTCTGCTCTCCTAGTGGTTTGTGCTTAGTTCTGCAATATGTTTCAGGACACGATGAAGGGATGTTTTCTGAGTGCCTATGTCAACAATTAAAGATTAATTCAGAGCCTACACATGGAGAAAATTGAACGGGAAAGGAACTGGAGATCGTGTGTGGCCTCAGAGAACATTCCCAAACCAAGAGGCAGAGGTTCACAGAGGAAATGGCAGGGGTGGCAGAGGCCTCAAGTGTTCAGCACCCCACTGAGGAATGAAGACAAAACCTGTAGGATCTTTCCAGATCTTATTTTAAAGACTCTCTTCTGTATTCATCACCTTTTGCTTTCAACAGTGAATCCAATTGAAGTAAAAAAAATCCGATTCCAAGATAAACTGACTCCACTTGGCCCATCATAAAACTAGGAGCAGGGTGAGGGTTTTGGAATAACAACCCCAGGAAGGCAAGTGTGTATGTCAAGGGTGAACTTGAATGTTCTCTCTCTCTCTCTCTCTCTCTGTCAATATTTACTTATTTATGAGAGAGAGAGAGAGGATAATGTGGCTATCCAACTCAGGGCAGTGAGGAGCTACCTTCCTGATCACCAAACCTGGGTGTTCTAACAGCAAAAAACAAAGTTCTACCAACATTCCCAGTTAGCTAGTTATTCTATATCCTAAAAAATAGCTGAATTGTGAGGTCACAGAAAGTATGTATCAATATTCTAAGTGAGGACAGCACCAGGAATTGCTTTAGATCTAGGAGTTGGCCTTTGACCCCTGGTTCCTGACACAGGGCTCCAGATACACTTGTGATGTCCTGGGAGAAGGGAGTGCTCTTTGTCCTAAAGGGGGTGGACAGAAGGGTCCCGGAAAAGTCTTGGTCACAGGAGGGGCAGGTCATGATAAGAAGTTCAGAATCTTCAGCCCCACCTGCCATTCTCTGGAGAAGGGAGAAGAACTGTAAGAGGAGTTAATGATTTGCTCACACCTACAGGGGGAAAACACCACCAGGACTCCAGGAGTTTCTGGGATGAGGAAGATGATGGGAGGGGTGCTCCTAGAGCAGGCTTGGAAGTTCTTCCCTCTCTCTACACATCTCACTCATTGATTCATTTGAGACATTCATGTGTATTCTTTTTAAAAAATTTTTTAAAAATATTTATTTCCTTTTTGTTGCCCTTGTTGTTTTTATTGTTGTTGTAGTTATTATTGGTGTTGATGTTGTCGTTGTTGGACAGGACAGAGAGAAATGGAGAGAGGAGGGGAAGACAGAGAGGGGGAGAGAAAGATAGCCACCTGCAGACCTGCTTCATCACCTGTGAAGCGACTCCCCTGCAGGTGGGGAGCCAGAGGCTCAAACCAAGATCCTTCCGCTGGTCCTTGCACTTTGTACCACGTGAGCTTAACCCGCTGTGCTATCGCCGACTCCCTCATGTGTATTCTTTATCTGATCCTCTTTCAATAATAAACAGTCTAGACTGGGGAGATAGTGCAGCGGAAGCTTAAAGAATTTACATGTGACTCCAAGTCTTTGATTGTCAGAAAAATGCAAATAAAGACAACAGTGAGATATCACTTCACTCCTGTGAGAATGTCATACATCAGAAAAGGTAACAACAGCAAATGCTGGAGAGGTTGTGGGGCCAAAGGAACCCTCCTGCACTGCTGGTTGGGATGTAAATTGGTTCAACCTCTATAGAGAACAGTCTGGAGAACTCTCAGAAGGCTAGCAATGGACCTACCCTATGATCCTGTAATTCCTCTCCTGGGGATATATCCTAAGGAACCCAACACACCCATCCAAAAAGATCAGTGTACACATATGTTCTTGGCAGCACAATTTGTAATAGCCAAAACCTGGAAGCAACCCAGGTGTCCAACAACAGATGAGTGGCTGAGCAAGTTGTGGTATATATATATATTACCCAGCTATAAAAAATGGTGACTTCACCATTTTCAGCTGGTCTTGGATGGACCTTGAAAAATGCATGTTAAGTGAAATAAGTCAGAAACAGAAGGATGAATATAGGATGATCTCACTCTCAGGCAGAAGGTGAAAAACAAGATCAGAAGAGAAAATACAAGTAGAACCTGAACTGGAATTGGCATATTGCACCAAAGTAAAAATCTCTGGGGTGGGTGGGGGGCAAAATACAGGTCCAAGGAGGATGACAGAGGACCTAGTGGGGATTGTATTGTTATATGGAAAACTGAAAAATGTTATGCATTTACAAACTATTGTATTTACTGTCGAATATAAAATATTAATTCCCCAATAAATAAATTTTAAAAAATTTTACATGCGAGAGGTGGCAGGTTAAGTGCACATGGCGTGAAACCCAACGACCTGCTCAAGAATCCTGGTTCCTGTTCCCGGCTCCCTACCTGCAGGGGGCGTCACTTCACAGGTAGTGAAGCAGGTCTGCAGGTATCTTTCTCTCCTCTTTTGTCTTCCCCTCTTCTGTCAATTTCTCTCTGTCCTATCCAGAAACAACAACAGCAATGGCAACAATAAAAGTAACAACAACAAGGGCAACAAAAATGGGAAAAATGGCCTCCAGGAGCAGTGGATTCGTAGTGCTGGAGGCAAAAAAAAAAAAAGAATTTACATGTGAGAGGTCCCAGGTTCAATCCCTGGCACCACCAAAAGCCAGAGCTGAGTAAAAGAAGAAAGAGAGTAAGGAAGAAAGAAGGGAAGGAGAAAGAGAGACAGGAAGGGAGGAAGAAAGAAGGGGGTGCTGGGAGATAAGTCACTTTTCAGGGTATACACCTTATTGTGTGTTAAGTCCTGAGTTTGAACCCTGGCAGCACATGGAAGCACCAAGGCACTGGGGGAAGCTCCTCAGATGGTAGGGCAGTGCCCTGGTAACTCTCCCTCTCTCTCTGTTATCTCTCCATCTCTGTCTGTCTCTGCCTGAAATAATAAGGGACAAAATTGTCCTGGAAGCAGGCATATTCTTGGACTACCAGGTCACTGCAGCCAATGAGCTACCTTTCTAGATCCAGTTGGCCTGAGTCAGGACCTGGGACCTGGGACCCTGCCTGTCCTAGTACTCTGTAGACACGAGGACTCAGAGGCCACTAGAAAGGCTGACACCATGGAGATGTTGCTACATGAGTGTGAAGGAAACTTCTACTCTGGAGACCTCTATTCTTTATAATTTTAAAGACTTATTGGGTGGTCAGAAAAATCATGATGTGACATGATTTATTTATTTAATAGAAAAAGAGAGAACTTGAGGGTGGAGGGAGAGTGGGGAGAGAGAGAAAGAAAGAGATCTGTAAACCTTCATCACTCATGAAGCTTCTCTCATGCAGGTGGGGAGTGCAGGCTTGAACTTGGGCTTTGTGCATTGTAGCATTGTGCTCAACCAGGAGTGCCACTATCCAGTCCCATGAAGTAGTTTTCTAAGCAAAACTGTGTTGTGACTTTCCCAACAACCCAATATTTATTTTGAGAGAGGAGAGAGAGAGAGAGGGAAAGGGCTCAGAGCACCACCCTGGCATTTGCATTATCAGAGTCAAACCCAGAGCCTCATGCATGCAAGCCCTGTGCTCACTCTAGAAGGGAATGTGGAGGCCACCATAAGATGTGGCTGCATGATAAGAGTTTAATAACCAACATATATAAAGAGCTTGCCAGACTCAACAACAAGACACCAAATAACCCCATCCAAAAATGGGGGGAGGACTTGGACAGAATATTCACCACAGAAGAGATCCAAAAGGCCGAGAAACACATGAAAAAATGCTCCAAGTCTCTGATTGTCAGAGAAATGCAAATCAAGACAACAATGAGATATCACTTCACTCCTGTGAGAATGTCATACATCAGAAAAGGTAACAGCAGCAAATGCTGGAGAGGCTGTGGGGTCAAAGGAACCCTCCTGCACTGCTGGTGGGAATGTCAGTTGGTCCAACCTCTGTGGAGAACAGTCTGGAGAACTCTCAGAAGGCTAGAAATGGACCTACCCTATGATCCTGCAATTCCTCTCCTGGGGATATATCCTAAGGAACTCAACACATCCACCCAAAAAGATCTGTGTACACATATGTTCTTGGCAGCACAATTTGTAATAGCCAAAACCTGGAAGCAACCCAGGTGTCCAACAACAGATGAGTGGCTGAGCAAGTTGTGGTATATATACACAATGGAATACTACTCAGCTGTAAAAAATGGTGACTTCACTGTTTTCAGCCAATCTTGGATGGACCTTGAAAAAATCATGTTGAGTGAAATAAGTCAGAAACAGAAGGATGAATATGGGATGATCTCACTCTCAGGCCGAAGTTGAAAAACAAGATTAGAAAAGAAAACACAAGTCGAACCTGAAATGGAATTGGAGTATTACACCAAAGTAAAAGACTCTGGGGTGGGTGGGTGGGTGGGGAGAATACAGGTCCATGAAAGATGATGAATGACATAATGGGGGTTGTATTGTTAAATGGGAATCTGGGGAATGTTATGCATGTACAAACTATTGTATTTACTGTTGAATGTAAAGCATTAATTCCCCAATAAAGAAATAAATTATTTTTTAAAAAAAAGATGTGGCTGCAGGCTGGGTGGTGGCACACCTGCTGGAGCACACATCTCATGTGCAAGAACCTGGGTTCAAGTACCCATTCCCCACTTACAGGGGGGAAGCTTCATGAGTGGTGAAGCAGGTCTGCAGGTATCTCTCTGTTTCTCTTCTTCTCTATCTCCCCCTTCCCTTTTTATTTCTGGCTGTCTCTGTCCCAAAGTTAAGAAAGATAATAATAATAAAAAAAAGATGTGGCTGCTGAGAAAGTTGAGGGGCCTATGGCTGGGAAGGAGGGTGATGAGAGGTGGGGCTGCCTGGACACATCTCAGGAAACTGGGGCACTCCACGTGACCTCAGCTCTGATGGCTGGGCCAGCTGCCTTCACCCCAGCAGCCTCTTGTGCTGACAGCAGGTGAGCTGCTTCTAGATGCGTGTGAGTCATTTCCTCTGCACCAGGTGGTGGGGGAAGATGGAGAGGAGCTCTCTGCACAGCCTCCAAGCAGGGAGGCCACTCCATCCAGTCACTGGGGGACTAGAAGGGTATCCATCTGAGGGCTAAAGACCATCAATCACATGGCCTAGGAGGTGGCACACCTCTCAGCATGAGGTCCTGAGTTTGATCTCCAGCATCACATGCGTCAAAGTGATGCTCCCTCTCATAAATAAATAAATAAATCTTTTAAAAACAGAAAAAAAGGGGCCAGGAGGTGGTGTACCTGGTTAAGCGCACACATGACGGTGCACAAGGACCCAGGTTCAAGCCCTTGATCCCCACCTGCAGGGGGAAGCTTCATGAGTAGTGAAGCAGGAGTGCAAGTGTTTCTCATCCTCTCTATCACCCTCTCCTCTCTCAATTTCTCTGTGTCTGTCCAATAATAAATACAATAAAAATATTAAAAGAGAGGAAAAAGACCATCAATCACAAAGAACAGGATTGTACCTGAGGGAATCCCAAACTTATCAACTTCGCCTCTGACTGTGTGACTTGAAAAACAGTATAGGAAGGAAGAGGGTATAAGAAGAGCTATGTAAACTTCCTGTCCCTACCCCACCCTGCTCCAGGGGAACATTCTAGGGTGCCCACTGACACTGTTGATTGTTCCCACAGAACATTCCCAGTCTTGCTTCCCAACAAAGCTACAATTCTGTTCCAGTGGCCACATGCCCAACCAGAGGGGATAAAATCAAGATTGACCCAAGTCTCCTGTGGCAACCCTGGTTCCCTTGCCAGTGACAGGCATGCTGGCTGGTGGTTGAAAGGTGCTGGAACCCCCACTCAAAGGAGAGAGAAAAATCCCTCAAGAAGACAATTATTTTTCTGCCCTTTTCCCTTCTACTTAGTTGCTCTTATGTAAAGACACATATTTGAGGCCACAGCAGCCATTTTGTGATCATGACGAAGGTCATGAGAATGGTAAGCACTGACCTGGCAGTCACTCCTGGCCAAGTCATTGAGCTAACCCAAAACCTGTCGATGGGCTTCCAGGCTTCTACACTTACATAACATGAATCAATGTCTGCCATGCTTAAGCAGCTGCATGTGGCAGCTATCATATTAGAGAAGAGAAGCTGACACTCAGGATGTGGGAGATTTGTGTTACTAAATGATGGGGACAGAACCCCAAGTTCAGCTCAACAATTCCAAAATGATTTTGCAAATGGAACTCCCTGGCTGACCTGTTCTAAACATGCTGCTAAGCTAAAGCTCTCCTAAACTGTTGTAAAAAGGAGAAAGAGAAAGAAGAGAAGAGTAATAATACAGAGAGAAAGTGAGTGCACCAGGACATACAGAGAAAGAAACTCCACCATGTGGGAGTGAACACTGTCAAGGAAACTATGTATCTGTCATATATAACCATCTCCAAGGTGCCCTGGATCCAGAACATGGCCTCTTGGTTAAAGTGTTCACCATCAAGCAATTCTGGCAAGTGATGGACTGCCTCTGAGGCTCAACATTCTACACTGGATGCTGGGTTTTTAGGGCAACTTTACCGTTAGGTAGACTTGAGGACTGGGGAAAGGAAAAGGTTGAATTTTACTCCAAATCAAGGGGTTTGTCTTGCTTCCAAACTGACTGGTCTGGAGAATGACTAACAAAAAAGACTATCAGCCAGCCATAAACCTATTGTAAACTGGTCTCCTCTGAATAAAACTAAACATTTCTCTAATCCTTGCATTAAACTTATTACTGTACCATGACAACTACGTGCTCTGATACTGTAACCACAGGCATAGCTAACCAGGGGATGAATGACTGACTTCCAAACACACTGAAAGCCTCCCATCAGATGCCTGTTTAGCATGTATCATTTCAGACCACACTGAAGATGCTATCGTTAATGCTTCTTGCTCAGAAATTTTGTTTTCATGTTCTGAGAATCATTTCTTTTACACTGAGCCACAGGGAGGGTCTTTAAGCAGTGCCAAGTCGACATGAATATTCCTCTTTGGTAGCTTCTGTCTCGACATTATCAGGCCCATCAGCCAGTCCCCTAAAAGTTATTTCACAGTTCTGTTCCCAAGGGAACACAGACAGTAGGTCTCCTATTAACAGTGGGTTTTGTTGACTTTAAATATTTTTTCCACCCTGGACTTTAAAGTTATGTGTGGTTGGCAAAAACTTCTCTCCTTTAATCTGGACGTGGTTTTTGTCTCTGGAATTCTGGAAACACGCTTGTCGGTAAAAGGACAAGCTGCAGGCAGCCTTCTTCAGCTCACAATTATAAGAGACTTCACTAGGGACAAGCTAGAGGTGAAAAGCATGCCTATGGTCTCATGTCCCTTCTCTGAGAGAGGTCTAGCTCAATATTTACTTGCCCTTTTGCTCAAAGCATTAAAAATATTATCTTCATATAACTGGATGAGCTCACTCAGAAGTTGAAAAGTAAGATCAGAAGGGAAAACATTCAGCAGAACTTGCACTGGAGTTGGTGTATTGCTCCAAAGTAAAAGACTCTGGGGTCAGAGGGGAGGGTTCAGGTCCTGGAGGACCTAGTGGGGATTGAACTGTTATGTGGAAAACTGAGAGATGTTACACATGTACAGACTATTGTAATTTACTGTCAACTGTAAACCATTAATTCCCCCAATAAGGATATTTTAAAAATCCTATCTTCACATCTGTTTAAAGTCAAGTACTCAGGCACCTCCCACAGCTCCCTTTTCTCAGCTAGGAACCCTTGGTGTTATCTGCCAGGCTGAGCCCACTTCCCACTTAGTGACACCTGTGGAGGAATAGCTGGAAGTACGGACAGATAGGTGTCTGGGTGTACAGCCTGATCCTAAGTGCACACCTCATCTGATGCCCCTCTGGCAGGGACACAATAGCCAGTGTGTATCCAAATGGAAGACACTGTATGCTGAATAGCAAGATGTGCTTGCCCAGCACTAAGAGCATGTTTTTTTTTTTCTCTTTCTTTCTTTCTTTCTTTCTTTTAAATATTTATTTATCCCCTTTTATTGCCCTTGTTTTTTCTTTTATTGTTGTAGTTACTATTGTTGTCATCGTTGTTGGATAGGACAGAGAGAAATGGAGAGAGGAGGGGAAGACAGAGAGGGGAAGAGAAAGATAGACACCTGCAGACCTGCTTCACTGCTTATGAAGTGACTCCCCTGCAGGTGGGGAGCCGGGGGCTTGAACTGGGATCCTTATGCTGGTCGTTGCATTTGCGCCATGTGCACTTAACCGGCTGTGCTACCACCCGACTCCTTCTTTCTTTCTTTTTTAATTGTCACCAGAGTTATCACTGTGGCTCAGTGCCAGCACTACAAATCCACCACACCCTATGACCATTTTTTCCTCCACCCCTCCCCTGCTTTTCTATTTTATTAGCTAGGACAGAGGGAAATTGAGAGGGGAAAGGGAGATAGAGAGGGAGAGAGAGAGAGATACCTGCAATCCAGCTTCACTGCTCATGAAGCATCCCCTGCAAGTGGGGGAGTGGGAGCTTGAACCCAGGTCTTTGTGTACGGTAATGTGCATGCTCAGCTGGGTGAGCCACTGCCCAGGCCTGACATGAGGCATTTCTAAACCTCTTTCAGAGAGGGGAGGAGGAAGGAAGGGTAAGAGGGAGGTAGGAGATAGGCAGACAGATCTGCCTCATAACTCCTCCTTGAAGGACTACAGCTGGAGCAGGTGAAGCCAGCCCCACAGGAGGGAGGGAGGAGAGTGCTGTTGTCTCATCTGGCCCATCCTGCAGTCCAGCCCAGGAAGGGACTTGACTTGTCAACAGTGGCTGTCCCCCCCCCCCCACTATCTCCCCATGCTCCACTGGCTAAAATGAACACCATTTGCAAGTTCCTTGTAAAAGAAGTTCTGATTTTCTCAACCAGGGCTTGCAGGGTTTTTTTTGTTTGTTTGTTTGTTTTTTACAAAGTAAGAGGGGCCTCCTATTAGGAAGAACAGCCACAGCTAGAGCACTAACAGGTAGACATTTTCCTGGCCCCACATAAATCAAGTCAACACCCTGGGCCCTAGGGATTTGCTAAGAGATAATGGGCTGCAATTCTGAAGCCATCACAGCAGGACTTGCCAGTTGGGCTTCCTGGAGGTTCCTGAGGTCTGCAGGCACTCTTCCAAGGGGAAGGAGGAAATCATTCATGAGGCAGCAATTTTGAGCTGAACCCAGCTCCATGTGATGTGAAGTTGGCTTAAATGAAAATGACTGAGAAACAGGTAGGAGTGAACAGGAGGGTGCGGTGCAGTCTTCTCCGTTTTTCCTAAAGATTCTTAATGAACTCAGAGGTGGATATGCAGCACAATGCATTGAAAAAGAAAGTAAAGAAAACCAAAAACAGCACTGCAGGTACAGTCAGAGAAAGGTACGTTGGGGGCGGGAGGGGGGGAGTGGGGACAGGAGTTACACACCTGCCCTCTCTTCATTGCCTTGAAGACTTTGGTGCTTTTCATGTCTAGCTGGGGGCACCCCAACCCTAGTGCGGTAAGATTGGGGACCACCCTTTCCCAAGAGGAAAAGGATGGTCCAGACCTGGGAGGCAGTCAGCCAGGAGCTCTGGGCAGGTCCTCCCCCCCCCCCAGGTTCTCTGGGGAGGGGACACTGGCACTTAGAGGGTAGAGATTTTGATGAACCTGATGGTTCAGCATTTTGGGGTGTCACATGTAGCCCCTGCTTTGCAGACACACGTTAGCAATCTGAATGGTCACAAAGTATCCTAAGATGCTTCCAACAAGTTCAAGAAGACCCAGGGGGAGCACTCCAGTAAATCCAAATCCAGGGGGTCTGGCCCAGATCCCCCCACCAGCAGACTGGGGGCGCTCTGCTAGCATCTCCAGGATGTGTGGAGCCACTTCTAGACACAAACTTCACTGGGTGCAAGGTGGTGGTGGTGGTGGTGGTGGACAGACAAGGCTGAACTGCCCAGATCCCTCCCAGGACCCAGCGTTCAGGTTTCTCTGGGGTTCCACGCCTCCCAGGGTCCCACAATACTGCGAGCTACGGGACTCCCGCCCAAGTCTCCCCTTCCTCTGCAGGACACTAGGGTGGAGGATGGCCCTGCAGGAAGCCCTGGAGGCTGACCTGGGGCTCTGTGGCCCCACGGTCTCTGGTCCTCCCTCTTTCTTCCCGCTCAGTCCCCAAACAGCCCTCTGGCTAGCGCATCCGTGGCCACGGACCTTGGAAGCTGGGACAGCAGGACCCCATCGCTTGCCACCTCCAGTGCGCAGGCCACCCCAGGGAGCTGACCTCTTCCCCACCCCCTGCCCTTGCCCCCAAGGGAGAGGGCAACGCTGCTTCGGTTCCCCGGACAGGGGCAGGACCCGCACACGGCCCAACCCCCCTCCCTAAGCACCTGAAATCTCCCACCCACAAACACTGAGACAAGACCCTCAGTGCTGGGACAGGAACCCCACCCTCCGCACACCGGTACACTACCCCCCAATCCCTCTCCCAGAAGGGATAAAACCTCTCTACCGCCCTGCAGAGCAGGGACAAGACCCCTCCCCCAGTGCAAGAATTAGACCCTTATCTCAGGAATAAGACCCCCCCAGCTCACGGACACCCCCACCCGGAGCCTCCACCGTGCAGGAACAAGACCCCCAGCTCACAGAAACCCCTATCCCGAGCAGCCCAAGCTCAGAGGCAAGGCCCCCAGGGCAAGGACAAGACCCCTCCATTGCAGGGACAAGACCCCCAGTGCAAGGACAATACCCCCATTGCAGGGACAAGACCCCCTCAGTGCAAGAACAAGACTCCCATTGCAAGGACAAGACCCCCATTGCAAGGACAAAACCCCCTCACCCCCAGGCGGACAGGACCGCGCTGAGGCCCCTGAGGAGCTCACCTCCCGCAACAGGCGCTCCAAGTGTGGCTCGGCCCAGGCGGCCAGGGCGCCCGGGGTCCCGGTGCGGCGCAGCAGCTCCCGCTCCTCCTCGAGCGCCGCCACCCGGCCCCGCAGCGCGGCCGCCTGGGCACCCAGCAGCAGGCAGGCGGCCGCCGAGCCCACAGAGAGCAACAGGCACAACGCGCCCAGCGCCCAGGCTCCGGCCGCCGGTGCGGGGCGCCCCCAGCCGCCAGCCGGCCCAGCTTTGCGTTCGCCCGAGCTCATGGCGCTCGGGGCCCGAGGTTGCGGGGCTGCGAGGCTGCGGGGCTGAGGGGCTGCGGGACGCGGTCGGCCGAGCGCGGGCTCGGGCTAGCGCTCTGGCTGCAGCGGATCGCGGCGCACGCCCCCCTCGTCGGCAGCTCCTACGCGGGGGCCACTCAGGGCAGTTTCCTCTATGCAAATCGGGCTGCCAGAAAAGGAGCCAGGAACCACCCAGGGGAGGAGCGGCGGAGCGGGCGCAGGGGCGGGGGCGAGGGGCGCCTCCTCCCCGCCTCACGCCCGCGGGGGTGCACCCAACACCCACCTGCCCCGGGCGCCCAGTGGCTCTCAACTCCGCTGCATCCCTACTCGCATCCCCGATGCACCCCTCCACATAGGGCACCCATCCCATTTGCACCCTTCTTGCGCTGCACCCATCCGGATCTGCTGCACCTCTCCTCACAGGGCACCCATCCCTGCTGCACCCCTCCTCGTGCGGCACCCATCCCTGCTGCACCTTTCCTCGTGCGGCACCCATCCCCGCTGCACCCCTCCTCGCGGGGCTCCCACCTCTGCTTCACCACTTCTTGCAGGGCACCCATCCCTGCTGCATCCCTCCCAGCAGAGCACCCATCCCCGCTGCACCCGCCCTGGGTGGCACCCACCCCCGCAGCACCCACGGCGTCGCTCTCTGATCCCGAGAGGTCCAAGGTACAGCGCCTGCTGCAGCCCACCCCAGGGTGCACCGTCTTCGTGACAGGGGGAAATCCATCCCTCCCACATTCCCCAAGGACTGAATTAATAATTCTTCTGACGCATGAGAAAGTCCCAAACTTCTCCCCGCCCCCAACACAAGTCCCTTCCACATGGTGCCTTAGCGCCACCTGGCGACCAAAAGTGGACTCTGCTCACTCAGCGCCCAGAGGCGAGACCCCGCGAGGGAGATACCCAGGCGAGAGGCCTCCTGGAGTCACCCCACCCACCCTACCCTTTATAACAGCCGCATGTGAGGAGCTGGAAACCGTAGTCGGATGACTTAACTTCCAGCGGGGAATCAGCTTTCATGTCCAGACAACTGGGACGCTAACATGGAGAAGATAGGGGAGGAAAAGAACTTTTGGGGAGCTGCTGACTTAGTCCTGGAGTAGTAACTTGATTTGGTCAAACACGGTAATTCGCTCGTGAAGGCAAAAGTGTATCCCAAAGTGGGTTCCAAGTAGGACACCGTGCACTAATTCCTGTGATACTCAAGCAAAACAGTGCACGGCTAGCATAGCTCTTCAGCACTTGGGTACCATAACAACTTTCATAGAGAAAAAGACCTGTTATGCCTATCTTCCCTGCTCTCTATAACTGGGTAGCTGTGACCTTAGGTAAATAGGAGTTAGGTTGAGGTGGTCTACAGACATGAGTCTTCTTCACATTGTGCTAAAATACAGTGTAATATAGGCTCAGTATGCAATCTGAAAAGTAGTTTACCCCTGAGCAGCACAGGATCAGAAGCACTAGACTTCCTGTGCTTGAAAATCTTGCACACTTCTGGACTCCAGCCATACTAATAGCCTGCACTGGCTAGATGAGTCACTGATAACATGTCTTGTATATTATATACTGTATTATTACTAGAGCAAGCTAGAGAAAATATGTACTTTACAGGTGAGGGAGATAACATAAGTTATGCAAACAGACTCTCTTGCCTAAGGCTAAGGTCCCATGATCAATCCCCCGCACCACCAAAAACCAGAGCTGAGCAGTGCTTTACAAGAAAATTATTGCTTAGACTTGAGTATCACGTTTTAAGAGTATCAAGAGTCAACTGTACTGCCTAAGCAATCCACCCCCCCACTTTGGTCATAGTCAGGGAGGGCTTCACCACTTTGGACTGACTTCCAGGCATAGAGAGGCACTAGATCACTGAGGCTTCCACCAGTGTATCCTACTCCTGGTAGTGTACTGGGGGCTCAAACCTGGGTCACGCACATGCACGTGCCTTTCTAGGTGAGCTATTTTACTTGCTCCTGCTAAGCAAAACTTGACTGCTCTGCAAGAGGCCACAACATGTTAGCATTTCATTTTTCTTTCAAATACTTAAATTGACCATTGTCTCTGTTTGTTACTGCATGTGTTGCTCACTATGTTCCAGAAGCTTATATAATGGACAAATCAAGTTTAGGGTGATCTTATACTTAGGAGTGGGGGGCCCTTTCTTTCTACCAAAGGCCATTTAGATATTTGTAACATCATTTGTGGGCCATACAAAATTATCAGCTTAAAAATTGGCACTGGACAGGGGTAGATAGCATAATGGTTATGCAGACTCATTAATGCCTGAGGCTTCAACATTCCAGGTTCAATACCTCACACCTCTGTAAACTGGGACTGAGCAGTGCTCTGGTAGAAAAAACAAAACACCACTTAATGTTGCTATGTAAAAAGTGTTTAGATTTACTGAATTTTGAATCCTACCTGTGGTTGTCTTGTTGGGTCAGACCAATATGGCCCTTGGACTGGATGTTCCCTACCCTACCCTGGACCTTTGCCCATGTCTTCTATCTGGAATATGTTGTTCTCAGATCCTTGAAAAGCAGGTCCCACTGCCCCCGGCCCCTTTCTTCAACCTCACTGCCTCTGACAGACCTTCCCATGCTGCCCCACCTACAGTGCTTCTAGATTACTCAGGGGATCAGTGCACTTGTCATTGTTTGAAGTTAGATTCTTATTAACTCTTACCTATTTTGTGTAGCCCACTATTGTTTACTCAAGGATCAGTATCTGACACACAGTTGGTGCTCAGTAAACATTTGTCAGGTGATTTAAGTGGAAATGTTTACTGTCTACAAGCCATTTCAAAAGTCAAGAAGATATTCCAACTTGTGTGGGATTCTGAAGGCAAAAGTCGGTATCCTCTAGACACTTTACAATGTGGGGCAGATAAAGGAGGCCATCAGAGACTGCTGAAGACACACCCTGGGGTCTGAACAGTAGGAAGCCATTGTCATCCCAAGCTGCAGAAGGGAAGGTAGGGAACCATCGTGGGAACCCTACAAATGAAAGATAGCAGCTCTGTAAAACCTTAACTCAGCAGATGGGAATCTCTACTTGTACTCAGACCTCCCACAGATCAAACCGACAGCGCAAGGGAGCTCAAATATTACTTTACAAAAAGGCTACTTCCTTGAGGTGGAGGGCATATCTGGGGAAGGGGGCACTAAGGAGAGAACCCCACATTACTAAATAGTATCCCATATACATGTGTATGGCTTCCCATACACACTTTATACATACTGTATCCCTCTTCTCTGAAGCTCATGACATTAAGAAAAAGAAATTAGATATTAGGTACCAAAGGACAGTAATCTTTGGGATATGGAGAAAAAGTGAGCCCAAGAAATGCCCAGCCTACTTTCTGGATTGATTTTCCAGGTCATAGTGCAGGGAGGAGACCCATACAGTCACCCTAAGGCAGAGAGACATAAGAGAGCTGCAAGAACAAAGATAGTGAAACTACAGGGTAGACCGGAAAGGAAAGAGCTCTTCAGCTGAAACCATCACAAGAAAAGGGCCACCAAGAATATGAGGATCTAGTCATTAGGTCTCAGTGATTAACTGTGAATAACTCAATCACAGCTCACACAGTCCAGGGTCAGTGCTTTCCACTAGTGGCAAGAAAAACTGGAGTAATTCAGATGGAAGGGTGCTCACTCAAAAGACTGCCTCAGAAGGGGAACATTAGTCCTCAACTGCAAGTTACTCAGTTCCTTCCTACCAATGGGAGATGTCTCACCCATCCTGCCATAGCATACATTTCAACACACATGAGGATCTGGATTCAAGACCCAGGTTACCACACAGATGCACCTGTGTGGAGATGCTTCACGAGCAGTGAGGCAGTGCTGTGGTGTCTCTACTCTCCTTTATAAAGGTAAAACAAAAATGTAAAGTTGCCAGGCATGCACAGCAGTAAGAGAATATGGCTCATACAGGCTGGGGATACAGTTTAGTGTCGAGTACCAGCCTTGCATGAGACCCTAGGTTTAACCTTTGGCACTGGAAAAAGAAAAGAAAAAAAAAAAAAAAAAAGGAGAGAGAGAGAATCTATATCTAGAAATGAAGGAGATGATTATCAAAGACTATTAAAAGTTGGGACTATTTCATATGTTCCAGGAACTAGGACAGGCTAAACGTGTTAAGACAGGAAAGGGTGCTTAAACACTTGCAGACACTAAAATGGCTAACATTTGAGATCAGAACTATAGGGGCTAGGAAAAAAACACAAAAAACAAACAAAAAAACTGGTCAGTGGCACATCCAGTTAAGTGCACACATCATGGGACAGTGCTAGATCCAATTATATCACAATTCACACAAAATACAAATAGTCTACGCCACAACTGAGAAGCAAAGATGGTTAGGTGAGATTAAAAAAAAATTAATTCTTCCTACACAAAACTTTAAATACAAATTTATACATTGGCAAAACATGTGCTGTGCTAACATTTAGATGGAGACTGTATATGCTTATATGGTTATTAAAGCACAGGAATGGCTTGTAGACTATATAACACTAAGAATACAGTAACTAAACCAGGAAGTGGTAAAGTTACCATTGACTAGTACTTTATGTAAGTAATTATGTCATCTAATCCTGACAACCACCCTTAAGACAATTATGTATTAAGTTTTAAACTCATAGATCAATAACGACAAAATATGTAACTTGTTCACCTATAAAGGTAGACCCAGGTTCTGAATACAACGTGAATACAGAAAAGCATTTTCAAACCACCTTGCTTTCCATCTGCAAACTGCTATGGCCATACATATTTCTTAATTTGAAAAATATAAAGTGAAAATTACATTTTAAACATTTCTTTTTGCCTCCAGGGTTATCGCTGGGGCCCAAAGCCTACAGTGTACTATGAACCTACTGCTCCTGGCGGCCATCTTTTTTCCATTTTTTGTGGCTGTTGGGATAGGACAGAAATGAACTGAGGAGGGGAAGACAGAAACATCTGAAGACCTGCTTCACCACTTGTGAAGTGAACCCCCTGCCATGCGGGTGGGAAATGGGAGACTCCATCTGGATCCTTGCACTTCACACTACGTGCACTCAACCAGGCACTACCGCAGTTTAAACACCAAGTTCCTCTATCAATGGTATGCTTTTATCTTTAGTCTCTATTCTTCATTCTCCCGACAACTTGCCCTAATTGCCTTTAGTGTAAATCCAACACATTTTGAAAACTTTGCATTTTCAAGTTACAAAGCTTAATTTTCATTTTTGTAAGTTGTAATCCATACATGAAAATAACTTGTAAATATGGGAAACAAAATTTTAAGTCCTGAGAACTCACAAATTTGTGATCAGCTTCTAATTCCTCTCATTAGCAACATAAAAGAACAAGGCTTGTGTCTGTCTGGGTGGCTTCATAATTTAATGTCTTTAGTATAGGATTTCTCCTAAAATATTCACTGTATCTCTACAAACTCGAGCGCTGCAATGATATCTGCAGCACTGGGCATTATTAGCCTTTGGGACCCTCACAAGCAAAAAATATACTTTACCTGCTGAGTTATGGCCCAGGCTGCAGAACTGCAACATTTAAAAACTGAGAGTGAACAAAAATAAATTTATTTAAAAGAAGGTATTTTATAATAAAAAGGCTGCAGGCATGGAGCCCCACTGATAAACCTTTGATGGCAAAAAAAATAAAAATAAAAATCAAGTTCTATTCCCTTTCACCGAAAAACATCACGTCAAAAATGTTTAGAAATAGAGTCTACTAATTTCTGGTGTCAAGAGAATATTAGGAAAATCAATGTCGTCAGGATTGAGCATTTGTAGAAAATTAAAATGTGATATTAGTAGTACCCTAAACAGATACTCTTGTGGGGCAGGGGCAGATAGACAGCATAATGGTTCTTCTTCTTCTAGCGTTTGCCCTTCTTCTGTAGCCAGTCAACAGCGTCAGGTTGAGCCTGATGTAAAGTTTCGAGACCTCCTTTGAATCTGGAGAGGTGGCAGTCGTTGACTATGTGGGTCATAGTCTGTCTGTAGCCGCAGGGGCAGTTCGGGTCGTCTCTGGCTCCCCAGCGATGGAACATAGCACAGTCCATGGCCTGTTCGATAGCGATTCAGGAGGGCATAATGGTTATGCAAGGAGATTCTCATGCCTGAGGTTTCAAGGTCCTAGGTTCAATCTCCTGCACCACCATAAACCAGAGCCCAGCAGTGCTCTGGTAAAAACAAAACAATAAAAAATCACTCTGCTAAATGCTTTTGATATTTGATAGCCATAATTATAGCAGATATCAGTCCCAAGTAATTTAAAGTAGAGAAGTACAAAGTGTTTACACCTCCTAGCAGAGACATTGGGAATTAAAACTGGTGCCAGTATCGCTGAGACTCCATAGTAAATTCTACCTTTAATTCCTAATCAACTTTAGCAACATATCCTTACTATTATTGGCAAACCATCTGTATAATGTTGGGACCCATTTCAGTTTCACTATCTGAATACCAGAAAATTCATTATTTTATACTTAGCACACACGTGCAACTTTAATCTGTGAGATGTACTTCTGAAATGGGGATATTTTAAAATATTTTAAAAAATTATTTATAAAAAGTAAACTGACTAAACCATAGGATAAGAAGAGTACAACTGGGGGAGTTGGGTGGTAGCACAGCGGGTTAAGCGCACGAGTACAAGAGCTGGTGTAAGGATCCCAGTTCAAGCCCCCAGCTCCCCACCTGCAGGGGAGTCGCTTCACAGGTGGTGAAGCAGGTCTGCAGGTATCTTTCTCTCCCTCTCCTCTCTCCATTTCTCTCTGTCCTATCCAACAATAAATAAAACAAGGGAATAAAAATAAAACAAGGGAAACAAAAGGGAATACATATTAAAAAAAAAAGGCCCCCACACCTATGGACACCTAATCTTTGACAAAGGGGCTCAGACTATTAAATGGGAAAAGCATTCTCTTCAACAAATGGTGTTGGAAACAATGGGTTGAAACATGTAGAAAAATGAAACTGAACCACTGTATTTCACCAAATACAAAAGTAAATTCCAAGTGGATCAAGGACTTGGATGTTAGACCAGAAACTATCAGATACTTAAGAGGAAAATACTGGCAGAACTCTTTTCCGCATAAATTTCAAAGACATCTTCAATGAAACGAATCCAATTACAAAGAAGACTAAGACAAGCATAAACCTATGGGACTACATCAAATTAAAAAGCTTCTTCACAGCAAAAGAAACCACTACCCAAACCAAGAGACCCCTCACAGAATGGGAGAAGATCTTTACATTCCATACATCAGACAAGAGTTTAATAACCAACATATATAAAGAGCTTGCCAAACTCAACAAGACAACAAATAACCCCATCCAAAAATGGGGGAAGGACATGGACAGAATATTCACCACAGGAGAGATCCAAAAGGCCAAAAACAATGCTCCAAGTCTCTGACTGTCAGAGAAATGCAAAAAAAGACAACAGTAAGATACCACTTCACTCCTGTGAGAATGTCATACATCAGAAAAGGTAACAGCAGCAAATGCTGGAGAGGCTGTGGGGTCAAAGGAACCCTCCTACACTGCTGGTGGGAATGTCAATTGGTCCAACCTCTGTGGAGAACAGTCTGAAGAACTCTCAAAAGGCTAGAAATGGACCTACCCTATGATTCTGCAATTCCTCTCCTGGGGATATATCCTAAGGAACCCAACACACCCATCCAAAAAGATCTGTGTACACATATGTTCTTGGCAGCACAATTTGTAATAGCCAAAACCTGGAAGCAACCCAGGTGTCCAACAACAGATGAGTGGCTGAGCAAGTTGTGGTATATATACACAATGGAATACTACTCAGCTGTAAAAAATGGTGACTTCACCGTTTTCAGCCGATCTTGGATGGACCTTGAAAAAATCATGTTGAGTGAAATAAGTCAGAAAAATAAGGATGAATATGGGATGATCTCACTCTCAGGCAGAAGCTGAAAAAAAAGATCAGAAAAGAAAACAGAAGTAGAACCTGAAATGGAATTGGCGTATCTCACCAAAGTAAAAGACTCTGGGGTAGGTGTGGAGAATACAGGTCCAAGAAGGATTCAGAGGATCTGTATTGTTATATGGGAATCTGGGGAATGTTATGCATCTACAAACTATTGTACTTACTGTTGAATGTAAAACATTAATTCCCCAATAAAAAAAAAAATAGTACAAAAAAAAAAAAGTGTACAACTCCACACAATTCCCACCATCAGAACTCTGTATCCCCTCCCCAGATAGCTTTCCTATTTTTTTAAAAAATATTTTTTATTATTAAATCGAGACATCCAGAAATTGAGAGGGGGAGATAGAGACACCTGCAGGCCTGCTTCACCACTCATGAAGCTTTCCCTCTGCAGGTGGGCACCAGGGGCTTGAACCTGCATCCTTGCACACTGCAATGTGAGCATTTAGCCAGGTGTGCCACTGCCTGGCCCTAGCTTTCCTATTCTTTAACCCTCTGGAAGTATGGACCCAAGGTCATTGTGGGATGCAGAAGGCTGAAGGTCTGGCTTCTGTAATTGCTTCCTGGCTGAACATAGGCACTGACAGGTCGATTCATATTCCCAGCCTGTCTCTTTCCCTAGTGGGGAAGGGTTCTGGGAAGCAGAGCTCCAGGACCCTGGTGGGGTTGTCTGTCCAGGGAAGTTTGGTCGGCATCATGCTAGCATCTGGAACCTGGTGGTTGAAGAGTTAACATAGAAAGCCAAACAAATTGTTTATCAATCATGGACCTAAAGGCTGGGATAGTGCAGATGAAGTGTTGGGGGGTCCTCCATTTTGTAGATACTAAGTAGGCATTATTTTAGTTATAGTCCAAAGGGCCTGTGGCTATACTAGTGTTTTTTTTTTTCCCCGAGCCTGAAATCTGATATGCAGGTGGATCCAAGTTATTGTCTGGGGAGATTTCATGGCTGGAAAAAGGACCAGAAAGCTGCATCAAAGAGAGTAGCTCCCTAATATGGGAAAAGGGTATAAATATTGACTGTAAACCCCAATGATTTGATATGATCTGGGACCCATATTCAGCCTGGGAGCCTATGTGACCTCTGCATCCCTCTAGATCTGAGCTCACATTCTGTGGTCATGAGTAGGAATATTCCAAGCTGCCCCAATACCAATCCATCTTCCTCAAGTGTAGCATAGAGTATGTTGTCCATCCTCCCTTTGGAGGATGGGACATTCTCTACCATTGTTGATCCAAGTTGAGGGCAAGGTCCTATGGGGGCCCACAAAGGGGTCTATTGTATTGGTCCTGACAGAAATGACCGGTAACAATGGAAAGATTTATTCAAGGTCTAAACCCATCATGTCTGTCTGGGAATCTAAGGACTCCCCAATTAGGGCCCCAGCTGATGGGGTGACCTGATAGTGATTAAAGAGGCATCATAAAGTATGCCAGTCTCTTGCCCTTATTCAGCTTTTGCAGACCTTGCTTTGATAAGGTTAGCTTTGGAGTGAGAGAATTGTAATAGGAAGTAGGTGAGGAGGGTATCTAAGTCTAAATAGACACTAGTTCATTATGAACTTGATACCGACTCACTACAGACTATTGTGTACTTTTGCTTTCAGGTATATATTTTGCCCTAATTTATGGATACATGTGAACATATGCTCTATCTTAAGGGACCTGGTCTATATCTAGGTTTTGGGATTTTGTTAGGAAGTGAACCCCCTGGAATGGAATTAGAGAATATTATGAAAGGAAAGGTCTCACCCAAGTAATGAGGGTGAAGGGTTGACATTCTATGCCTGACGTCTCTGGATACAGTCTGAAGCGAGGCATGCTGAGGTGGTACTTGTTGCATTGTTTAGTTTTTTTCTTGCCAAAAATATCTACATTTAATGAGAGAAATACAGAGGGACAGCCACACATTCTCATCTTTGGTTTATGGTGGTACTGGGGATTGGACAAGCGTGTGATCTCAGAGCCCAAGTCATTTAAGTCTCTAGCATAATCATTATGTTGTCACCACAGCTGAAATGGGGATACTTTAAACAGAAAAATATAAGCAAAAAACAAAACAAAAACCCTTGTGAATTCTACAACAAAAAAAAATATGTTTCTACTCGGCAGATAACACCATGCTTTTTGTAAAAAATAAATTTTTTTCATGTACCTTTTAATGTGAAAACAGTAAACAGTAAACAAACAAACAAAAAAAAGACAGGCAAAAAAAAAGTTCACTTATGCTAACCAACAGGATTTTGAAATGCCTGTAGGTACCCCCCCAATTGTTTTGAATTAGATTGTTCTTTTTCTCCAGTAAAGTGTAATACACAAATTGCATAATAACCTTGATAGGCTGAGACTTAAGCATTTACTTCATAAGGAAACAAGTGTTAAAAATGGTATCAAGACTCTTCAAAACTTGGCATCAAAACAGCTTAGTTGTTGGAATTCCTATTTCTCTGTGAGTCACTATATAAACAGTCCTTGGAAAACAGTACTTTGCAGTAAGACCTTTTAACTGAAATCAACTACATATGCATTTTTATTAAAGAGCCTGTCACTATGGACAAACCAGTATCATTCTGTGAATAATTTTCACCAATGACACCAATTCAATGAGACAACACAGTAGTTACAATTTAATGAAATTCTACTAGTATTTCCTGTGGTTCCAATACTTCCCTACTTAGAGTTGGAAAACTTATTCCTCTATTACAGAAAAACAACCCTTTAAAATTAAGAAATGTTCTGAATTTGAGGTATGTAGAGAATATTTAATTAAGAAGAAAGTAATCAGGGTTTCTTTTTTCTTCAAAAAAAGGAAAAAAGAGTAAGAAAAAAAGATCACGCCAGAGTCAACTTTCATGTACAAAATACACTATCACATTTATCACTGAACACAATATTCAAAAGTTCTTTAAAAATCGTAATCAATCTCAAAAAGAAAAATTAGTTTTAAGCTTCATATTCCACTCATTATTTAGACCATACCTGCTTAACAAGATAATCATTACTACTGATATAAAACATACAGTATTTACACTTACTGTACAAAATAATTTAATGCTTACAAAAATATTAGAATATTCAGAATTGACTGACACAGTCTTAAGTAACGTCTTCTAGAGAAGTATACAGCAAGACCACTGATTTCTATTTCATTTCTTTTTTAATAAGTCAAAGAAAGGATGCTGCAAAGCTTCATCCAAGGTAATTCTTTTCACTGGATCATACTCTAACATTCTTCGAACCAAGTCAAACAGTTTCTCGTGTTCTTCATCATGACAAAGCATAAATTCCTGGGAGGGGAAAAAATTTTTTTTGTTTGTTTCAGAAAGATACATTTAAAAAGTCAAGACTAAAAACTCCCCTTTAACCATTAGTTTTTTTTTGGGGGGGGTTGGGGGTATTTTACCTTTAATGGTTTGCAGCGTCTCCTAACATAACGACCAGCAGAACTATGTTCATCCCAATCTAGCTGATTATGGTGAAAATACTTGCGCTTTCTACAGGAAAAAAAAATGACTTAGTATTAAAAGAAAAAAAAGTAAAACATGTTTAGCCAGACTCTTCTATATGGAAATAATACATGAAAGTATAAGGGTGAATATCTATCTATATCTATATATCTATACACACACACAATTTTTTTAAATATCAGAGACAATTACAGTTTAGGTACTTTATACTTAATTTTGCACTCACTGAGATTTTAATAACCCTCCTCCCAGTTGTTCCTAAATATCATCAAATGTCAGTTTCAAAAAGAAGTGCCTGAATCCATTCTTGTACTTTCTGAATTCACTAAGTCTGAAATAGGGACTAAAAATCTTTAGACAATTCCCTGGTAACTCTAAGAAAATTTTGTTTAGATACCACTAGAGTTTCTTTTCCAAAGACAAAAAGGTAGCTAGCAACAATAAGGCACTCAAATTTAGACTGATATGACAACAAACCAAGATCACTTTATTACTCTATTATTCTTTTATCAACTTAGGGAAATATTTATGTAGAGGTTAATGTCAATGCAAAAAAAAAAAAGTTACCCAATCACAAAGGAAACATACTTTTTAAAATTTGATACTCAAAAAAAAACACCAACAACAAAAAGGAAAACCAACCCTCCTGCTCAATCGCCTTTTTTTTTTTGCACCTCCAGGGCTATTGCTGGGTTCCATGCCTGCACTATTAATCCACTGCTCCTGATGGTCATACCCCCTCCCCCCATTTTGTTGTTGTTGGATAGGACAGAGAAAAATTGAGAGAGGAGAGAATGCTTGCAAAGAGACCCCTTTGCAGGTAGGGAGCCAAGGGCTCTAACTGGGATCCTTATGCGAATCCTTGTGCTTTGTGCCATGTGCACTTGCTTAACCTGGTGTGCCACCACGAGACCCTCTTCCCCTCAATCTTTAAAAAAGTGAAGTTCTTGGAAATAGCAACAACAAAGCTAAGTTTTCTACAGTTTGAATACAGGTAATATAGCACACACCCAATAAAGAAAGCATACCTTGTTTTCTGAATCATGTGTGTTGGTATGGGTCCTAATATTCGTTCCATCATTGCCAGATGCTCTTTACTATCATGAGTCTGAAAACATAGAAGGAAGTTTAGCCCTTTACATTTCACACACAATAAAGAAAACACATGAAAACAGATTTAATGTAAGTGGACTAGACAGTCACAGCATTTACACTACCTTAGCCTTCAAAGATGGCACAACACTACATATTGTATGATGCAACCCTAAAATTTAAAGGTTTTCCAAAGTGGATCAAAGTTAAGGGTGATTCTTATCAATTGTGCAACCCCCCACCACAGAGGAAAAGGGAGGAAGAGGGAGAAGAGATACACCACTCAAGTTTGTTAAGTTTCCCTTTGTATGGTGTTTGCAGACAGTAAGATAAAAATGTGCCCTCTACTGGTTGAGCTAGCCTCTGATCCTTTCTGTCCAGCTTTTCAAAGCAGGTTATCAGAGAGGGCAGTTTGCCAACCCTTGATCTGAAAAGCAGACCGATGTAATGCTTTCAAAATCTCCTAACACATTGTTTTCAAAATGCTAAGTGCTTAAATCATTACAGGAATAAAAATAGTAGTTGGAAGAGCATTTAGGAAATGAAATTCAAAAATATGTTAATCTGCATATCATTTAAGAACTCAAGAGTGGTTTACAATCACAAAATAATCTGAAGCATCTTACATTTGTAAGAATGAAAAATTATGCATGCTACATAACTTTTTCTTGAAACTATAGCTTACCACCAAAAACCAGACACTGCAGATTACAGACTGATCTATAAAACTAAGAATATTCCTAACAGCATCTCCAGGATTAGAAAGAAGTCTGGTGAGGTGCCACATAAACAGTGACCCCTCCACACAATCCATTCTGTAACAAACACAGAATTGACTTCACCTCACAGCTTCCTCTTTACCTTGCACTACAGTGAGTTCAAATGACCCATAACAGTATGAGTCAGGATCTCCCAAAAACCAACCACAAAACAGGACATCATAGCTTGACCCCATTATAACCTTACTAAAAAGTTCATCAATGACTGCACCGTTGAAAACTATTCCCAATTTTCATGGCTTTCAGTTTTCTAATGTAAATAAAATTAAAACAGAAAAAAGCAAAAACTTAAGGTCTATTTATTTTGCCAAGCAAGGATTTTTATTTAAAAAAAGAAAAGGACTGGGGCCAGGTGGTGGTTGAGCACACATCTTACAATGCGCAAAGATCTGGGTTCAAGCCACCCAGACCCACCTGTAGGGAGAAAACTTTCCAAGTGGTGAAGCAGTGCTACAAGGTCTCTTTCTCCCTCTTTATCTCCCCCTTCCCTCTTGATTTCTGGCTGTCTATCCAATAAATAAAAATAAATTAAGGACAAGCTTTGTCTAATCATCATCATCATCATCATAGGACTGGGTTGGGAAGATAACATATGGTTACGCAAGAAGACCTTTCCTCCCAAGACTCTGAAGCCCCAGGTTCAACTTCCCACACAACAAACCAGGGTGAAGCAGTGCTCTGGTCTCTCTGTAGCTTTCTCTCATTATAATAAAGTAAAAAAAAAAAAAAAAAAATTTTTTAAAAAGAGCTATAGTCATTTCATAACAAGGAGATAATTTTTAAAAAAAGTGGACAGTCTCTAAATAAACACTAGAATACCAGCAAGTCTACAAATCTTCTCTTTTGGACCAGTTTATATTTAGAAACTACTGACTACTAAAATCACCAGGGCTGAGTGATGGTGCACCCAGCAGAGTACACATTACAATGTGCAATGACTAGGGTTCAAGGTCTTAATCCCCACCCTCAAGGGGGTAAACTTCACAAGTGAAGAAGAGCTGTAGGCATCTGTCTTATATTGCTTCCTCTTCTCAACCTCTATCCAAAAAAAAAAAATTCATTAATGCTCTAGTGAAAAACCCAAGAGTAAAGACCATTTTCCCATTCATCCCAAGATAGCACTGTTTATTCTTTCCTGAATATAGTATGGTGTTTTATACTTCTAAAAATTTATAGATATAACTTCTTTATCTTGATGTAGTTCCAAAAAGCTACTATTCCTTCTATAAATGGATCAAACTCCCTACGTCCCCTTTTCAGTGATGCCATCTGAAAGGAACTATTCATTTTCTGAGGTTCCAATATACTTTCTACATTGTTCCATTACACATATACCACAATATACTAACACATCTCCCCAATAGTTATCTTACATGACTTTCCTGAGGACAGAAATGTTCTTTACATCTTGATACAGATACACTTAGTGACTACAACTTTTCTTTCTTTCCTCTTTTTTAAGATTTTTAAATTTATTTATGAGAAAGATAGGGGGGAGGGAGAGAGAGAGAGAGAGAGAACACGAGAACACATCACTCTGGTACATGTGCTGCTGGGGACTGAACTCAGGACCTCAAGCTTGAGAGGCCACCTACCGGACCACATGACAACAACTTTCTATTCCTGCATTCTGTTATAAAAAGAAGCAAGTGATTTGTTCCTGACTATAGGGACAGTCAACATAAATAGAACAGAACTAAAACTGGCCACAGTTTATGAATGAGCTCCAAAGTAAAAATATGGAATGGACAATATAACTGTTTTAAGAACTCTATTCCGAGAAAATCACTCGATTATTTTAGAGATCATAAAAGTAGCTGATTGATAGACTGCACAACACCTTCTATGTGTGAGACCTTGTGTTTGATTCTTGGTAGCACAAAGCAACAAGAAATAAAAAAAACAGAAACTCATATATGGCACAACAGTATCCTGGGTATGTTTGTCTTTCTCACACACAGTCATTCAACTAAGGCTTCAGAAAAGTCTTTAATATAAATACATACCTGAAAGACTGTGAAACCAAGGTAGTATTCAATAAGAATACAACCGATGCTCCAAACATCACAAGGCTGAGACCAACCTAAAGCTATTTAAAAATAAAAACTTTACTATGCAACACTTTGTTAACAACTAAATTCTTCCCTATATGGGTAATCTTTGCAGTCCATTTTAGAGAATGTGATTTAAATTTAGTTTACTTTCTTATGTCAAGAGCCATTCAATAGTCTCACAGTTCTCCTTTGTCTTTATATTAATTACTATACTTTAACCTGAGAGACATTTTATACACAAGAGGAACTAGAGTAAATAATTTCCAGGCATAACTTTCAATTTATGTAAATATTCCAGTCCTGAATTGCTTGTGAAATGGGGAGCATTATTATAATCAATTTCCTACACTCATTCCTTTTTCCCTTTCTGTAGCCCTGACTTCAACCACAAATACATTTGAGAAAGCTATCACAAAGCAATTCCTTTCAAACCATACCAAGTAATAACTATTATCCCTCTCATTAATGACAAGCTGTATACCTTTGCTCTCCCATGCAGAAAACACTAATCACATGTGGCTAGTTAAGTCTACAAATTTAATATAAAATTTAAAATTCAATAGCTCAATTACAGTAAGTACACAATGTCTGGCATATGTCTAATGACTGACATATTGAACAGTATAGTTAAGAGAACATTTTTGGTACTACGGAAAATCTTGATATTTTGTCCCTTTACCACTCTACAATTCTTAGGTAAACCTGAGCTTGTTTTCATATTTCTTTATGTTAAAATAAAAATTTCCTCCCCTACCTTCTCAATAAAAACTAGAGAATAAAAATACTCTTTAATTACAGTATCATCAAATTTGGTGTCTACTTACCCAAAATGACCTCTGGAGCTCTGTAATGCCGAGTAGATACCAAGGTACTATGATGTTCATCGTCGTATGTTGCACTTCCAAAGTCAACAACTTTGATATCTGTATTTTTCAGTGTGCGTTCATCACGTTTCTAGAGATACAATTGAGTAGACACAAAGATCAACATGTGAACTATTTTTAATATTACTCAAAGAGCTGCACATGAATTATCTTTATTTTAATAAGGACTCATCAGAAAGGTAAAGGATTAGCCCTTTTCAGTTAACTATCAGAATACAGTGAGTTTCAGAAGTGTAATTCCTTATCAAAGAATCTCCTAGATAATTTTAAAGATAACCACAAAAACTAAAACAAGCCTTTAACTTACCATTTTAGAATTATATTTGACTACATAGTCAGACTTGACAAATAAAATATTTTCAGGCTTCAGATCTGTATGGGTTAACTTATTATGATGCAAAACTACAAGAGAACAAAAAATATATTAGTTGCACTTATATAGTTTGGGGTAGGGTACGATAAACTGGGAATAGGGAATCAAGTGGAATTCTACTTTTACCTGCACTATGCAAATTTTTAGTGCCAATGTGTTTGTATAGTATTTAATAAAAACAAAGTTTCTGATGTTTAAAGATTTACCAAAATATACTTACAATTTATTGATTGGCAGATTTGATATGCCATCTGCCTGATGTGGTCAATTTGAAATGGCAAAAAGCTATTTTCTTTAATGAAATCATAGGTACTGAGTCCCAGAAGTTCAAACACAATACAAACATGACCGTGGTGATCAAACCATTCTAGCATCTGGACACATCGGCTAAAGTAGATCAGAATAAAAATAATTCAATTTACAGAATTCTAATTATTTCCTGTAACATGAATGGGTCATAATTCAAAATGTACTTACAAGACACTATTGGGATCAGTACTATTTAAGTGCTCCAATACTTGGATTTCTGAACGAGCTGCTTCACGGTATCGACCTACATTTTTTACTATTTTCACTGCTACATGCATGCCATCCCTTTAAAACAAAATTATAAAAATGGTAAGTAGGCAGAAATGGGATCATTATCCTCTAAAGCATAATCTTGGCCAAAAAAATACCAACTATGCTATTTTTCCAAAATAATCTTTCAGGACTTACTATATCAGATTCTTAACATCTTGACAAAACATACCTTATACAGAGCAATGAATCCCTTAATACTTATGAACTTAGTGCTTGCTTCCAGAATTCAAAACTCATTTAGACTTTATATATTAGCTTTTTTTTTTTTTTATGTGAAAGAGTCTGTTGTGGATAAAGGCACTCATTCATTCTACAGACTAGACCCACCCCATTACCATAACACACAGGTGTCAGCCATGAAAAGACAAGGCTTTTCTCTGTGCACCTCAATGTCTTATGTCAAAGACAGATGTGAATGATTAAGTTTACTAATTCTTAGTATGAGATACAGAATAGAGAAGGGAAAGTCTAACCATCAGGGAGATAAAGAAGCCAGACTTCAGAAGAGGTAACATACACTTGGCAGGTGAGAGGAAAACAAACATTTAGCTAAGAGAGACATTATCAGTAAGTTATCAAACCAAAAAAGGGCTTATCACATTCACTGACACAAGCCAAGGAGCTTCTGTGGATGCCCAGATGGTGACTTTATAGGCAGAGCACACAATTTCTTTTAAATCGGATCTGTCTGAAATTAAGCCAGCATTCAAACTTTTTTTTTTTTTTTTTTACTATGGCCCTCCCACCTCCTCGTAATATATATTATCTCTCTAGTTGACATAAAGCCAATAAATTCCCCCAATAATGAGAAATCAACTATTTTGCTAAGTTTAATAATTTCTAGCTCATTATTTTAAAAAAGTCCCAGTGAAGTTAAGATAAGGAGTATTTTGATGATAATCTTTTATTAATGTCTGGTCTATCATCTCACCTTGGTAATAAAACTGCTGTGAAAAAAAAACCAAAAAACTCCTAACTTCACCTATTTACTTATATGACCAAGTTTTGTCAGTGGTAATAGCTTAAAAAAGGGGGGAGGGTACATTCTTATTGTTAATACACTAATATACATTTATCTATGGATACATGTGTTAATTTTTTAAAAGTCCCAACCACCCCAGTAAGGTATCATTTCCTATCAATTTTATGGTTTAAGTTTAATAAGCATTAAATTATGTGTAATAACTGTTAATGTGCTGAGGTCTAATGTATATTCAATTCCACTACTCCCTACATACTCTTCCCACACTTCAATTACAAATAGAAACAGATGGAGAAACACCACAGAACCATTTAACAGCTTGTAAACTTTCCCCTTGTCCATGATTCTCCCATGTGGTGCTAGAGGCTCAAACCCAGGTCTTCATATATAGTCAACTGTGATGTACTCTTAGTCCTGGAATGTCTTCATTAAACAGTCTTGGAATATCAAGAAACTGTAAAAGTATATTAATGGACAACTGATGAGATTCAAAGAGGGTCTGTATATCAGCTGGCCATTAAAAAAAACTGGGAATAATGGGAGTCGGGCTGTAGCGCAGCGGGTTAAGCGCAGGTTGAGCAAAGCACAAGGACCGGCATAAGGATCCCGGTTCGAACCCCAGCTCCCCACCTGCAGGGGAGTTGCTTCACAAGCGGTGAAGCAGGTCTGCAGGTGTCTAGCTTTCTCTCCTCCTCTCTGTCTTCCCCTCCTCTCTCCATTTCTCTCTGTCCTATCCAACAACGACAACAACAATAACTACAACAATAAAACAAGGGCAACAGAAGGGAATAAATAAATAAAATAAATAATAAAAAAAAAAGCTGTTAAAAAAAAAACCAAAAAAAAACACCTGGGAATAATATAGCTGTAACTAAAAAAAAAATAATGAGGGTAGTGTGGGTGGTGGCAGTGGATAAAGCACTGGGCTCTGAAGCATGAAGTCCAGAGTTCAATCCTCGGCAGCATATGCACCAGAGTGTTATCTGGTTCTCTCTCCCGCCTCCTTTCTTTCTTTCCTTTTTGTTGCCCTTGTTTTATTGTTATAGTTGTTACTGATGTCGTCGTTGGATAGAACACAGAAATGGAGAGAGGAGGGGAAGACTAAGGAGAGAGAAAGATAGACACACCTGCAGACCTTCTTCACCACCTGTGAAGTGACTCCCCTGCAGGTGGGGAGCCGGGGGCTTGAACTGGGCTCCTTACGCCAGTCCTTGCGCCATGTGCGCTTAACCTGCTGCACTACCGTCCGACTCCGTCCCCTCCTATCTTTATCATTAATAAATAAATAAAATCTTAAAAAATAAAATTCAGGATTTGGAGAACCTAGGAGGAGGATATATTATAATTTTGGAAATTATTTTAACAAATTTAAATCTAAATTATTTCAAGATTTCTTATGTATATGTTTAATTGCAAACATTAATGAGTATAAAAGGGGAGAGATGATAAATTATACATTTAATTTGATAGAACAGAGAAACTGAGGGTGAAGAGGAGACAAAGGAGAAAGAAAAAAGAAGGGGGGAAAGAAGGTAAGACAGACAGACAGACAGAGACAGAGACCTGCAACACTGCTTCACAGTTCATGAAACTTCCCCACTGCAGGTGGGGGACTGGGGGCTTGAACCCAGTTGTATGTGATAATGTGTGTGCTCAACTGGGTAAGCCACCACTTGGCTCCTGTTAAGATTATAATTTATGTTGACCTTGCATTACAGAAGAGGGGTGGAAAAAAAGAAGTGATAACTAAAGATATTGAGAGAAAGAGAGAGAGAGAGATCAAAGCACTGTTCAGTTCTGGCATATGTGGTGCTAGGATCAAGCCCGAGGCCTCAGGTATCCAAGTTATGCACTGTAGCACCGAGTTATATCTCAGTCTAGGAAAACATTGTTTATGGAACGTGGAAAAATGAACTTAAAGATGAAGCTTCTCCCTTGCAGGTTGGACCAGAGGCTTGAAGCCAGGTCTTTGTGCATAGTAAAGCATGCGCTCTGCAGGTGCAACTATCCCTTGGAACCCTCTCCACTTTTATATTCATTATTGTTTACAATAAGATGAAAATTAAATAAATCCTTCCCAATTATTGGGTCCTTGTGCACTGTAACATGTGTACTCAACCAGGTGCACTACCACCTGGCCCCCAACTATTTTATGATTAAAAAAGAGCCCCCCGCCCTCTTTTGGTAAATCACAAAAGAGAAGTCCAGAGGCAAATTTAGAGTCTGTTCTATAGGCTCTAAGTAATATAATTTCTAGGGGCTGGGGAGATAGCATAATGGTTATGTAAAAGACTTTCATGCTTGAGGCTCTGAAGTCCCAGGTTCAATCTCCAGCGCCATAAGCCAGAGTTAAGCAGTGCTCTGGCAAAAAAAAAAAAAAAAATTCCATAAACAATATAATTTCTTAATGGTTTCTAACATACAAATATTATCCTTTGGAAGCAGAGGGTTTTGTTTGTTTGTTTATTTTACCACCAAGGCTATCCCTGGGCCTCAGTACCTGCACAATTCCACTACATGGTCTGTTTTTTTCTTTTTGATGGGGGATGGGGAGGCAAGAGCATGAGTGCAAACAAACTCCATCTAAAAGAATTTACCAGCATTCTTGATCAAAATACAGGGTAAATTATACAATCAAGAAATTGCTATTATTTTTAATCTTTTGGTACTATCTTCATTTATTTATTAGATAGAGATAGTAACAAATTGAGAGGGAAGGGAGTGATAAGAGAGGAAAAGAGACAGAGACACCTCCAACACTGTTTCACCACTTGCAAGCTCTCCATCTCTTGAAGGGGCTTGAACCTGGGTCCTTGCACATTGTAAAATGCACTCAACCAGGTGAGTCACCATCCAGCTCCACAGTCAAGAAATTCTTAACACCTATACCTCCCAGAAAAACGTATGACTACCACTTAAAACATCAATCCTTTAAAATTATGGATCCTTTCCCACCAAGTGCTTGAAAAATCAAAGAAACCAACTTACATGCCATGATCAATGCACTCTACAACTTTGCCAAAGGCCCCTTCACCCAAAGTATCCACGATTTCATCTAAAGTGAAGGGAAAGAAAGAGATGTAAGCACCTGAGTACCTATCATCTGGTTATTCAAACAATGATTGCTTAAGTGTGGAATATTTTCACACAATCTCTAGCAAAGCATAACTAAGATTTCAGCACTCAAATTATCTTTCAGCTGCTACAAAACAATTAGATAGAGCTATCTTTCTTGCTCTAGTCTCAAATTCCATTGATTTTGGAACTTTAGAAATATTTAAATTCTATAGAAAAGAAGAAATACAAAACAACAACAAACAAACCCACAAAAAACAAAATAAAAGAGCAATGAAGAGTTCTTTAGCCCCCCGCTGACAAACTATTCTTAAAAAGATTATTCTGTCTGCAAAGTTTAAAAAGTGTTGAAAAATATTCTATACATCTTGCTCTTAGAACGTCTCCACTTTGACAGATCAGGTGACCCTCCTCATCATCCTCTATACTCCTGGATCTTTTCCTTCGGTGGCTCTTCTGGAACGGCAAGTGGGCAGCACCAAGATCGTCCAGCCAATCAATATATCAGAGTGAATTCAGGGCAGAATACGCAATTCATTCAGCGGGGAGATATTCAGGCATTCAGATAAGCACCAGGCCACGAACAGTTGGCAGGAGCAATTTCAAATTCAGTCCCCAGAAATTCACAGGGCACAGTTTATGTTACAGAAGAAAAACATGGCAAGGAACAGATTTTCAGATAAGATACTTAAAGTAGCAATAGAAAAAAAACAACACAATTGTCTCTTTAAAATACTGATTTAACTGAAGTCTGAAACTTAAAGAATGCAATGTCATGATCTATTAAGTTCTTGCTATAAAATATATGCCGTGAGTTGAGATGACTAGTTTGTCAGAAATATGTTTTTCAATGCTAACATTAGCTAAGGTTGCTCAATACTTTATACGTGTTTAGCAGAGAGAACACCAAAGGCTATTTCAATATTCAATCAAATCTAGTTCTACTAAAAAAATGCCAAAAACCTTGGGGATGAAAGCAATCCAAAGTTTAATGATCAAACAGGTAAAGATCTGTAAAAAAAAATAAAAAAAGGGAGGGGGCACGACAAAGATTTCTGGATAATGCTTGACACCATCACCTATTCTGAGAACTTTGAGGTTCTAGTTTCAGGCAGTGATGTACCACATGCTATGGGGCCAAGTCAAGTTAACATTTTATATTTGCGTGGAAGTACCAGGAAATGGGTTTAATAATAAAAAAGTGATATTAAAAAAACAGTAAGATGGGTGTATTATCTTTTTGTAAGGTTATATTACAAAGAAAAAATTAATATCATAATCAAGAAAATCATGATTTGGTCTGTAGAAATTGAATAAATGTGGGCAAATGAGGAATAGCTAGTAAATACAGATTAGCTATGAGAATTCAGAAGTTTCAAGATTCAAGTAAATAAGCACAATTATACTACATCCAAAGGGTATTATAAACTTTGTCAAACTTAGGAGTTCATTAAGAGATTTTACACAAATAGGTATCCACCCAAAGTAACAAACTCAATCATACCGAATGTGACTGATGGCTTGAACAGTGTCTGTTATGCTTCCGTTTAGGACTGCTTCTCCTACTTCGAACTGAAGATTTACTGCAGTGGATTCGATAACTTTCAACATCTCTGTGATAATGTCTAGGGACATATCCTTCGCAGTATTCATTTCTGTATTCATCAACGTATCTCCGATCCCGATAATCTCTCTCATTCAGGGACCTTGCTTCTAAATAATGACTGCAAACATATTAAAGGTTTTCAAATTATTCTCTTCATCCTAGAATAATGTGGTTCAAACCAAACGTTCTCTCAATAACTTATTTTTAAATGGCTAACTATAAAGAAAAAAAATTTGAACCGGTGAATTAAACTTTAATTTTACTTTAACCAACAAGTGGATTCAAATTTCTCCATTAGAGACACCTGTGAAGCCTTCATACAAGAAACAAAGCTAGAGTCAAATCAACTATGTTCAGTGTTCCTTCACCTTCAAGTTAAAATAAAAAAGTTGCAAAACTGCTCTTTTGAAATTCATCAGTGCTATGACATATGCACCTGTTTAACTTTCCTTTCCTCAGAGTCACACACAATCAAAAGCAGGCAAAACACAGAATTCCTTTCTCTTTTAATGTAAGTGGATTTTGGATATCCCTGGCACATATGGAATTCTATTAATTTTATTTTTATGAGAGATATAGGGAGAAAGATCAGAATACTGTTCAGCTGTGGTTTATGGTGGTGCTGGGGGCTGAAGTTGAGACCTCAGAGCTCCAGATATGTCTTCTGCATAACTATTATGCTGTTTCCTCAGCCCAGGAATTCTTTTATGAAAGATGTAGTAGAGTTGGAAAGAACAGTGATTATATTGTTGGAAAAATCACGATGCATTATTTGCATATAAAAATTGAAAAACACTATGGCTTTTCTGACAGCCCAATATTTTACTTCATCTTACATATGACTAAATTAAGATCTCTGGAAGAAAAATGATTTATAACATGTCTGTACTTTATAAACTCACTGAACTCACTACACAGGCCTATTTTGTCACACATTCTTATCCCATCTTTGCTGTGTTTTTAGCTTCCTCTTAGTCTTCTCAGAAAAAAACAATTTTTCAGAAGACTGCCCCATGTGCCAAAGACATCTAAAATATACTTCTCCCTCTGATGAGAAAGGGGCCTTAGAATTGCTTGCTTAGGTTTACAATAACCCCACCACCCTATTTTTTAATTCCCTGTCACTCCTACTTGCATGCACACACAAGAATTCTACATGGAACACAGCATCATCCAGTGCCATAATGCTTGACTTCTGAATCTATGTATCACTTTGAAACTGATGAAATACCCACAAGTGCATAAACAAAACTTGGCAAGAAATTTCACAGGTCAGAGACCTCAGGAAGTCAATGGATCTCAGTTTCCCAGTTAAGTAGCCTTGATCTGAGAGAAAGAGCAGGACAGATTCAATTGGCCCAGTTTCCCGTCCCCCTCTCTACCTGGGATGAGTGTCCTCTTCAACAGAGTGCGAAGCTTCAAGAGGGATGCACATGGAGCACTGAGGGAGAGAGGGGACACCTGCCCAGTCAGACAAATCAGCTAAAAGAATCCCAACAAGCAATGGAATGATAGATGTTGACTAGACTGTCCTCACCAACCCTTTTCTTTTCCCCAGAATATTGTCATTTTTTTCCCCCAGAAGGCTAGTTTAGGCAGAACAAAAAGAGAAGCATCTCTAAAACTGCCATTCCAACAGAGCTGGCATCAAATCCACACAGGAAAGATGCAGAAACCCACTTTCCCCTTCCCCAGTGTTACTCTGAAATTCTACACACTAGAGAAACAGCTCAGGACTCTAATCTAAGACTATGGGTCTAGGTCAGGTACCTGATCAGATAACCTTGATCTTTCAAAGGAAGATCTACAATACATCAGACTTGATTATTACCACTCATAAGAGCATCCTGTTTACATCTACAATGCATGTTTTCCATAAAAGTCCATAATCTATCAGAAAAAAAAAAATCACTAATATTCTTTAGCTGGAATAGTACATGCATGAAATTAGAACTTCTGTTAATTCATAAATAATCTATAGAGTAACAAACAGAGTGAGGATAAATTAAAGATTCCATCTCTAATAACCAAGGCACAGAATAAAAAAAAAAACTGTAAAGTCTATGGACAGAGAGGACAGAATGAACAAATTGATTCAACATCTAAAAATATTCACTGAGTGTCCAGTGAATATTTTGCTGTAGTTCTTTCAAAAACAGTAAAGACTAATGAGAGTGTGAACTTTTATTTTTATTTCCACACAGGTCCTGTGGAAGATAAAATAATATATAAGCAAAATCCCTAACAAATAATTAACAAATTTGAGATTAGTCACATAAAAATAAAACAGAACACTCAACAATATAGGATTATAAAGGGAGAAAGAAACTAAAGTACTTAAAATGGCCAGGGAAGACTTCATGAAAAGGAAAGAGTTGTTTCTTAAAAAAAAAGCAAATCAGAATCTAGACAAAAATAGAGTAGAAATTCCAGAGAAGGATATCAATATTACGAACTGACACAGAGTACTTTAAGCCACAATGACTTAGAAATGGGTTTATCTATGCATTACAGTAAACAGGAAGCAGGTAATCCCAGCGAAGAGCAACTTTCACATGGAGAATATAGGCAATGTAGATATACAGACCTCCCAAATCTTGTGTGCCAGGCTAAGGCTTTTAAGAGTACTTTTCAAGGTGTGCTCTTTTGTTTATTACATATAAAATTTATAATCATCTCTCCCTCATGCCCATCAGACTCACTCAAGTTTGATGACATACATTTAAACATACATCTAAGTTGACTCTATTCATACTAGAATTTGAGAATGTGAGACTTAATATGTTACAGGAAGACATTTTTATCTTAAAGGGTGATATTTAGATTCATAGTGTGTAGAGACACACCAGCAGGATACAACAAAAAGACACTCTGAATACATGAAAAGATACTGATATATAATAAAAAAACATTCTGTAAATCAGTAAGAAAACACTTCAGTAAGAGAAACTAGGCTAAAAATACCAAAACTATTCAACTAGTCAATATGCAGGTGAGCACTATCTTGGCATTTCAAACCATTAAAATGAAGGCGCATGTTGCAGGAGTATAGCTTAGTGCAAACTTTAAAAGTGTGAACTTATATAGTAACATTCATACTACAGCTCATACCCTGTGTGTTCCTTCTTAGAATCTGTTTTTAAAGACAAATGTTTATATAAAAATATTTAAATTAGAAATGATTTTACATTCAAATAATTGGGCACTAGCCAACCTGATTACCTTTACACTCATTCTGCTCAATATTTTCAGTACTTTTATTTGAAAAAATGTTCTATTAAAATGTTTTAATCTTAAAAAAAAGACTATTAGAAGATTCCAGGTTATGGAGAGCAATTATAACCAGATATCTTTGGTGTCAATATCAAAGAAGCTACTGGTCAGGTGATTAAAATGGACTCAGTAACAAGTTTATGTAGTTATTAACACAAATGAAATGTTATTTTAAATTAACTTCCCGTCTACACATACGTGTAACTAGCTTCTGAAATGCTTAATTTTATAATGTTAAGCCATGAAGCATTTGGTATTTATTAGCATGATGCAATTGTTACTCTATAGTATATTAATTAGCTCAGGCCACTGAAATCCTGGCCTCCCTTCCTTCCCCTATGACAGTGTGTGATGTGTCTACATTGACTACCAACAAGCTCACTGTTCTGCAAAATAAGTCTGTTTAGCATGGAGAAGGAAAAAAATTACATACTGTTTTTTAAAGTAACCCCAGCTGGCTAATTTAGAAAGCAATCTGGCAAACAGTCCCAATGGAACATCTGCACAAAACAAGGAGAAAACATACAACCAACAAAACAAATGAGAAAGGGAAGTTAATGGAAGACAGAGTGAAAGAAACTACACATTAGCCTTTCTTTACTCATCTAGAAACTTTAAAATCCCTTTAGTTCTATTTATTCCATTGGCTCCAAATTTTAAACTGATACAAATATAATAAAATAGGATAAATGCCATTACAAATATTTACTGAGGCACCCACCCTCCTAGATTACTGGCTACTGCCTGTACAAAGAGATTTTTTCTTATAACCAAAATTCTATCCCCTGGTCTTATCTGTAAACATAACATGTTGAATGAAGTGTAAGTGACTAATGCCAGGATGCTTTAACATTGACAAGTAGCACATACTATTTTTCTCATCTCCGTACCCCTCATTACCTCTCATCTATGGAATATTAAAATGAGCACCTCTAATATACACCCTCCTACAGTCAAGCTACAAGTGCTCACTGGGCATACCAAAGTCATTATCAACTTTTTGTGTGTCTCATCTCCCCAGCTACATTATTGGCAGCAGCTAGTACTCAACAAATTCTCACCACTCTAGGATAGAACATAGATGAGGCTAGGATCTTTTATTCACAAGCATAGCCTCAACACATATACAGTGTCTAGTCTGTAACAGGCATTCGACTAAAAAAAATTCTTTATAAACAGTGGCTGAATTACAAAATACTTTGATAGATGGAAGTTACAAATGCTAATGACAAATCATTAAAACTACATGTTAAAATGCTACTAGTTTAAGCATAATTTACCAATCAGATTCTTTAAAATGGTGATGTGGTTTACAATGCCTGTTCTCTTGTGTACTACTATGGGATCTCCTCTTCCGTTTATGACTTGCGCTGTAGCTTTCATGTCCCCAGCTTTCTCTATTATCCCAATCAGGACAATGAGTTCTTTTGGAATGCCGCATCTGTCAACAGAAATGGACAGTGAGTTGCTGAAATTAGAGATGTCATAGTTAATAAACACTTAACACAAGGGGTCATGCTCTTTTGGAATGCCGCATCTGTCAATAGAAATGGACAGTGAGTTGCTGAGATTAGAGATGGTCATATTTAATAAATAAAGTACACATTATTTAAATATAAACACCTAACACATGGGCGTCATGCAGGCTCTAAAATATTTTTATAAAGACATGGGACACTATTCTACTGGTATATCAACTGATTTTAAGTGGTATACAGTTCTACTATTAAATGCTGGACGACACTATGAGACCTTAATGCATTTTCTTTCACTGCATCTGGATAAACTCTCAGGTTGGTGTCTGTCTTCAACTAACATTTTAAAACAACTGACACTTTTAAAAAATATATTTTATCTGATAGAGGCAGAGAGAAGGAGCCACCCACAGCACTGTTTCAGCCCTTGTGAAGCTTTCCTCCCTGCAGGTGAACCCAAGTCCTTGCATATTGTAACATATGCTCTCCACTGGGTGCATCCATCACTGGGACCATATTTTATACTTAAAACTAGAGTGGGGGGGGGGTCAAGTTTGAGTCCTTTTGTAGATACAATCGAGACAGAAATCAATTATTTGGCACAGCTATATACAAGATACTGGGTACTATACAGCAAACCCTAACAAAAGGACTTTTCAAAGTTAACCCAATTACCAAATAATGTGATAACATTAACTATCCATTGTCTTTTTGAACCCTAAGACAGCAGGAACCTCACATCTCCACTATAGAGCCTGTATTTCCCCCAGTCCTGGAAACTTAGGATAGGACCCACTTTCCCACATGCCTCTCCCAATCCATATCAAATAATATTGCATCAGCTGATCGCAACCTAACCAACACAACGACTGCCACCTCAACATGCTTTAGCTCAGACTGTGTCCAGAGACTTCAGGTGTGGAATGACAACCCTTTAGCTTCATTACTCGGGTGAGACCTTTCCTTTCACGGTATTCTCTAATCCCATCCCACGTGGATCACTTTCTAACATAAAGTCCCAAAACCTAGATATAGACCAGTTTCTGTGAGAGAGAGCATATGTTCACACGTATCCATAAACTACTGCAAAATATATACCTGAAAGCAGAAGTACACTAGAGTTTGCAGTGAGTAACCCCCTAACACTTCCTCTCCACTATTCCAACCTTTGGGTCCATGATTGCTCAACAATTTGTTTGGCTTTGTATGTTAACTCTTTTCAGCCACCAGGTTCCAGATGCCATCAGGATGCCAGCCAGGCTTCCCTGGACTGAAGACCCCACCAATGTGTCCTGGAGCTCCGCTTCCCCAGAGACCCACCGTACTAGGGAAAGAGAGAGGCAGACTGGGAGTATGGACTGACCAGTCAACGTCCATGTTCAGCGGGGAAGCAATTACAGAAGCCAGACGCTCCACCTTCTGCAATCCATGATCCTGGGTCCATGCTCCCAGAGGGATAGAGAATGGGAAAGCTATCAGGGGAGGGGATGGGATATGGAGATTGGGTGGTGGGAATTGTGTGTAGTTGTACCTCTCCTACCCTATGGTTTTGTTAATTTATCCTTTCTTAAATAAAAAATAAATTAAAATAAAAAAAGAAATAAATTTTTTTAAGTTTTATTTTTATCATCACCACCTCTTTATGGTAAATAATCACTGATGCCTTAATTAAATTATAGTGCTTTGAGAATTTTAACTTTAAAATGTTAGTACCCTTAAAAGAGAAATATCCAGTGACACGTAGCTTTAGAAAAATACAATATAAGTAACTCAAGTCAGAGAAACACTTAGAAACAGTAAAGATGACTTTGTTGTAAAGGTAAAGTCATCACCAAAAGCTAAAAAGTTACTGAAAATATTCAGAGGAACGGAAGGGCAACAAAAAGACTATGAAGCAATTTTCTCTTCCCCAACAAGTTTATTTTCTCATCATATTGTAGTTATTCTTTGATATTAAAAGTTGATTTACAATACTACACAACACCCAGGAGTATACTTCATACATCAGAATAAGCATATATCACGGCTACTCCCACCACTGCCAAAGCTTTAGCACTACATACTACTGTCATGAGCCCCTTCCTCGTGCCTCCCTCCTTCCCCCTTGTTAAAATTACCATATAGCAATTCTTTTTTTTTTAATTGTTGTAATTAGTATTGTTGTCGTCGTTGTTGGATAGCACAGAGAGAAATGGAGAGAGGAGGGGAAGCCAGAGAGGGGAAGAGAAAGATAGAAGACACCTGCAGACATGTTTCAACCCTTGTGAAGCGATCTCCCTGCAGGTGGGGAGCCGGGGGCTTGAACTCGGATCCTTATGCCGGTCCTTTTGCTATGCGCCACCTGCGCTTAACCCACAGCGCTACCGCCCAACTCCCTTCAGCAATTCTTAAAATTAAAAATACTTATATAATTGACAGGACTCTGGGGCCAGGCAGTGGCATATTACAGTGTGATCCAAGCCCCTGGTCCCACCTGCAGGGGGGAAAGCTTCACCAATGAAGAAGCAGGGCTGCAGGTGTCTCTGTCTCTCTCCTCTACCTTCCCCCTCTCAATTTCTATCTTTATCCAGTAATAAAGTAAAATAAGGAACTGGGAGGCCTCTGAAGAGAGGGTGCATAGTGAGCCATCAGCACAGCATCTCCATTAGATGATGGTGGAAATTCCCTACTCCCTCTACCTCTGATATGGACTGTTCTCCCAGATTCAGTATCTGCACTCAAACTAGTAGTAAACTAATTTGCTTCTCCCTATCAATTCTTTCCAAAAAAGTTAAAATTATCATTTAAATTCAGAAAGGAGCTGGAACAAAAGGCATAAGGTGAGGTTAGTTAACCATTCAACTTAACCAAAATAGCTTTGTAACAATCAGACATTGAGGTAAAAAAATACATTAATTTCAAAAGGACTTTGAAATTAAAGTTTCAATTCTCCTAGGAGTTATTTCCCAAGAAAATATGTGCACACACACCATGCTCCAGGATCCTGATGCCTTTCAATATTTGTATCTTTCTGAGTTCTCTAATTCTAACTGGCCAGTAGGCATCCTTCTGATAAGGTAGCTTCTCTTAGCTTGCTCTAATAAAGGAAAAGAAGGCATTGACCAGGTCAAAACAAAAAACAAACAAACAACAACAACAAAAAACCCTCTAACACTCTCGTGATACTTTCTCAGTGAAAACTGATTAAGGGAGAATCTGATTTGATAGTCATTTCAAATTTTAAAAATCATTTTACTTTACTTTGGATAAAGAAGTTCTACCCAATGTGCCTGGCCACAGAGTCACTTCAATTACCTACACCACCAATTAACTTGAGGCAAAAAAGCCCCCAGAAGGGCCATAAAAATTACGTATTTTTAACAGGATTCTTCTGACATTTCAATGGCCAACAGTGTATTTTAACTACACTCGAAAATTTAAAAAATAGTCTGATCAGGGAGCCGGTGGGGCAGCGGGTTGTGGTGCAAAGCGCAAGGACCAGCATAAGGATCCCGGTTCTAGCCCCCGGCTCCCCACCTGCAGGGGAGTCGCTTCACAGGTGGTGAAGCAGGTCTGTAGGTGTCTGTCTTTCTCTCCCCCTGTCTTCCCCTCCTCTCTCCATTTCTCTCTGTCCTATCAAACAACGACGACATCAACAATAACCACAACAATAAAAATAAGGGCAACAAAAAGGAAATAAATATTTAAAAAAAAGTCTGATCAAGCTTTGTTAAATAAAATCACAACACACGACTTAAGATTATAACCTCCCACAATTATTCAAGTTCCACAAAAGATGTGCTTACTTTAATTTTCCCACCAGCTAGATCCTGCTCACCTCAGCAAGCCAGCATTCTCAAATAACCAGTGACTGACTTGCAAATGTTAAAGTAAGCTCCCTGACAGGCCCCCAAGATTTTATTTCTGTAGTCAAGTTCTCTAACTTAAAAAAATTATTAGAGACAGAGAAATTGAGAGGGGAAGGGGAGGCAGAGAGGGCAAGACAGACACCCGCAGCTCTACCTTCACCACTTGTGAAGCTTCCCTCCTGCAGGTGGGGGCCAGGGACTTGAACCCGGTTCCTTGTGCACTGTAATGTGTGTGCTCAACCAGGTGCACCACCGCCTGGCCCCTGAAGTTCTCGATTAATTCAGCTCTGCGGTCCCAGCTTCAATCAGTGCTCTGCTTTAAGGAGAGAGGGGAGAGAGAGGGGAGAGGGAGAGCGAGCGAGCGAGCACGAGCTCTCGCGAGAAGGAAAATCTCAATTCTACGAAACAAGATTCCTTCGATTAGACAATACACACCTCACCTAGAATTCTGACTCCGTAACTCATCAGCTAAGTCGCTTACAAGCCTTCGATAAGAACGATGACGTTTCGTTTAGACCCGTACTGGGAAAACCTGATTCTCTACTGCCCTTTAGTACACTTGTTTCTTTTTTAACCAGAGCCCTGCTCAGCTCTGACTTGTGGTGGTGCGGGGGGACTGAACCTGGGACTCTGGAGCCTCGGGCATGAGAGTCCCTTTGAATAACCATTATGCCATTTACCCCCGCCCCTCTACCTGCCAATTCTGGGCCAGGCATATGACTTCGAGGCCCGAGAAGGGGTTATGGTTGTGATCGGAGGGCTCCGGGACTGCAGGGAGCACAGCGGCCAAGCCAGGCTCGGTGGCCGGCTGCGTCAGGTGGAGGTGGGGCTGTTTCCTAAGGATCGGGTGAAGATAACTAGGACTTTTTATTTTATTTTATTTTTTCAGTAAACAAGGGTAAAGCGTTGTGGACGTGCGTGAAATGCATATCTGCGGCGCTGAGGATGCAACGCTCCACCTCAAGGAACCGGGGCCGGGCCCGGGGGGGGGGGAATGCATCGCCTCCCCATCGCCGCCTCACAAGCCACAGTTCAGCTCCCCACCTCCAGTTCAGGGACCCCGATGGGCTCTGGGGCGCCCTCCCTCACCTCCTGGAAGCCCCACGCGGCTGAGGCCCAGGGGCCCGGATCCCCGATCGCCCGAAACACCTGAGCACCCGCGGGGCTGCCGGAAGGAACCCTCGTCGCACGTTTCTCCGTCAGCCGCTGTCGAGGCCTCCGTGACTAGGAAACCATGGGCTACCCACCTGAAACCTTACCTCCGCAAAAGCAAAAGGCCTTCTGACCGAGAAAGGTCGTCGAATCGCCGTCTTCTCTCCCCAGCCGCTGCGACAAACACCCCACAAAATGGCGACAGCGCCGTCTCCCTACAACCCCCAGGCGGCCTCTAGCTCCACCCACACCGCGCGAACGCACCTGCGTCACAGAGCCCCCCCGCGCGCTTGACGCTCGGCGTGGGGGCGGGGTTCAGTGACGTCACGGGGCGTGTTCGACCCTCCAAACTGCGGCTGCGCTCTAGCTGCCTGGGGCGGGGAGTGGGGTTGTTTACATCTGGGAGCATCTGGGCGGGAACCCGGGGCCACACCCGTGTGGAGCCCTAAAGTTGTGGCAGGTGGGGCGATCCTGAGTGTTGTGGTAGGCTTCTCTGCTCCCCCACAGGCTTCCCCTCCAGAGTTGCCCCGTCAGTCTAGAGAACAGGAAAGTATGCCTGAAATGAACTTGGGTCATTAAAGATGTTTCAAGAGCAAAAAAAAAAAAAAAGAGCAAAATAGATGATAGACACTCAGGTTGCTTGTTTTCTTAAAGTCTGTGGTCCTAATCCTAAAACGCGTGAGATTTTAATGGAGACTCCTCAAAAAATTCTTCCTGCTCTGGTCCTTTGTCTCCTGGATAGATAGGACAGCTGGAAGTTTCCATAAGAGCTTCTCCCCCATATTTGTCCCTTAGGTCGGTTCTATTGAAGGCAGAGGAGTGTTTGAGACTAACGTGAGCTTTCACTAAGGGACTCCTTTAATTCAAAGTACTTCGCAGGTCTAAGAATCCTTAGACATCTCCTGAGGTGTGTAGATGGAGAAAGAGGATCAAAGTCCGAGGCCTGGGCAACTCTTTTGAGGGACAAAAGAAAAGAGCTCTAGAAAGAATGATCAGGAAGTGAGGAGGATCAAGGGAGAAAAGCCAGAGAGGGAAGGGTTTTACTGAGGGGAAGACTGGTTGTGCCAAATGCTGAGTGCTGTCAGGTAACAGTCTAGTGCTGAAAAAGATCAAAGGGATTCTGAATACTCATCATCATTATTATTGGTGTTAGTATCTATGTATTTACTTCGATAGAGACAAAAATTGAGAGGAAGGGGGGGAGGAGAGAGAAATTGAGACACTTAGAGTATTTTTTCACTGCTGGGCAGATAGGGACCAGGGGCTTGAAGACAGGTCCTTGTGCACTCAACCAGGTGTGGCTACACCAGGCTCATTTTTTTAAATACTTTTTTTTTTTTTTTTGGTGGGGGAAATTCTGTAAGGACTACCTGAATTAAAGGTTTGAAAGCTGGAAGTCAAGTTGTATCACCTGTACTGGATAAATCAAACTGTCATTAAGATTATACCCTCCCTCCAAGAATTGAAGCAGAAAAGACAGTTGGCAAATTGGATATGTAAATTGTTAATGGTCTAGAATGAAGCCCAATTTTATTCTCCTCATCTGAAGTAGACATCTACCATTTTTACATCTAGAAATTTCAATCATAGCCACCCTTCTAGAGTCCTAAATTGCTGTCTCTGGTTTTTCAGTTCCTATCCATCTCCCTGATCTTGACTACTTCAGTTAGAGATGTGGTCTTTAAATAGTGTTCCTGGAGCCTCCCAGGTTTAAGGAACAACTTTTCCAAAAGACTGACATTTATTTATTTAAGTGCTTCAGTGACATCTATTGATGGAATGTTGAGCTGGACTGGACAATTTTGCAGGAAAAGTGGGTCTTAGTTTGCAGGATACAGAGACATAAATTCAAGCTAACACCAAAGTATCTTTTTTTTTTTTAACTGAACTATGAGAGTTGTGAGGAGATGAGAGAGTGTGGTCAAGAAAGTACACAATTCTGAGCATATTATAACTCAAAAGGTAACCAAGTGAAAGTCCATTTACATGTACAGACATCACAAAACAGTTACACAACAAGGAAGTATGCTTTGTAACGACAGCTATCTTGTTTAATTATCATTTTTCTTTTCTTTTCTTTTTCACAGTGCTGGAATGAACTCAGGACCTCAAGCATGTGCTGCCTCCCTGGTTTAATTTTCCATATTTTGAGAAAGAGGCAAAACATGAAAACTTTGTCACACCATCCACTGAGTTCCCATGGTTCTGTGGATTAAATCCAGGGCCTTATTCATGGTAAGATATAAATTTGACCCAGACCATTTCCTGGGCCCTGATTTTGAATATTTCAAATGTGCTTCCAAGAGAACTAATATTTGAAAGTGTGTAGTAATCAGGAGGAGGCTGAGAACATCCTGTGATTAGTGCATTATATATTGCAGCACTCTGGTGATCCTAGTTATTCTTTGTAGTTAATGTGAATATTTGGACTATAGAGAAGTACCTGATAATATTTTTGGCATCTCACTCTCCACAACCCTGTACATATTTTTAAATAACCTGCTTTGGGCCATTTTGCATGGTTGGTTTAATTGACAAAATGATTTGATTAAAGGTAGAAATTTACTCCAGCCTCAACCCATTCTATTAAGTTAGTTACCTGGAAAGTAAACACCTTTGGTCAGATTACTTAGACAAAAGGTCTAAATTTCTGACAATTATACTATAGAAACCTATCCTAGTAGCTGTATTTCTGCACAAGAACAAAGTCTAAGAACACCTTACATTAAACTATGCTTAGAGAAAATCTTTGCTTTTAAGACTAACCTGAAATAGATTACTATGAAATATTCTATCACAGATAAGTAGGAAAGCAGAATTACAAAATAAACATCCAAATTGGAGTATGAATTAAATTCAACAAAAACATTTATAGAGTAACTTTTACAAAGTTGTAAACAGTTATGACTTTTGTTACAAAGTGCTTATTATAGATAATAATCAAGCTGTATTCAATTAGAATTATTTTAGCTACCAGCTAAATACTCATTATGTCCTATCCATTATATATAGATATAATCTAATTTAATAATTGAAATACCTCTGTAAAGAGATCATTGGTTAGTTGCTCTAGGACACTGTTATCAAGCACCAGATTCTATTTCAAATCTTGTTCTGAAGCTCTTGTAATTATATTATACTGTCTGGTTCAACTCATACATCAAAGTACATAGTACAACTTACTTTATTTAGTTGTTAGAGAAAAACATGCTGAGTCCATCTTTCAGCAAGACCAAAAGCTTGTCTGAAGGAAAAAAAAAACCTTGCCAGGTAGCATAACATCACAGAGGTCTCATGATGAAACAATGGGTCAGTTTATCTCCATCATATGGAGGTCATCAAAAGTCACAGTGTCATCAGAAGTCAACAGCAAATCACAAAAGGTCTCCCCCCACCCTCTACTGCCCAAGAGGGATAACATCCCAAAGTTTTCTGGTGTTTTCCTGGCATTGGGTGTAAGGAGACAACACTTGGGCGTTCCGACAGACAGATGGGCTGTGTTATAGTAGATGTCAGGATAAATGAACAGATGTTCAGATGGAGTGACATTTGATCAGAAGATATTCTACTAAAGAACAGACATCATCCAGGCACATGAGTAACATGATGAAAGGCAAGGCATTCTGACCAGTGAGCATCAGACAGACATTCAGACAGATGGACAGGCATTCAGAAAGATAGCTGTTCTAGCACATATGTTTCAGTGATAGGCTTTTTAACAAGTGGGTGGATAGTCTGACAGGTCCTAATACAAAGATTGTCAGACATAGAGATGATAACTGGAGAGACACAAGGCCAGACCACCAACTATTGGTCAGGCTGGGGGGAGAGGAAAGGGATTCTACTACATTGCTGGTGGAAATGTAAGTTGGTCCAACCCCTGTGGAAAACAGTCTGGAGATTCATCAGAATTCTAGAAATGGATCTACCTTATGACCCAGCAATCACTCTCTTGGGCATTTATCCAAAGAAAACAAAGTCACCAATCCAAAACAAAAAACCTATGCACACCAATGTTTGTAGAAACACAGTTCATAAATAGCCCAGACTTGGAAGCACCTCAGATACCCAACAACAGATGAACAGCTAAGGAAGCTGTGATGCATATATACAATGGAGTACTATGCAGCTGTTAAAACCAAGCATGTGCCTATGTGTTAAATACTATACTGTTAACCATTAACCCTACCCCAATAAAATTAAAATAAATCCGGGGGTAAAAATACCAGGCCATTGCAAGTTAGGACAGATCGTCATACGGATGGACATTTGGGTAGAGTGACAGATGGACATTTGGGTGGAGTGACAGGCAAACAGTTCCACATAAAAACAGACCTTTGGACAGAGATGGTGAAATAGAAAACCAGCAGAAGAGGAATGAAAGGCAGAGGGAGAAGACAATGCTTTGTGGGGAGCTTCCATTTCCACATTCCCAAGCCCTTGACTGTTCATGCCCTAGTTTAAAGTTCTGCCAATTTAGTTTCTGTCCAATCCACTTGCACTTCGAATCCTGAAGCCACGCCCCCTTGCAGAGCCAATAAATAGCGTGGGTCAGGCTTGTTGAGACTCCAGGCTTAGTGGAGTGAACTTCTTGCCCACCACCTGGTTCTCAGTATTGTTTTTTGTTTTTCTTTGGCCCAGTTGGAATTGCTACAATGGCGGTCATTTACACAGATAAATGTTGGTAAAAATGCACAGAAATCGAGATAGGTAATATAAATAAATAAAATTTTTAAAAAAGAAAAGAAATTGAGATAGGTAAATTTAGGACAGATGGACAGGACTATCCTTTAAAGGAGATGTTCAAGCCTATCTGCATGCTAGCTGTCGGGCTAAAGCCAAAATTAGTAAAGTCATGGGCCCTTTGGAATATAACTAAAATATACTTCCTAGTTTCTTCCAACCTGAAAACCCCAAATCTCATCTGCTATATTCTTACCTTTAGGTTCTGATTATTAAACAATTTGTCTTGATTTATATATTAGTGATTTTTAGCCAGCAACTTGCAGATGCTACCATAACACCTGAGTAGATGACCTCACCAATGTGTCCTGGAACCACACCTCCCTGGCGTCTTGCCCACTAGGGAAATACAGAGACAGGAAGGGAGTGTGGATCCACCTGCCAATGCCCATGTCCAGCAGAGAAGCAATTACAGAAGCCAGACCCCACACTCACACACCTTATGTGCCCCATAAAAATCTTTGGTAATTCCTCCAACCACTATTTGATCATTGTTTCTTCTGTGGTGCCAATGCCATTTTTAATATCACAGCCTATTCTTTTTCCTCATTTGGTCAGATGGAGAGAGAGAGATACTCTAGTACTAGAAGTTTTTCAACTGCTATGCTACCCAGTGAGCTATTTCTCTAGCTCAAATTGAAAAGGTTTATTTATTAATGAAAATTAGAAGAAAGAAAGAGAACCAAAACATAATAGGCCTATGAGCTGCAGGGTCTAGTACTCAGGGCTTCATGTTTAAGTGTTCAACCCTTTATCCTCTAAACACCTCCCATATGATTGTGCATGTTTTTCTGTTTTCTCTCTCTCTCTCTCTTTTTTTTTTAACAGCTCTGGGACTGAACCTAGGACTTTGGAGCCGCAGGTATGACAGTCTCTTTCAAAACCATTATGCTACCTATCCCACACATTTTTCTAATGAAAGAAAAAAAAATCATCCTACAAGCCAATAGGGCAGTTTCCTGCTAACTCACCGTCATTCTTATTTGAATTGTCTGTCTTGTTACAGGGCCTAGTTCAAGGTCAGCAGAGAGTAGTAACTTTCTCTGCTCTTCTGGAGGTCAGGAGGTCTGGAGGCTCTGGAGTGTAAGGATGAGTCCTGGTCCAAATGTGCAGAGATTCCACACTGCCTCTGCTCTGCTGGGGGCAGGAGGCCTGGAGGTCGCAGAGTGCATAGTGACCCCGGGGCCATACTCCCAGAGGGATAAAGAATAGGAAAGTTATCAGGGGAGGATATGGGTTACAGAGTTTTGGTGGTGGGAATTGTGTGGAGTTGTACCCCTCTTTCCTATGGTTTTCATCAATGTTTCTTTTTTATAAATAAAAAAATAAATAAATAGTAAGGGTCCAGGTAGTGGTGCACCTGGTTGAGCTCACACATTACAGAGCACAGAGATCTGGGTTCAAGTCCTGGTCCCCACCCACAGGGGTTAAGCTTCACAAACTGTAAAACAGTTCTATAAGTTTCTTTATTTTTAATTTCTTTAATAGGGGTTAAAGCTTTGTAGTTGACAGTAAATACAATAGTTTTTACATGCATAATATTTCTTAGTTTTCCACATAACAAGATAGCCACCACTAGGTCCTCCTCTGCCATCATGTTCCAGAACCTGGCCCCTCCTCCCCCACCCACCACAGATAGTTTACTTTGGTGTAATACACCAACTCCAGTCCAAGGTCTGCTTAGTATGTTCTCTCCTGATATTGTTTTTCAACTTCTGTCTACAAGTGAGACCATCCCATATGCATCTTCTGTTTCTGACTTACCTCATTTAACATGATTCCTTCAAGCTGTATCCAAGATTGGTGGAAAATGGTGAAACCACCCTTTATAATAGCTTAGTAGTATTCCATTGTGTATATAGACCTGAACTTGCTCAGCCACTCAACTGTTGTTGGACACCTGGGTTGCTGCCAGGTCTTGGCTATTAAAAATTGTGCTGCTATGAACATAGGTATACACAAATCTTTTTGATGGGTGTGTCTGGTTCCTTAGGATATATCCCCAGGAGAGGAATTGCAGGGTCATAGGGTAGGTGCACTTCTAGCCTTCAGAGAGTTCTCCAGACTTCTCTCCACAGGGATTGGACCAGTTTCCATTCCCATCAGCAGTGCAGGATGGTTTCTTTGTCTCCACAACCTCTCCAGCATTTGCTGCTGCTACCTTTTCTTATGTATGGTATTCTCACAAGAGTGAAGTGGTATCTCATTGTTGTCTTTATTTGCATTTCTCTGACAATCAAAGACTTGGAACATTATTCATATATTTGTTAAATTTTCAGATCTCTTCTTTGGTAAATGTGTTTTGGTGCCTTTAATTCTGTTTAGTACCCTTTGGACATCCTCAACCTTTATGTCTTTTATGTTGCCCAGAGTATGAAAGTTCTCAGCTATTGTGTCCTGTAGAATTCTTTCTTAAACTCCCTCTCTTTCTTTTTTTGATACGCCAATAATGCATATGTTATTTCTTTTGAAGTCATCCCATATGGCTCTGTTGTTGTTTTCAGTATCTCTGAATCTCTTTTTGAGATCTCTTACTTCTTAGTTTTCTCTTATTCATCCTCAATCTGGCTAATTCTGTTTTCTGCCTCATTCATTCTACTCTCTTTCTCCTCTTTGGTTTTTGTTACAATCTTCTAATACTGTATTAGCTTTGTCAGTCAGTTGTGCCCTTGACTCAGCTATTTCAGCTTTCATCTCTCTAATTACCTTGAGATAGTTAGTGTTTTTTTTCAGAGTCTCATTTGCTGTTTACCCATTTCTGATGACTTTACTTGCAATCCTTTCATCAGTACTGTGACTAATGCCTCAACTAGCGTTTGGATGTGGTCCTCATTCTCATGTGTTTCTACCTTTGGGGGACTTTCAGCTAAGCTTTTGTTCTGGTTCATTTCTCCAATAATTCTTGGTTTAACCATTGTATATAGTGTGCTATGAAGTCTCTCTGTCAGTACTTTTCAATGCACTGATCACACTTGCCTGGGCTGATTTGTGTCACAGTAAGGCATTTAAAGAGTTCACAATTGTGGAAATTAACAGTTGTTTCAATGTTATCTCAATTCCTTCACTGAAGCACAGTGGCTGTTAAATTTTAAGTTCTTTTTCTTCCCGTAGGCTATGGGAGCCTGAGGGTTTTTTAACTCTAAGTATATTTTATAGCTTAATCACTCACTCCTGTCCAAGAGATAAAACAGGGTGGGGTTACCACAGTGGTTATGCAAAGAGACTCCCATGCCATGAGGGTCCAAAGCTACCTTCCCAGTTTAGCTGCTCTAATAGTAGATAGAACCAGGCCAGGCAGCACTCCTTGGCCCTGAGAGTTTCTAAGAAAAACAAAACGTTGTTTGTACTCTGTGGGTTCTGAGGCAATTATTCAACATGTCTCCCAGTTCATCAGGAGAACAATGTGGAAACGCTCCCACTATATAGCCCCACTTCCAGACCACTGGGAGTGTATGTCTTCTGAGTTGCCTGGTCTGTTCTCTTCTCCTGCTGTCAGCATATGGGATCCTGGCTACTCCAGTCTCCAAGGCTCCAGTCTCCTTGGAAACTCCAGTCTCCAAGGGCCAGTAGCAGTGGAGACTAAAAGTCCCATTTGGTGAAGCTTAGGTGATCCTCTCCTCCCTTCAGCAGTCTTTTTGTTGATAAAACTCAAACTGGGATTGACACCTCAACTGGTAAATTGCTGGACTGTTACCAGTTGCTCCCAAGAAGATATAAGCGTTTAGCCTCAGGAATGACACTTAGCCCCTTTATGTCCATGAGTCACAAATGTTTGCATTCACTTGTGACTTGTTGGGTTCCCAAAGTCTTGGTCTTTTGTTCTCAAGTGATCTTCTTTGCTATTCCTAGTTGACTGGGGAGAGGTGAGAAACACAGTTGCTACTACTCTGTAGCCTCACCTCCAGAAGTCTTACAAGTGTCTTTCTGTCTTTCTCTATCCCCCCTTCCCGTTCAATTTCTGTCTGTATCCAAAATAAATAAATAAATAAATAGAATAAGAAGCAAGGGAGTTGGGCGGTAGCGCAGCGGGTTAAGTGCAAGTGGCTCAAAGCTCAAGGACTGGTGTAAGGATCCCAGTTTGAGCCCCTGGCTCCCCACCTGCAGGGGAGTCACTTCACAGGCGGTGAAGCAGGTCTGCAGGTGTCTATCTATCTCTCCCCCTCTCTGTCTTCCCCTCCTCTCTCCATTTCTCTCTGTCCTATCCAACAATGACAACAACAATAATAACTAAAAGAATAAAAAAAAACAAGGGCAGGGGGTCGGGCGGTGGCGCAGTGGGTTAAGCGCACATGGCTCAAAGAGCAAGGACCGGCGTGAGGATCCTGGTTCGAGACCCCGGCTCCCCACCTGCAGGTGAGTTGCTTCACAGGCAGTGAAGCAGGTCTGCAGGTGTTTATCTTTCTCTCCTCCTGTCTTCCCCTCCTCTCTCCATTTCTCTTTGTCCTATCCAACAACGAACAACATCAACAATGGTAATAATAATAACCACAACAAGGCTACAACAACAAGGGCAGCAAAAGGGAGAAAAATGGCCTCCAGGAGCGGTGGATTCATGGTGCAGGCACCGAGCCCAGCAATAACCCTGGAGGAAAAAAAAAAGGGCAACAAAAGGGAATAAGTAAATAAATAAATATTAAAAATAAAAGAAATAAGAAGCAAGTCCAGAATTCAAGTAACTGAAAAAAAAAAGGGAAGCCAACCCCCCCCCCACACACACACACACACACCAGCTATGCATGCCCTGCTATGGGCTTGGTGCCTGGAATCTCTCTCCCCCACAAGTACTGCCTCCTGGAGTCCATGGAGCTGAGTAGACTGAGAGGGCTCTGCAGCCTCATTGCTCCTCTCCTGAATGCTGGGGGTGGACTCTGCAGGCTTTGAGCTCCCTGAGTTAGGCAGCCTGCCTCTCCACTGTGATCCTAGGATGGAGCCCAGGGGGAAAGGTTCTAACTAGGTAAAGGGTCTCTAAATCTCAGGTGCCAGGTGATCAGGGAGAGAGAAGATCTGAGGTTACTGAGTCATCTACACACAACGAATCATGTACTGATTAAGCTTGGTGTAAAGCAATGCAAATACAGGTGAAGGCAACATATTGAATTTTCTGGTCTTTTTATTAGAAGGAAACTTGAGTCATATATATTCTTCTTTTTCTATTTCTTGTTTTTGTGGGGGCACTAGGTCATGAACCCAAGGTACCACACATTGGAATCATTGCATTTTATCATTGATTTATCATCCTCCAACCCCAGAAATATGTATTTATTCAACAACCAAAGATAATAAATAATGCTCATTTACACATATACAAAAGTATTTTGTAGTACAGATTTCTTTAGAAAACTGGCAAGTTGGGGCTGGATAGGGGCACACCTAGTTGAATGCACATGATACAGTGTGTAAGGACCCAGGTTAGAGCTCCCAGTTCCCACCTGCAGGGAGAAAGCTTCATGAGTGGTCAGTCAGAGCTTCAGGTATCTCTCTGTCTCTCTCCCTCTCTATCACTCCCTTCCCTCTCCATTTCTGTCTGTCTCTATCCAATAAATAAATAAAGCTAATTTAAAAATTAAAAAAAAAAAGGGAGTCGAGAGGTAGCGCAGTGGGTTAAGCGCACATGCATGGTGTGAAGCGCAAGGACCTGCGTAAGAATCCCGATTTGAGCCCCGGACTCCCCATCTGCAGGGGAGTCACTTCACAGGCGGTCAAGCAGGTTTGCAGGTGTCTATCTTTCTCTTCCCCTCCTCTCTCCATTTCTCTGTCCTAAAAATGACGACATCAATAACAACAATAAAAAAGCAAGGGCAAGAAAAGGGAAAATAAATGAAGAAAGAAAAATAAATTTAAAAAAACCTGGCTAATTCATTCATTCTGGTTCTTATTGAAAGAGATAAGAATCAAAACATCACACAGAGAGGGACACTCTCCAAAGATCTATACATTTATTTAGGTCACAGAAAAAAATTATTAGCATACAAGACCTAAGATTTTATTGGATAATAAATCCTCAAATATGTGTGTTATCATTTTTTCCTAATTTATCACTAAGGCTTCAAAAAGACTTCCTGCCTGCATGTTCCACACTCGTGATGAAATTTTTTTTTCCAGATAGAGCAGGTAAAGTATAAGAGACACAAAGTGAGGTACAAGATACTACTGCACTCCTGGTGAAGCTTCCCTTTGGCATGTTTTGTTTTTATTCTATTATTATTATTATTATTAACCTGTGCACTGCTCAGTTCTGGCTTAAAGTGGTGCTGGGGACTGAATCTGGGAATTCTGCTGCCCCAGGCTTGAAATTCTTTGCATAATGACTGTGCAATCTCCCCTGTTCCCACGTGGTAATCTTATACGGTGGCAGAGGCTTGAATCCAAGTCCCTACATGTGGCTAATTCTATGCTGTACTTGGTGAGCTATGTCCATAGTGTTTGTAATTTGAATGGTTGTATAATAGTCTAATTTGTGATGAACTGCAAATGTTAAACTTCAAAACAGGTTGCTTGCAAATCAGAAAGGGGCCTAGCACCTTAGTAATTCAAAAGCAAAGAATTGGTGCACAATAATCCATTATTCAGATTGTATTAAAAATAAACATCCTGGAAATGTGTTCATTTATACCTTATAGATCCAAATACAATGCTGGCAAACTTGAGTAGGATATTATAGGGTACTTTAGTTGAATATTTTCTACTGATTCATTGTAGCCTAATTAAAAAGTGAAAAAAAAAAACTGCTTTGATAAAGATGACCTATTTCTACCCTTCAAAAAGTATACATGGTCCTAATGTACCACTACTTGTATTATATGCCACTCAAGAAAAACTTTGTTTCTGCTAGGAGAATCTACCTTTGAGAAATTTTTTGTCTCACTATTCTGAATATGTACCTATCGTTTTTCAAGTAACTAGAAGACAACTCCAAAGAACTCATCCAAAGGAAGAATCCACCTTGCCTTAGATGTATTCTGTTTAGAAGCTGTGCCAGAATTCTAGCACTCTCTAATGTTTGTCTAGAATGATATTGGTCATTTATTACAGAAAACAGTCTTGAAACCCTCAGCTTCAGTTCCTGGTTGAGAAATTCAATTTGAGGATTCAAAGGGGTGGCTCTCTGGGCAGTGTGCAAGGTCTGCACTCATGAGGTCCTTCAGTATATGCTGAAGCAGAGCTCTGGTCTCTCTTTTGCTTACCAAGTACATTTCCTTAAAATGAAATTGCATTTGAACAATATCTTTGAAAGTAAAATATGCTAATGTTGATAACACTACATTACAGATATTAATATATTCTTCTAAACTAAAGATTTAAAAGTACCTTCATGGTACGGGAGGTGGTGCAGTGGCTAAAGCACTGGACTCTCAAGCATGAGGTCCTGAGTTGCATCCCCAGCAGCACATGTACTAGAGTGATGGCTGGTTCTTTCTCTCCTCCCATCTTTCTCATGAATAAATAAATAAATAAATTCTTTTTAAAAAAAGTATCTTCTTTCCTAGCCACCGACCTTAAATTACTTATCCTCTGTAATTACTGTTGAATGTAAAACATTTATCCCTCAATAAAGGAAAAAAAAATTTTAAAAAAAGGAGAGAATTACCATCATTTCCATTGTTAGTAAAAAAAATAAAATAAAATAAAATAAAATAAGTATCTTCAAGATGCCCAAGGAGTTTCCCTGATTTGTTGCTTCTAGAAAATCCAAAAATAGGTGGCTAAAGAGATATGTACATTGAGGGGCCCGGTGGTGGCGCACCTGGTTTAGCACATATGTTATAGTGTGCAAGGATCTGGATTCAAGCCCCCAGTCCTCAACTGCAGAGGGAAATACTCACAAGTTGTGAAGCAGTGCTGCAGGTATCTCTCTGTCTCTTTCCCTCTCTGTCTCCCCCTTCCCTCTCAATTTCTTGTTGGCTCTATTCATAAATAAAGATAATAAAAATATTTTAAAAAAAGAGGTAAGTGCACTGCTACAGTTCCAGTTGATCTTCAGTTCGCTCTGCACCACACTGTTGTTCTGGCTTCTTTCTGTGTCTCTCTCTCTCATTTGTAATAAATAAAATAAGTATGAAAAAAAAACAACATTCAAGTATAAAGTGGTTCCAAATGGAAGAATAAAAAAAAGTACTTAGGTTGAGAATCACAACACTAGCTGAATTCTGTAGAGGTGTAGATATTCACCTCCCTGGAATTCAACTTTCTCTAGTGCACAGATTGAAAGGAAATGATCTCTACATTTCAAAGTTCAGTCACAGCTGTGAGCAGTCTACCAATAGTTTCCCACAAAATGGTTCACAAACATAACCAAAACCAAACTTAAAAAAAAATTTATTTATAAAAAGGAAACACTGACAAAAAACTTAGGATAAGAGGGGTACAACTGCACACAATTCCCACTGCCATAACTCTGTATCCCATATCCTCCCCTGATCCTTTCCTATTCTTTATCCCTCTGGGAGTATGAACCCAAGGTCATTGTGGGATGCAGAAGGTGGAAGGTCTGGCTCCTGTAATTGCTTCCTCACTGAACATGGGCATTGACAGGTCGATCCATACTCCCAGCCTGTCTCTCTCTCCCTAGCGGGGTGGGGTTCTGGGGAAGTGGGATTCCTTCTTCTTCTAGCGTTTGCCCTTCTTCCGTAGCCAGTCAACAGCATCAGGTTGAGCCTGATGTAAAGTTTCGAGACCTCCTTTGAATCTGGAGAGGTGGCAGTCGTTGACTATGTGGGTCATAGTCTGTCTGTAGCCGCAGGGGCAGTTCGGGTCGTCTCTGGCTCCCCAGCGATGGAACATAGCTGCGCACCGGCCATGGCCTGTTCGATAGCGATTGAGGAGGGCCCAATCATAACGTGCTAGGTCAAAGCCAGGTTGACGCTTGCAGGGGTCTGTGATGAGGTGTTTGTTCTTTACCTCAGCTGACTGCCAACTCTGTTTCCAAGAGTCTGGAACAGAGAAGTTGAGTGTAGGCATAGGGGACCAGATTGGGTGACGAGACGTCAAGCGTTGGACAGGGTGGGAAAAGATATCCGCGTATATTGGCAGGTCTGGTCGAGCGTAGACGTGGGAAATGAACTTAGATGATGCCGCATCCCGACGAATATCTGGCGGGGCAATGTTGCTAAGAACTGGCAGCCATGGAACCGGGGTGGAACGGATGGTTCCGGAAATTATCCTCATGGAGGAATATAATTTGGAATCGACCAAGTGGACATGGGGGCTACGGAACCATACTGGGGCACAGTATTCTGCAGTGGAATAGCATAATGCCAGAGATGATGATCGTAGTGTGGAAGCGCTCGCGCCCCATGAGGAGCTGACCAGTCTTGCAATGATGTTATTCCTCGCGCCCACCTTTGCTGCAGTTTTTATGAGATGTTCGTGAAATGACAGAGTGCGATCGAGAGTAACGCCAAGATAGACTGGCTGGGCTTCATGCCGGATTCTCGTATTGCCAAGCTGCACATTAAGCTCACGTGAGGCCGAGGCATGGTGTAGATGGAAAACAGATGATACCATTTTTGCAGTGCTAGGGTTAGGGTTAGGATTCCAAGACACATTGATGGGGTCATCTGCCTAGGGAAGTCCGGTTGGCATCAGGCAAGCATCTGGAACCTGGTGGCTGAAAAAAAAGTTAAGATATAATGCAGAACAAATTGTTGACTAATCATGAACCTAAAGGCTGGAATAGTTCAGATGAAGATTTGGGGGGTCTCTGTTTAGTAGATAGTTAATATTTTTATTTTAGTTATATTCCAAAGGGCCCATGACTATACTAGTAAAACCAAACTTTTAATCCCTGGAGATCTCATTTAATTTCCCTAATATTTACATGTAGGGATGGCATCTTTTAAAACTTTCTTTGGAATATTTATTGTTAATGACAGAATTCCCTTGATACACAAACTTCTATAACTACACTTACACTGAGAAGCCATTCTAAGGGACTGAAGTAATGGACTCTGTTAATAACGCTTGTGTGAGACCTGGTTGCTACACACCCTCGCCCAGCCTGGGCCCTGTTGAATCTGATTGCTGGCAGGTGTAAGATGTTGCTTTAATGAGCGCCGTGGCAGTAGAAGGTGGGCATTTGCCTAAGCTTGCGGTTTTTTTTTCTAATTCTTTTAAAAAATTTATTTATTTATTTTTTTCATGAGAAATGATAGGAGATAGAGAAAGAACCAGATATCACTGGTACATGTGCTGCTAGGGATTGAACTCAGGACCTCATGCTTGAGAGTCCAATGCCTTATCCACTGTGCCACCTCCTGGACCACTAAGCTTGAGTTTTCTATAATTAAACTTTATTACTGTGGTCACAGTCTAGTGTCTCTCAAAGACACTGCATGATTCTGTCAGCTCCAGCTTCACTTCTGAGAGATCTCAAAGTTCTATTCAGATATCCTGTAGCCCTACCAGTCTCTCCTGACTTAAGAAGAAATCAAATTTCTGTTCTAAGAAAAATGCTCCCACAGATTTTCAACTCATGAGTCACCCAGCTCTCATCCCAAACCTTCATTACATGATCACACTCTTACAGCATCCTCTTTGTGCCATGGTCTGCATGTTACAGTGTGCTGGCCCAGTGTCACTTCTAGATGATACCTGCCTCATTCAATGGGTTGAGTGCTGGGAGAGCTGCAGCAGTAGAGCACAGGACTGCATAGAGTCCCCAGTTTTGATCCCTGGCACCACCCAGTGCTAGACTTGAGGGGACTCTGGGGGGTGGGTAAGTGAGTTTTCAGCCCTATGACTTTTTGTTCCTGTTCAGATGTCCTACATCAGGACCTGTGCCTTGCCTGTCTGGACCCAGCAATGCCCCCCCCTCCCCCCATACTCAGCCTCTTCTCAGGACCCTGCATTGCCACAAGAACTCAATGGCTTCCTGTCATATTCTCCTACCTCAGGAATCCTCCATGATTTCCCCTCCCTGGGCTCTGAGGTACACCCTCAGGAGTCTCAAATGGTTCTGTGAAGGAATCTTTCTCCCCAGCACCTCTCTCAGGACCCACTATTACCTTCTAGGGCCCCCTAATCTCAGGACCCTGAAGAGCACACCACAGGACCCTCTATGTCTCCTTAGAACTCCTTACTCCTCATCCCCCAGAGTGCCTTTATGCTTTCTCTGCCCAGTCCCCCAAGTGCCTCTTTAGGAATCCCTAACACCCCAGAGTACCCTTGTGCCCTCTCTACTCAGGTCCCCAAGGTGCCCCTTTAGGGTCTCCCTATGCTTTTACCTCCATGTCCCCATCCACCATATGCTCTCCCTCTTTAGAACCCCAATACCTTCTTTCAGGATCTCCCCTTGCCTCTCCTTTAGGACTCCATGTCTCCCCTCAGCACCCCTAACCCCTTCAAGACCACCCATGCTCCCCAAGGACCTCATGCCTCCCTCACAGACCCCCCATTTTCCTTCAGAACACCCTCATGTCCCCCTTAAGTACTCCTCAGTTGTGCCCCTCAGGACTACCAAGCCTCCCCTCAGAAGCCCACAGGTCTCCTTCTCTGTACTTCACCCCCCTCAGGATCCCAACATGTCTCCCACCCAGGACCCCTCATGTGTCCCCTGAGGATGCCCAATGTCTCCTCAGAAGCTCCCATGTCACCCCACAACACCCCCATGTTTTCCCTCCAAACCCCCATGTCTCCCCTCAGGACTCCCATTAATTCTTCCCCCTAGGATCCCCCCACATCTGTCCCTCTGGACACCCCACCCCACATTTACCCACAGGACCCCCGGGCCTCCCTCCAGGGCTGAGTCCTAGCAGATCCAGCAGCAGGCAGATCCTCCCCAGGCCAGACTTGACCCGGCAGGACTACGGGCTCTGCCCAGGACACAGGCACTGGGGTGTCCCCCAGACCACCTTCGTCCCTGGACAGTTCCCGCAAATCCTGGGGTGATGAGGACCCCATGTCAGGGCCAGGGTCCCAGGGCATCCCGGGACCCTGGGGTGACGACCCAGCCCAGGACAGGCAGAGGCTGCTGTGAGGACACTGGAGCGAACCCTGACCTTCAGGAAAAGTGAGTCGGCCCCTGACTCTGAAACCCATTTCAGGGGGCGCCCCTGCTGCCCGAGACTCTGCAGCTCTCACAGCTCCTCTTTGTGTTTCCTTCTCCACATTTTATTAGCAGGTCCATGGTGGTTTACAGGACGAGAAGATGGCGGATTCCAGCTCCACAGCTGCCCACCACTCACAGTCCACCGCACCTACCCTCAGGCAGCTGCCATGGTTCTCAGAGTTTTGAAAACAGTTTGCTCTTTCTTCATTGACTCATTTATGCAAGTTCATGCGCTCCAGTTCTCCAGATGCCACACACAACTGTAGTGAAACCATTCACAGTACATTATTACCTCAGTTTCACCCATTTTGTCCCAAAAGATACAACATTAGCCCTTTAGTTGCAGAGTAGCATTCTTTGGAGTCCATGCCCAGAGCTTCTCTGTTCAGTCATCCACCAGTGGGCATGTCGGAAGGTTCCACTCCGTGTAAGTGTGCACAGTGCAGCTCAGCACATGGGGTGCACCTGTCCCTTCAGATATTCTTTGGATGTGTGTGTGCCAGTGCTATTGCTCGGTCCCAAGTTTGGTAATTTTGAGCTCTGTGCTGGCACTAGGAATCCACTGCTCCTGGAACCTATGTTATCTTCTGTTTTATTTTATTCTTTTTATTCTTCTTTCTTCCTTTTTTTAATGGGGGGTTGTCTGTCTTTCTTTTCCTTTCCTTTTTCCCTCTGTTTTCCTTTCTTTCTCTCTGCTTTTTTGGTATTTGATAGGACAAAGAAAAATTGAGAGGGCAGGAGGAGACAGGGAGAGAGAAAGACTCCTGAAGGCCTGCCTCAGCACTCATGAAGCATCCCCCCAGCAGGTGAGGAGCAGGGGCTGAAATCTGGGTTCTTGCATATATGGTAATGTGAGTATTTAATCCGCTGCAGCACCGCCTGGACACAGGTCATAGGCATTTCCACGTTTATTTGTGTAAGGATTCTCCTCAATGTTTTCTAGTGGCGGCTTCAGTTTGTCTCCCCCGACCCCAAGAGTGCACCACAATTCCTTTCCCCCCATACCCTGTCTAACACTTGTCACCTCCTATTTCACTGATGTAGAAGATTCAGACAATGTAATTTGGACTTCATCAGTTTTCCTTAAATATCTTTGACTTATGTTTTGTTAACACTGTACTTACTTTATAATTTCCTCTTCCTCTTTTATTTTTTACCTTCTTGGTATTTATGTTCTGTTATTTGTAACTGTTAGTAGTCTTGTAATTATAATTTAAGCATTACTTAAGAATAATAAAATCATAGAACTCTTCAACTTTGGTTCCACGCTAGCTTGTACTTCTAATTTTCAGTCATTTCTATTTGTATTAACTTGGAAAATTCAAGTTACTGCTACTTTTACAGGCTATGATTGTTCTTTGAAAAAAAACTGAAACAATTTTATATTACAATGTTTGGAACTACATGTAGGAGCTTTATTCTAATTGATTTTGTTGTCTGAACAATGTGCTTTAGAAGTTTTTTGTTTGTTTACAGTTTCCTTGTTTTTGTTGTCATACATTTACAGTTTGACAATTTTTGTTCCTAAGTTCCATGAAAGAATATTTTGGTGAGTTCTGGATTTTGTTGTTACTACTGAAAATCAGAGTATGGTCTAATTTAATTTTGATTAAGAAATCCTCTGTAATCGATCTTTGTAGGGAAACTGTGAGGATATGGTTGAGTTTGGTGGAACCTCCCATTGAAAGATGGGTGCCTGAGGAACATGGTCTTCCTGTCAGCCTCTCTACCAGAGACTGAGCATGGGAGAGAATGGCCTTCAGGTTCAGCTTCACCTGTCAGACTCTCTGCCTCACAGGGACTCTGCATTCCCAACACAATAGCTTACTTCCTTGTCTTTAAACCATATGGTCTACTTATTCAAAAGCTACCACCAGTTATCATACCTGACCCATCTTTTCTCCACCCTCAGGACACCTCTCTGTCTGCTAGCCATTGATAACCCTATTTCCTCATTCCCAAAACGGCTCTCCTGCTTACACAGATGCTATCAGAGCCCCCTTTTCTCACTTCTTTGTTCTTGCCCTTCTGAATAAGACTATAACCAAACCTTACCCTCCTGATATGCAAGGACCCTTACACCTTTGCACATCAAAGCCTAGCTTCCTCATTCCTTAGATCACTCAACTGATAGTTTTCCCAACCCTTTACCTCTCTCTGCCCCTTTTCTGCTTTAACCATATATGGTATAAACAAGCTACCTCCTTCTGCAGCCCCTTAAAATCCTTGCCTCTCTGATCAATAAATGGATTTGTCCATCAGACATTCCCCTGGTGATCTCTTGTTGTGTCTCTAGTTACGAACACTGAGAAAGACCCAGCTGACTTGCTTCTGCTGCCTCAGAGCATATTCTCCCAGGCATCTACTTCTGGTGTACAAGAGTGGCCATGCCAGGGAGTCTGTGGCTGAGGGAGGCCTCTCCACAGGAGCCTGGCAGATCTTTGCGACTTCTAATTATTATGCTAAATGTTGCTTTCACTGTCTCTCCAAGTTAAATGTGTCAATATTCCATTCCATAACATTCTATGAATTCCCTGGGCATGTTTATTTGTAGGTAGATGGGCAACGTGACAGTACAGAAGCAATATTGTTGAGTTGATGAGAGAGTTGGCCACACTGGATGCTTCTGGATGCTCCTGAGTGAAGGAGGTGCTCATGGGTCTGAGAATATGTGGCTGTGGTTCAGGCCTAGTGTGTGCAGTGCTCTAGACCCTCTAGTAAGTGTGGAGACTTGAGTATGGGTCTGTTGTGACCCTACCACAGGCACCTCCACACTTGTCTCTGGATCAACCTGCCAGCCTAACAGTATGTGAGGCTGTCCCCCAGTGGACAAGAAAATCCAATGTAATCAATCCTTATATTTTAAATTATTACATTAAGAGGGCCGGTTGGTCTGTCCTAGTTAAGTACACACTTTAGCATGTGTGAATACCTGGGTTCAAGCCCCTGATTCTCACCTACAGGGGAAGCTTCAGAAGCAGTGAAGCAGGTCTGTAAGTGTCTACTTTATCTCTCTCTCCTCTCCACCCTTCTCAGTTTCTTTTATATCAAATAGCCATGGATTTACATTAAAAACTATTACTTTAATTCTTGCATTAGATTGGGTGTAGATTGTTTTTATTATTTATTTGACACCAGGATTATGCCTGGGGCTGTGATAAATCATCCATTCTCTTTGTACATTTTTTCCTTTTCATTTAAAATACTAGGATGGGAAGAACATCAGGGGGAGAGGGAGATAGAGAGAGAAAATGAAAAGGAAGCAACCGAAGACCTGATTCACTGCTGAGTTTTCTCTGCAAGTCCCAGTTGTCCCCTTTAGAGAAGGAATCTTCATGTGGGAACCATGGTGGAGAGCAGGAAGAGGACAGATCCCAGGTCCCAGGGAAGCTGTGCCTCTTAACTCCTGACCTTCTGTACTTCAGGGTCCTACTCATGCAACACTCAAACAGAAGAATCACACAGAACTCATTCAGTTTCATTTTTCTTATTGTCATATAAAATTTTAATTATTAGAGATTAACAGTAGTTCACAAAATTGCAAGATTACAGAGAAATAGTTTCTCACTTGTGTGTGTGTGTGTGTGTGATTCACCATCCCCAACCCCAGAGTTCCTTTGTGTCTCCCCCTCAGGCCCACAATCAACATGCTCCTCCCAAAATCTAAAGGGGAATTTTGTTTACTCTTTCTTTTGCCAGTTTGTTTGCTTTAGTTGTCTACATTCCACAAATGGACTAAGAGGTGAAAAACAACAATTTGATGTTGACATGTAAGACTTTCAACTCCAAAGGTTTCCTTGTACATATCTGTGATTTTTTTTTCATTCCAACAGTCAGAACCATGCAACCTCTTCCTTAGTATTTATTTCTCTAGATTTGCCTTTTCTGGAAACTTTCTTTTCCTTTTAATTTTTAAAAATTTATTATTATTATTTTTAAATTTATTTATTGGGGATTAATCTTTTACATTCAACAGTAAATACAATAGTTTGTACATGCATAACATTTCTCAGTTTTCCACATAACAATACAACCCCTTTTAGGTCCTCTGTAATCCTTCTTGGACCTGTATTCTCCTCCCCCTACCACCCACCCCAGAGTCTTTTACTTTGGTGCAATACGCCAATTCCAGTTTAGGTTCTACTAGAGCTCATTCAGTTTATTTGACATTTTATATGATCACATTGGCTGGCAGGGAGGGTCTAAGGCTGACTAGAATAACAGTGGTTGCAGAGCCATGGCATAGGTCCAGGAAGATCAACACTGAAGGAGGATCCCAGTTCCCACAGACTCCCTTAGATCAGAATCAGTATTAATCTGAGGTCCTCACTGCTCCCAGGGGCTGGGGTCTGCTTAGAGGAAGGAAGGAAACTTGAATAGATGTGACCAAGGCAGGTTTGTTGTCCAGGGGTTCCATTCTTCTGTGTGGGCATCCTTCAGTTGTGGAGGGCTACAGTGCAGCTCCCCTGTGAGCTCAGTGCTGGCAGAGACTTGGTCCTGGGTGTTAAAAGTGCTGAGGCGAGGAGGAAGGTGCTGGAGTCCAAATGCCCATGGAGGAACTGAGAAAGAGAGAACAGTGACCCAGAGTGATCAAGCCTGGGCAGCAGGAGCTCAGGTGAGGGTGTAAATGTCTGAAGCCTCCACTCAGGGTCTGCAGACAGAGAGTTAAAGGCTTTCAAGCCCTTACTGGTTCCCAGTACCCTCTCCAGAAGCAGTAGCACAGAAATGTTCTCAGAGTCCTGGTCTCCAGAGACACCATGCTGGATTCTGCTTCATGACTCAAAACACAACTGTGATCCCTGCTCCTGGAGGGATTTGGATCTTCAAGTCTTTCTCATAGTCCTATATATCAAGACAAAACCTACAGTAGCCTAAAAGGATTTCCTAGTGTGGGGAGATCAGAGATGTTTGTAGAGCCTATGTTCTTATGACTATCAGAATTTTTTTGTGATTTTTAAAAACATTTATTTATTTATTCTCTTTTGTCTCCCTTGTTGTTTTATTTTAGTTACTATTGTTATTGATGTCCTCGTTGCTAGATAGGGTAGAGAGAAATGGAGAAAGGAGGGGAAGACAGAGAGGGGGAGAGAAAGATAGACACCTGAAGACCTGCTTCACAGACTGTGAAGTGACTCCCCTGCAGGTGGGGAACTGGGGGCTCGAACTGGGATCCTTATGCCAGTCCTTGTGCTTTGTGCCATGTGCACTTAACCTGCTGTGCTACTGCCCAACTCCCTATCAGAATTTTTATCCAGTCCACAATGTCTGAGAAATGAGTCAAAATGAGTGTTTTCCCCAGGAAACACACTCCCACTACTCACCAATATCTTGGCTTTTGAGTTTTTCATCCTGGTCAAAGATTGTTAAGACTGGATCTCTTTCCTTGCTGGAGGTGAGGCAGTCAAGAGGTCCCAGAGTACAGAGTTGTGTCTACTCCTATCTGCTCCTAGGAGGCTTTGAAATCCCAGCCACCTCCTTCCCCTTATAAAGGGGTTGAATATGGTGGGTTTCACACACCTTCCACACACTCTTTGAGACTAAGTCTAGTAATCATATCAGTGACTTTGAGAAGTTTTTCCTAATTCCATTCTTGCAGCCTCTGGAACAGGGTTTGATTGACAACCTTTAGGATGGTCCACCCTACTTCTGATTCCATGCTGCTCTGGGTCATGCTTATTAGATCAAAGTGTGAGTTTCTTGTTATACTTTAAAAAAATTATTTATTAATAAAATGAAAACACTGACAAGACCATAGGACAAGAGGGTGTACATTTCCACACATGTGTTAATATATCATTCTAAAGTAATTTTTTAATTGCCTAGAATGATTATTTGATAATGTTTATACTGTTATTCGGTCCACACAATGGCTGAGAGTTGTCTACTATTCACTTGACCCTGTGTTCAACCCCTACCTCTCTTTAGTATTTCTTCTTTTTAAAAAATATTTCGAGTGGTCTGGGAGGTAGCACTGTGGCTAAAAGCACTAGACTCTCAAGCATGAGGTCCAGAGTTCAATTCCCGGCAGCACATGTACCAGAGTGATGCCGGGATAGCCTGAGGGTACTTCTTCCCGAGCTAGTGCTCTCTGGGTTGGAGATCACTCAACTGGAGCTGATCTAGGCTGCTGTGTGGGAGAGGGATCAGGAACTCGTGCTGCACCAACTTCCGCAGGAGATACACTCTGGAACTCTCGGAGCCGGAAAGCAATTTCCAAGTGTCTTTAATCAGAAGAGCAGCTGTTTTTATACTCTCCAAGTAGGGTGGAAACAGGATGTGACATAGAGAGGGTGGAGAGAAAAGTGACTGGTGAAAATCAGAGTGTGACAAAGAAGGGATCAGTGTGTGACAAGGAGGGGGTGGAGCAGGAGAGAATCCTATCATAGAACCACCAATGCCCTGGAGTGCTTTATGTAAAAGTGATTTATGTAAATAGACCAAAGCTTTGGATCAGTAAAATCCCTATATAGGCATATGGTTAAGCAGAAGCCAGGGGGAGAAGGCAACTACCCAACATCTCCCCCTTTCTTTTTAACTTTTTGCCATAGTATCAGGAGTGCGGGGCACTTTGTGAGGCAGGGAGACTGATAAGAGGCACACCTTTTTTGGGGTTCTACTGTCCCTCCTTGCTCAACCTCTCCGTGGAGAGAGAGACTAACAGGATTGACACACCCCTCAGGCTCAAGCCCTTCCAAGCTCAACCATATCCTCACAATTCCCCAACATCTTCCTCTTACTTAATGGCCATATATAACTGGGTCAATGTCTGTAAAAGGCTTCATCTCTGTCAGGGGAATAGCAGTGTAGGGGTGAACGGAAACCTGTTGGGAAGAAAGCAGAATGATAGTGTGTAAGTGTCTTCAAAAATAACTAGCACAAGACAGGGAGGGATAAGTAAGAGTAGCAAGAGACAGAGTGAGCCTGATGGGTGGAGGAGTGGGGGCCTGATAAGCCGAGGGGCTAGAGGGGTGATCTGGCATTGCAAAATCCCGAGTCAGCTGGCGGTAAGTTCTATGAACTGCTACAGTCATTCTTCAAGAAGTCCAGCAGTATAAAAGGAGTGTCCAGCAAGTTCTATAGAAGCATCAGTCCAATGTCAACGGCCAGGAAATAAATGCCACACGTCTATCTTGATGGAGGAGGACGGCCACCGGAACTTTTCTTCTCTGTAGAGAGTGACCTGGACCCGCCAAAACATGATGGGCGAAACAGAAGCAGGAAGAGCAGACACCGATGGTTGAGAGAAAGGCAGTAGGAAAGTCTTGTCCTTCGGAGTCTGTGAATCAGGTTCTCCAGATCGTGTCAGGTCACATCATGGGTTTCTGGGGATGGCTGTAATTGTGGGTGATGTCAGAGGTCAGGGGTCCAAGATGGATTTCTGGGGATTCTATATGAGCAGATGCTTCTTTATGCGAAGGCTTGTCATAGCTGTAGTCAATTACTTATGAAAAAACTTTGTAACAAATTAGAAGTTTACTACAATTGATAACTCAATGATTATAACTGGTTTAGGTATCTTTATAATTTTGTGTAAAGGTCATCTTACGTGACCTCATGTAGCAGTCTTTATATAGCAAAGTTTTCATACCGAGTTTAAGTTACATATATTGATTCTTGACTATTTTTACATTGGGTTTTTAAGCAAACTCAGGTTACTAGAGTTAACACATTTTAGTGACAATTTTTTTTTTTGGTACATTTACAATATCAGATTGATGCCAAATTTGTTGTGGATTAATTTCCACAAGATAGCTTACAGGACATTTTTGGGGGCCCTCCAAAAATGTCCTGTATAGAGAATCTGTATTTTAACTTAGGAGATGATGAATTGTCACATTGAATATTTAGAGTTTTACCTTAAACACTCAGTTACTTAAATGAATTGATTTTACCTCTTCTCGTAAAAATGTAACTTCGAAGTTACAATTTAACTGTTAAGTTAATGTTTACCAAACTTGAAACACGCATATTAAACACGAGCGTACGTGTTAGGACCCGAAAGATGGTGAACTATGCCTGGGCAGGGCGAAGCCAGAGGAAACTCTGGTGGAGGTCCGTAGCAGTCGTGACATGCAAATCGGTCGTCCGACCTGGGTATAGGGGCGAAAGACTAATCGAACCATCTAGTAGCTGGTTCCCTCCGAAGTTTCCCTCAGGATAGCTGGCGCTCTCGCACGCGACCGTGGCGCAATGAAGGTGAAGGCCGGGCTCCGCCCCGGCTGAGGTGGGATCCCGAGGCCTCTCCAGTCCGACGAGGGCGCACCACCGGCCCGTCTCGCCCGCCCCGTCGGGGAGGTGGGGTCGCCCTGACTGGAGGCGGGGTCGCAGTCTATTTTCTGGACATTGGTTACGCCAATGCCCTTGGCGACCGCACTGAAAGCAAGCTCCTTTTTGCTTATGTAAGGTAGCTGCATAGGCCTGTAACATAGGTCCTTGAAAAGAGCTTGATCTGAGATCCTGTGTAGCTAGAATCCAAGTATCTGGGTGTTCGTTTTTAAGAGTGATACAGGGTGTCAAAAATGCGGAAGCATTCCATCCCAGACTATGGATCGCAGAAGGAGAAAACGAGCGTCAGGATTATAAATCTTCCTTTCCAAACTCGACTGGACCCTGGCAATGAATTTAGCGAGGGATTCATCAGGTTCTTGTTGCAGGGAGAGAATGGGGGCTGAGGCTGCTCCCATGGGTGGTGTTAATCGCCCCCATGCTTTTAATGCACACAGGCATACTTGATCAAAATACCCCGCTGGAAACTTGGCTTCCGCCTGTTGAATCCCTGTTTCTAATTGGCCTGTTCCAAACAATGCATCAAAATTACCCTCTGGCTGATTTTGAATATTTTCCCGCGATTGTTGTAAACATTAGTCACGAAAGAATGCCTCCCATTGCAGGAAGAGGGGGCCTGGGAGCGTAGCACGAGTCACATCTCTCCAATCTTGAGGGGTATTAAGGTTCTGAAGCAGGCCTTGTAAAATGGACCTGGTCCATGGGGCATGAATACCGTCATCTTTGATAGCCTGGCATAGTTCCTTCAGGTCTGTGGCGGAATATGGATACCAGGCCTGAGGTTTTTGTCTATTGGGGGCAACATTGACCGGAAATGTGTGGACTTGCTCTGATAAGTGTGTAGCGGTAGGAGGAGTCATCGAAGTGGAAGCTTCTGGACAAGTGGCCGAAGAAGTGGTTTTGGAGGCTACAGGAGAATTCGGACATGTGTCTATCAAAACAGGGTGGGGTGAAGAAGCAGCCATGGAGGCAGCAGGAGGTTCTGGACACGTTTCTGCCAAAATGGGGGTGGCCGAAGAAGTGGCTGTGGAGTCCAAAGGAGAATTCAGACACGTGTCTGCCAAAATAGGGGCCTCAGGGCAAGATGCCAAAATAGGGGCCTCAGGGCAAGATGCAGAGGAATTAGGGTGGGTCAAGATCACGACAGGCCTTTGCTTCTTGTTTTTAAGGTGCTGGTTAAGTTCTATGATTACTTCCTTTATCTCTTTGACCTCAGCCTCTAGGTCCTTAAGCCTTTTGAGAGGTTGACCTATATATCCCTTAAAAGCTGCTATGATGATCAACAGGATATAAGGTGAAGCCCCGAGAAAAATGTCCCAAATATATAAAAATTGTATAATGGAAAAAGAATGCAGGATTTGGAAAAGATTTTCCATGGTGGAAAGATCTCCGGAAAACAATAAGAAAGAAAAAAAATCACAGTGCCTTAACACAATATTGCAGATACCCAAAAGGTGTGTACTTATCTAAGATGTCTTCTTGTAAATCTGCTGCTTACGGGTCCCTGTTCCGGGCGCCAGATGCCGGGATAGCCTGAGGGTACTTCTTCCCGAGCTAGTGCTCTCTGGGTTGGAGATCACTCAACTGGAGCTGATCTAGGCTGCTGTGTGGGAGAGGGATCAGGAACTCGTGCTGCACCAACTTCCGCAGGAGATACACTCTGGAACTCTCGGAGCCGGAAAGCAATTTCCAAGTGTCTTTAATCAGAAGAGCAGCTGTTTTTATACTCTCCAAGTAGGGTGGAAACAGGATGTGACATAGAGAGGGTGGAGAGAAAAGTGACTGGTGAAAATCAGAGTGTGACAAAGAAGGGATCAGTGTGTGACAAGGAGGGGGTGGAGCAGGAGAGAATCCTATCATAGAACCACCAATGCCCTGGAGTGCTTTATGTAAAAGTGATTTATGTAAATAGACCAAAGCTTTGGATCAGTAAAATCCCTATATAGGCATATGGTTAAGCAGAAGCCAGGGGGAGATGGCAACTACCCAACAGAGTGATGCCTGGTTCTTCTCTCTCTCCTATCTTTCTCATTAATAAATAAATAAAATTTTTGTGGTCTGGGAGGTGGCGCAGTGGATAAAGTGCTGGACTCTCAAGCGTGAGGTCCTGAGTTCAAGCCCCGGCAGCACATGTACCAGAATGATGTCTGGTTGTTTCTCTCCTCCTATCTTTCTCATCAATCAATAAATAAAATCTTTTAAAAAAATAAATACAATTTTCAAAATAAAAATTCTCTAAAAATATTGTGATATTTATTTTTTGTAATGAGAGTGAAAGAGATTGAGAGTGAGAGAAAGAGAGAATGAGAGGGAGTCGGGCTGTAGCGCAGCGGGTTAAGCGCAGGTGGCGCAAAGCACAAGGACCGGCATAAGGATCCCGGTTCGAACCCCGGCTCCCCACCTGCAAGGGAGTCGCTTCACAGGCGGTGAAGCAGGTGTCTATCTTTCTCTCCTCCTCTCTGTCTTCCCCTCCTCTCTCCATTTCTCTCTGTCCTATCCAACAACGACAACAACAATAATAACTACAACAATAAAACAACAAGGGCAACAAAAGGGAATAAATAAATAAAATAAATATAAAAACAATTAAAAAAAAAAAAGAGAGAATGAGAGTGTGCGAGAGTGTCAGTCTGGGTGCTGCATGTACTATGAAGTGCACGAATCCATGTTGAGTCCCAGTGGTTACCAACTGCAGAGAGGACAGTTCACAAGTGATGAAGCAGGCCTGCTGGTGTCTATCTTTCTCTGTCCCTCTCTCTTTCCCTCCTTTCTCAATTTCTCTGTCCTACAAATAACATGTTAAAAATGACCAGCAGCAAATGTAGATTTGTAGCGCTAGCACTGGGACTCAACAGTCACCCTGCAGGCAAGAAAAGAGAGAGAGAAGGGGGATTTATACAGAGAGACACTAGAGCATGCTCAGCTCTGGCTCATGGTGGTGCAGGAGACTGCATTTGAGTTTGGTGCCTCAGGCAGGAAAGTCTGTAGCATAAATTAATGCTAAATTAATGTTTTTCACCAGAGTAGTGTCCAGCTCTGGTACCTGGTATTGCCTAGAACCAAGACTAACACCTTGTAGCCTCAGGCTTGATGGTCTTTTGCATAAGTAGCATGCTCTCTCCCAACCAGGGCCTGCAATAAAAAAGGGGCTCAGAGGCACAGGTAAAGTGAAAGAATTTTATCTTTCTACTTTTGTGTTCAGGGATGAAGGTTCATGAGTTTGTGTTTTGTGAGATGGGAAAATCTTTCTGTGGCAGAGTGAGAGTTTACTTGTAGATTAGTACACACTGTACCGTGTGAGAAGAACTATATGGGCATCCTTGGCTGCCACGTGGTAACAGCATAAAAAGGAGAGTCTTCAACTCCTTTTTATGTGAGTGGTGGCACAACAGTGATTTGGAGTCTCTTCTGCTCTCAGCCTCTCTCTTCTCTGGCTCTCCCTGCATAACCTTCCAGTGTGATATTTTCAAAGGTGGGCAGTGGCAAAGTCCCTTTGGGAGGTTTGTGGTTGTTAGAGTCGATCACCCTGGTTTCTCCTGGTTGAGGAAGTCTTCATGGTTCTGAGATTTTTTTCTTTAATTTGTTTTATTTATAAAAAGGAAATATTGACAAAACCATAGGATAGCAGGGGTACAACTTCACACAATTCCCACCACCAGACCTCTGTATCCCATCCCCTTCCCTGATAGCTTTACCCCTCTGGAAGTATGGACCCAAGATCATTGTGAGATATAGAAGGTTGAAGGTCTGGCTTCTGTAATTGCTTCCCCGCTAAACATGGGCATTGACAGGTCAATCCATACTCCCAGCCTGTCTCTATCTTTCCCTAGTGGGGAAGGGCTCTGGGGAAGCCGAGCTCCAAGGCACATGGGTGGGATTGTCTGTTGGGGAAGTCTGGTCGAATCCTGCTAGCATCTGGAACCTGGTGGCTGAAAAGAGGGTTAACATACAAAGCCAGACAAATTGTTGAATAATCACGGACCTAAAGGCTGGAATAGTGCAGATTAAGTGTTGGGGGGGGGGTCCTCCATTTTGTCAATAGCTAGTAGGCATATTTTAGTTATATTTCAAAGAATCTGTAGCTATACTAGTGTTTTTTTTTTTTTTTTTTGCCTGAGCCTGAAATCTATTATGCAGATAGGTCTAAGTTATTGTCTGGGGAGATGATGTCATGGCTGGGAAAAGGACCAGAAAGCTGGATCAGAGAAGAGAGTAGCTCCCTAATATGGGAAAGGGGTATAAGTATTGTTGACTATAAACCCCATCGATTTGATGTGATCTGGGGCTCATAATTAGCTTAGGAGCCTGTGTGACCTCTGCATCCCTCTAGATCTGAGCTCACATTTTGTGGTCATGAGTAGGATCATTCCATGCTGCCCCAGTATCAACCCATCTTCCTCAGGTGTAGCATAGAGTATACAACATCCCTTTGGAGGATGGAACATTCTCCACCATTGTTGATCCAAGTTGAGGGCAAGGTCCTGTGGGGGCCCACAAAGGGGTCTATTTTGTTGTTCCTGATAGAAATGACTGGTATCAATGGAGAGAGGGACTTATTTGAGTTCTAGGCCCATCAAGTCTGTTTGGGAATTTCAGGATTCCCTGATTAGGGCCCCAGCTGGTGGAATGGCCTGATAGAGACTAAAGAGTCATCTTAGTTAAAGTATGCCAGTCTCTTGTCCTTATTCAGCTTTTGCAGTTCTAGCTTTGATAAGGTTAGCTTTGGAGTGAGTAAGAGAACTGTAATAGGAGGTAGGTGAGGAGGGTATCTAAGTCTAAGTGGATGCTATTTCATTATGAACTTGATACTGACTCACTGCAGAATATTGTGTACTTTTGCTTTCAGGTATATATTTTGCCCTAATTTATGGATACATGTGAACATATGCTCTATCTTATGGGACCTGGTCTATATCTAGGTCTTGGGACTTTGTTAAGAAGTGAACCTCCTGGAATGGAATTAGAGAATACCATGAAAGAAAAGGTCTCACCTGAGTGATGAGGGTGAAGGGGTGGCATTCCATGCCTGCCCTCTCTGTACACAGTCTGAGGTGAAGCATGCTGAGATGGTACTCGTTGCATTGATTAGGTTGGAATCGGCGGATGCAATATCATTTGGTGTGACTTGAGAGAAGCATACAGGGAAGTGAGACCCACCCCAGAGGTTACAGGATTGGGAGAAACATAGGCTCTATAGAGGAAGCGGGAGATTCCTGTTGTCTTAGGGTTTAAGAAGACAATAGATAGTTATTTCAATAATCATATTGTTTGGCAGTTGGGTTAACTTTGAAAAATCCCTTTGATAGGATTTGCTGTATCATACACACTATCACCATATTTTATGTCCTTTGATATTATTTGCATATAGCTATGCCACCGTTTGCTTTTGTTCTCCCTGGACTAAGCTTTTAAGAGAGTCAATATATCAAAGACTCAGTCTGTGCTTTAAAACGTTTGAGACATTCAATCAGTTTTTCCCTTCTCATATTACTTAGTGATTTATATGACTACAAATTAATAGGAGTGTACATAAACACCATTCTTGCCCCAAAAGACTGTGTCCCACCCCTTCTCCCCTACCCCCTCCCTTGATGCTCCATGAAGCTGAACATCCAACCTCACCCTCCACCCAGGGTTTTTACTTTGGTGCCCTACTACAAATTTAGTCAGATGCTGCTTTGAGTTTCCCTTTCTGTTATTTTTTCTCAACTCCTGTTTATGAGTGGGATCATCCCATACTTGTCTTTATCTTTCTGACTTAGCTCACTTAAGTTAATTCTTCTAGCTCCATCCAAGATGGGTCAGAGAAAGTGGGATCATTGTTCTTTTTTTTTTTTTTCCAAATTTATTTATTGCATGTGACAGAATTTCACACGAGACAGAAAGAGAGATGACCAAGTCAGATATTATCACTCCCATACCTGTAGTGCTGGGGACCAAACACAGAAACTCAGGCATATAAGTCAGCCTCTGAGAGGCCAGGCAGTGGTGCACCTGGTTAAGTGCACACATAATAGTGCTCAAGGACCTGGGTTCAAAACCCCAGACCCCCACCTGCAGGGGGGAAGCTTCATGAGTGGTGAAGCATTTGCTGCAGGTGTCTTTCTGTCTCTCCCTCTCTCCCCTCTCATTTTCTGTCTCTATCCAATAATAAATAAATAAATATATTTTTAATTTCCTTATTGGGGAATTAATGTTTTACATTCGATAGTAAATAAAATAGTTTCTACATGCATAACACTTCCCAGTTTTCCATATAGCAATACAACCCCCACTAGGTCCTCTGTCATCCTTTTTGGACCTGTGTTATCCCCACCCAACCACACTAGAGGCTTTTACTTTGGTGTAATACACCAATTCCAGTTCAGGCTCTAATTGTGTTTTCTTTTCTGATCTTGTTTTTTAACTTCTGCCTGAGAGTGAGATCATCCCATATTCATCCTTCTTTTTCTGACTTATTTCACTTAACAGGAATTTTTCAGGGACCATCCAAGATCGGCTGAAAATGGTGAAGTCACCATTTTTTACAGCTGAGTAGTATTCCATTGTGTATATATACCACAACTTGCTCAGCCACTCATCTGTTGTTGGACACCTGGGTTGCTTCCAGGTTTTGGCTATTACAAATTGTGCTGCCAAGAACATATGTGTACACTGATCTTTTTGGATGGGTGTGTTGGGTTCCTTAGGATCTATCCCCAGGAGAGGAATTGCAGGATCATAGGGTAGGTCCATTTCTAGCCTTCTGAGAGTTCTCCAGACTGTTCTCCACAGAGGTTGGACCAATTGACATTCCCACCAGCAGTGTAGGAGGGTTCCTTTGACCCCACAACCTCTCCAGCATTTGCTGCTGTTACCTTTGCTGATGTATGACATTCCCACAGGAGTGAAGTGGTATCTCATTGTTGTCTTGATTTGCATTTCTCTGACAATCAGAGATTTGGAGCATTTTTTCATGTGTTTCTCGGCCTTGTGGCTCTTTTCTGTGGTGAATATTCTGTCTATGTTCTCCCCCAATTTTTGGATGGGGTTATTTGTTGTCTTGTTGTTGAGATTTGCAAATTCTTTATATATTCTGGTTATTAGCCTCTTGTCTGATGTATGGCATGTAAAGATCTCCCATTCTGTGAGGGGTCTCTAGGTTTGGGTAGTAGTTTCTTTAGCTGTGCAGAAGCTTTTTAATTTGATGTAGTCCCACAGGTTTATGCTGCCTTAGTCTTTGTAATTGGATTTGTTTCATTGAAGATGTCTTTAAAATTTATGTGGAAAAGAGTTTTGCCAATATTTTACTCTAAGTATCTGATAATTTGTGGTCTAACATCCAAGTCCTTGATCCACTTGGAATTTACTTTTGTATTTGGTGAAATATAGTGGTTCAGTTTCATTCTTCTGCATGTTTCCACCCATTGTTTCCAACAGCATTTGTTGAAGAGACTTTGCTTTCTGCATTTAATAGTCTGGGCCCCTTTGTCAAAGATTAGATGTCCATAGGTGTGGGGGCTCACTTCTGGGCTCTCAATTCTATTCCACTGGTCAGTGTGTCTATTCATGTTCCAGTACCAAGCAGTTTTGATGACAATGGCCCTATAATACAATTTGAGGTCTGGGAGTGTGATGCCTCCAGTTCTGTTCTTTTTTCTCAACACTGTTTTGGCAATTCTAGGTCTTTTCTGGTTCCAGATAAACATTTGTAGCATTTGTTCTATTCTCCTAAAAAAATGTGGCTGGGATCTTGATGGGGATAACATTAAATTTGTATATGGCTCTGGGTAGTATATTGATTTTGATGATGCTAATTCTTCCAACCCATGAACATGGAATATCTTTCCACTTCTTTGTGTCTTTTTCAATTTCCTTGAGTAGTGACTCATAATTTTCAGTATACAAGTCTTTTGCTTCTTTGGTTAGGTTTATTACTAGATATTTTATTGTTTCTGTTGCTATAGTAAAAGGAATTGATTTCTGGATTTCAATTTCTTCTAACTTAGTGTTTGCATAGAGGAATGCCACTGACTTTTGAATGTTAATTTTGTAGCCTGACACCTTACTGTATTTCCTGATGATTTCCAAAAGCTTCTTGCTGGATTCCTTAGGTTTTTCTATGTATACTATCATGTCATCTACAAATAGTGAGAGTTTGACTTCTTCTCTTCCAATCTGTATGCCTTTAATTCCTTGCTCCTGCCTGATTGCTATGGCAAGAACTTCCAACACTATGTTGAATAGTAATGGTGACAGTGGGCATCCCTGTCTAGTACCTGATCTGAGGGGAAATGCTTCCCATTTTTCACCACTGAGTATGATGTTGGCTGTAGGTTTGCTGTATATAGATTCCACTATCTTCAGGAATTTTCCATCTATTCCCATTTTTTGTATTGTTTTGATCATAAAGGGATGTTGTATTTTGTCTTGGGCTTTCTCTGCATCTATTTATATGACCAGGTGGCTTTTGGTCTTGCTTTTGTTGATGTGGTGGATCATATTGATTGATTTATGTATATTAAACCAACCTTGCATGCCTGGGAGAAACCCCACTTGGTCATGATGAACAATCTTTTTAACATACTGCTGTATCCAATTGGCTAGAATTTTGTTCGATATTTTTGCATCTATGTTCATCAGAGTAGTTTTCTTTTTTGGTTATGTCCCTGTCTGCTTTTGGTATCAGGATGATGTTGGCTTCATAGAAGCCGGCAGGGAGTATTCCAGTGTCTTCAATCTTCTGGAAGACTTTTAAAAGTAGAGGTATTAGTTCTTTGAGGGTTTTGTAGAATTCATTTGTAAAACCATCTGGTCCAGGACTTTTATTTTTGGGAAGATTTTTGATAATTGTTTCAATTTCATTAGCTGTGATGGGCCTGTTCATGTTATCCACTTCCTCTTTACTTAGTTTTGGAAGTTGGTAGGTATCTCGGAAATCGTCCATTTCTTTCAGGTTCTCTAGCTTGGTGGCATATAGTTGTTCATAGAAGCCTCACATGATATGTTGAATTTCTGCGGTGTCTGTTGTGATATCTCCTCTTTCATTTAATATCCCATTTATTTGGGTCTTCTCCCTTTTTTGTTTGGTGAGTCTGGCTAAAGGTTTGTCTATTTTGTTGACTCTTTCGAAGAACCAACATTTACTTTCGTTGATCTTTTGTATGGTTTTCTTATTCTCAATGTTATTTATTTCTGCCCTAACTTTCGTAATTTCTGTCCTTCTGGTTGCTTTAGGGTTCCTTTGTTGCTCTTCTTCTAGGTCTTTAAGATGTGCAATCAGGCTGTTTATTTGTGCTTTATCTTGTTTCCTAATGTGTGCTTGTATAATGTGTGCTTGTATAGCTATGAACTTCCCTCTTAGGACTGCTTTAGCTGTGTCCCAAATATTTTGATAGCTTGTGTCTTCATTTTCATTGAACTCTCGAAACATTTTGATTTCTTCCTTTATTTCTTTTTTGACCCAGAAGTTGTTAAGAAGTGTACTGTTGAGCTTCCACATTTTGGGACTGTTACTAATCTTTTGCTGATTGTTAAGTGTTAGTTTAATTCCACTGTGGTCTGATAAGATGCTTGGGGTGATTTCAATGCTCTTGAATTTCCTGATGCTGTCTTGGTGGCCTAACATACAGTCTGTCCTTGAGAATGACCCATGTGGATCTGAGTAAAATGTATATTCCAGTTTCTTGGGATGAATGACTCTGAAAATGTCCAATAGTTCTAGTTTATCTATCTCTTCATTTAGCTCCCTTATGTCTTTATCAATTTTCTTCCTGGATGATCTGTCAAGTTGAGAGAGTGGGGTGTTGAAGTCCCCTACTATGACTGTTTGCTGTTAATATGTTGCTGTAGCTCTTTCAGTAGATGTTTGATGTATTTAGATGGCTTCTCATTGGGTGCATAGATGTTAATAATTGTTAAGTCCTCTTGATTGACTGATCCTCTGAGCATTAAGTAGTGTACATTCCTCTCTTTTTTAATCTTATCTATTTTAAAGTCTATCATATCAGATATGAGAATAGCTGTTCCTGCCCTTTTTTGTGGGCCATTGGCTTGTATGATAGTTTTCCATCCTTTCACTTTAAGTCTTTGTTTGTCTTGTTGAGTTAGGTGGGTTTCCTGTAGACAGCATATTGTTGGGCTGTATTTTCGGATCCATCTTCCTACTCTGTGTCTTTTAATAGGTGAATTCAGGCCATTGACATTTATTGATATCGAAGATTGAAGATATTTTAACGCCATTCTTGTAGAGTTTTAGAGTGTTCTGATATATGTCCTATTTATGATGGTCTGACTGTTTATAGAAGACCTTTCAGAACTTCTTTCAGGGCAGGCTTGGTGATAGTTGATTTCTTCAAATGTTGCTTGTCTGAGAAGGTTTTTAATCCTCCATCTAGTCTGAATGACAGTCTAGCAGGATATAGTATTCTTGGTTGAAAGCCTTTCCCATTGAGCACTCGATAGATATCTTGACACTCTTCTGGCCTGTACTGATTGTGTGGAGAAGTCTGCTGCTAATCTTATGGGTTTTCCTCTGTAGGTGACCATTTGTTTTTCTCTTGCAGCCTTCAGGATCCTTTCTTTATCCTTATTCCTTTCCATTCTAAATATGATGTGTCTTGGTGTCTTTAAGTCTGGGTTAATTCTGTTTGGGACCTTCTGGGCTTCTTGAATCTTTATGTCTTTGATGTTGTGTAGACTAGAGAAATTTTCAGCTATTATGTCCTGAAGAATGCTTTCTTCCTCTCCCTCTCTTTCTTCCTCTGGTAAGCCAATAATGTGTACATTGTTTCTTTTGAGGTCATCCCATAGGACTCTGTTGTTGTTTTACGCATCTCTTAATCTCTTTTTGATAGCTCTTTCTTATTTTTTAGTTGTCTCTAATCATCCTCGATCTTGCTAATTTTGTCTTCAGCCTCATTGATTCTATTCTCTCTGCCCTCTACTGTTTTCTGGAGTTCATCTATTTTGTTTCCCTGTTCTGATACTGTTTTAGCTTGTTCAGCTAGTTGTGTTCTTAGCTCAGCTATTTCAGCTTTCAGCTCTCTAATAACCTTGAGATAATTAGTGTTTTCTTCCAGAGTCTCATTTGTTGTTCTTGTATTTTTGATTACAAATCTTTCAAACTCTTTACTCACTCCTGTGATTATTTCCTTAGCTAGTGTTTGGATGTTATACTCGTTATTTTGTGCTTCACCCTTTGGGGGGGCTTTTAGCTGGACTCTTGTCCTAGTTTGTTTCTCCATTATTTCTTCTTGTTGGTTTAACCATTTTATGTATTATGTTATGAGTTCCCTCTCTCAGTACTTTTCAAATTACTGATAACTCTTGCCTGTATTGACTTGTGTCTAAGTAAGGTAATTTAAGGGTTCACAGTGGTGGAAGTTAACAGTTGTTTCAATAGTATTTTAATCCCTGAGTCAAAGCTCAGTGGTTTAAAAGCCTCTTTTTCTTTTTATTCCCTGTAGGCTATGGGAGCCTGAGGGCTTTTAAACTACAAGTCGGCTTCTTAGCTTAATCACTGACTCCTGACCAAGAGATAAAGCAGGGTGTGGCAGAGATACTCCAGTGGTTATGCAAAGAGACTTTCACAGCCCCACCTCTATGCCACTGAGGTATAGGTCTTCTCCTGAGTTTCCTGGCTAGGTCTCTGTCCCCTGGTGTCTCTCTTGCTGCCACTCCAGACTCTGAGGGCAGTAGCAATGGAGACCCAGAGTCGCACTTGGTGAGTCTCCGGGGAGTCCTCTCCTCCCCTCAGCTATCTCCTTGTTGGTGGAACAGACTGGAGGTGGTGTCTCAAATGACAAACTGCCAGACTGTTACCAGCCACTTAATCTATCCCTAGGCTCCTCTCTGTTACTAGCCACACATGTTTGCACTCACTGGTGACCTGGTGAGTACCTGTAGCCATTCCAGTCCTGTCTTGTTTCAGTCTCAGGTGGTCTCCTTTGGTATTCCTAGTTGATCCGGGAAAGGAGAGGAGAGGAGAGAAAGAGATCTGCTGCTACTCGTAGCCCTGCCTCCGGAAGTTTTCTGATTCTCTGTGTCATTTTCAGAGCCCCTCTTGGCTTCAGCAATGATGCCTCCATCTGAATTTCCTCAGTTGTCACCAGGAGCTCCAACCAACTCCCATTAGTGATATTGATTCACTGGGCATGAGCCCTGTTCCCAGGGCACAGTCCCTGCCCACTTGGGAGCCTTTGATATCTAGACCTTGCTCATGTTCCATCCTTGATAATGCAGAGATCAGACCTGAGAAAATACTCTTTTACTGAGCCCAGGGAAGTTGTCTCTTGCTGTGGAGCATAGTGAAAGACCCTCTCCCACACGGGGTATTTATATGCCTCCTGATAGTCCCTGAGACAGGGTCATAGACAGTGCCAGAGAGCTTCCAGGATACTGAGCTGGCCTCATTACTAGACCTACACTTGTCCAGGGCCTCCAAGGAAAATTTAGAACATGAATATGGTGGAGTGTGATGGACCGCTACAGCGGAAGAGCAGTAGGAAGGATCAGGGAACTCCAAAGACGACCACCTGGTGGGTCAGCAGTCAGTGCAAGAGAGAACAGAATACACCACACTCTGTTGGAGGGTGAATCTGAGCTGAATTTTTATTCAGCCAGTGAGAGTTTATATATCCTTCAGTCTTACATAAACAATATCTGAAACAGAAAGTAAAGCTCATTTCTTGATTAGATGGTCTTGCAGTTTTACACAGTAATGTCGTACTTCATGGGGTGATGCATTTCTGAGTAATAGGCTTAGCATTTTACTTAGTATTTTACTTAGAGTTTTAACATGTTTCATAAGAGGAGGTGAGTAAGTATTACTAAGAATTTTTCCTAAAACTTTATGTATTTGATGACCCATAACTTCATCCACCTCATTTCCTGTTCATCTGTATCTAATCTGGGAACAGGGGCTGTTCGTATCCAATTACACTGCATCATTACCATGTACATAATGAAAACAATAATCAGAGTTTCCAATTTTGATCTGCTCAGGATGCCAAGACCCACTCCCAGAATTCTTCTTCCTTGAAGAGAGTTTTCCGGGGTGCTGATCCTGTCAGACCCATCATTCTAGATTTGAGTGGGGCATGACATTTCCTCCTTTTTATTTAATTTATTTGATAATAATTTAATGAGATGAATTTTTGTCTGGAGTTGTCTGAGGGATCTCAACAGGAATCTGAGGACAACTGGGGAACAGAGAACAAGAGTTAGTACTAGAGTAACAGTTCCAATCATGATAAGATAATGGATATAACTTATAGGATTAAGTGAAATGATTTTATCTTAACCGATCTAAAGAAATCTTCTGCTGCAAAGCATGTGGACTCTTCTCTGGCCAACTCCTGCACATATGAAAGTTTACCAACCCCCAGCCAATGAAAGTTTATTTACTCTTACCCACACAATCACTTACTCTTACCCACACAAGTTCACTCACTTTTACCCACACATCTTATTTACATCAAACCTCATTTATCAGAGCCTCTTTTTAATTTCACTTTAGTTTTATTTTTACTTTTACCTTACTGTAACATTTTTTTAGTTTTATCTACACACTCTCAAGTATGATTATCTCTCTTAAAAACTTAACTCAATTTTACTTGATTAGAACTTCTGTTTTTATAGTTTCACAGTTACATAAACATTGGTATGAAACGAAAGCAAAAGATAATCATCAGGGTTTGTGGTTTTGCCTAGAATCATAGTTCCTGCTCTGTACTGTACATGCAGCACTATTTTCCTTTAGTTAATTTGTTTTTCCCTGGACATTTGTATAATCAGCTGGCCTATCAGTGACTTTATTGTTTGTCCTGCAAATTCTTTTGGCTTGGATTTTTGGAGCATGAGTCTTATGAGTGCATGCCTAGTATGTTTGTGTAGGGGGTGCCATCTTAGGGGATTTATCATGCATAGGGGCTGCTTCTGGAAAGTTACCAGGTTCCCAAGCTACTACAGCTACCTCAATCATCAGCCCTTTGCGGCGTCCTAGCCCATTTCTGGGGATGCAGCTTCCTTGAAGTCTGTCATCCTCATGGCCATGGCAGTTGATCTTGTCAAGCTCCACAGGGGTCATGGCATGGAACGCTGCAGTGGAGCTAATAGAAACCCTGTCTAAAGCACATATGACAGAGAGGGCAGTACCTGAGGGCATTGCTGTCTTGGTGGTTTCCTCAGAGTTCTTGAGTAGGGTTTTCCTTTCCATGTTCACTTTCTAAATGAAAAAAAATTATGAAATGAGTTTCTCCATAGTAGATGTAGTATTGAGGATTTTATCGTGATTAATAAAATAACTCAAAATACTGGTTAAAAGCCATGTAGTATTCAGCAATAAAAATGAGGATATTATTTCTTTGGGAAAAATTTGTTGGTAGTGTAAAGATTATTCTTAGTGAAGCAAGCCAAGGGGTGAAGGACAACTACAGAATAATTTCCTTCATACTAGAAATATAGTGAACTGAACATATGTTGTCTCTGTGGGAAAATCAACTTACATCTATGAGATTTTGAAAAGTATAGTCATTATAAAAAGGTGTGGGTACACAGACCTTTGGTGACAGGAATAGTGTCAAAAGAATAATGTATACAGTTACTTGATAAACATCTAAATTGAAAAGCAAGAAAAGAAATAAGAAAGAAATGAAAAGTCTAGTGATGAAACCACTTTCAATGGAGAGATTAAAAGTTGACTCATGAACGAAAGCCTTTCAAAACTTCTTTGGATCATCTCAATGGTTGACCCCTCTAGCCATCCCATGCAAAGAGCACAGCCACTGTCTCACAGGAAAACAGTTCCTTCAAAATCACCATCTGCTTGGTTCCTGAGTTTGCCATCATCATTGCAAGGTCCTGACCCAACTTCTGAGAGGATTAGAAACTTTCAGAGTTCTGCTGGTGTTCAGGTAGTCTGGAGCTTGGGATGTTCCAGAGTGCAGAGTTGTGCCTGCTGCTGTCTGCTTCTCGGAGGGTTTGAAATCCCATGCATTTCCACCCCCTTATAAAGGAGTTGAGCATGATAGGTTGGACACACCCTCCACACCTTGTTAGGGATTAAGTCTAGTAATCACATCAGTGACTTGGAGGAGATTTTCCTAATCCCATCCTAGCAGCCCTTGGAACAGGGTTTGATTTACAACCTTTAGGATGGTCCAGCCCACTTCTTAGTCCATGGACCCTTGTGGATGCAATAAGTGTTTGGTCACAATCGCGAGGGCCATGCAGAATGGGGGAGAGGAGGATACTGAGGAGGGAAAGAGGCTTACAGGGCCCTGTGAGGGTGTGTCAGGCATTCTTGGGATATCCCAGGGAACACAGAGTACCAGCACACTAGCTGTGTGGTTCTGGCTGCTGCTCTTTATCATGCTCTGTACAATCTAGATGCACATTGCACCTGCCATCCCGGGCTCCAGCAGTGAGGTTCTCTCTCTGTTTACCCTCCTTGGGACAATCTGCTCCCCATTCTGGCTCCCTGCCCCTTCAATGCTCATGTCCAGATTGGTTTGGGTTTTTTGCTTTCAAAGACAAAAATGAAAAAAAAGAGCCTAAAATAGTTTAATTGCATTAATTAAATGTACAAACTCCATAGGGTTTCATCCTGAATAAATAGGGTTAATTAGACCTGGTGGTGAGACAGAGTGGGTGGTTTGCCTGTAGCACACAACACTGTGTGGAGATAGGACGTGTTCCAAGGACCCCCAGTTTCATTTCATGGGCTGGCAGGGAGAGTGAAAATGAGGTTGGTTCTAATGCATGGTCTGTACAATTTCCCCACTTCGATACAGCTCCTATGAGCTGTACTTAGACTCCTATATGATCCCATTGCTGGAGGTGCTTGTGGATGTGGCTGGTGGCCCCACCAACTTGGCCCACTTACCACTCTTTGAGGTTAGTCACCTGAAGAGACAAGGTACTGGAATGACTCCTGGCTGAATCCAGACTGTGTGAACCCAACACAGGTACTACGTGCTCTCTGCCAATCACTGTATGAGTGTGTTTGTGGATCTCGAGGCTCTTGGAGCTCACAAAGACGTTGTGGAAGCCCAAGGAAGGGCTTCTCACCTGTGTTCAGGGGGATGTGGTGGATGAGCTTTTACTTGGCCTTAAAGGGCTTGCCCTGGTGTGACAGTCCTCCCAGAAGCAGACATGACTGTTGTGCTCAGGACCAACAGGTGCTCCACTGCACAGTGATGTGGTTACACCGTTAATACATGGTGAGCAGGGCCCTTAATGCCTGTATAGGGTGGTGGCAGGGTCAGGGGCCTTGTAGATGAGCTCCTGCTGGACTTGTGGCCACATGAAGAAGTGTCTGCCAAACCCGGGGAATGGGGGTGCACACAGGAACAGTCACAGCACGGTCATCTTCAGGTACAAAACATCCCAGCCACAGCAGATGCCACCAGGTTCAGGTTGAAGTTCACAAGCCTATAGCCAAACAGAGTGACCACCGCCACAGCGGGGTAGTGTTCGTCCCTGGAGAATTTCATAAGGGGCTGCTCAAGCTCACATACTTCTTGGCCATCAGCCCTGGGTGCCTTGATTACCTGCTGGGATGCCGGATGCCGGGTGAGTGATGCAGCACATATAAGAGCTCCTGAGGCATGCTGCCATCAGGGTGCCGCTGGCATGGAGGAAACGTCATGCTGGGTGTGGAGGTCGGGCTGGGAGCTGATGGGATTCCTGTGCCAGGCTGATGCTCCACAGTTAGTGGAACCCTAAAAATGGCCACTATGTGGGCATTGTGGAGAGGTCCTTCAGGAATATGAAGTTCCTTCTGTGGCCTTTTCTGGAGAGGCCAGGAGAAGGCAGGGGCAGAGGGGAGGTGATGGGGACCTGGGGGTAGGAGAAGGGAATCTTAGAGTCTCATGCCCATGTGGCCTCCTAACTGCCATAGCCTGCAAGGGAAGTGCCTGCCCTGTGTTGAGAAAGTAGCTTGGGGGGTTCAGGTTTGAGCACAAGTTTGAGCCGGTGTCAGCTCCCAGGTCCTGCAGGCCTGGCAGGGTCTGGCACAGCTGGGTCAGAGCCATCATATGGTCAAACCTGCTGACACCTGGCTGCTTCCAATGCCCTGATGGGGGCTGTGGGTGAGGCTTACCTCGGGCCCCAGAGAACCACCCCTGGTGGACCCTTTTTCCACCATCTGCCTTCAGCAGCATGTCATTGTTCACTTCTATAGGCCTGTCTTCACTTTCTAAGTCCATTCGAACTATGGGAGGTTGCTGAAGAATTATACCAGAGTCTTCATATGAGCCTAAAATAGTGACTTCTCTGAATTCCCAAACAGAGTTCACCCTTGACACCATTTTTTTTGGAACTTTTGGACAGAACCAAGAAGTTGTGAGAGGTAGGGGAGATGGAGAGGAAGAGAGTAGGACAGATACTGGCACACCTGCTTCACCACTGGTGAAGAGACTCTCCTGCATGTGGGTAGACAGGGTCACAATTAGGTATTCTTGCATGTCATATTATGTGAACTTCATCCTGTGTGCCACCAATAGACAACCCAACCCTTACCATTCTTAAGGCTTGAGAGTTCATGAAACCAGTCACTTTTTCCTTTGATGACAATCTGCCCATTTCTACACTTCAAACACACGGTTATAAAATCTGCTCTTTTTAAATTTACTTTCTCTAGTCCCTTGCTCTAATGGATTTTATAGACAACTAATATGTTATTTAAAAAAAATACTAGTTTATAATTCTGATAAGACAGAGTGAGAGAGATAGTCAGAGAAAGATACAGAGAGAGGGAAAAAGAGAGGTGGAGAGAGATCAAGAAAAAGAGAGAGAGAGAAAGAGAGAAATCCAGTGTACATTTCCACCCATCCCAGATATTAATAGCAGTCACAGGTGCTATTCTGTGTATACTACTATACAGAAGTCATACTTTAATCTTATCAATGCCCAATGTCATATTCTCCAGATATGTATTCTTCATTGCAGATAACTTGAACCAGTGTCTGACAGGCAAGAATAATTCCTCATTGACTTCCTAGTCAAGATTCATTCTTGGAATTTCATACCTATGAGGATTAAATGAGAGGGAAGAACTGTGTACACTCTTGACATACTATTTAATACTTTCTCATGGTTCTTGGTTCAAAGCCTGTCAGAAGGGAAAAAATCTATTTTTCAGGAGTTTTTATCAATATGGATTTTAATTTTTCAGAATGACTATGAAATGATCTTAGGCATAGAAAAAATTCCAACATCTCTTCCACTCATAGGGGTTCTCTCCAGTAGGAATTCTCAGATGGACAATTGGGAATGTGCTTTGTCTAAAAGTTCCCCACAAGTGTTGCATTAAAAGGGTTTGTGTCTTGTATAATTTGACAAGTTGCACAGTCTATGAGAACTGTAAGTGATAATGAAGTTCACAGTGTTATGAATTCACCCATAAGTGATTTTATGACTGACCACCAGCCAATTCTGAAGGAAGTGGAGTATTACGATGCTTGCTTCCAAAGTCCTGCTTGAAGGTCTTAGGGGCTGGTATTTGTGTTCTACAGAGAGTGCAGGAATGTATTAAGGCATCTTTGGCTGAAGCCTTTTGATCATGTCCTTGTTTCTTCTTTTGTCCAGATTGCTTTGGGCATTTTTCTGCTGAAACTGAATCTTATGCTGTCCACAGTCCATATTTGGGTGGGGGCAGTCTAGCATGGGAAAGGACCATGCAGCCTGGGAGGACCAGGGAGGTGGCTGTTGGGGAAGTGGAAGGTTGAGCGCGCTCAGTCCTGTTTAGGCCTTTCACATCTACTCTACCAACAAAATTCTGTGCCCTGTTGAATCTGATTGCCAGCAGGTGTAAGATGTTGCTTTAATGAGCACTGTGGCAGTAGAAGGTGGACATTGGCCTTAGCTTGACCATTCAAATCACTGTGTTTTCTAGGATTAAACTTTATAAATGTGGACAAAGTCTAGTGTCGCTCAGAGAAACAGCATGATTCTGTCAGCTCCAGCTTCACTTCTGAGAGATCTCAAAGTTCTATTCAGATACCCTGTAACTCTGCCAGTCTCTCCTGACTTGTGAAGAAATCAAATTTCTGTTCTAAGAAAAGTGATCCCATAGATTTCACCTCATGAGTGACCCAGCTTTATCCCAAAACCTTCATTAGGCAACCACACTCTTACAGCATTCTCTTTGTGCCATGGCCTGCATATTACAGTGTGCTGGTCCAGTGTCATTTCTAGATGATACCTGCCTTATTCAATGCGTTAAAGGCTGGGAGAGCTGAAGCAGTAGAGCACAGGACTTACATAGTGAGCCCCCAGTTTTGATCCCTGGCAACATCCACTGCTAGACTTGAGGGGGCTTAGGGTGTGGGGAGTGAGTTTTGAGTCATCAGTTTTTTCTTTTTTTTTCTTTTTCTCTTCAGATGCCTTACATCAGCACCCCCAGTGCTTTGCCTATCTGGTCCCAGAAATGCCCCCACAGTCATCTTCTTTTTTCCTCAGGATCCTGCATTGCCCCTCCCCCACAAGAACTCAAAGGCTTCCTGTCATATCTTCCTACCTCAGGAATCCTCCATGATGCCTCCCTGGACCCTCAGGTTGCCTCTCTGGAGTCTCCAATGGCCCCATGAAGGACTCACACTCCCCAGAACCTCTCTGTCGACCCACTGTTACATTCTAGGGCCCCCTAATCTCCTCAGGACCCTGAAAAGCACACCTCAGGACACTCTATACCTCCTCAGGACTCCTTACTCCTCACCCCTCAGAGTACCCTTAGGCTCTCTCTGCTCAGTTCTCCATGTGATATTTAGGATTCCCTACCCACTGCAGAGTACCCTTGTGCCCTCTCCCCTGAGGAACACAAGGTGCCCACTTTGGGTCTCCTGATGCTCCTACATCCAGCCCCACATCCCCCATAAGTTTCCCTCCTTAGGACCCCAATACCTTCCTTCAGGATCTCCCCTTGCCTCCCCTTAGGACTCCATGTCTTTCACTTAGCCCCCCTAGTCCCCTAGAAGACCCTCTATACCCATTAAGAGCCACATGCCTCCCCAACAGACCCCCCATTCGCTGTCAGAACACCCTCATGCCCCCTTAAATACTCCCCAGTTGTTCCCCTCAGGACTCCTATGCCTCCCCTCAGAAACCCACTGGTCTCCTTCTCAGTATCCCACCCTCTTCAGGACACCAAAATGTCTCCCACCCAAGACCCTTCATGTGTCCCCTGAGAACCCCAATGTCTCCTCCTCAGAACCTCCCATGTAACCCCCTCATGTCCCCCAGTTCCCCTCCGGACCCCCCATGTCTCCCATCAGGATCCCCCATGTTTCCCCCTCAGGACCCTCGGGCCTCCCTCCAGGTCTGTGTCCTCTCAGCAGGAGGACACCTGCCAGAACTGCAGGCTTTGCCCATGACGTGTAGTACTGGGGTGTCCCCCAGACCACCTTTGCCCCTGGATAGTCTCCACAGACCCCGGGGTGATGAGGACCCCTTGTGAGGGCAAGGACCCCAGGGCAACCGGGGACCCTGAGCTGAAAACCCCATGCAGGACAGGCAGAGGCTGATGTGAGAACACTGGAGTGAACGTGGACCTTCAGGAAAAGTGAGTTGGCCAGGAAGACAAGGATTATAGCCTCTGGAGTAACACTTAGCCCCTTTCTTTCCACGACTCACACATCTTTGTATTCATTCGTGACTTTGTGGGTTCTCAAGGTGGTCCTAGTCGTGTATTATTGCATTCTCAGGGGATCTTCTCTGCTCTTCCTAACTGACCAGGAAGAGGTCAATTAGAAATAGCAGGTACTCTGTAGCTGCAGCTACTCTGTAGCCCTGCCTCCAGAAGATGTACAAGTGTCTTTCTATCTTTTTCTATCCCAAATTCCCTCGAATTTCTGTCTCTATCCAAAATAAATAGAGAGATAGAAAGAAATAAGAAACAAGTCTAGAGTTCAAGTTACCAAAAAAAGAGGGAAGCTCCCCGCCCCCTTGTACCAGCTATCTGGGCATGCCCTGCTATTGGCTTCATCCCTGACCTCACTGTCTTCCAGAATCACTGATTCCTGGAGTCTGTGGAGATGAATGGACTGAAAGTACTCTGGGGTCTCATTGCCCCTCTCCTGAGTGCTGGGGGTGGACTCTGCAGGCTTTGAGCTCCCACAGCTAGGCAGCCTGCCTCTCCATTGTGATCCTGGGATGGAAACCAGAGGGAAAGACTCTAGGTAAAGAGTCCCTATATCTCAGGTTCCAGGTGATTTGGAGAGAGAAGAGCTGAGGTTACTGAGGCATCTACACACAAAAGATCATTTATGGAATAATTAAGATATGTGTAAAACAATAAAAATGCAGGTGAAAGCAACATATTGAATCTTCTGGTCTTATCATTAGTAGTAAAGTGGTATCATATATATTTTTTCTTTTTTGTGTGGGCATTAGGTCATTAAACCAAGGCAATGTATATTGGAATCATTGTACTTTATCATTGATTTAGGGTTCTCCAACCCTCAGATTTGTATCTTTATTCAAAAAGCAAAGATAATGAATAATGCTCATTTACACATAGATAAAAGAATTTTCTAGTACATATTTAAAAAATAAACTGGCAAATTCATTCTTGTTCCTATCAAAAGAGATTAGAAACAAAACATCACCCAGAATGGAACATTTTCCAAAGATCTACACTTTTATTGAAGTCAAAAAAACATTTTATCAGAATACATCAATTAAGATTTTACTGGATAATAAATTCTCAAGTATGTGTGTTATAATTAGTTTTAACTTGCCATCAAGGCTTCAAAAAGACTTCCTGCCTGCACGTTCCATGGTCCTGATGAAAATTTTTTCCATATAGAGCAGGTAAAGTGTAAGAGACACAAAGAGAGGTACAGAATACTACTGCACTCCTTGTGAAACTTTGCCTTGGCATGTTTCTTTCTTTCTTTATCATTATTATTGTTACCATTATTATTACTATTATTATTATTATTATTATTATTATTATTATTTTAAATATTTTATTTTATTTATTCCCTTTTGTTGCCCTTGTTGTATTTTTATTATTTTAACATGAGCACTGCTCATTTCTGCCTTAAGGTGTTGCTGGGTATTGAATCTGGGAGTTCTGCTGGCTCAGGCCTGAAAGTCCTTGCATAACAACTGTGCAATCTCTCCTTTCCCCACCTGGTGTTCTTATGTAGTGGCAGTGGCTTGAATCCAGATCCTTATATGTGGCAAATTCTATGCTGTACTTGATGAGTTATGTCCATAGTGTTTCTAATTTGAGTGGCTGTATAACAGTCTAATTTGTTGTCAATTGCATATGTTAAACTTCACAACAGGTTGCTCTCAAGTCAGAAAGGGGCCTGGCACCTTGCTATTTCAAAATCAAAACAAAGCAATGCACAGAAATCCATTAGTCAGATGGTACTGTAAAAGAAACAGAGTATGGAAAGATGTTTATTTATAACTATTATATCCAAAACCTAATTAAGAAAACTTGACTAGAATATTATAGCATACATTATTTCAATGTTTTCTTCTGATTTGGGACGACACGAACACCCCAATAATTTTGCTCAAAAACGCCCATTTTTCTCCCTCTGGACCTATCATGTCTCCCTCATAGAGCCACCAATATCCCCGGGGGCCCCTCATGTGTCCTTGTTACAATTCCATATATCTCCCTCTCAGGGCCACCATGTTACTCGATAACTGTCACCCATGTCGCCCTTACAAGAGCTCCCACCCCTATTCAGAATGCCCACCATGCTTTCTCCACAGGATCCCATCACATCTCCCCCTCAGGAGCCCCTGTTACAGAAAGGATCCCCAAAACACAAGACTAGAGATATTTCTTGGTGAAAGAGAGTAGTTTTATTACACTGGTGTATAGGAGATGCCAGATCATACTCCCAGAGAGATAAAGGATAAGAAAACTATCAGGGGAGAATATGTGAAATGGAGTTCTGGTGGTGGAAATTCTGTAGAGTTGTACTTCTCTTATCCTATGTTTTTTGTCAGTGTTACCTTTTTATAAAAAAAAATGTATACATAAAAAAAGAAGTAAGTGCCCAGGTGGTGGCACACTGGGTTGAGGTCACATATTACAGAGCACAAATATGGGTTGAAATCTTGGTTCCCACCCACAGGGGCTAAGCTTCACAAGTTAATAAACAGATTCACAAGTAAATACAATAGTTTGTACATGCATAACAATTCTCAGTTTTAGCCACCACTAGGTCCTCCTCTGCCATCATGTTTCAGGACTTGCTCCCTCCTCCCCCACAAACCACAGAGACTTTTACTTTGGTGCAATACACCAACTCCAGTCCAAAGTCTGCTTAGAGTTTTTTTCTCCTGATCTTATTTTTCAAATTTTGTCTATGAGTGAGACCATCCCATATGCTGCGACGGACCACTACAGCAGAAGAGCAGCAGGAAGGATCAGGGAACTCTGAAGGTGACCACCTAGTGGGTCAGGAGGAGAACAGAATACAACACACTCTGTTGGAGGGTGAATCTGAACTCAAGTTTTATTTAGCAAGTGAGAGTTTATATATCCTTCAGCCTTACACAAACAATATCTGAATACAGAAAGTAATGGCCTTGCGGTTTTACAGAAATGTCGTACTTTATGGGGTGATGTATTTCTAAGTAACAGGCTTAGCAGATAGTATTTTATGTAGAGTTTTAACATATTTCATAAGAGGAGGTGAGTAAGTATTATTAAGAATTTTTCCTAAAACTTTATGTATTTGATGACCCATAAATTTGTCCACCTCATTTCTTGTTCATCTGTATCTAATCTGGGAACAGGGGCTGTTCGTCTCCAATTACACTGCATCATTACCATGTACATAATGAAAACAATAATCAGAGTTTCCAATTTAGATCTGCTCAAGATGCCAAGACCCACTCCCAGAATTCTTCTTCCTTGAAGAGAGTTTTCCTGGGTGCTGACCCTGTCAGACCCATCATTCTGGAATTGAGTGGGGCGTGGCATTATGCATCTTCTGTTTCTGACTTACCTCATTTAACATGACTCCTTCAAGCTCCATCTAGGATGGGCTGAAAACTTTGACATCACTGTTTTTAAAAGTTGAGTAGTATTCCATTGTGTATAGAGACCAGACCTTGCTCAGCCACTCATCTGTTGTTGGACACCTAGGTTGCTTCCAGGTTTTGGCTGTTACAAAATGTGTTGCTATGAAAACAGGTATACACAAATCTTTTGGGATGGATGTGTTGGGATACTTAGAATATATCCCCAGGAGAGGAACTGTAGGCTTGTAGGGTAGGTTCACTTATAGGGTAAGCTCCTGAGATTTCTTCAGACTGTTCTCCACAGCAGTTAGACCAATTGACATTCCCACCAGCAGTGCAGGAGTGTTCCTTTGTCCCCACAACCTCTCCAGCATTTGTTTCTGCTATCTTTGCTTATGTTTAACATTCTCACAGGAGTGAAGTGGTATCTCACTTTGTCTTTATTTGCATTTCTATGACAATCAATGACTTGGAGCATTTTTTTCATATGTTTTCCAGTGTTTCAGATCTCTTCTTGGCTGGATGTGTTTTGATGTCTTTATGTCTGGGTAAATTCTTCTTAGGACCCTCTGTACTTCTTCAACTTTTATGCCTTTTAATTATGCTTTTTAATTATTCTTGCCTGTCAGACACTGGTTCAAGTTATCTGCATTGGAGTTATCTATGTATCTGGAGAATCTGACGTTGGGCATTGATAAGATTAAAGTATGACTTCTGTATAGTAGTATACACAGAATAGCACCTGTGACTGCTATTAATATATGGGATGTGTGGAAATGTGCACTGGATTTCTCTCTTTTTCTCTCTCCATTTTTCTGTCTCTGTCTCTCTCTCTCTCTGAGTCTCTCTCTCTCACTCTGTCTTACCAGAATTATAAACTAGTATTTTTTTAAAATAACATCTTAGTTGTCTATAAAATCCATTAGAGCAAGGGACTAGAGAAAGTAAATTTAAAAAGTGCAGATTTTATAACCGTGTGTTTGAAGTGTAGAAATGGGCAGATTGCCATCAAAGGAAAATGTGACTGGTTTCATGAACTCTCAAGCCTTAAGAATGGTAAGGGTTGGGTTGTCTATTGGTGGCACACAGGATGAAGTTCACATAATATGACATGCAAGAATACCTATTTGTTACTCTGTCTACCCACATGCAGGAGAGTCTCTTCAACAGTGTTGAAGCAGGTGTGCCAGCGTCTGTCCTACTCTCTTTCTCTCCATCTCCCCTACCTCTCATAACTTCTCAGTTCTGTCCAAAGGTTCCAAAAAAAAAAAATAGTGTCAAGGGTGAACTCTGTTTGGGAATTCAGAGAAGTCACTATTTTAGGCTCATATGAAGACTCTGGTATAATTCCTCAGCAACTTCCCATATTTTGAATGGACTTAGAAAGTGAAGACAGGCCTATAGAGGTGAAAAAGGACATGTTGCCTAAGACAGGTGGTGGGAAAAGGTTCCACCAGGGGTGGTTCTATGGGGCCCGAGTTTAGCCTCAACCACAACCTCCATCAGGCCATTGGAAACATCCAGGGATCAGCAGTTTTGGCCATGTTATGGCTCTGGCCCAGCCATGCCAGACACTGCCAGGCCTTCGGGACCTGGGTGCTGACCCCAGCTCAAACCTGTGCTCAAACCCGAGATCCCTGCCCTACTTGCTGAACCCAGGGCAGGCACTTCCTCTGTAGGCTGTGACAGTTGTGAGGCAGCTTAAGCATGAGACCCTCAGCTCCCCTACCCCTATCCCCAGGTTCCCATCCCCTCCTCTCATCCCCTGCCTACTTCTGGCCTATCTGGCAAAGGCTACAGCAGGGACTTCATATTCTTGAGGGACCTCTCCACCATGCCTCTATGGTGGCCATTTTCAGGGCTCCACATTCTGTGGAGCAGCAACCAGGCACAGGAATCCCATCAGCTCCCGGCCCCACCTCCACACCCAGTATGACTTTTGCAACATGCAAGCAGCACCCTTATGGCAGTATGACACAGGAGCTCTTATAGGTGCTGCAGCAGGCACCTGGCCCAGGCAGCCCAGCAGGCACTCAATGCATCTGGAGCTGGTTTTCAAGCTGTATGTGAGCCTGAGTAGATCTTTATGCACCCCTCCAGGGACGAACACTACCATGCAGTGGTGTTGGTCACTCCGTTTGGCTATGGGCTCATGAACTTCAACCTGAACCTGGTGGCAACTACTGTGGCTGGGCTGTTTTGTACCTGAAGATGATCGTGCTGTGACTGTGCATGTGTGCCCCCCCATTCCCCAGGAGTGGCAGAGTCTTCCTGCTCTACAGGTGGCCACCAATCCAGCAGGAGTTCATCTTCAAGTGGATCAAAGAAGAGACCCCTGCCTCTGCTGCCACCCTAGGCAGGCATCAAGGCCCTGTTCACTGACTTTTCAGTGAGAATGGGAAGGGGGAGGGGTAACCATAGCACTCCAGGATAGGATAATAACTCTCCTGAGAATGGGAGGGGGGAGGAGTAACCAAAGCACTCCAAATATTGCGGGGAAATAGACAATGCCCTGAGGGCACAACATGGCGAAAAAGGCACTCCGAGAATGTCTCAACTCTCGCGGGAACTAGCAGTAGCCTGAGGGGACAACATGGCAGATGTGATTGCATCTGCACAATTTCCCAGCATCTCCCCCTTTCCTTTTATCTAATGCCCAGATAACAGTGTGTAAAGTCTATGAACTACTAAGGATCAGTCTATGAAAAACCAGCAATGTGAAGGGAAGGAAGCTGCTGTAAAATTGTCTAAAGTGTCCTAAGGGTATACCAGCAAGTCCGATAGAAGTCTCAGTCCAAAGTAGGCGACTAGGGGGAGAAATGGCAGGGGATGAAATGCTGCATGAGGAAGGTCAGCCTCTGGAATTCTGCTTTTCTGTAGAGAGTGAGCTGGAACCGCCAAAACATGACAGGTCAAAGCAGAAGCAGGAAAGGCAGACAGGCAGTAAAAAAAAGTTCTGTCCTTGGAGTCTGTGAATCAGGCTCTTCAGATCACGTCAAGTGACATCTAGGGTTCCAGGGGGTGTGCCACTGTAGTAGTGCCATCTAGTGGGTGATGTCAGGGTGTGCAGGGGTCCAGATGGTTTTTTCCGGGATTCCTGTGGAAGAAACACAAACAATCTGCTTCTCGTGGTTAGCAGGGCATCTGATTTGAATGCTTTATAGAAAAAGAGGTTTGGTGCCTTAGCCAACTGAGTATTGGGGGATGTATCTTTCCTATTCATTTATTATTATTATTTTATATTATTTGTCATGGTAGTCAGCCGTTATCTAGAAGGTCCTGGGTGATTCAAGGGGAAAAAGAACTTATCTTTTAACAAGGACTCTAAGGTGTAGGGAAGCGGGATCTTTTTTTTTTTTTTTTTTTGGTATTTTGCCTTTTGTTGCCCTAGTTGTTTTATTGTTGTAATTATATTGTTGTTGTTACTGATATTGTGGTTGTTGGATAGAACAGAGAGAAATGGAGAGAGGAGGGGAAGACAGAGAAGAGGAGAGAAAGAGACGCCTGCAGACCTGCTTCACCGCCTGTGAAGCGATTCCCTTGCAGGTGAGGAGTCAGGGGCTCAAACTGGAATCCTTAATCCGGTTCTTGCACTTAGTGCCACCTGCGCTAAACCCGCTGCGCCACCGCCCGATTACCAGGAACTATCTTTTAACATAAACTCTATGGCCATGCCAATAGCAACCTTGAGGGCACCACGGAGAAGAGAGCGGATGTCCAGAGCAAAGGGGTACACAAATCTTTATTATAGGATAGGGGGGAGGTTTGGTTCAGACCACGTGGAGCCAGCTGGCAATGGCCGACCACGGGGGGGGGGGGGGGAGAGCAGGGAGCGAGACCTCAGAGAGGGAGAGCCGAGAGCCCAGAGAGAGAGAGGGGAGGGGTGAGGGGGCTTTTTATTGGGCGACAACCAGGGGTGACATGTAGGGCCAGGATTGGTTGAAAGGGGGCACTCTAGGATTTAGCGGGGCATAGAAAAGCCTGGGGGCGGAGACTGCATCAGAATAACTCCTCAGCAACAGTGGACATTCTGATGGAGGGTGGCAAATCCTCCACAGCAACTCAATATTCTGCCATGTCCAGCCTATGATAGTGAGTTTGTATAGGTTGCATCTTTATGGCATCAATCTGTTGTTGCAAAAAGGCCATGAGCTTATTAAAAATTATAGGACCATGGTCTGGGAGGTGTCACAGTGGATAAGGCGTTAGACTCTCAAGCGTGAGGTCCCAAGTTAGATCCCTGGCAGCACATGTACCAGAAAGATATCTGGTTCTTTCTCTCTGCACAATTTCCCAGCAGACAGCGAAAGTGAATAGGAAACATCTGCAGACCTGCTTCACTGGTAAATTTTCTCTGCAGGGTCCGGTTTACCCCTCCAGAGAAGAAGTCTCCATGTGAGAGCTCTGGTGGGGAGCATGGAGAGGACAGATCCCCAGTCCCAAAGAAGCTGTGCCTCCCAACTCTTGACCATCTAAACTTTAGGGTCCCATTCATGCAACAGGCAAGCAGAAGAAGCACACAGAGCTCAATTGGTTTCCTTGACATTTTATTTGATCACATGGGACTGGGCCCAGAGGGGCCATAGCAGTCTAGAATGACAGTAGTGGCAGAAAATGTCACAGCTCCAAGAAAATCCACACAGAAGGGGGATGTCAGTTCCCACAGACTCCTTAGATCAGAGTCAGTTTCAATCTGGGGTTCTCACTATGCCGTGGGGCTGGGGTCTGCTTAGAGAAAGGAAGGAAACTTGAATAGATGTGACCAAGGCAGGTTTGTTGTCCAGGGGTTCCATTCTTCTATTTGGTCATCCTTCAGTTGTGGGGGGCTACAGTGCAGCTCCCCTGTGGGCTCAGTGCTGGCAGAGCCTTGGTCCTGGGTGTTAGATGTGCTAATGCATGGAGGATGGTGCTGGAGTCCAAATGCCCATGGAGGAACTGAGGAAGAGAGAAGAGTAGCAGGAAACATCAGTCAGACATCACCAACATCCTTTCTCAGTGTCCACTTACTATCTCCCCATGTGGCCACAAGAACCATGCCTCTTTGAGCCAGGCCAGGAACAGGGCCCTGAGCATACTACAGTGGGCACCTGGTTGAGGCATAAGGAGGACCCAGGAAACCCGAAGAGCTTCCAGTATTTGTTGGAAGCAGGGTAGGGGCATCCTGAAGAGCTCCTTGCAGTGTCAGTACATGCTCATCCATGTCAAGGGGCTGGGCCGAGACACCCAGCAGCCCAAGCACAGGCCCAGGAGACAGCCCTGGAGCTGCCCCTGTCAAGATGCCCTGGACAGACTCCTGCAACAAAGCAGCATCCACATCTTCTCAGGTTGGTATCTTCTCTGTCACTGGGGCTTACACTGCCCTACTGGGGCAGCACCTGGCCTAGCATCCAAACTCCCTTGGCAGACAGAGCTGGACTCTGGGCCTGCCCATTGCTTCCTCTGCTTCCACACAAATACTGGAAGCTCTTCGGGTTTCCTGGGTCGTCCTTATGCCTCAGCCAGGTGCCCCCTGTAGTATCCTCAGGGCCCTGCTCCTGAGCTGGCTCAAGGAGATTTGGCTCATGGGGTCACCTGGGGAGAGAGCAAGTGGACACTGAGAAGGGATGTGGGTGATGTCTGACTGATGTTTCCTGCCACTGTTCTCTTTTCCTCAGTTTCTCCATGGGCATTTGGACTCCAGCACCATCCTCCTTGCATCAGCACATCTAACACCCAGGACCAAATCTCTGCCAGAACTGAGCCCACAGGGGAACTGCACTGTAGCCTCCCACAAATGAAGGATGACCAAATAGAAGAATGGAACCCCTGGACAACCAACCTGCCTTGGTCACATCTATTCAAGTTTCCTTCCTTCCTCTAAGCAGACCCCAGCCCCTCAACGCAGTGAGAATCCCAGATTGAAACTGAATCTGATCCAAGGAGTCCTTGGGAACTGAAATCCCCCTTCTGTGTGGATTTTCTTGGAGCTGTGACATTTTCTGCCACTACTGTCATTCTAGACTGCTATGGCCCCTCTGGGCCCAGCCCCATGTGATCAAATAAAATGTCAAAGAAACCAATTGAGCTCTATGTGCTTCTGCTTGCCTGTTGCATGAATGGGACCCTAAAGTTTAGATGGTCAAGAATTGGGAGGCACAGCTTCTTTGGGACTGGGGATCTGTCCTCTCCATGCTCCCCACCAGAGCTCTCACATGGAGACTTCTTCTCTGGAGGGGTAAACCGGACCCTGCAGAGAAAATTTACCAGTGAAGCAGGTCTGCAGATGTTTCCTATTCACTTTCGCTGTCCCCTTCTCTGCACTGAAATTCTCTCTGTCCTAGCATTGTATGTGAAAAGGGGAAAATGTCCACAGAGAGTTGTAGATTTATAGTGCTGGCACAGCCCTAGTGATAATCCTGGTGTCAAATAAATAATAAAAACAACCTACACCCAGTCTCTTCATAGTAACAATGCCAGAGCCAATGTAATAGTTTTTATTCTGGATCCATGTCTATTCGAAGGAAAAAAATAAATGCAAATGGGTGGAGAGAAAAAAGGGAGATGGAGCCAGAGAGAGAGAGACAGATAAAGTAGACACTTACAGACATGCTTCACTGATTCTGAAGCTTTACCTTGTAGGTGAGAATCAGATTCTTGATCCCAGATATTTACACATGGTAACCCGTGCAGTTAAATAGGGCAGACCAACTGGCTCTCTTAATAGTGTAATAGTTTAAAAGATATAAGGATTGCTAAAATTGGGTTTCCTTGTCCAATAGGGGGTCCTCACAGATGTTTTTTGGCCAGTTGATCCAGGAGTCAAGGGTGAGGTCACTGATTTGCTGGCTGATCCCAGAGACAAGTGTGGAGGTGCTTATGGTGTGATCACAACAGGCCCATACCGTAGCCTCCACACTTATGAAAGGATCCAGAACACCACACAGAGTGTGCCTGAATCACAGACACACAACATCCAGAACCTTCAAGTGTGGCCAAATGTCTCATCAACTCAACAATGTTCCTCCAATTCAATCTCAATACCCATCTATTTACAAATAAACATTCCCAGGGACTTCACAGAATGTTATGGGATGAAGTATTGGCACATTCAACTTGGAGAGACAGTGAGTTCTGACTAAGCTAATAAAACAATCTTCACCCAGGCCTTCATTTAGCAACATTTAGCATAATACTTAAAAGTCACAAAGATTGATTACAGAGGGTTTCTTTAACAAAATTAAATTAGACTACACTAGGACCACTTTGAGCACCCATGAATTCATGAATCAATGAAGACCTGTTGCTTGTGGACAGTAGGGGCTAAGGAGTGATTCCTGGGGTGAAAAGCCCATATCTTCTTGGGAGTGACTGGTAACAGTTTGGCAATTTAGATCAAAGTGAGAGTTTCCTGCTCTTTTTAAAAGAATTTAAGCAGGAAAGGGCATCCTGCAAAAGTGGCTGTCAGGCAGGAGCATGCCCCCTTTCACTGCCTCCCATTTTTAAAAATTTTATTTTAATCTTCTTTATTGGGAAAATAATGTAGTGGTAGAGATTTATAGTCTCCATAATCCCTCTCTGCCCTTGCCTGCTGCCTCTGTCTGTGTCTATTTCTTCCTCTTTCTCTCTGTCTCTCAGCACTGCTCAATATATGAGTACAGGAATTGCAGGACACATCAGTGATACATGCTCTAGCTTTTACTATGGACTGCCCTCATGACTGGCTCTTGTTAAAGATAAACCCAGAGAAAGCTTCAGATGTTATGCTTTTACCACAAATCAAAGGATAGTGTGTAAGTAGGGGTTCCTAGCATCTAACTATGTCCAAACCTTGGGAAATGGATCATTCTAGATTCTTACTACAGGACCTGAAATAGCACCTTCCCTAAAATTCCAACCAGAGTTCACCCTAAACTTTTTTTCTCAATTTTTTGGATAAAAAAGGAATAAATTGAGACAGGAGGGGATGATAGTGAGAAAGAGAGAAGGATTTCGGTTCACTGCTTGGGAAGAGAGGCACCTGCAGGTGGGACTACAGGCTCTCAAGTCGAGATCCTTGTATGGGTTCATGTTCTTCATACTATGGGCTGTTAACCAGGTACACAACTGCCTGACCACCCTACCCTTACTATTTTTGATAGTTCAGAGTTCATGAAACCAATCACTGATTCTTGGATTATAATCTGGTCAATTCTACACCTCAGATTCATGGTTTGAATCAGCACCTCATTACATAAATCAGCTATCAACTTGATAAATTAGCTAAAGAATAGACATTGGATTGGAAATAGAAGAGGCCATATTTGGGTAGCAATGTATTTTCTCTCGTGCAAAAATCATTAAAATCAAGGTGAACATGGTCTGTATTATTAGATAGCTTTATTTCTTTAAAGGGGTGGTAGTGTTTCACTATCATTAGTACAAATACAAATTTCTCAGTTTTCTACAAAACATTCTTACCCCAGCCTAGATCCTCCCCTACCTACTACACAAGGAACAGAACACGTCACATGCAAAGTCCATTGCCTTGTGCAATACACCAAACCCAGTAAAAGTCCAAGATGTATTTCATTACAACAGAGAGAAGAGTTTCGTATGGGACACAAGGACACAATTTAGAGCCACACTGAGTCAGGCCTGCATGTGTAATGTGCTGTCATTTGGGCTATCTCCCCTCATGTTGATGGTCTCTTTTGGATGTGTGTTATTGTCATTCTGAGGATGACCACTGGGGGTAGCAGGTTCCAGGAAGAGCAGCTGTAAATAAATGGGTGCTTATTGGGGCCGTGTTCTGGGGCTTCCATGGTTTCCAGTCATTTAGCTGAGGGTCCCTCCATTGTGGAGGTGCACAGGGATGCTTCTCCAAGCTTTCAGGGATGGCAGTGATCAAAGGCTGTGTCCAAGGATGGAAGACATCAGGGATAGGGGGTAGATAGACTCCATCCACCCAGAGAGGTCCTAGTAGAGAATGAAAGGCACATTAGTACTGAGCTCAGCAACAGCCAAGCCATCCTGTCCCAGAACACTATCCCCAAGCACAACCTGCTGATTCCCTTGAGGAGAAAGGATCTTCAAACAGGAACATGCTCTGCGCTCCTCTCTGAGGAGCTGCTGGGACAGGCAGCTAGAGGCCGTGAGAGCTCCCAGTCCTCCAGCTAGTGCAGGAGCCAGTGTGAATCTCCACCACCTCCCTGCCCTCAACCTTTTCCAAGAAAGAGAAGACACATACATACCAGAAAGGTCAGGCTCCCTTCTGTCTTGCAGGATCCTCTTCAGGGCTGGTCCAAAGGGACACGGCAAGGGCTGTCTGCAGGACTTCTGGTTGATTTCCTGAAATGTGTGATATATATCCTGCAGACTCTGAAAGAGCAGGAAGCACTGCCTGCAGGTCTTGAATAGGCCCCTGGTCTTCAGTCTGTGAGCCATCATGCGTGCTGCTCTCATGTTCCCAGCCACGTCTCTCATGCTCATCGATTCCCATTCCTGTAGGAAGATCCGGATGTCCTCTGTGGTCCAAGTGGGGACAGCATACTCTGTCCATAGGTTGTGACCTGGAAGGATGGAAGAATTAGAGTGAGCCCAGTGCCCCACACATGCACCTCTGACTGTGTGGTTTCTCAGAGCCACTCTTGGCTCCTGCAATAAAGCCTCTACCTGAATTTCCTCAGTTGTCACTCAGAGTTCCAACCAACCACTCAAGTGGGTAGCAATTCAGTCTACCTTATCCCTGATTCCTGGGACACTCACTGTACATGCCCAGTTGGGAAACTTTGGTGTCTAGACCGTGTTCATGTTCCATGCTGGACTATGCCGCGATAAGCTCTGAGAAAATATTCCTGCTTTACTGAGTCTTGGCAAGGCCTCTCCTGCTCTGGCTCAATCCAAGGCACTCTCCTACATGAGGTATTTCCAGGCCTCCTGATACATCCTGAAACAGGTTCAGAGAAGTTTCCAGAGAGCTCCCAGCATACTGAGATGACCTCACTATGAGAACAGCCCTTGTGCAGGGCCTAGAAGAGGAAATTAGATCATAAGATAGATGGTGGAGCTGAGAGAAACTGAGGCTAACCAACGTATGACTGAGAGCACAGTACCTGAGGGCATTTCTGCCTTGGTGGTTTCCTCGGCATGCTTGCATAGGCTCTTCCTTTCTTGGTTCTCTTTCTACATGAAAAAGAAATGGGATAAATGCGTACCTCCATAAGAGATGCAGTCTTGAGGATTTTATCATAATTAATAAAACAACTGATAATAGCGATTAAAAGCCAAGTAGTATTCAGCAATAAAAGGGTCATCTTGTTTCCTTTGGGAAATATTGGATGGTAGCATAAAGATTATGCTTAGTGAATCAAGCAAAATATAGAAGGAACAGTACAGATTGGTTTCATTCATATCGGGAATATAGAGTACTGCACATAAATTGTGTGTGTAGGGAAATCCACTTACATCTATGAGATTGCAATATGTATAGTCATTATTGAATGGTGTGGGGGCCTTTGGTGACAGGAGTAGTAGCAAAAGAATTATGTACACAGTTACTCCATCAAGCTCTAAATTTAAAATAGAAGAAAGAAACGAAAGGCCTAGTGATGAGACCACTTTCAATAGAGAGATTTGATTTTGACAGATGAAAGAAAGTCTTTTAAAAATTCGTTGGAACCTCTCAACAGTTGGACTCCTCTAGCCATCCCATGCAAAAGAGCACAGCCACTGTCCCACAGGAAAACAGTTCCTTCCAACTCACCACCTGTTTGATTCCTGAGTTTGCCATCATCAACACAAGGTCCTGATCCATCATCTGCTAGGATTAGAAACTTTCAGTATCTGCTGGATTCTGGTGGTGGAGCTCGGGATGTGCTGGAGTGCAGAGTTGTGCCTGCTGTTGTCAGCTTCTCAGACGACTTGAAATCCCACGCATTCCCACCCCCTTATAAAGCAGTTGAGCATGATAGATTGGACACACCCTCCACACCTTGTTGGGGATTAAGTCTGGGAATCACATCAGTGACTTGGAGGAGATTTTCCTAATCCCATCCTAGCAGTCCCTGGAACAGGGTTGGATCGACAACCCTTAGGAGCATGAAACCCACTTCTTATCATGGTGGAATCATAAACACATGTCACCAAAATGGTAATATTGTTGGTATGCATGAGACCCCTTCTGTTTCATTTGGTTTAAATCCCCCCTGCTTAACACTATTCTATTTTCATAACCACTTCATGCTATTTACATAACCACTGTTAACAAGTACCACCCTCCCTCCAGGGCATTGGTGGTTCAGTGATAGGAATCTCGCCTGCTCTGCCCCCTCCTTGTCACACTCTGATTTTCACCAGTCACTTTTCTCTCCACCCTCTCTATGTCACATCCTGTTTCCACCCTACTTGGCAAGTATATATAAAGACAGCATTGTGAGTTTTACAATACCTTTAGTTTAGCTTAGCTTGGCTTAGATTGTGCTGCGTCCTGCATGAATAAAGAGATACTGCCTACAGCTCAACCATGAATCCCTGGTCGTCTGTTACCTGCCCGTGAAGCCAGCCCATTGAAAACCACATAACCTGTCAAAAAAAAAACAACTGATGGCTGAGAAAAAGTCAATCTCCCCAGGAAACACACTCCCACTACTCACCAACATCTTGGATTTTGACTTTTTCATCATTAAATGATTCTTTTAGTCCATGCTTCTCTGGATCCTGCTCATTAGATCAAAGTCAGAGTTTCTTCTGGCGCTTTTTTTAAGAAGTTGAAGCAAGACATTTACTCTTTTGCAAATGGGCCATGCTGCCAACAGTGGCTGTCAGGCAGTAGCACACACCTTTCACCTGCGTCCCATTTAAAAAAAAAAATTCCTTATTGGGGAATTAATGTTTTACATTCAACGGTTAATACAATAGTTTGCACATGTATAACATTTTTTCAGTTAATTTTAATAATCCCAGAAGCCCTTTTGGTTTTTTTCTTCCCTGTAGGCAAAGGGAACCTGAGGAATTTTAAACTATAAGTGGCTACTTAGCTTAATCCCTCACTCATGATCAAGAGATAAAGCAGGGTTGGGGAGAGATAATACAGTGCTTATGCGAAGAGACTCTCACGCCCCAAGCATCCAAAGCTCCAGGCTCAACTCAGCTTCTCTGCCAAGCCAGGCAACATTGGTGGCCCGGTGAGTTTCTAAACACTCCAGTTTTAGTCTGTAGGTTCTGGGACAACTATTAACTATGTTCTCATGAGGAGAACAATGTGCAAAGGTTTCTACCACACAGCACTACCAGTAGGTCACCAAGGTGTAGATCTTCTCCTGAGTTTCCAGGTCAGTTCCCTGTCCCATGGTGTCAGCACAGGGCCTCCAACCTGGTGCTCCAGCCTCTGAGGGCAGTAGAAATGGAGACTCACATTTGTACTAGGTGAGTCTTAGGGGAATCCTCTCTTCCCTTAGGCAGTCTTTTTGTTTGTAAAACAGACTGGAGTTTGTGCCGCAACCAGTAAACTGCCAGACAGTTACCAGCCACCTAATCTCTCAATTGAACTTCCTAGCCAGGGCGTCAAGTACCATGGCTAGGTAGGGTTTCAACACTTGTTTCCTGTAATAAATGATCAGTATCATTCTAGACAAACATTAGAGAATGCAAGAATTCAGGAGAAGTCCAGAAGATTCAATATGTTGCCTTCACATATGCCTACAATATTTTACACAAAGGTTACTTATTCAGTACATGATCCATTGTGTGTAGATGACTCAGTAACACCAGACATTAGGAGAGGGGCAATGATGACCCAGAACACTCTCAGTCAATTCAGCTCTATAGACTCTATAGGATCCAGTACTTCTGGGGTGATGCATCCAAGGATGAGGCCCATAGAAGGCTGTGCATAGATAGCTGTGGAGGTTGGGACATGGATTTCCTCTTTTTTATTTACTTGAATTCTGGACTTGCTTGATTATTATACCTATCTACTTATTTCCTACGGATACAGACAGAAATTTAAAGGGAAGGGTGGATGGAGAAAGATAGAAAGACACTTGTAAGATTTATGGAGGTGGGGCTACAAAGTAGCAGCAGCTGTGTTACTCACCACTCCACAGTCACATAGGAATAGCAAAGAAGATCACCTGAGAATGCAACAAGACATGACTAGGACAACTTTGGGAACTCACCAAGTCACAAGTGGACATTGAGTGTCTGTGGAACCGCCAGGGGCTGGGCACCAGGTTCTGCGTGGATAAGAGCTCCTGGGGCATGGTGCCATCAGGGTGCCAGTTTCTTGGAGGAAAAGGCTTGCTGGGTGTGAGTCAGGAAAAAGAATTGGGGGATTCATGTTCCAGGCTACTGCTCCAGGGCATGTGGATCCCTGCAAATGGCCTCCACGGGTGTAAGACAGAAAGGTCCCTCAGGAATATGAAGCCCTGCTGTGGTTTTTATCACAGAGTCCAGGAGGAGACAGGGCTGGAGGGAAGGTGATGGGGGCCCAGAAGTAGCAGCAGGGGATCTGTGGGTTTCCTGCCCAAGCTGCCTCGCAACTGCCACAGCCTGCAGGGGAGGTGCCTGCCCGGGGTTGATGGAGTGGAAGTGGGGCTTGGGTTTGCGCATGGTGGGGACAGCTGAGCCACGGTCAGAGACCAATTCCCACGAGCCTGGCAATGTCTGGCATGGCTGGGCTTTGTAAAGCACAGACTGAGTATTTTTAATACATAGGCTGGGTCTTTGATATGTTGACTCTCTCAAGATTCTTGACCACCGAGAACAGAAGCAACGGGTGGCACAGATATATACAAATAATTTCAAAGGACATAAATTATGGTGTTGTTGGGTATTATACAACAAATACTTACAAATGGATTTTTAGAAGTTAAGACAATTACCAAATAATGTGATGATAACAGTAACTATCCATTGTCTTCTTGAATCCTTAGACAGCAGGAACCTCACATTGCCACTATAGAGCCTATATTTTCCCCAGTTCTGGATCCTTAACATGGGGCATACTTTCCTGCATGCTTCTCTCAATTCATACCAAATAATATTACATCCACCCATCCCAAACTAGTCAACACAGTGAGTACTACCTCATCATGCTTCACTTCAAACTCTGTCCAGAGACTTCAGGTGTGGAATGACAACCCTTCAACTTGACTACTTGGTTGAGATTTTTCTTTCATAGTATTCTCTAATTCCATTCCAGGTGGTTCGCATCCTAACAAAGTCCCACAACCTAGATATAGACAGGTCCCATGAGATAGAGCATATGTTTACACGTATCCATAAACTAGGACAACACATATATCTGAAAGTATAAGTACACAACAGTCTGCAGTGAGTACCCCCAACACTTCATCTGCACTATTCCGGGCTTTAGGTCCATGATTGCTCAACAGTTTGTTTGGCTTTGTATGTTAATTCTCTTTTGAGCCACCAGGTTCCAGATGCTAGCATGATGCCAATGAGAATTCCCTGGACAGATGACCCCAACATGTGACCTGGAACTCCACTTCCCCAGAGACCCAACCTACTAGGGAAAGAGAGAGGCAGCCTTGCAGTATAGATCAACCAGTCAAAGCCCTGTTCAGCGGGGAAGCAATTACAGAATCCAGACCTTCACACTTCTGCATCCAACAATGACCTTGGGTCTATACCCCCAGAGGGGTAAAGCTATCATGGGGAGGGATGTGATATGGAAGTCTGGTTGTGGGAATATTATGGAGTTTGATCCCTTTTATCCTATGGATTTGATAATGTCTCGTTTTTTTAAATTAATTTTTTATTTAAGAAAGGATAAATTAACAAAACCATAGGGTAGAAGAGGTACAACTACACACAGTTCCCACCACCCTATCTCCATATCTCATTCCCTCCCCTGATAGCTTTCCTATTCTCTATCCCTCGGTGAGCATGGACCCAGGGTCTTTGTGGGTTGCAGAAGGCGGAAGGTCTGGCTTCTCCAATTGCTTACCCGCTGAACATGGGTGTCGACAGGTCGGTCCATACTTCCAGTCTGTCTCTCTCTTTTTCCCCCGTAGTGTGGGTCTCTGGGGAATCGGTGCTCCAGGACACATTGGTTGGGTCTTCAGTCCAGGGAAGCCTGGCCGGCATCCTGATGACATCTGGAACCTGGTGACTAAAAAGAGAGTTAACATACGAAGCCAAACAAATTGTTGAGCAATCATGGACCCAAAGCTTGGAATAGTGGAGATGAAGTGTTAGGGGATACTCACTGCAAACTCTAGTGTACTTCTGCTTTCAGGTATATATTTTGCACTAGTTTGTGGATACATGTGAACATATGCTCTTTCTCAAAGAACCAGGTCTATATTTAGGTTTGGGGACTTTCTTAGAAAGTGAACCACCTGGGATGGAATTAGAGAATAGTATGCAAGGAAAGGTCTCACCAGAGTAATGAAGCTGAAGGGTTGTCATTCCACACGTGAAGTCGCTGGACACAATCTTAGCTCAAGCATGTTGAGGTGGCAATCCTTGCGTTGATTAGGTTGTGATCAGCCGATGCAATATTATTTGATATGGACTGGGAGAGGTAGGCGGGAAAGAGGGCCCTATCCTAAGCTTCCAGACTGGGGGAAATATAGGCTCTATAGTGGAGATGGAGATGTGAGGTTCCTTCTGTCTTAGGTTTCAAAAAGACAATGGATAGTTAATGTTATCATCACATTATTTGGTAATTGGGTTAACTTTGAAAAGTCCTTTTGTTAGGGTTTGCTGTATAGTACCCAGTATCTTGTATATAGCTGTGCCATTGGTTGCTTTTGAAGTTGAGAAAGAAGATCTGAAAGGGAAACTTAAAGCAGGATCTGACTAAATTGAAAGTAGGGCACCAAAGTAAAAACCCTGTGGTGAGGGGTAGACATGCAGCTTCCTGGGCCGGTGGAGCGTGGGGGTGGGTGGGATGGGACACAGTCTTTTGGTGGTGAGAATGGTGTTTATGTACACTACTAGTAAAGTGTAGTTATATAAATCACTAGTTAATTAATATGAGAGGGGAAAAATCAATTGTATGTCTTGAAGCTTTTAAAACACAGACTGAGTCTTTTAAATATATAGGCTGTGTATTTGATATGCGGACTCTCTCAAAAGCCTAGACTAATGTCTTCTTTTTTAAATAAACAGAAAAAAAATAAATTTCCAAATCCTCTTCCACTCATAGGGGTTCTCTCCAGTAGGTATTCTCAGATGGATAACTGAGAATGTGATTTGTCTAAAAGGGTTGCATTAAAAGGATTTGTGTCTGTATGAGTTGACAAGCTGCATAGACTGTGAGAACTCTCAGTGATAATGCAGTTCACGGTATTATGAATTCACCCATAAATGAATTTTTGCCTGACCATCAGCCAATTCTTGAGGAAGTAGAGTCTTAGGATTCTTGATTTCAAAGTGTGGCTTGAAGGTCTTAGGTTCTGACATTTGTGTCCTACAGAGAGTGCAGGAATGTATTAAGGTATCTTTGGCTGCAGTCTTGTGATCATGTCCTTCTTCTTTAGTAAGGCTTGCTTTGAGCACTTTTCTGCTGGGACATAATCTTGTGCTGTCCACAATCCATGTCTAGGCTGGGACATTCTAGCACACAGTTTGAGAGGTATGGGTAGGTACTTGGGGCGGGGAATGGAATGGGGATCACAACCAGTCCTGTTTAGGCCTCTTCCACCGACCTGGGAAGGGAAAGAGGAAGCAGGAACACAACAGCTTTCCTGGCACTCTCTGCTGCCACTGATGTCAACGCACATGCCCACTGCCACCTTGGCCTCGGAAGAAGCCACTCCAACACATGCCTGCCCTCGCACACTGCCATAAGTTTTTTTTTTACACGAGTAAGAAAAGAAGAAAAACATATACCATAGCAAAACCTTTCCTCAGAACACTGTGTGTGAAACTGTGTCACACACATGGCAAAGAACATGCTATCTGAGTGAGTTATGTATCTGTCTCTGAACTCTGTAATCGTTGATGCAGAGCACAGATGGTTTGCAGACCCATGGATCACTGTCGTATTGGTGGATTAATTGCAATAAACATTGATTGCCTTTCTCCTGGATTGTAAATCAAGGACTTCACCTAGTCTCACTACCCCTGTCAAAGGATTAAGAATAAGAATTCTCCTGACATCCCAAGACACACCCCCTCCCCACCTGAAAAGGGTGGGGCTCTTCTAAACTAGATGGTGTTTAAACTAGATGATCTGGATTCTTTTTAGTGCTGTTTTCCCGAGGTTAGAATGCTTTGCATAGGTCACACTTGCCCAAACTTTGTAATTACCAAATTAAATTAAATTCATCCAGTATGTAATGTATTCCTTAAATGTGCTCTTTAGGCTTGAAACAAGAGTCTGCCTTCTCAGAAATACTGAGGTCCACCCTCCGAGCAAGAGAGAGAAGAATGGAGCAGAACATATTTCCATGAAACTGGAAAATGCCATTTCTATTAAAGGTGATGAGAATGCATTCTGAGAACACATTTACAAACTTTTGGATCTCTTCTATGTTGGTCTGCTTCTAATTATCTCTTCTAAGACCCCTTATGTTTTGATCATCACCTTAGGTTCACTAGCATTTGCTTAACGTTGTGGTCTATTTGTGGTTTATTGTTTTGTTTGAGTCCCGCATTGGTTTAATCCCCACTGGTTCATGCCCTCTTTCTACACTGCCCCCTCTCCTAGTCACATCCTGTTTTCCACCATTTAATCACCTCTGGTTCACCCATTTTTTCCTTCTACCCACCCAATATCCTACATAGAAAGTTTTCCTTACACTTCCACCTCAGGAGACATAAAGGACAGGATTTTCTAATGAAGAGAGATTGATTGATTGCACTACATCCCCGCTCATCAATAGAGATTTGGTCCGTGACTGAGCTGTGTCCCTGGCTACTGGAATTGTCCTATTTCTCAATGCAGTAGTGGTGAGTGAGCCCAGATGCTCACAGTGGTGCAGTATTGCTAACAAAGATTCCAGTTCCAATGTTTTATTTTTCTTTTCTTGGGAGAGAGAAAAAAGGCAAATATTGCTCCACCATTTCCCTTGTCCTTGGAAAGGAAGAAGCCACGACTGAGTAGCAATACACTCACTCTTTTTGTACAAACATAAAGGGTAATTGTCTGTCTGTTATGTTTTAGACTGATTTATCTTTTTATTGGGGAAATTACTAGTTTACATTGATAAGAAAATACAGTTGTTGTTATATGTGTAAACTGTCAGTTTTCTGTAAAATATTCTCCCACTGAACTTCGGTCCTCCAGCATCCTGCACCAGGACCTGAAAGCCCCCACCTCAAGACTCATGCCACACCCCACCAAAATTCTTTACTTTAGTGTAATATACCAAACCCAGTCCAAGTTCCAGAGAAGAGTTTCCAGTGACACAGAAAGAGACAAGCCAGAGCCACACTGATACATGGCATGTAAGTCCAGTGCTTGGTCCGTAGAACAATCTTCCCTAGATGTTGATGCTTTCATTTGTATCTATGTTAGTGTCAGTAGAGGATGACCGCTGGGGATCAGAGGCTGTCGGGAGGATGGGAGGAACCAAGTGTTGGCTTGCTGGAGCCACTTCCTGGGGCTTCCATGAGGGTACGTGAACTCCTGTGCACATCCCAAATTGCGGGCGCCATGGTTGGGCACCCACATTTTGTGGGAACCACACCAGGCCATCCACATATTGTGGTGGACACTGCTGGGCACACATATTTTGCGGAAACCACAGTTGGCCATCCACATATTGTGGTGAACACTGCTCAGCACCCATAATTTGTGGGAACCATAGCTGGCCATCCACATATTGTGGTTGACACTGCTGGGCACCCATATTTTGTGGAAACCACAGTTGGCCATCAACATAGTGTGGGGAACACCGCTGGGCATCCATATTTTGTGGGAACCACAGCTGGCCACCCACATAGTGTGGGGTCCACAGCTGGTTGTTCACATATTGTGGGGACCACAACTGGCCATCAGAGGGATATATGACCTGGTACTCAGGAGGCTGGAGATCAGGAGGAGTCAGTGAGACCCCTTCTGCACAGAGAGGATCTAGAGAGAGAGGGAGAGAGAGAGAGATCAATGGAACATGCAAATACATGAGCACATCACTCCCCACCCCTTCCACCAACTCTTGAACTAACTGGACCCAGGGGTCCTATCCAGCTCAGTCAGTCCAGGAATATATGTCCTAGGGCCTTAGTCAAATAAGAAACTGGAGGCCCTGAGAATATCTTGTTCTCTCTGCTGATGCAGGGGGAAGTTGTGCGTAGGTTAGCTCCCAGCTCTGAGCTCCGCAGGGAGTATGTGAGCCTGGCTGGCTGCAATCCCTCCCTCAAGGCCATCTAAGGAAGAGAAGACACACACCTGAGGGCTCCTCCTCTCTTCTGTATTCCAAGATCCTTTTCAGGACGTCTCCAAATGGACAGGGTAAGGGCTGGCTTCTTGGCTTCTTGTTGGCATTCTTGACAGTCCAATACATATCAGACATGTTCTTCAACATGAGAAAACACTCTCTTTTGCTCTTCATGATGCCCTTAGTACCCAATCCCCGGGAAATGACTAGGGCTGCAATCTTGTTCTTCAGATGCCCTTGTGTTTTGAGGGATTCCCATTCTTCCAGGAAAATCCTGATCTCAGCTTGACTCCAAGTTGGAACAATATTCCCTGCACTAGGGGAGGCACCTGAAAGGATGGAGAAATTGGGATGACTCCACATCACTCAGTGCACCTTTGCCTGCGAGGTTCCTCAGAGCCCCTCTTTCAACACTCAAGCCTAGACCTGCCTTCACTCAGTTCTTGGGAACTGCTTCAACCATCCTTCCAACAAAGATCAGGATTTAGAATCAGCCCCTGGATAGTAGGGAGCAGTGTGTGTCTAAACCTCGATCAAGGTCCATGCCTGACAATATAGACATTAGCAGCGAGAGCATAATCATGGTTCAGTCAATGTTTCTGTCTTTCATCATTTTATTTCTTGTTTGCTTCTAGGGTTATCATTGGTGCTCAGTGCCATCACTATGAATCACTGCCCCTGGAAGCTGCTTCGTTCGTTCCATCTCCCTTTTTCCCTTCTTTGCTTTCTTTCTTTCTTTCTTTCTTTCTTTCTTTCTTTCTTTCTTTCTCTCTCTCTCTCTCTTTCTTTCTTTCTTTCTTGTTTACATTTATTCTATAGGACAGAACACCTGGGGCCCTGATTCACCATTTGTGAAGCATCCCTGATGTAGGTGGGGAGTGGGAGAACCTGGTTCCTTGTGTGGGTGCTTGAGCATAGTACTTTGTTCACTTAACTAGGTGCATCACCACCCAAATGCTCATTTAATGTTTCAAAGATCTCTGAGACTGTGGAGCTGACATCCCAGTCCCAGAAGGGATTAGCACTGCCTCCTGGTCTTTTCCCCACACAGGCTCAGAGACAGTGCCAAAGAGCTTCCAGGACACTGAGCTGACCCCTCTACTAGAACTGCCCTTGGCCAGAGCCTGCAAGAGGAAATTAGATCAGGCATATGATGGAGCTGATCTGAGAAAGCTGTGTCTAACACACACACACACACACACACACACACACACACACACACACACACACACACATGACTTAGAATACAGTACCTGAAGTTTTTTCTGTTTCTTGGTTTTTTTCTTTCTCCTCTCCTTCCTGACTGTGGGAAATAGTTTCAGTCTGAAGTACCTCTTCCTACATAAAAAGGAAACAGAAAGTTAGTATTTATGTAGTCAAAATGTTGTTCGTACCATTTCTGAAAACCAGAATTCTCCTCAGTTCTAGCTTATGGTGGTGCAGGGGATTGAATGAGGGACTTCGGTGTCTCAGGCATGAGACTCTCTTTGCATGACAACTTTGCTATTTCACCCACTCATCAAAATGCCTTCATGACTGCATTATGAATAATGAAATAATTTAACCCATTATAGAAACGAAAGTACAAATCAAACAGATTTTGTGGTTGATGCTCTGTGAATGATTTTCCCACTCAGGTTGGCCTATTTCAGACAGAATGAACAATAGCAAAATTTCCTTCAATGTGGTAAAGGAAGGTCTTGTACCTGGAAACAGATATGGAAAAGCAGTGGACTGTCAGTGAGCTGTTTTGATGGCCCCAACTTACTCCATTTCAGTCTATGTGTAGAAAATAATAAGTCTAGTGGTCTAGTTCAGGATTTGGTCTAGTTTATAAAGCATTGGATTCTCAAGCATGAGATCCTGAGTTCGATCTCTATCAGCACATTTACCAGAGTGATGTCTAGCTCTTTCTCTCCTATCTTTCTCATAATTAATATGATATGATATGATATGACAGAATATAATGAATGAATTTAAAAGATGCCAGCAAAGCAGAACATTGCTGAAACTCCTCCAGGGAGCCTTGTGAAAACAGAATGCTCCATTCTGTTAACCCCTTCTGCTCTGGGCTAAGGAGTGCTGAACCAGTGTTCAGGGGTGAAGGAGAGAGTGCAGTGGTTATGCAAAGAGACTCCTGCCTGAGGCTCTAAGTCCCATATTCAAACCTCCCTGGCCAACACCACCATAAGCCAAAGCTGAGAAATTCTCTGGTAAAAATAAATAAATAAATAAATAAATAGGAAAGAATGAAAGAAAGTATAGAAGGCTTCACAGCAGCTCAGACTATTGCTCATTACGAGCAAACAAGTGAGGCGAGGGGTTCCAAAGCTGTCTTGGGTCTTCCTAGTGAGACTTTGATGCTGTAAATGGCTCTGGATAGGCTTCAGGTCATTTTATTATTCTTTGTCATCCCCAAGGCCAAGGTTTCCTACAGGAGTAATGACACAACTCTCAAGTCTTTCTCTTTTTCAGGTAACTCCAGGGTAGAGGAGCACTGGGGCTTCTTCCATTTCCATGGCACTCCCCTGTGATGCCCTGACTTGAACCGAAGCTGTGAGAATCCCCTACTCAGTGAGCCAGCTCTCTGCCCCAGGCCACACATTTTCTTTCTTTTTCTTTTTTATATAAAAAAGTATACTACTTTGGTATGTGCAGTGCTGGGGATTGAATTGGGAGCCTCAGGATTTCCAAGGCTGTATGTCTGCCAATGAAGCTAATCCCTTCAATGATTATTTGGTTACTGTTTTTTTTTTTTTTTTTTTCTGGTGCCAGGACTATTTTTTTCTTATTCTCTAGTGTGATTGCTGGGGCTCAGTACCTACACTATGAATGCACAGGCCTTGGAGGCTGTTTTTTCCCTGTTGTTGCCTTCATTGTTTATTGTTATTATCCCTGTTCTTATTGGAAAGGACAGAGAGAAAATGTCAGGGAAAAGAAAGATAAGCATCTGCTTTTCCACTTATTAAGTGACACCCACTGCTAGGGGGCATCAAGGGATCAAACCAGGATCCTGAGCGGGTCTTTGCACTTCACGCCATGGGCAATTAACTCACTGATCCCCTTTCCAAGAACATTTTTAATATCCCAGGCTATACTTTTCCTCATTTGGTGAGATGAAGAGTGAGAGAGAGACAAAGAGTGGGGAGATATTCTAGTACTTGATGTCTTTCAAGCGCTATGCTACACAATGAGATATCTCTCTAGCTTAAATAAAAAGGCTTATTTATTAATGACAATTAGAAGGAAAGAGAACAAAACGTGATAGGCCTATGAGTTGCAGGGTCTAAAAATCAGGGCCTCATGCTTGAGGGCCCAACCCTTTATACATTAAACACCCCCCAGAGCATCAGACACTTTTTCCTGTAACTTTTCTTTTTTCTTTCTTTTTTTTTTTATCGGGATTTTTTTCAGCTTTGTGGGATTGATCATTGTACTTTGCAAAATCAGGTTAGAGTGACTGTTTCCTAATCCTATGCTACATAGCCAATACACATTTTTTAATGAAGAAAAAAGAATCTTCCCACAAACAAATAGGGAAGGTTCCTGGTAACTCACCGTCATTCTTATTTGAGTTGTCTGTCTTCTTACAGGGTCTACTCCTAGGTCAACAGAGAGTAAAAACTTTCTCTGCTTTGCTGAAGGTCTGGAGTTCTGGAGGCTCTGGAGTGTAGGGATGAGGCTTGGTCCAAATGTGCAGAGATTCCACACTGCCTCTGCTCTGATATGGGCAGGAGGCCTGGAGCTCACAGAGTGCAGAGATGTGTCTGCTCCTGTCTGCTTCTAGCAGTATGTGAGACCCAACTCAGAACTTATAAAGGCCTAGGGTGTGATTCCCTAAGACCCACCCTAAAGATCCTATCTGTGATTATCTGAAATCAACTGTATGGGATCTGAATTTTTAGGAGTCTCTCAATCCCACCAATCCAGATCGGATTGTTTGAACAAATAAAATACTCTAAATTTAGGGTTAACTTTACTACTAATTGGAAGGGCCTCTCTCTGGGAATTAGGATGAGAAATGCAATTTTCCGATGGCAATATTGCTCCAAAAGGGTAACATACTCCACCACATGTTAGAGTCAAATGGACAGGAAATTCTTTGGGCTATGTGTGACCTGTGAAGATAGTTTGAGAGGCAGGTTTGGGGAAGAGTCCATGCATCGGAAGTATGATGAGGTGGTCCCAGTGTGTGCAGATGGGATGTTAGCCTGTCTGAAAGACTTAAATGGACAGAAGAGATTAAGATGGGTGAGGGGTAGGGGAACACAGCTTTTATCTTTTACTTCTTTAAATAAATGACAAATAAATAAATCTATTTTCTTTGTTGTAATTGTATCAGGCAGAGAGAGACTGGAGCACTCACTCTTCATCTCTGGTTTATAGCTGTGTGGAGGATTGAATCTGGGACTTTGTAGCCTCAGGCATGAAAGTATTTTGCATAACCATTATGCTATCTTCCCCATTCATGAATATTAGGTTGTCAGAAATGAATATTTGTTTTTCTATGCATAAATGGACCATAAATCCTCTAGTGAAAAATAAAACTTTTTCAATGAGTGAAGAGAGAAAGAATGAGAGCATTGCTCTGGCACATGTAATGCTGGTGACAGAACTTGAGACCTCATGCTTCACAACCCAGCACTTCATTTTGAAGCTACTGGCTCCTTGACCCAACTGCCACAGATTTTGCCTTTGCAAGAAGAGAAATGGGAGTTCTGTATGCTGAAGCAGATGTGTGGAGAGGGAGGCAGAGCCTGTAAGAACTCTTTCATCTACTCTTTAGTCACTCTCAGGCCACCCCATCTTCTGGGGCCCTAGTCAGGGAGTCCTGAGATTCCCACACAGACATGTGGAGCCTAGACCTCGAATAGATCGCTTTCTCTATAGTCACTTGTCATGTCCATCAGGAACAACACAGTAGACCCATTTGTGGGCAACCATACAACCTTGCCCTCAATGTGGTAGAGAATGTTCCATCCTCTGAAAAGTGACTGGATAACAAACTCTATGTACCACCTGAGGAAGAGAGTCTGGAAATTGGGGCAACTTGGAATGTTCCTATTCATGACCACAGAATGTGAGTTCATGCCCAAAAGGATGCAGAGGTTACATATGCTCCAAAGCTAAATATGGTTTCACTTCAGGTGTGTTTGGCATCTGGACAACTGGAGCACATGAACTTGCATAAATGAGTCAACAAAGAAAGAGCAAATTGTTGTCAAAACTCTGAGAACCATGGCGGCTGCCTGAGGGTGGCTGCTGTGGACTTGGTTGGTGGGTGATGTGGAGCTGGAATCCGCCATCTTCTCCTCCTGTAAACCACCATGGACCTGCTAATAAAATGTGGAGAAGGAAACACAAAGAAGAGCTGTGAGAGCTGTGGGGCTTTGGGCAATCGGACCTGCACAGCACAGGTGCAGTGAGGTGAGGGGCCTGTGAGCAGCTGCGTCCCCAGAAGAACCTCAGGGCCAAGGCAGTGCCCTGCCAGTAGCGCGGGTCACGGGATATGGAGCGCAGGCTAATTCCAGTCAGAACCTGGAAGAGACATAGCGTCTGGGCAGAGCCCAGGCCCTTGTCACGTGACACAGACCCCACCAGAGCCCAAGGTAGGGGGGACTCCCCTGATTCCCACACTGGCCCCAGCATCAGTTGCTGACTCTCCTTTCCTGGAGGTCCAGGTTTGCTTCAGTGTCCTCACAGCATCCTCTGCCTGTCCTGCACGGGGTCGTCACCCTGGGGTCCTTGAATGTCCTGGGATTCTCTCCTCATATGGGGTCCTTGTCACTCTGTGGTCTGCAGGGACTGTCCGGGGCATAGGTGTTCTGGGGAACACCTCTGTGCCGCTGTCCTGGTCATAGCTCACAGTTCCGGCAGGTCAGGTCCACCTTCTACGAGAATTCAGCCCTGGAGGGAGGCCAGGGGTCCTGAGTGGGGAGACTCAGGGCTCCTTCGTGTAGATGAGGGGTGTTCTAATGGGAAGTGGGGGACATTGAGGAGGTGAAATGGGTGGTTCTGAGGAGGAGACATTTCGGTTCTCAGGAACACAAGAGGGGTCCTGGGTGGGAGATATGTTGGGATCTGAGGGTGCTTGGGTACTGTGAAGGAGACCAGAGGGGTTCTGAGGTGAGGTATGGGGGTCTTGAGGGGAACAACTGGAGAGTACTTAAGGGAGACATGAAGGTGTTCTGAAGGAGAATGGGAGCTTTGTTGACAAAGCATGGGGCTCTAATGGTTATAGGGGGTCTTCATGGGGACTAAGGGAGCTAAGGTGCAGACATGGTCTCCTAAGTGGGTGCAAAAGGAGATCCATAAGGAAATTGTTAGGGTTCTGAGGAGAGAGAACTTATGGGGTATAGGGGATGGAGGTAGGAGCATCAGGAGACACTAAGTGGGCACCTTGAAGTCCTAAGGGTTGGGCACAAGAATATCATGAGGTGGTTAGAGAGTCCTAAAGAGGCACATGGGGGACTGAGCAGAGAGAGCATAAGGGTACTCTGCTGGATGAGGAGTAAGGAGTTCTAAGGAGACATATAGGGTCCTGAGGAGTGCTCTTCAGGGTCCTGAGGAGATTAGGGGGCCCTAGAATGTAACAGTGGGTCCTAAGAGAGGTGCTGCAGAGAGGGGGTCTTTCATGGAGCCATTGAAGACTACAGAAAGGGTACTTCAGGCTTGAGGGAGGCATCATGGAGGATTCCTCAGTTAGGAGAATATGACAGGAAGCCATTGAGTTCTTCTGGGGGAAGGGAAATACAGGGTCCTACAGAAAACGAGGCTGTGTGTGGGAGCATTGCTGGTTCCAGATAAGCAAGTCCCAGGAGGCCCTGATGTAGGGCATCTATACAGAAAACAAACAAACAAATCAGATGACCCAAAATTCACTCTCCCCACAGTTCTTCTAGCGTTTGCCCTTCTTCCGTAGCCAGTCAACAGTGTCAGGTTGAGCCTGATGTAAAGTTTCGAGACCTCCTTTTAATCTGGAGAGGTGGCAGTCGTTGACTATGTGGGTCATAGTCTGTCTGTAGACGCAGGGGCAGTTCGGGTCATCTCTGGCCCCCCAGCGATGGAACATAGTGGCGCACTGGCCATGGCCCATTTGATAGCGATTGAGGAGGGCCCAATCATAACATGCTAGGTCAAAGCCAGGTTGACGCTTGCAGGGGTCTGTGATGAGGTGTTTGTTCTTGACCTCAGCTGACTGCCAACTCTGTTTCCAAGAGTCTGGAACAGAGAAGTTCAGTGTAGGCGTAGGGGATCAGATTGGGTGAGGAGACGTCAAGCGTTGGACAGGGTGGACGAAGATATCCGCGTATATTGGCAGGTCTGGTCGAGCGTAGACGTGGGAAATGAACTTAGATGATGCCGCATCCCGACGAGTATCTGGCGGGGCTATGTTGCTAAGAACTGGCAGCCATGGAACCGGGGTGGAACGGATGGTTCCAGAAATTATCCTCATGGAGGAATATAATTTGGAATCGACCAAGTGGACATGGGGGCTACGGAACCATACTGGGGCACAGTATTCTGCAGTGGAATAGCATAATGCCAGAGATGATGATCGTAGTGTGGAAGCGCTCGTGCCCCATATGGAGCTGGCCAGTCTTGCAATGATGTTATTCCTCACGCCCACCTTTGCTGCACTTTTTATGAGATGTTTGTGAAATGACAGGGTGCGATCGAGAGTAACGCCAAGACAGACTGGCTGGGCTTCATGCTGGATTCTCGTATCGCCAAGCTGCACATTAAGCTCACGCGAGGCCGAGGCATGGTGTAGATGGAAAACAGATGATACCGTTTTTGCAGTGCTAGGGATTAGTCGCCATTTTTTACAGTAATCAGATATCAGAGACATGTCTTTCGTGAATGCGAGCAACTACTAAAGCAGTATGATGAGTCGGGTGACCCAGATGTGGCTGACCATCTCATTGCCTCCCTGGATGCAGCACGCCAAGCCTGCTGGCAACAACTCACGGAAAGTCTGAATTTCACCCACTCAAGTAGGAAGGCCTGGAAGCTTCTTCACAGACTGGGTGCCGGTAGCCAACCCCCTCCCATCTCCCATCCTCCCGTATCTCCAAACTCAGTGGCCAGTCACCTAACTCAAGTTGGCCGTGCTAAGATCGACCCAGTCTGGAAAAGAGAAATTTCCCACGAGTGGTCATCCCACTTCCGGTTATCTTGTCCATCTCCAAAACTCTCTCCCTTTACACTGTCTGAACTGGAAGACACTTTGAAGAGGGTTAAACCGGGAACAGCTGCTGGCTATGATAACATCACCCCAGAACTCATTCTTAACCTGGGTCCCGCAGCAAAGAAGTGGCTCGCTTCATTCCTGTCCCACATCTTGGAATCTGAGTCTATGCCCAAAGTTTGGCGTCGTGCGAAGGTAATAGGGGTTTTGAAACCAAAGAAAGACCCAACACTGGCCGCCAGCTATAGACCAATTTCTCTCCTTTCCGTGTGTTACAAACTCCTTGAGAGGCTGCTTGTGTCATGTATTTCTCATCTTACAGAGAAATTCCTATCACCCGCCCAAGCTGGTTTCCACCCAGGAAGCTTGTTCCACCTGCGAACAAGCCCTGGCCCTCTCAACTTACATTGAAAATGGATTCCAGAAGAATTTAAAGATGGGTGCCGTCTTTGTTGATCTCACAGCAGCCTATGACACGTTATGGCACCGTGGTCTCCTAGTCAAGATCTCAAGATGCTTGCCTCCATGGGTGGCCAACACTATATCGTTTCTTCTCCAAAACAGAAGATTCCAGGTGCATCTGGGTGACAAGTCTAGCAGATGGAGACTTGTCTCAAGTGGCCTCCCCCAGGTCTCTGTTCTGGCTCCTACGCTATTTAATATTTACATCAATGACCTCCCAGAAACTTCTTCAAGGAAGTTCATCTACGCCGATGACATCTGCTGTCAACTCAGGCATCAAAGTTTGACATCCTCGAGGAAACACTCCCCACAGTGAGCCACATCAAGTCTAGCATTGGGTAGTGCCAGGGATGAAAACGGGGGACTCACTATGTAAGTCCTGTACTCTACTGCTGCAGCTCTTCCTGCCCTCAACCCAGTGAATAAGGCAGGTATCATCTAGAAATGACACTGGGACAGCACACTGCAACATGCAGACTCTGGCACAAAGAGGATGCTGTAAGAGTGTGGTCATCTAATGAAGGTTTTGGGATGAAGCTGGGTGACTCATGAGGTGAAATCTATTGGATTATTTTCCTTAGAACAGAAATTTGATTTCTTCACAAGTCAGGAGAGACTGGTAGAGTTACAGGATATCTGAATAGAACTTTGAGGTCTCTGAAAAGTGAGGTCAGAGCTGACAGAATCATGCAGTTTTGTTGAGAGACATAGACTTTGTCCACATGTATAAAGTCTAATCATAGAAAACTCAGTGGGTTGAATTGTCAACCACAGACAATTTCCCACCTTCTACAGCCACAGTGCACATTCAAGCAACATCTTACACCTGCCAGCAATCAGATTCAACAGGGCCCAGGCTGGGTGAGTGTGTGTAGCAAACAGATCTCACACTCACACGAGTGTTATTAACACAGTCCATTGTTTCAGCCCCTTAGGATAATGGTTTCTCAGTGTATGTGTAGTCATACAAGTGTGGGTACCCAGGGAATTCTGTCATTTTCAATAAATATTCCAAGCACAGTGTAAAAAGATGCCACCCTACCTGTAAATATTAGGGAAGTTAAATGAAATCTCCAGGGATTAAAACTTGGGTTATGCTTATGTTTGTGAACCATATCAGTGGAAGACTACTGGTAGGTTGTCAAAGCTCTGATCTTTTGTGCTGTGAAATGAAGACATCATTTCCTTCCAATATGCACAGAAGAAAAACAGAAGACAAAACAATGGTGTGATAGAGAGATGAAGTTCAAAGTGGAAGTTTAAGCTTGTATGTCTGATGTTGTCCAATGCACATATCTTTTTAGCTGCCCTTTGTTGGTTTTTCTGGAAGCAATAAATCAGGGAAAATTCTTGGGCATCTTGAACATACATTTAAATCTTCAGTTTAGAAGAGTATATTCATGTATTCAGATGCTATTAACATTAGCATATTGAACTCACCAAGTCACAAGTAAATGCAAATGTGTGAGTCGTGGACAGAAAGGGGCTACCTGTTATTCCAGAGGATAAAAGCCTGTATCTTCTTGGGAGTGACTAGTAACACTCCAAAAACTTACTAGTTGGTGCCACCTCCAGTTTGAGATTTACCAACAAAAATACTGTTGAAGAGAGAAGAGGATCCCCTAAGTTTCACCATATGGACCTGTTAATCTCCACTGCCATTGCCCCTTGGAGGCTGGAGTAACAGCCAGGATCCCCTGTGCTGACAGCAGGAGAAGGGAAGGGACAAGGAAACTAAGCAGAAGATACACACTCCCAGTGGTCTGGAAGTGGGGCTATATAGTAGAAGGATTCCACATTGAACTCGGAGACACACCGAATAACTGCTCAGAACCCACAGAGTACAAAGAAGACTTTTTTGAAACTCTCAGGGCCAAGGTGTGCTGCCTGCCCTGACTCTAGCTGCTATCAGAGTAGCTAAACTGGGCATGGGATTTGGACCCTCAGGGTGTGAGAGTCTCTTTGCATAACCACCATGCTATCTCTCCCACACCCTATTTTATATCTTGGTCAGCTGTGGGCTATTAAGCTAAAAACCCTACTTAGAGTTAAGAAGCCCTCAGGCTCACATAGCCTACAGAGAACAAAAGGAATTTAAGAGGATTTAAGAGCCCTCTGTGCTTCAGTGAAGGGATTTAGATAACACTAAAACAAATGTTAGTTTCCACAATTGTGAAGTGATTAAGTACCTTACTTCACACAAGTCAGCCCAATCAGGAGTGGATTGAAAGCACTTGCAGAGAGCCCTCACAGTACATTATAGGCAATGTTTAAACCAAGAACAGTGATTGGAGAAATGAACCAGAACAAGAGCCCAGCTAAATGTCTCCCAAAGATAGAAAGAAACACATGAGAATGAGAACCACATCCAAACACTAGTTGACGTATTAGTCACAGAAGTTAGTAGGCATTGCAAGTAAAGCCATCATAAATGAGTAAAGAGCAAATGAGACTATGAAAGTAAACACTAACTATCTCAAGGTATTCAGAGAGCTGAAATCTGAAATAGCTGAGCTAGAGGCACAACTGGCTAACAAAGCTAATGCAATATTAGAAGAATTTAACAAAATAGAGAACACAGAGATGAGAAGTAGCCAGATTGAGGTTGAATGTGAGAAAACTAAGAAAGCAGTGTAAAAGATGTCAAGTAGACATTAAAAGATATTGAAAACAAAAACAAACATATGAGATGGCTTTAACGAAATAATATATGCAGCATTGGCTTACCAATAAAAGAAAGAGAGGGAGTTTAAGAAAGAATTATAAAAGACACAGTAGCTGAGAACTTTCATACTGTAGACAACATAAAAGATATAAAACTATGGGGCTGGTGGTGGTGACCTGGTTGAGTGCACATTATACAGTACACAAGGACCCGGGTATGAGCTCCCAGCCCCCACCTGCACGGGAGAAAGCTTTGAAAATGGTGAAGCAGTGCTTCAGGTGTCTCTCTGTCTATTTCCCTGTCTATCTTCTCTGGAGGCATGAGACAAAGTGAGAAACAGAGATGCAGTGAGAAAGTAACTGAGAGAAATTAACACAGCGACACAAGAGCAATTCTCAGCTGTCTCATGGTGTTAAAAAGGACTGAATTTGGGGCTTGGTGGTTCAGGAATGAAAGTGTTTAGCATAACCATTATGCTAAATTAATGTCTTATCTGGTAAAGGAAAAGAAGAGCTGTCTTAGTTTTTTCTTTCAACAACTAATGGTGACTTATAAAATTATCCGTCATAGGTATAATCCACACCATTCCCACTCTGTGTTTCATGCCCCCAAACCCTGCAGCAATTGCAGCAATTTGTCCCAAAGACACAGACTCTTAAACTTCAGAACGGGCTGCTTTGAATCAGAAAGCGGCCTGGCACCTTGTTATTTCAAAAGTAAAACGTTGGTGCACAAGAATCCATTAGTCAGATGTTACTATAAAAGATGCAGAGTACGGAAAGCTGTTCATTTATAAATATTATATCCAAAACCTAGCCAGGAAAAGTTGAGTAGGATATTGTATACTTTATTTAAAATATTGTATACTTTATTTCAATGTTTTCTTCTGATTCGGGAATCAGGACCCCCCTAGCCCCAAAATTATTCCGCTCAAAACCGCCCATGTCTCTCCCTCTGGACCCATCATGTATACCCTATAGAACAATTAGTATCTCCCTGGGGACCCCCATGCGTCCCTGTCACAATCCCCTATATTCCCCTCTCATAGCCACCACGCCACTCGAAAACTTTCACTCATATCTCCCTTGTAGGAGCTCCCACCCCAATTCAGAACACCCACTATGCTTCCCCCACAGGACTCACTCACATCTCTGCCTCAGGAGCCCCTGTTACAGAAAGGATCCCCAAAGCACAAGACTAGAGACATTTCTTGGTGAAAGAGTGGAGTTTTATTACACTGGTGTACAGGAGATCCAGATCATACTCCCAGAGAGATAAGAGAACAGGAAATCGATCAGCAGAAATTAAGGAAAACAGAGTTCTGGCGCTAGGAATTATCTAGAGTGGTACCATGCTTATCATATGTTTTTGGACAGGGTTTCCTTTTTATAAATAAAAATGTATATATATATGAAGTAAGCGTCCATGTGGTGGCACACCTGGTGGAGCTCACACCTTACAGAGCACAAAGATCTGGGTTGAACCCCTGGTTCTCACCCACAGGGGCTAAGCTTCACAAGCTGTGGAACAGTGCTCCCAGTGTCTATTTTTGATTTCTTTAATGGCTGTTAATGGTTTGTAGATGACAGTAAATACAAGAGTTTGTACATGCATAAAAATTCCCAGTTTTAGCCACCACTAGGTCCTCCTCTGTGTTCATGTTTCAGGACTTGTCCCCTCCTCCCCCAGTCACCTTTGAAACTTTTACTCTGGTGCAGTACACCAACTCCAATCCAAGGTCTGATTAGTGTTTTCTCTCCTGTTCTTGTTTTTCAAATTTTGTCTATGAGTGAGACCATCTCATATGCGTCTTCTGTTTCTGATTTACCTCATTTAACATGAGTCCTTCAAGCTCCATCCAGGATGGGCTGAAAACAGTGACATGACTGTTTTTAAAAGCTGAGTAGAATTCCATTGTGTATAGAGACCAGACCTTGCTCAGCCACTCATCTGTTGTTGGACACCTAGGTTGCTTCCAGGTTTTGGCTATTACAAATTGTGTTGCTATGAAAACAGATAGATGGGGTGACCTGGCTGTGACTAAAGCGTCATTGCATGCCAGTCTTGGCCCCGTTCTGTTTTTGTAAACCTTACTTTGTGAGAGACAGTAAGCTTTACAGTGATTGTGGGACATGGAATATAAGGTAGATGAGCAGTCTAAGTAGAAACTATTTCATTTGATACTTTAAGGTGTCTTTTTAGTTCTTTCTACTTGCTTGCTTCACTTATTGATGCAATGCAGACTACTATGAGCTTTTGCTTTCAGATATATATGGATACATGTACATATTTATACCCTATCTCATGGGCCCGGGTGTATATCTAGGTCCTGACGTATTGTTAAGCAGTGTGCCACTCAAAAGGAAGTTAAGGGGTCCTCTGAGCTAGGAAGGGTCTCAGACAAGTAATGAAGCTGAAAAGTTGACATTCCAAGCCTGAGGTCTTTATCTACTAGGTACTCTTTAACCCCAAGGCACCACCAATTGGCCCACATTTTATGATTTATTTATCTCTTTCTTTTTTTTCTTTTTCACTAGAGCACTGATCAATACTGGCTTATGGTGGTACAGGGTAGTGAATCTGGGACTTTGGATCCTCAGGCAGGAGATTCTCTTTGCATAACCATTATGTTATCTCCTCTTTTCCATTTTATGATAATAGACAGTAAGCTTTACAGTGTTTGTGGGACATGGAATATAAGGTAGATGAGCAGTCTAAGTAGAAACTATTTCATTAGAAACTTTAAGGTGTCTTTTTAGTTCTTTCTACTTGCTTGCTTCACTTATTGACGCAATGCAGATTACTATGAGCTTTTGCTTTCAGATATATATTTTCCCGTAACTCACGGATACATGTACATATTTATGCCCTATCTCATGGGCCCGGGTGTATATCTAGGTCTTGAGGTATTGTTAAGCAGTGTGCCTATGGCGTGAAGTGCAAAGACCCGCTCAGGATCCTGGTTTGATCCCTTGATGCCCCCTAGCAGTGGGTGTCACTTAATAAGTGGAAAAGCAGATGCTTATCTTTCTTTTCCCTGACATTTTCTCTCTGTCCTTTCCAATAAGAACAGGGATAATAACAATAAACAATGAAGGCAACTATAGGGAAAAAACAGCCTCCAAGGCCTGTGCATTCATAGTGTAGGTACTGAGCCCCAGCAATCACGCTAGAGAATAAGAAAAAAATAGTCCTGGCACCAGAAAAAAAAAAAAAAAACCAACAGTAACCAAATAATCATTGAAGGGATTAGCTTCATTGGCAGACATACAGCCTTGGAAATCCTGAGGCTCCCAATTCAATCCCCAGCAGTGCACATAACAAAGTAGTATACTTTTTTATATAAAAAAGAAAAAGAAAGAAAATGTGTGGCCTGGGGCAGAGAGCTGGCTCACTGAGTAGGGGATTCTCAGAGCTTCAGTTCAAGTCAGGGTATCACAGGGGGGTGTCATGGAAATGGAAGAAGCCCCAGTGCTCCTCTACCCTGGAGTTACCTGCAAAAGAGAAAGGCTTGAGAGTTGTGTCATTACTCCTGTAGGAGACCTTGGCCTTGGGGATGACAAAGAAAAATAACATGACCTGAAGCCTATCCAGAGCCATTTACAGCATCAAAGTCTCAGTAGGAAGACCCAAGACTGCTTTGGAGCCCCTCGCCTCACTTGTTTGCTCTTAATGAGCAGTAGTCTGAGCTGCTGTGAAGCCTTCTATACTTTCTTTCATTCTTTCCTATTTATTTATTTATTTATTTATTTATTTTTACCAGAGTATTGCTCAGCTTTGGCTTATGGTGCTGTTGGCCAGGGAGGGGTTGAATATGGGACTTAGAGCCTCAGGCAGGAGTCTCTTTGCATAACCACTGCACTCTCTCCCTCACCGCTGAATACTGGTTCAGTACTCCTTAGCCCAGAGCAGAAGGGATTAACAGAATGGAGCATTCTGTTTTCACAAGGCTCCCTGGAGGAGTTTCAGCAATGTTCTGCTTTGCTGTCATCTTCTAAATTCATTCATTATATTATGTCATGTCATATCATACCATATCATATCATATCATATCATATTAATTATGAGAAATATAGGAGAGAAAGAACTAGACATCACTTTGGTAAATTTGCTGATAGATATCCAGTTCAGGATCTCATACTTGACAATCCAATGCTTTATAAACTAGACCAAATCCTGAACTAGACCACTAGACTTATTATTTTCAACACATTGACTGAAATGGAGTAAGTTGGGGCCAGCAAAACAGGTCACTGACAGTCCACTGCTTTTCCATATCTGTTTCCAGGTACAAAACCTTCCTTTACCACATTGAAGGAAATTTTGCACTTGTTCATTCTGCCTAAAGTAGGCCAACCTGAGTAGAAAAATCTTTCAGAGAGCATCAACCACAAAATCTGTTTGATTTTTATTTTCATTCTTCTTCTTCTAGCGTTTGCCCTTCTTCCGTAGCCAGTCAACAATGTCAGGTTGAGCCTGATGTAAGGTTTCGAGACCTCCTTTGAATCTGGAGAGGTGGCAGTCATTAACTATGTGGGTCATAGTCTGTCTGTAGCCACAGGGGCAGTTCGGGTCATCTCTGGCTCCCCAGCAATGGAACATAGCAGCGCGTCAGCCATGGCCTGTTTGATAGCGATTGAGGTGGGCCCAATCATAACGTGCTAGGTCAAAGCCGGGTTGACGCTTGCAGGGGTCTGTGATGAGGTGTTTGTTCTTTACCTCAGCTGACTGCCAACTCTGTTTCCAAGAGACTGGAACAGAGAAGTTCAGTGTAGGCATAGGGGACCAGATTGGGTGATGAGACGTCAAGCGTTGGACAGGGTGGGCGAAGGTATCCGTGTATATTGGCAGGTCCGGTCGAGCGTAGACGTGGGAAATGAACTTAGATGATGCCCCATCCCGACGAATATCTGGCGGGGCGATGTTGCTAAGAACTGGCAGCCATGGGACCGGGGTGGAATGGATGGTTCCAGAAATTATCCTCATGGATACTTTCATTTAAGAAATACATTACATACTGGATGAATTTAATTTAATTTAATTTAATTTGGCGATTACAAAGTTTGGGCAAGTGTGACCTATGCAAAGCATTCTAACCTTGGGAAAACAGCACTAAAAAGAATCCAGATCATTCAGTTTAAACACCATCTTATTTAAAAGAGCCCCACCCTTTTCAGTTGGGAAGGGGATGTGTCTTGGGATGCCAGGAGGAATTCTTATTCTTAATCCTTAGGCAGGGGTAGTGAGACTAGGTGAAGTCCTTGATTTACAATCCAGGAGAAAGGCCATCAATGTTTATTGCAATTAATCCACCAATACAACAGTGATCCATGGGTCTGCAAACCATATGTGCTCTGCATCAATGATTACAGAGTTCAGGGATAGACAAATTACTCACTCAGATAATGCCAGCAGAAAAAAGCTCAAAGCAAGTTGGACAAAAGAAGGACATGATCCTAAGTGTGCAGACAAAGATACCTTAATACATTCCTGCACTCTCTGTAGGACACAAATGTCAGACCCTAAGACCCTCAAGCCACACTTTACCTGGGTCTCCACTAAACCAGACTCATTAACATAAAAGCAGAACTACTCTTTCAAAAACAGGTGCCACCCTTTTCTTTGGTCAGGAGGTCCAAAGCTCACCGGTTCTGTAAGGCAACCTGGGCAAGGGAGGTTAGTTGTCTCTGTAGGGAGGCCAAAGATTTGGCTGAGGCTTCCACTGCCAGCGAGAATTGTTGAGAGAGCTTAGCAGTGGTAGGAAGGGAGTGACCCAAGGCGCCTCCAGCCAGACTTGCAGCCACAACAGATGTTGCAAAAGAAACACCAGCCACTAAAGGAAGAAAAACAGCCCATTTTATTCTATGGGACGAGGGGCTGTCCCATCCTAAATACTCAGCACGAGTAAATAGGGTCAACTGGGGTACTAAGGTAACTGGAAGGTATAACAATGTCTCATCTATTTGGCTAGAAAGATTTTTTAAAAGGGTACCATTACACCAAAAGAAAAACTCATCAGGGACAATAAGATCTGTGGCAGGTAAGGCAGTCTGATTGCACAACCTGGTACTAGCATTGGAATAACAAAACCTAAATTGTTCCTGTTCAGGAGCTAGGAACAAGGAAACTTCGAAAATGCGAGAAAAGGCCTTAGCAGATGTGCCAGAAGTATTCAGTGAGGTGGGATATGGAATTGCCCTCAAAGGGGGACGTCCTAACGTGGCACAAAGATAACATGCAGAAACATTGTCAAGGCCAGTGATATTGGCAAACATTAGGCCTTCTCTTAATAGAGGTAGCCAGGAAAAGGGGTGGTGTGTAGCTAAAGCTGAGAGCTGTGTATGTAGCTCCTTCTCACGTGTTTGAATTTCAGCATGAAGTGTTGTTTGAACTTGAACAAGAGCACGCCAAATATAAATACGGTTGCTACGCCAGGTTTCGTCTTTGGTTATATACATGGCTTCTTTGACTGGCATGGTCCAGCAGGAATCCCAGGGATCCCAAACAACCCAGGTATAGCCTGTGGAGGAGGGAAAAAATTTATGGCTGTTATAGGGAAGCTGGGCAATAACTTCATTACCTCTTAGGGTCTTAACATTATGGATGTTACATGATTTACAGGGGCAGCCCACATTTTCTTCAACCCATCTATCTGTGCAATAGGACTGACTCTGGTCAAACAACAAGCACAGGGCAGGGGCAACCTTTCTGGGGAAACTGGAAGATGAACCCAAAGCATAGGGCCACGTTGCCAAAACACTCCTGTAGGTGTATGTGAGGTGGCACAAATGACAAACAGAAGTGGTGCTTCATAGGAAATAAAGGAGACTCCCTGTTTCTGAATGGCTTCTTCTACCAACCGTAAAGCCCATGTAGCTGCAGGGGTCAAGGAGTGGGGGGAAGAAGGGTTGGAATCTCCCTTAAGAATTTCAAAGAGTGGCCTAAGTTCTCCAGTGGTAAGATTAAGATATGGCCTAATCCAATTTATATCACCCAATTGTCTTTGAAAATCATTAAGAGTTTTCCAGTGGCCTACTTGAAGCTGAAGTTTTTGGGTAAAAATTTTTTGATGGCAAAGCTCAAAGCCTAAATAATGTTAAGGGTCTTGAAGCTGAATCTTATGGGGGGAAACCTGGAGTCCCCTATCTGCCAAATTTTGTGATAGTTCTAGACAACAGTAAAGTAGTTGGGTACTGCCAGGTCCCGCTAAAAGGACGTCATCTGTATAATGAATAATATAGATAGAAGGCCACAAAATGCGAATGGGATCAATCACTTGTGCCACAGACTTTTGACATAGCGTTGGACTACTAGCCATACCCTGAGGGGGGACCCGCCACTGAAAATGTGACATAGGCCCCTTGAAATTAGTAACTGGCTGGCTAAAGGCAAACTGCTGTCTGTCTTCAGGGTGTAGGGGAATGGTGAAAAAGCAATCTTTAAGGTCAGTGATTATCTTTAAAAACACAGTAGTGATGGCCACAGGGGTGTGCAGTCCAGGCTGTAAGGCCCCCATATTAAGCAAAGTTTTATTAATTTCTCTCAAATCTTGTAACAGTCTCCACTTGCCAGATGTTTTCTTAATAACAAAAACAGGAGTATTCCAAGGGGAGGTGGTAGGCTCAATATGGCCAGTGGCAAGTTGTTCCTGTACTAACTCTGTCGCCACAGCCAATTTTTCAGAGGTCAAAGGCCATTGATCAACCCACACAGGCTCATCAGAGTTCCAAGTAATTTTGTCTTCATGGGGTACAGGAATGTCAACAGCCATTAGGGTAAATTTTCTCTCTCTAGTCCAGAAAGGTCATTCTTTTTAACCACCAAAATAGGTTCTTTTATTCCCTGTAAATATTTTCCTAAACCTTGTCCTGCGCAGAAGTCCTGTTTTAACATTTGGCAGGTAACAATTTCATTTGGGCTACACATGATAAGATTTAGTTGGGCAAGGATATCTCTTCCCCAAAGACTAACAGGCAGGCCAGGCACAACGTAGGGTTGAACAGTGCCAGTATTACCTTTCATCTGTCCATATAAGGACCTTGGAACTTTGCTGTGGGTTGGAGGTTTGGCCAATGCCTTTAAGATGAGTCAAGGAGGCCGTGAGGGGCCAAGAAGAAGGCCAATCCTTGTCAGAGATTACTGTGGCATCGGCTCCGGTGTCTACAAGTCCTTCAAAGCTTTTACCATCTAGTTTTAATTTGAGGAGGGGTCTATCTTGAGTAATTTGTTGGACCCAGTAAGCATCTGAAGAGCCAAAATTACTGATGCCGCTGGATTTTTGAAAAAGTTTTGATTAGGATGAGTAAGGGGAAATAATAACAGCTGAGCAATTCTCTGTCCTGTTTTTATGGTTAGGGGACCAGAAGTGGACGGAGGCCAAAATTTTTATTTCTCCTGTATAATCATTATCAATTATTCCTGGGGAGACATTTAAACCCTGGAGAGTTGAACTAGCACAGCCAAGAATGAGTCCAAAAGTACCAGAAGGTAGGGGCCCAAAAACTCCAGTATGTAGGACCTGAACTCCTATTTCGGGTGTTAATATTGTGTTGGTGGAGGAACAGAGATCCAATCCTGCGCTGCCTGTGGTTGCTCGGGGGAGATTGGAGACTTAGTCTGAGGAGTTGTCGTTTGGGGGACAAACCTGACAGCCTCAGAGATTTGTCTCATGTTTGGGGCGAGGGGCTGGCCCCTCTGGAAGTTTCTCTGTTTTGGGGGGAGAGTATTATAGTGGGCATCTGTCTGAGAGCAGCACTCTGAGGCCCAGTGCCTTGCTCGCTTGCATCGGGGGCATAGAGTGTTGGGCTGTGGGCGAGCTGTTTTTAGGGATGTGCATTCTTGGGTGAAATGTCCTGGCTGTCTACAATTAAAGCGAGTCTTAGGCTGACCACCTTGTGTAAGGTCTTTAAGGGCAGCGCCAATAGCCAGTCCCATCGCATGGGCAGACCCAATGCCCGCGCATAGTTTGATATAATCAAAAGGTGGGCACCTCGGTGATAGGGGCGTATGGCAGCCTGACAGGCGGGGTTTGCGTTTTCAAATGCGAGATGTTTAACAAAGGCACTTTCATTTTCGTCTTGGCCGATGAGCCTTTCAGCCGCGTCAGTAAGTCGGCTGATAAAACTACTATAGGGCTCATCAGGACCTTGGCGAATCTTAGCAAGAGAAGTGTCCGCCGACCCCTTAGGGGGGAGCCATTTCCAGGCTTTGAGACCCGCACATTGAATCTGAGCCAGAAGACCTGGGGGGAATTGGGCCTGTCTTTCATTGGTATCATAAGGGCTCCTTTCTAAGAGTTTTTTCTCTGGTCCATTTCTTTGAAGCCTTGCTTTCAGAATTACGGAGAGCTATTTCCCTGCAGTTTTCAGCAAATTCAGTCTTCCAAAGCATATAGTCACCGCCCCCCCCTTATGGTGGTGCGGGCTAGAAAACACCAATCATTGGGTATAAGCCACCGTTCACTCAAATTTTCAATTAGGGATAAGGTAAAAGGAGCCGTCGGGCCATAACTGGTAACTGCCATTTTTAGATCTTTTACATGTTTAAACCCTAGACGGCGATATTGTTGATTTTTTACAGCGTCTCCCTCACTCTTTGAACCCCCCCCCAAACTTCATTCTCATCATCGGAGGCTCCGTTGCAAGAGCGAGCTGGCCCTCATTGTCTTCCCCTTCCGAGGAGTTATCCTCTCCCTCGGAGGGGGAGGCATGGGTCTTATTTGTGCTATCTGGAGTAACAGTAGATCTGCTCCTGTTGACGGGAAAGGCCAGGACAGATTTTCGAGATTTTGTTTTCCCTTTAGCCTTGGGCGAGGCGGGCGGCAAAGAGAGGGAAGTTAATGCTGAATCAAGAGCCCTCAATTCTTTAACTAATTGCAAATGCTCTCATTTTTCTTCTACTAATTTTCTAAGGGAAGCTGTTTTTTGTGCTAGTTGAGTTTTAGTCTTGGTGGTATAGTCAGTGATGTTGGCCAAGTCGAGGACTGGAGCACAAAATGGAGGGGTGGTGGTGTAGGGAGGCAGTGTGGACAAAGAAGAGCGTAGGGGTGGCCAGTCAGGATTATGATATTTGGCCTCTCTTCATCAAGGGATAAGGTCTCTTCAGGAGAAAGACTATCATCAGGCCCATCTTTGGTGGGGGGGGTCTTAAGGTTGTCAAAGAGGGGTAAATTTTAACAGGAGGGAATTTAGCAGGAGCCGTTTTGATCGCAGCGGCCTCAGGGGTGGGGTCTCCTGAATCAGGCATGGGAATAGAGACGGACTCACAAACAAAAGGTGGCCAGGAGTGTCACTGTAAGATTTTTTTCTCCCTCTCTCATGACTCCCTGTACATCAGGGCAATGTTTATGGACTTTGAGTATATCATTTAGTAAATTCCAATAAGAAAAAGCCTGGACTGGAATCTTTTCTGGACCAAAGGTCTCATAAAAATCTCTTAAACAGTTTCCTACTCTGGCCCATCTTTTTTCATCAATAGTCCCCTCTAAGGGAAACCACGGACAAATATCACTCACAAAATAAAAACTTCTTGAGATCCTTTTTCTTAACCCTTACTCCTCGTGTCTTGAGGGACTCTTTGAGGCCCTTAAGCAACAAATCATGTTTACTCAGTGCTTGTCCCATAATTGCGTCGCTCTGTCTTACCTCAAAATGGATCAATTTCACAGACGGGTGAATCTGTGGTGATCACCATGCGGATCTTCACTCACTCCTTCTCTGAAGTGTGGTCCTGTGCTTCGTGGTCGTGATCGACCACTGGGAAGCGATGTTCTCTCGGACCCCAGACACAAAAAGGCCTACATTGGGCGCCAGGTGCCCCGGCCTGTGGGGTTATCGACGGAAACCTAGGGTAGGGGCAAGAGAATGGAAAGGACAAGAGACACGAAGAACGAGAGCAAGACAGGAGGTCTGCTCAAGCTCTGAAAATTTTATTTTGCAGCCACAATATAAGCACAAAGAGGAAGTTCTGCTAAGGGAGTGGGGGAGGGAGGTGGGTGAGCAACTTTCCAAAGAGCTAAATGGTAATCTCAGTTCAAGTGGTCGGAATGCCCTCTCACCAGCTATATGAGAGTCTTAGCTAAGGCCTTGGCTCCCGGCAGTGCCCTACTTTCAATTTAGTCAGATCCTGCATTTAGTTTCCCTTTCAGATCTTCTTTCTCAACTTCAGAAGCAACCAATGGCACAGCTATATATAAGATACTGGGTGCTATACAGCAAACCCTAACAAAAGGACTTTTCAAAGTTAACCCAATTACCAAAAAATGTGATGATAACATTAATTATCCATTGTCTTTTTGAACCCTAAGACAGCGGGAACCTCACATCTCCACTACAGAGCCTATATTTGCTCCCTCCTCCCCCAGTCACCTTTGAAACTTTTACTTTGGTGCAATACACTAACTCCAGTCCAAAGTCTGCTTAGTGTTGTCTCTCCTGTGCTTGTTTTTCAAATTTTGTCTATGAGTGAGACCACCCCATATGCATCTTCTGTTTCTGACTTACCTCATGTAAGTGACTCCTTCAAGCTCCATACAGGATGGGCTGAAAATGGTGAAATCAACATTTTTAATAGCTAAGTAGTATTCCATTGTGTATATAGACCAGACCTTGCTCAGCCACTCATCTGTTGTTGGACATCTAGGTGGATCGTTTTAAAAGTCCTTGGAAAGAGAAACACATGCACAGGCAAATGTGACTCCATATGTTCTAGATCAGTTTTGAAGAATGCAGTATGATTTGCATATTCAATTGAAAGATGTTCGGTCTTTTATTTTATTATTAATTACTTAATTTTAGAAAATGTCAATGAATTTTGAAATTACTTCCTCACAGAATAACAGTATGCGAAAAGAAATCCGGGGACAGCAATATTATTCAGGTATTCATCTTCTAAGTCCTGTATCTTTTCCAGGAAGGTTTAAGCATATAGTGAATATTCCAGGGGTCACTGTGTACCCTCAGTGCCCTGGGAGCTATTAGTCACTGCCCACATACCAGGGGACATGAGCATAGACTATATAAGCCTCTTGGTCTTAGAGTGAGAGACCCCACAAGGAGAGTCCTCCCAGAAAGGAGGAAGCACAAGTGAGCTCTCAGTCAGGATCTCTGCAATGTCAGTCATGGAACTGGAGCAGAGAACAGACTGAAATGCTTCCTCACTGTCCAGAGACTGTGTGTTGGAGGCAGGCCTCTAGTTGAGGCTGAATCCCTCAACTTCTCTGGTCATGGTCTCTGAGCTCTACAGCACTGTAGATATTCTGTATTGGCATAATGCGTCCAAGGAGGGGCTCAGAAAATGCTCTTGTTTATGTGACTGACACTAATTGCTCTCTGTTCCCTCTCATTCCAGGGCACCCTCTTGTCTCCTGGACAGACCAGGAGATTCTGCGCTTCTGTTATGAGTGGGTATTGCTAGCTTGGAGCTGTAACATTTTATGCCACTACTGTCATTCTAGACTGCTATGGCCCCTCCTGGGCCCAGCCCTATGTGATCAAATAAAATGTCAAAGAAACCAATTGAGCTCTGTGTGCTTCTTCTGCTTGCCTGTTGCTTGAGTGGGACCCTAATGTTTAGATGGTCAAGAGTTGATTTGGGGGCCACATCTTCTTTGGGACCGGGGATCTCGCCTCTCCATGCTCCCCACCAGGGCTCTCACATGGAGACTTCTTCTCTGGAGGGCTAAACTGCAACCTGCATGTTGGGATACGTGTAAGCTTGATAGAGCTTAGGGAGAACTCCCCCCATCCATGGATGGAGGTCTGAGAAGATACCCCCTTGTAAATATCTCTTGCCAAGGTGATCAAAGGGGAGAAACCATCTCTCAGACTTAGTTATTCCGTTCTTGACTATCAACCCACAGAAACCTCACTACCTTTCTCCATTATCCGCAGGCCACATGGCTGCCTGCCTTAAGGATCAGTCAGAGTTCACATATGTCGGGCTGTGCCACAGAGAAGAGAGGAGATCCGGAGCGAAGAGGAAACACAAATCTTTATTTGCGCTGGCACCTCAGAGTTGGGTGAGAGAGAAGTAGGTTGGGCCACGTGGTGCTAGCCAAAAAGGCTGCCTCACGCAGTAACCTTTCCTGCGTCTAAACACTAAGTGAATAAGTCAGCCAGAAAGAGAGGTGCAGAAGAAGAAGGGATTTTATGGGAGTAGCTCTCATGAGAATGGGACGGGGGAGGAGTAACCATAGCACTCCAGGGTAGGATAATAACTCTCTCGTGAGAATGGGAGAGGGGAGGAGTAACCAAAGCACTCCAAATATCACAGGGAATGGACAATGTCCTGAGGGCACAACACGGCGGAACAGGCCCTCCAAGAATGTCCCAACTCTCATGGGAACTAGCAATAGACTGAGGGGTCAACATGGCAGATGTGACTGCAGCTGCACAATTAGCCAGCACACATAGTCACCCAGAGTTCACACAACCACCTCAATTTTGATCACTAGAAAAGGCATACTCCATCACACACCTCTCTGACAACAGTCAGTGATGCACCAAACTTCATTTCCTTATAGCTTTGATACCTACCATGCTCTGTTTATCTTTACCCTATCTCACCCTGCTGACTTAACCCCTATGTTTCTCTCAAATACCTTTGGATAATTAAATTGCTTGCATCATGGAGAATAATTGTCTAGACCTTTATGTGTCTCATCAATTCCTGTCATACCAGCCCCCTACCATAGGGGCAAGCTGACCTTTAAGAAATCTGTAATTCCTGACATGTTTGAAATATGTTATTTGTTTGAATTCCTATTTAAGCCCACGTTTTTCTGCCATTAAATGAGAGTGCCTCCATTCTCCCTGGTTTCTCTTGTCTCTATTTTCACGTCATCTCATGAACGAGCGAGGGAGAACCAGACGGTTTGCCTTCCAGCTGGACCTCAACTCACAAGAGTGCCGGCACCTGCAGAGAAAATTTACCAGTAAAGCAGGTCTGCAGATGTTTCATATTCACTTTAATTGTCCCCCTCTCCCCACTGAAATTCTCTCCGTCCTAGCATTTTAAGTGAAAAGGAGAAAACGTCCATAGAGACTTGTGGGATCATATTGCTGGCATTCCTGAGGTCGGAGGATATGACCAGAATCCATAATTTTCTTGTGGGGCAGGAGCAATGCTGGGTCCTGAGAGAAAACGAGGCTGAGTGTGGGGGCATTCCTGGGTTCAGATAGGCAAGGCACAGGGGGTCCTTTGTAGGGCATCTATACAGCATAAAAGAAAAACAAAAACCCGATGACTCAAAATTCACTCCCCACACCCTGAGCCCCTCAAGTCTAGCAGCGGGTGTTTCCAGGGATAAAACTTGGGGGCTCACCATGTAACTCCTGTGCTCTACTGCTTCAGCTCTCCCAGCCCTCAACCCATTGAATAAGGCAGGCATCATCGAGAAGAGACACTGGGCCAGAACACTGTAACATGCAGACCATGGCACAAAGAGGATGCAGTAAGAGTGTGGTCATCTAATGAAGGTTTTGGGATAAAGATGGGTGACTCGTGAGGTGAAATCTATGGGATCACTTTTCTTAGAACAGAAATTTGATTTATTCATGACTGGTAGGGCTTTGGATATCTGAACAGAACTTTGAGATCTCTCAGAAGTGAAGCTGAAGCTGACAGAATCATGCCATTTTGTTGAGAGACACTAGACTTTGTCCACATGTATAAAGTTTAATCATAGAAAACCCGGTGGGTTGTACTGTCAAGCTCAGGCAAATGCCTACCTTCTACAGCCCCAGTGCACATTCAAGCAACATCTTACTCCTGCCAGCAATCAGATTTAACAGGGCCCAGGCTGGGCGAGGGTGTGTAGCAACCAGATCTCACACAAGTATTTTTAACACAGTCCATTATTTCAGCCCCTTAGGACAATGGTTTCTCAGTGTGTGTGTGTAGTCATACAAGTGTGTGTATCAAGGGAATTCTGTCATTTTCAATAACTATTCCAAGGACAGTGTAAAAAGATGCCATTCCAACATGTGTTAGTGAAGTTGAATGGAATCTCCAGGGATTAAAAGTTTGCTTTTGCTTATGTTTGTGAACCATATCAGTGAAAGACTATTGGTATGTTTCTCACAGCTGTGATTCTTTGTGCTGTGAAATGTAGACATCATTTCCTTCCAATTTGCTCAGAAGAAAAACAGGTGGCAAAACAATGTTGTGGTACAGAGATGAAGATCAAACTGGAAGTTTAAGCTTGTAAGACTGATGTTTTCCAATGCACATATCTCTTTAGCTGCCCTGTTTTGGATCTTCTCAAAGCAGTAAATCAGGGAAACTCCTTGAGCATTCTGAAGATTTTTTTACGTCTTTAGTATAGAAGACTATATTAATATATTTGTATGCTATTAACATTAGCATATTGTACTTTGAAGAATATTGTCCAACTATAATTTTATTTCCAAGAGATATACTTAGTGAGCAAAAGAGGGAGCAGAGCTCTGCTTCAGCACATGAAGAGCAGGGGATCAAAACCAGGACTGTTGTGATGTCTCCTCTTTCATTTTTGATCCTATTTATTTTGGTCATCTCCCTGTTTTCTTTTGTGAGTCTGGCTAAAAGTTTGTTAATTTTGTTCACTATTTTGAAGAATCAACATTTACTTTCATTGATCTTTAGTATGGTTTTCTTATTTCAGTGTCATTTATTTCTACCCTAACTTTAGTGATTACTGTCATTCTGTATGTTTTAGGGTTCCTTTGCTGTTCTTCTAGGTCTTTAAGACGTGCAATCAGGGTGCTTATTTGTGCTTTTTCTTGGTTGCTAATGTGTACTTGTATGACTAAGAACTTCCCTCTCAGTACTGCCTTAGTTGTGTCCCAAATACTTTGATAGCATGTGTCTTCATTTTCACTGAACTCTCGAAAGATAATGATTTCTTCCTTTCTTTCCTCTTTGACCCAGTAGTTGTTAAGGAGTGTACTGTTGAGCTTCCACTTTCTGGAACTATTAAGAATCCCAGAAGCCCTTTTGTTCTTTTTCTTCACTATAGGCAATGGGAGCCTGAGGGCTTTTAAACTATAAGTAGGCTTCTTAGCTTCATCCGTCACTCATGACCAAGAGATAAAGCAGGGTGTGAGAGAGATAATACAGTGCTTATGCAAAGACACCCTCACACCCCAAGCATCCAAAGCTCCAGGCTCAACTCAGCTTCTCTGCCACGTCAGGCAGCACTGCTGGGTCCTGTGAGTTTCTCAACACTCCAGTTTATAGTCTGTAGGTTCTGGGACAACTATTCACTATGTTCTCATCAGGAGAACTACGTGGAAAGGATCCTATCACACAACCCTTCCAATAGGCCACCAAGGTGTAGATCTTCTCCTGAGTTTCCAGGTCAGTTCCCTGCCCTGTGGTGTCAGCTCAGGCCCTCCAACCTAGTGCTCCAGCCTCTGAGGGCAGTAGCAATGGAGACTCACATTTGCACTTGGTGAGTCTTAAGGGAGTCCTCTCTTCCCTTCAGCATTCTTTTTGTTTGTAAAACAGACTGGAGGTGTTCCTTTTCTTCCCTGTAGGCTATCAGAGCCTGAGGGCCCTTAAAGTCTAAGTAGGATTAATATTTTTATTTTTTTTAACACAATCACTCACTCCTGCTGAAGAGATAAAGCAGGGTGGGGGGGGGGGAGATAGCATAGTGGTTATGCAAAGAGACTCCCATGCCCAAGGCTCTAAAGTCCTGTGCCCAATTCAGCTGCTCTGATAGAAGCTAGAGTCAGGCCACGGAGCAATCCTTGGCTCTGAGAGTTTCTAAAAAATACTCTTGTTTGGACTCTGTGTTTTCTGAGGCAACTATTCAATGTGTCCCCCCAATTCTTCAGGAGAATAATGTGGAAAGGCTCCTACTATACAGCCTCACTTCCAGACCACTGGGATTGTATGGCTTCTCCTGAGTTGCCTGATCTGTTCTTTCTCCTGCTGTCAGCATAGGGGCTCCAGGCTGCCTTCCAGCCTCCAAAGAGCAGTAGCAATGGAGACTAACATTACATTCGGTCAATCTTAGGGGATCCTCTGCTTCTTTCAGCAGTCACTCCCAAGAAGATACATGCTTTTGGGTACATGCTCTTAAGAATCACTTCTTAGCTCCTCTGGACCCACGAGCCACACAAGTTGGAGATCACTCCTGAATTGGTGGGTTCCTAAGGGGTCCAAGTCTAGTCTTGTTGGTTCTCAGGTAATCTTCTTTGCTATTCTCAGTTGACTGGAGAGAGGTGAGAAACACAGCTGCTACTACTCAGCTACCTTGCCTCAAAAAGTGTTACAAGTGTTTTTCTTTCTCTAATGCCACTTCCCTCCAATTTCTGTATCTATGCAAAATAAATCAACAAATAGATAGAAATAGGAAACTAAAGGAGCTAATCGTAGCTAAGGTCTGAGTCTTATCTTGTTGCATTCTCAGTTGATCTTCTTTGCTATTCCTTGTGCTTGGGGAGAGGTGAGAAACACAGCTGCTGCTACTCTGTAGCCTCACCTGAGGAAGTCCTACAAGTGTCTTTCTATCTTTCTCTATTCTCCCTTCCCTCCAATTTCTGTCTCTACTGAACATAAATAGATAGAAATAAGAAACGAGTCCAGAATTCAAGTAACTCAAAAAGTAGGAAGCCACCACCTCCCAACCCCCTACCAGATATCTCTGCATGCCTTGCTATGAGATTGTTCCCTGGAATCTCTCTCTCTCCCCTAGAAGGTCTGGCTCCTGGAATGTATGGAGCTGAGTGGACTGAGACTGCTCTTGGTCCTCATTGTCCCTCTGCTAAGTGCTGGGGGGGGGGTGGATACTGAAGGCTTTGTGCCCCCAGAGGTAGCCTAAATGCCTCTCAGCTGTGATCCTAGGAGGGAGCCTAGGTGGAAAGGCTCTATCCTAAAGCTCGGGTGCCAGGTGATCAAGGACAGAGAAGAGTTGAGGTTACTGATTCATCTGACATGATGGATCATGAATTGAACAATTAAGCTTTGTGTAAAACAATGATAACACAGGTGAAGACAGCATATTGAATCTTCAGGTCTTTCTATTAGAATTAAACTTGGGTCACAGACACACACACACACACATTCTTCTTTTTTGTGGGGGGGCATTAGGTCATGAACTCAAGGCAACACATACTGGAATCATTGTACCTCGTCATTGATTTAATATACAGAAATGAAAGTACAAATCAAACATTTTCTATTGCTGATGTTATCTTAAAGATTTTTCCACTTACGACTGACTTTTTCAGGTAGAAACAACAAGATAGAGAGTCAGAGGGCAAGTAACCACAGAACGGAAGTTGGGCAATAGTGCAGCGGGTTAATCCCAGGTGGGAAAAGCAAAAGGACCCGCTTAAGGATCCAGATTCGAGCCCCTAGTTCCTCACCTACATGGGAGTCACTTCACAAGTGGTGAAGCAGGTCTGCAGGTGTCTATCTTTCTCTTCCCCTCCTCTCTCCATTGCTCTCTGTCCTATCCAACAATATCAATAACATCAACAATACAACAGGGATGACATCAGGGACAACAACAATAATAACTACAACAATTAAAGAACATGGGCAACAAAAGGGAATAAAGATAGAAATAAGGAAATATATTTAAACAAACAAACAAACAACAACAACAAAAAAACCACAGATCAATTTCCTTCAATGTGATAGAGGAAGTTCTTGAACCTGGGTCACAGATAAGGCTAAGCAGTGCACTGTCAGTGAGCTGTTTTGCTGACCCAAATATGCTCCACTTTAGACTAGCTGTAGAAAATAAGAAGTCTAGTGGTCTAGTCTGGGGTGTGGTGCAGTGGATAAAGCATTGGTTTATCAAGCATGAGATCACAAGTTTGATCCCTGTCATCATATGTATTAGTGTGATGTCTAGTTCTTTCTTTCTCTCCTCCTATCTTTCCCATGATGAGATAAAATAAAATATTAAAGAAAATAAGAAGTTGACTATCATCCCCTCCTATCTCTATTTATTCCTTTTTTATCCAAAAAATTGAGAAAAATGTTTAGGGTGAACTCTGGTTGGAATTTCAGGAAAGGTGCTATTTCAGGTCCTGTAGTAAGAATCTAGAATGATCCATTTCCCAAGGTTTCAACATATTTAGAGACTAGGAACCCCTACTTACACACTACCTTTGATTTGTGGTAAAAGCATAGCATCTGAAGCTTTCTATGGGTTTATCTTTAACAAGAGCCAGCCATGAGGGCAGTCCATAGTAAAAGCTAGAGCATGTATCACTGATGTGTCCTGCAATTCCTGTACTTATATATTGAGCAGTGTTGAAAGAGAGAGAGACAGAGAAACAGGAAGAAATAGACACAGACAGAGGCAGCAGGAAGGGGCAGAGAGGGATTATGGAGAGTATATATCTCTATCACTGCATTATTTTCCCCATAAAGATTAAAATAAAACTTTAAAATATGGGAGGTGGTGAAGGTGGCATGCTCCTGCCTGACAGCCACTGTTGGCAGAACACCCTTTTGCAAAAGAATAAATGTCCATGTTCAATTCTTTCAAAAAAAAGCAGGAAACTCTCACTTTGATCTAAATTTCCAGACTGTTACCAGTCACTCCCAAGAAGATATGGGCTTTTCACCCCAGGAATCACTCCTTAGCCCCTCTGTCCACAAGCCACAGACCTGCATTGACTCGTGAATTGATGGGTGCTCAAAGTGGTCCTAGTGTAGTATAATTTAATTTTGTTAAAAAAAAACCCTCTGTAATCAATCTTTGTGACTTAAGTATTATGCTAAATGTTGCTAAATGAAGGCCTGGGTGAAGATTGTTTTATTAGCTTAGTCAGGACTCACTGTCTCTCCAAGTTGAATGTGACAATACTTCATCCCATAACATTCTGTGAAGTCCCTAGGCATGTTTACTTGTAAATAGATGGGCATTGAGACTGTATTGGAGGAACACTGTTGAGTTGATGAGACATTTGGCCACACTTGAAGGTTCTGGATGTGGTGTGTCTGTGATTCAAGCACACTGTGTGTGGTGCTCTGGATCCTTTCATAAGTGTGGAGGCTATGGTGTGGGCCTGTTGTGATCACACCATATGCACCTCCACACTTGTCTGCTGGATCAGCCAGCAAGCCACAGTGACCTCTATCCTTGAATCCTGGATCAACCTGCCAGCCAAACCACCTGTGAGTACCCGCCAGTGGACAAGGAAACCCAATTTAACCAATCCTTATATCTTTTAAACTATTACACAATTAAGAGAGCCAGTTGGTCAGCCTTAGTGAACTGCACAGGTAGGTTACCATGTGTCAATATCTGGGTTCAAGCCTCTGATTCTCACCTACATTGCAAAGCTTCAGAATCAGTGAAGCTGGTCTGTAAGTGTCTATTTTATCTGTCTCTCTCTCTGGCTCCATCTCTCCTTTTTCTCTACCCATTTCCATTACTTTTTTTTCTGCAAATAGACATGGATCCACAATAAAAACTATTAAATTGGCTCTGGCATTGTTACTTTGAAGAGACTGGGTGTAGGTTGTTTTTATTATTTATTTGACACCAGGAATATCACTAGGGCTGTGCCAGCACTATAAATCCACAACTCTCTGTGGACGTTTTCTCCTTTACACATAAAATTCTAGGACAGAGAGAATTTCCATGCAGAGAGGCGGACAGCGAAAGTGAATATGAAACATCTGCAGACTTGCTTCACTGGTAAATTTTCTCTGCAGGTTCTGGTTTACCCCTCCAGCAAAGAAGTCTTCATGTGAGAGCCCTGGTGTGGAGCATGGAGAGGATGGATCTCCGGACCCAAAGAAGCTGTGCCCCTCAACTCAACTCTTGACCATCTAAACTTTAGGGTCCTTGGCTGAGGCATAAGGAGGACACAGGAAACCCGAAGAGCTTTCAGTATTTGTGGAAGCAGAGGAAGCAATGGGCAGGCCCAGAGCCCAGCTCTGCCTGCTCAGGGAGTGTGGATGCTAGGCCAGCTGCTGTCTCAGTAGGACAGTGCAAGTCCCAGTGACAGAGAAGATACCAACCTGAGAAGATGTGGATGCTGCTTTGTTGCAGGAGTCTGTCCAGGGCTGCTTGACAGGGGCAGGCCCAGGGATGTCTCCTGGGCCTGTGCTTGGGTTGTTGGGTGTCTTGGCCCAGCCCCTTCACATGGATGAACATGTGCTGACACTGCAAGGAGCTCTTCAGCATGCCCCTCCCCCTGGCTGATGGTTTTGGCTGATTTCCAGTGCATGCTTCTCAGTTCTTCATTGGCTAGCTATACCCACTCATAACAGAGGCTCAGAATCTCCTGGTCTGTCCAGGAGACAAGAGGATGCCCTGGAAGGAGAGGGGACAGGAAGCAATTTTGTTAGTCACATGAACAAGAGCATTTTCTGAATGCCTCCCTGGATACATTGGGCCAATGCAGAATATCTGTAGTACTGAAGAGCTAAGAGACCCTGACCAGAGAAGGTGAGGGCTTCAGCCTCAACTAGACACCTGCCTACAACACACAGTCTCTGGACAGTGAGGAAGCATATCAGTCTGGATTCTGCTCCAGTTCCATGACTGACATTGCAGAGATCCTGACTGAGAGCTCACTTGTGCTTCCTTCTTTCTGGGAGGACTCTCCATGTGGGGTCTCTCACTCTCAAAGCCAAGAGGCTTATATACTCTATGCTCATGTTCCCTGGTATGTGGGCAGTGAGTGATAGCTCCCAGGGCACTGAGGGTACACAGTGAACCCTAGAATATTCACTATATGTTTAAACCTTCCTGGAAATGATACAGGACTTAGAAGATGAATACCTGAATAATATTGCTGTCCCCGGAGTTCCTTTCTCATGCTGTTATTCTGCGAGGAAGTAATTTCAAAACTCACCGACATTTTCTAAAATAAATAAAAAGAAAATAAATAATAAAATAAGACTTACCATCTCTTAATTGAATATGCAAATCATGCTGCATTCTTCAAAACTGATCTAGACATATAGAGTTGCATTTGCCTGTGCATGTGTTTATCTCTCCTAGGAATTTTTAAACAGTCCACCAGAGTACCACCTTCTGTCACCCCTGCAGCAACAAGAATACTGAGAGAGGAAGTGACCCAGAGTGATCAAGCCTGGGCAGCAGGAGCTCAGAGGAGTGTGTGAATGTCTGAAGCCTCCGCTCAGGGTCTGCAGAGAGTGGTATTGGTCTGTATGCTTGCAAGCCCTTGCTGGATCCCATTACTCACAGCAGTTGAAAAGCAATACCACAGAAATGTCTAAGAGTCTGGGTCTCAAGAGAGAAAATGCTAGATTCTGCTTCCTGTCTCAAAACACAAATGTGATCCCTCCTCATTTAATTCCCAGTGTGGATCTCCTAGTCTTTCTCAGAGTGCAGGATATCAAGCCAAACCTATCAGATCCTAAAAGGATTTCCCAGTGTGGAGAGATCAGAGCTGTTGGTAGAGCCTATGTCTTCATGACTATCTGAATTTTTATCCAGTCCACATATGGCTGAGAAAAAGTCAACCTCCCCAGGAAACCCACTCCCACAAATCACCAACATATTGGTTTTTGACTTTTTCATCATTAAATAATTCTGATCAAAGATTGTTACACTGGATCTCTTTCCTTGCTGGAGGTGGTCCCAGAGTTCCTATGATTTCCTAGATATTTTGAAATCCCAGCCTCCTCCACCCCTTATAAAGGAGTTGACTAGGCTGGGTTTCACACACCCTCCACACCCTCTTTGACATTAAGTCTAGTAATCACATCAGTGACTCTGAAGAGTTTTTTTAAAAATTTTTTATTAAGAAAGGATTAATGAACAAAAACATAAGGTAGGAGGGGTACAACTCCACACAATTCCCACCACCCAATCCCCATAACCCACCCCCTCCCATGATAGCTTTCCCATTCTCTAGCCCTCTGGGAGCATGGACCCAGGGTCGTTGAGGGTTGCAGAAGGTAGAAGGTCTGGCTTCTGTAATTGCTTCCCCGCTGAACATGGGCATCTTTGCAGCCTCTGGAACACGGTTTGATTGACAACCATTAGCATGCTACTTTTAGTCTATGCTTCTTTGGCTCCTGCTCATAGATCAAAGGCACAGTTTCTTCTGGCTCTTTTTTTTAAGAAGTTGAAGCAAGACACTTCCTCTTTTGCAAAAGGGCAGTGCTGTCAACAGTCGCTGTCAGGCAGTAGCACACACCCTTCACCTGCGTCCCATTTAAAAAAAAAATTCTTTATTGGGGAATTAATGTTTTACATTCAACAGTTAATACAATAGTTTGCATATGTATAATATTTTTTCAGTTAATTTTAATAATCCCAGAAGCCCTTTTGTTTTTTTCTTCCTTGTAGGCATAGGGAGCCTGAGGAATTTTAAACTATAAGTGGCTACTTAGCTTAATCCCTCACTCATGATCAAGAGATAAAGCAGGGTTGGGGAGAGATAATACTGTGTTTAGGCAAAGAGACTCACGCCCCAAGCATCCAAAGCTCCAGGCTCTACTCAGCTTCTCTGCCAAGCCACGCAACATTGGTGGCCCTGTGACTTTCTAAACACTACAGTTTATAGTCTGTTGGTTCTGGGACAACTATTAACTATGTTCTCATGAGGAGAACAATGTGGAAAGGTTTCTACCACACAGCACTACCAGTAGGCCACCAAGGTGTAGATCTTCTCTTGAGTTTCCAGCTCAGTTCCCTGTCCCATGATGTCAGCACAGGGCCTCCAACCGGGTGCTCCAGCCTCTGAGGGCAGTAGCAATGGAGACTCACATTTGTACTAGGTGAGTCTTAGGGGAGACCTCTCTTCCCTTAGGCAGTCTTTTTGTTTGTAAAACAGACTGGAGTTTGTGCCACAACCAGTGAACTGCTAGACTGTTACCAGCCACTAAATCTCTCAATTGAATTTCCTAGCCAGGGTGTCAAGTACCATGGCTAGGTAGGGTTTAGACACTTGTTTCCTATAATAAATGATAAGTATCACTCTAGACAAACATTAGAGAATACAAGAATTCAGGAGAAGTCCAGAAGATTCAAATGTTGCCTTTACATATGCTTACAATGTTTTACACAAAAGTTACTTATTCAGTACATGATCCATTGTGTGTAGATGACTCAGTAACACCAGACATTAGGAGAGGGGCAATGAGGACCCAGAACACTCTCAGTCAATTCAGCTCTATAGACTCGAGGATCCGGTGCTACTGGGGTGATGCTTCCAAGGATGAGGCCCATAGAAGGCCATGCATAGATAGCTGTGGAGGTTGGGACATGGCTTTCCTCTTTTTTATTTACTTGAATTCTGGAATTGCTTGTTTATACCTATCTACTTATTTCCTACGGATACAGACAGAAATTTAAAGGGAAGGGTGGATGGAGAAAGATAGAGAGACACTTGTAAGATTTCTGGAGGTGGGGCTACAAAGTAGCAGCAGCTGTGTTACTCACCACTCCCCAGTCACATAGGAATAGCAAAGAAGATCACCTGAGAATGCAAGAAGACATGACTAGGACATGACTAGGACAACTTTGGGAACTTGCCAAGTCACAAGTGGACATTGAGTGCCTGTGGAACTTCCAGGGGCGGGGCACCTGGTTCCACGTGGATAAGAGCTCCTTGGGCATGCTGCCATCAGGGTGCCAGTTGCATGGAGGAAAAGGCTTGCTGCGTATGAGTCAGGAACAAGAATTGGGGGATTCCTTTGCCAGGCTACTGCTGCAGAGTGTGTGGATCCCTGCAAATGGCCACCACCGGTGTAAGACAGAAAGGTCCCTCAGGAATATGAAGTCCCTACTGTGGCTTTTGCCAGAGAGTCCAGGAGGAGGCAGGGCTGGAGGGTAGGTGATGGGGGCCCAGAAGTAGCAACAGGGGATCTGAAGGTTTCGTGCCCAAGCTGCCTTGCAACTGCCACAGCCTACAGAGGAGGTGCCTGCCCAGCATTGATTGAGTGGGAAGTGGGGCATGGGTTTGCGCACGGTGGAGCAGCTGAGCCAGGTTCAGACACCAAGTCCCATGGCCTGGCACGGTGTGGCACAGCTGGGCTATGTAAAGCACAGACTGAGTCTTTTTAATACATAGGCTGGGTCTTTGATATGTTGACTCTCTCAAGATTCTTGACCACGGAGAACAGAAACAACAGGTGGCACAGATATATACAAATTATTTCAAAGGATATAAATTATGGTGTTGTTGGGTATTATACAGCAAATACTTGCAAATGGATTTTTAGAAGTTAAGACAATTACCAAATAATGTGATAACAGTAACTATCCATTGTCTTCTTGAATCCGTAGACAGCAGGAACCTCACATTACCACTATAGAGCCTATACTTCCCCCAGTTCTGAATCCTTAGAATGGGGTGTACTTTCCTGCATGCTTCTCTCATTTCATACCAAATAATATTACATCCACCGATCCCATACTAGTCAACACAGTGAGTACTACCTCAGCATGCTTCACTTCAATCTCTGTCCAGAGACTTCTGGTGGGGAATGACAGCCCTTCAACTTCATTACTTGTTTGAGATTTTTCTTTCATAGTATTATCTAATTCCATTCCAGGTGGTTCACGTCCTAACAAAGTCTCACAATCTAGATATAGACAGGTCCCGTGAGATACAGCATATGTTTACACATATTCATAAACTAGGGCAACACATATATCTGAAAGCAAAAGTACACAATAGTCTGTAGTGAGTACCCCCAACACTTCATCTGCACTATACCAGGCTTTAGGTCCATGACTGCTCAACAGTTTGTTTGGCTTTGTATGTTAATTCTCTTTTGAGCCACCAGGTTCCAGATGCTAGGATGATGCCTATGAGAATTCCCTGGACAGATGACCCCGCCATGTTTCCTGGAACTCCACTTCCCCAGAGACCAACCTACTAGGGAAAGAGAGAGGCAGGCTTGCAGTATAGATCAACCAGTCAAAGCCCTTGTTCAGCGGGGAAGCAATTACAGAATCCAGACCTTCACACTTCTGCATCCAACAAAGTCCCTGGGTACATACTCCCGGAGGAATAAAGCTATGATGGGAAGGGATGGGATACAGAAGTCTGGTTGTGGGAATTCTATGGAGTTTGACCCCTCTTATCCTATGGATTTGATAATGTCTTGTTTTTTTAAACTTATTTTTAATTTAAGAAAGAATAAATTAACAAAACCATATGGTAGGAGAGGTACTACTACACACAATTACCACCACCCAATCTCCATATCTCATTCCCACTCCTGATAGCTTTCCCATTCTCTATCCCTCTGTGAGCATGGACCCAGGGTCATTGTGGGTTGCAGAAGATGGAAGGTCTGGCTTCTCCAGTTGCTTCCCTGCTGAACATGGACGTTGACTGGACGTTCCATACTCGCAGTCTGCCTCTCTTTCCCTAGTAGTGTGGGTCTCTGGGGATGCAGAGCTCCAGGACACTGTGGTGGGGTCTTCAGTCCAGGGAAGCCTGGCCGGCATCCTGATGGCATCTGGCACCAGGTGGCTGACAAAAGAGTTAACATACAAAGTGAAATAAATGGTTGAGTAGTCATGGACTCAAAGGTTGGACTAGTGGAGAGGAAGTATTAGGGGGGTACTCACTGCAAACTCTAGTGTACTTCTGCTTTCAGGTATATATTTTGCACTAGTTTGTGGATACATGTGAACATATGCTCTCTCTCTTACAGAACCTGGTCTATATTTAGGTTTGGGGACTTTGTTAGAAAGTGAACCACCTGGGATGGAATTAGAGAATAGTATGCAAGGAAAGGTCTCACCTGAGTAATGAAGCTGAGGGTTGTCATTCCACACGTGAAGTCGCTGGACACAGTCTGAGCTCAAGCATGTTGAGGTGGCAATCCTTGCGTTGATTAGGTTGTGATCGGACGATGCAATATTATTTGATATGGATTGGGAGAGGCAGGCGGGAAAGTGGGCCCTATCCTAAGCTTCCAGGACTGGGGGAAATATAGGCTTTATAGTGGAGATGTGAGGTTCCTGCTGTCTTAGGTTTCAAAAAGACAATGGATAGTTAATGTTATCATCACACTATTTGGTAATTCGGTTAACTTTGAAAAGTCCTTTTGTTAGGGTTTGTTGTAAAGTACACAGTATCTTTTAGATAGCTGTGCCATTGGTTGCTTCTGAAGTTGAGAAAGAAGATCTGAAAGGGAAACTAAAAACAGGAACTGACTAAATTGAAAGTAGGGCACCAAAGTAAAAAGCCTGTGGTGAGGGGTTGACATTCAGCTTCCTGGGCAGGTAGGGGGTGGGGGGGTGGGACACAGTCTTTTGGTGGTGAGAATGGTGTTTATGTACACTCCTAGTAAAGTGTAGTCATATAAATCACTAGTTTATTAACATGAGAGTGGAGAAATTAATTGTATGTCTTGAAGTTTTTAAAACACAGACTGAGTTTTTGAATATATAGGCTGTGTATTTGATATGCGGACTCTCTCAAAAGCCTAGACTAATGTCTCCTTTTTTAAATAAACAATAAAAAAAGAAATTTCCAAATCTTCTTCCACTCATAGGGGTTCTCTCCAGTAGGTATTCTCAGATGGATAACTGAGAATGTGATTTGTCTAAAAGGGTTGCATTAAAAGGGTTTGTGTCTTGTATGAGTCGACAAGATGCACAGACTGTGAGAACTCCCAGTGATAATGCAGTTCACGGTGTTATGAATTCACATATAAATGATTTTATGCCTGACCATCAGCCAATTCTGGAGGAAGTAGATTCTTAGGATTCTTGATTTCAAAGTGTGCCTTGAAGGTCTTAGGTTCTGACATTTGTGTACTACAGAGAGTGCCGGAATGTATTAAGGTATTTTTGGCTGCAGTCTTGTGATCATGTCCTTCTTCTTTTGTCCAGCTCTCTTTGAACATTTTTCTCCTGGGACTTAATCTTGTGCTGTCCAAAATCCATATCTGGGCTGGGACCTTTAGCACATGGTTTGAGAGGACTGGGGAGGTACCCGGGGAGGGGAATGGAGGGGGGAGCACAACCAGTCGTGTTTAGGTCTCTTCCACCCACCTGGGAAGTGAAAGAGGAACCAGGACACAACAACTTTCACCTGGCACTCTCTGCTGCCACTGATGTCACTGCACATGCCCACTATCACCTTGGCCTTGCAAGAAGCCACTCCAACACATGCCTGCCCTCGCACACTGCCATAAGTTTTTTTTTTACAAGAGTAAGAAAAAAAGAAAAACAGATACCATAGCAAAAGCTTTCCTCAGTACAGAGGGCATGAAACTGCGTCATGCACATGGCAAAGAACATGCTATCCAAGTGAGTTATTTGTCTGTCCCTGAACTCTGTAATCATTGATGCAGAGCACAGATGGTTTGCAGACCCATGGATCACTGTCGTATTGGTGGATTAATTGCAATAAACACTGATTGTCTTTCTCCTGGATTGTAAATCAAGGACTTCACCTAGTCTCACTACCCCTGTCAAAGGATCAAGAATAAGAATTCCTCCTGGCATCCCAAGACACACCCCCTCCCCACCTGAAAAGGGTGGGGCTTTTCTAAAATAGATGGTGTTTAAACTAGATGATCTGGATTCATGTAAGTGCTGTTTTCCAGAGGTTAGAATGCTTTGCATAGGTCATACTTGCCCAAACTTGTAATCGCCAAATTAAATTAAATTAAATTCATCCAGTATGTAATGTATTTCTTAAATGTGCCCTTTAGGCTTGATCCAAGAGTCTGCCTTCTCAGAAATCCTGAGGTCCACCCTCCGAGTAAGAGAGGAAACAGAAAGTTAGTATTTATGTAGTCAAAATGTTGTTAGTTCCATTTCTGGAAACCAGAATTCTACTCAGTTCTAGTTTATGGTGGTGCAGAGGATTGAATGAGGGACTTTGGTGTCTCAGGCATGAGACTCTCTTTGCATGACAACTTTGCTATTTCACCCACTCATCAAAATGCCTTCATGACTGCATTATGAATAATGAAATAATTTAACCCATTATAGAAATGAAAGTACAAATCAAACAGATTTTGTGGTTGATGCTCTCTGAAAGATTTTTCTACTCGGGTTGGCCTATTTCAGGCAGAATGAACAAGAGCCAAATTTCCTTCAGTGTGGTAAAGGAAGGTTTTGTACCTGGAAACAGATATGGAAAAGCAGTGGACTGTCAGTGAGCTGTTTTGCTGGCCCCAACTTACTCCATTTCAGTCTATGTGTAGAAAATAAGAAGTCTAGTGGTCTAGTTCAGGATTTGGTCTAGTTTATAAAGCATGAGATCCTGAGTTGGATATCTATCAGCACATTTACCAGAGTCATGTCTAGTTCTTTCTCTCCTATCTTTCTCATAATTGATATGATATGATATGATATGACAGAATATAATGAATGAATTTAAAAGATGCCAGCAAAGCAGAACATTGCTGAAACTCCTCCAGGGAGCCTTGTGAAAACAGAATGCTCCATTATGTTAATCCCTTCTGCTCTGGGCGAAGGAGTTCTGAACCAATTTTCAGGGGTGAAGGAGAGAGTGCAGTGGTTATGCAAAGAGACTCCTGCCTGAGGCTCTAAGTCCCATATTCAACCCCTCCCTGGCCAAACCACCATAAGCCAAAGCTGAGCAATACTCTGGTAAAAATAAATAAATAAATAAATAAATAAATAGGAAAGAAAGTATAGAAGGTTTCACAGCAGCTCAGACTACTGCTCATTAAGAGCAAACAAGTGAGGAGAGGGGTTCCAAAGCAGTCTTGGGTCTTCCTAGTGAGACTGTTGCTGTAAATGGCTCTGGATAGGCTTCAGGTCACTTTATTTTTCTTTGTCATCCCCAAGGCCAAGGTCTCCTACAGGAGTAATATCACAGCTCTCAAGCCTTTCTCTTTTTCAGGTAACTCCAGGGTAGAGGAGCACTGGGGCTGCTTCCATTTCCATGGCACTCCCCTGTGATGCCCTGACTTGAACCTAAGCTGTGAGAATGCCCTACTCAGTGAGCCAGCTCTCTGCCCAGGCCACACATTTTCTTTCTTTTTCTTATTTTATATAAAAAGTATACTACTTTGGTACGTGCAGTGCTGGGAATCAAACTGGGACCCTCAGGATTTCAAGGCTGTATGTCTGCCAATGAAGCTAATCCCTTCAATGATTATTTGGTTACTGTTTTTTTTTTTTTTTTTTTCTGGTGCCAAGACTATTTTTTTCTTATTCTCTAGCGTGATTGCTGGGGCTCAGTACCTACACTAGGAATGCACAGGCCTTGGAGGCTATTTTTCCTTGTTGTTGCCTTCATTGTTTATTGTTATTATCCCTGTTGTTATTGAATAGGACAGAGAGGAAATGACAGGGGGAAGAAAGATAAGCATCTGCTTTTCCACTTATTAAGTGACACCCACTGCTGGGGGGAATCAAGGGCTCAAACCAGGATCCTGAGCGGGTCTTTGCACTTCATGCCATGTGCAATTAACTCACTGATCCCCTTTCCAAGAACGTTTTTAATATCCCAGGGTATACTTTTCCTCATTTGGTGAGATGAAGAGTGAGAGAGAGACAAAGAATGGGGAGATATTCTAGTACTTGATGTCTTTCAAGCGCTATGCTACACAATGAGATATCTCTCTACCTTTAATAAAAAGGTTTATTTATTAATGACAATTAGAAGGAAAGAGAACAAAACAAGATAGGCCTATGAGTTGCAGGGTCTAAAAATCAGGGCCTAATGCTTGAGGGTCCAATCCTTTATACATTAAACACCCCCAGAGTATCAGACACTTTTCCCAGTAACTTTTCTTTTTTCTTTCTTTTTTTACTGGAATTTTGTTCAGCTTTGTGGTTTGAGTCGTGGTCCAAATGTGCAGAGATTCCACACTGCCTCTGCTCTGATATGGGCAGGAGGCCTGGAGGTCACAGAGTGCAGAGATGTGTCTGCTCCTGTCTGCTTCTAGCAGTATGTGAGACCCAAGTCAGAACTTATAAAGGCCTAGGGTGTGATTCCCTAAGACTGTCTGGGTCATAGGTGTTCTGGGGAATACCTCGTTGCCAGTGTCCTGGTCATAGCTCACAGTTATGGCAGGTCAGGTCCACCTTCTACGAGAATTCAGCCCTGGAGCGAGGCCAGGGGTCCTGAGTGGGGAGACTCAGGGCTCCTGCGTGTAGACGAGGGGTGTTCTAATGGAAAGTGGGGGACATTGAGGAGGTGAAATGAGTGGTTCTTAGGAGCAGACATTTCGGTTCTCAGGAACACAAGAGGGGTCCTGGGTGGGAGATATGTTGGGATCTGAGGGTGCTTGGGTACTGTGAAGAAGACCAGAGGGGTTCTGTGGTAAGGTATGGGGGTCTTGAGGGGAACAACTGGAGAGTACTTAAGGGAGACATGAAGGTTTTCTGAAGAAGAATGGGAGCTTTGTTGACAAAGCATGGGGCTCTAATGGTTATAGTGGGTCTTCAAGGGGACTAAGGGAGCTAAGGTGCAGACATGGTCTCCTAAGCGGGTGCAAAAGGAGATCCATAAGGAAATTGTTAGGGTTCTGAGGAGGGAGAACTTATGGGGTATGGGGGCTGGAGGTAGAACATCAGGAGACACTAAGTGGGCCCTTGAAGTCCTCAGGTGTTGGGCACAAGAATATCATGAGGTGATTAGAGAGCCCTAAAGAGGCACAAGGGGGACTGAGCAGAGAGAGCTTAAGGGTACTCTGCTGGGTGAGGAGTAAGGAGTTCTGAGGAGACATAGAGGGTCCTGAGGAGTGCTCTTCAGGGTCCTGAGGAGATTAGGGGGCCCTAGAATGTAACAGTGGATCCTAAAAGAGGTGCTGCAGAAAGGGGGTCTTTCATGGAGCCATTGAAGACTACAGAAAGGGTACTTCAGGCTTGAGGGAGGCATCATGGAGGATTCCTCAGTTAGGAGAATATGACAGGAAGCCATTGAGTTCTTCTGGGGGAAGGGAAATACAGGGTCCTACAGAAAACGAAGCTGTCTGATAAGCAAGTCCCAGGAGGCCCTGATGTAGGGCATCTATACAGAAAAAACAAACAAACAAACAAACAAAAACATATGACCCAAAATTCACTCTCCCCACCGTGATCCATGTCAAGACTAGCATTGGGTAGCGCCAGGGATGAAAACAGGGGACTCACTATGTAAGTCCTGTACTCTACTGCTGCAGCGCTCCCTGCCCTCAAACCAGTGAATAAGGCAGGTATCATCTTGAAATGACACTGGGACAGCACACTGTAACATGCAGACTATGGCACAAAGAGGATGCTGTAAGAGTGTGGTCATCTAATGAAGGTTTTGGGATGAAGCTGAGTTACTCATGAGGTGAAATCTATTGGATTATTTTCCTTAGAAAAGAAATTTTATTTCTTCACAAGTCAGGAGAGACTGGTAGAGTTACAGGATATCTGAATAGAACTTTGAGTCTCTGAAAAGTGAGGTCGGATCTGACAGAATCATGCAGTTTTATTGAGAGACCTAGACTTTGTCCACATGTATAAAGTTTAAGCATAGAAAACTCAGTGGTTTGAATTGTCAACCACAGACAAATTCCCACCTTCTACAGCCACAGTGCACATTCAAGCAACATCTTACACCTGCCAGCAATCAGATTCAACAGGGCCCAGGCTGGCTGAGTGTGTGTAGCAACCAGATCTCACACTCACACGAGTGTTATTAACACAGTCCATTATTTCAGCCCCTTAGGATAATGGTTTCTCAGTGTATGTGTAGTCATACAAGTGTGGGTATCCAGGGAATTCTGTCATTTTCAATAAATATTACAAGCATAGTGTAAAAATATGCCACCCTACCTGTAAATGTTAGGGAAGTTAAATGAAATCTCCAGGCATTAAACCTTTGGTTATCCTTATGTTGGTGAACCATATCAGTGGAAGACTACTGGTAGATTTCTCAAAGCTCTGATATTTTGTGCTGTGAAATGAAGACATCATTTCCTTCCAATATGCACAGAAGAAAAACAGAAGACAAACAATGGTGTGATAGAGAGATGAAGTTCAAAGTGGAAGTTTAAGCTTCCATGTCTGATGTTCTCCAATGCACATATCTCTTTAGCTGCCCTTTGTTGGTTTCTATGGAAGCAATAAATCAGGGAAAATTCTTGGGCATCTGGAGGTGGCTCTACAAAGTAGCAGCAGCTGTGTTACTCACCACTCCCCAGTCACATAGGAATAGCAAAGAAGATCACCTGAGAATGCAACAAGACATGCCTAGGACAACTTTGGGAACTCACCAAGTCACAAGTGAATGCAAACATGTGAGTCATGGACAGAAGGGGGCTACCTGTTATTCCAGAGGATAAAAGCCCGTATCATCTTGGGAGTGACTGGAAACACTCCAACAACTTACTAGTTGGTGCCACCTCCAGTTTGAGTTTTACCAACAAAAATACTGTTGAAGGGAGAAGAGGATCCCCTGAGTTTCACCATATGGACCTGTTAATCTCCACTGCCACTGCCCCCTGGAGGCTGGAGTAACAGTCAGGATCCCCTGTGCTGACAGCAGGAGAAGGGTAGGGACAAGGAAACTAAGCAGAAGATATACACTCCCAGTGGTCTGGAAGTGGGGCTGTATAGTAGAAGGATTCCACATTGAACTCTGAGACAGACTGAATAATTGCTCAGAACCCACAGAGTACAAAGAAGACTTTTTTGAAACTCTCAGGGCCAAGGTGTGCTGCCTGCCATGACTCTAGCTGCTATCAGAGTAGCTAAACTGGGCATGGGGATTTGGACCCTCAGGGTTTGGGAGTCTCTTTGCATAACCACCATGCTATCTATCCCCCACCCTGTTTTATCTCTCAGTCAGCTGTGGGCTATTAAGCTAAAAACCCTATTTAGAGTTAAGAAGCCCTCAGGATCACATAGCCTACAGAGAAGAAAAGGAACTTAAGAGGATTTAAAAGCCTCTGTGCTTCAATGAATGGATTGAGATAACATTGAAACAAATGTTAGTTTCCACAATTGTGAAGTGATTAAGTACCTTACTTGACACAAATCAGCCCAATCAGGAGTGGATTGAAAGCACTGGCAGAGAGCCCTCACAGTACATTATAGGCAATGTTTAAACCAAGAACAGTGATTGGAGAAATGAACCAGAACAAAAGCCCAGCTAAATGTCTCCCAAAGGTAGAAACCCATGAGAATGAGAACCACATCCAAACACTAGTTGAGGCATTAGTCACAGAAGTTAGAAAAGCATTGCAAGTAAAGCCATCATAAATGAGTAAAGAGCAAATGAGACTATGAAAGTAAACACTAACTATCTCGAGGTAATTAGAGAGCTGAAATCTGAAATAGCTGAGCTAAGGGCACAACTGGCTAACAAAGCTAATGCAGTATTAGAAGAGTGTAACAAAATAGAGAACACAGAGACAAGAAGTAGCCAGATCGAGGTTGAATGTGAGAAAACTAAGAAAGCAGTGTAAAAGATGTCAAGTAGACATTAAAAGATATTGAAAACAAAAACAAACATATGACATGGCTTGAAAGGAAATAATATATGCAGCATTGGCTTACCAAAAAAAAAAGAGATGGAGTTTAAGAAAGAATTATAAAGGACACAGTAGCTGAGAACTTTCGTACTCTAGACAACATAAAAGACATAAAACTATGGGGCTGGTTGTGTTGACCTGGTTGAGTGCACATCATACAGTACACAAGGACCCGGGTATGAGCTCCCAGCCACCACCTGCACGGGAGAAAGCTTTGAAAATGGTGAAGCAGTGCTTCAGGTGTCTCTCTGTCTCATTCCCTGTCTATCTTCTCTGGAGGCATGAGACAAAGGGAGAAACAGAGAGGCAGAGATAAAGTAACTAAGATAAATTTACACAGAGACACAAGAGCACTTCTCAGCACTCTCATGGTGTTAAAAAGGACTGAATTTGGGGCTTGGTGGTTCAGGAATGAAAGTGTTTAGCATAACCATTATGCTAAATTAATGTCTTATCTGGTAAAGGAAAAGAAGAGCTGTCTTAGATTTTTCTTTCATCAACTAATGGTGATTTATAAAATTATCCGTAATAGGTATAATCCACAACACTCCCACTCTGTGTTTTGTACCCCCAAACCCTGCAGCAATTGCAGCAATTTGTCCCAAAGACACAGACTCTTAAACTTCAGAACGGGCTGCTTTGAATCAGAAAGGGGCCTGGCACCTTGCTATTTCAAAAGCAAAACGTTGGTGCACAAGAATCCATTAGTCAGATGTTACTATAAAAGATGCAGAGTATGGAAAGCTGTTCATTTATAACTATTATATCCAAAACCTAGCCAGGGAAAGTTGAGTAGGATATTGTACTATACTTTATTTCAATGTTTTCTTCTGATTCGGGAACTCAGGACCCCCCAGCCCCAAAATTATTCCGCTCAAAACCACCCATGTCCCTCCCTCTGGACCCATCATGTATCCCCTACAGAACCATTAGTATCCCCCTGGCGACCCCCATATGTCCCTGTCACAATCCCCTATATTTCCCTCTCATAGCCACCACGCCACTCGATAACTTTCACTCATATCTCCCTTGTAGGAGGTTCCGCCCCAATTCAGAACACCCACCATGCTTCCCCCACAGGAATCACTCACATCTCTGCCTCAGGAGCCCCTGTTACAGAAAGGATCCCCAAAGCACAAGACTAGAGACATTTCTTGGTGAAAGAGTGGAGTTTTATTACACTGGTGTATAGGAGATCCAGATCATACTCCCAGAGAGATAAGAGAACAGGAAATCGATCAGCAGAAATTAAGGAAAACAGAGTTCTGGTGCTAGGAATTATCTAGAGTGGTACCATGCTTATCATATGTTTTTGGACAGGGTTTCCTTTTTGTAAATCAAAATGTATTTATATATATATATATATATATATATATATATATATATGAAGTAAGCGTCCATGCGGTGGCACACCTGGTTCAGCTCTCTCATTACAGAGCACACAGATCTGGGTTGAACCCCTGGTTCTCACCACAGGGGCTAAGCTTCACAAGCTGTGGAACAGTGCTCCTAGTGTCTTTATTTTTAATTTCTTTAATGGCTGTAAATGGTTTGTAGATGACAGTAAATACAAGAGTTTGTACATGCATAAAAATTCCCAGTTTTAGCCACCACTAGGTCCTCCTCTGTGTTCATGTTTCAGGACTTGTCCCCTCCTCCCCCAGTCACCTTTGGAACTTTTACTCTGGTGCAGTACACCAACTCCAATCCAAGGTCTGATTAGTGTTTTCTCTCCTGTTCTTGTTTTTCAAATTTTGTCTATGAGTGAGACCATCTCATATGCGTCTTCTGTTTCTGATTTACCTCATTTAACATGAGTCCTTCAAGCTCCATCCAGGATGGGCTGAAAACAGTGACATGACTGTTTTTAAAAGCTGAGTAGAATTCCATTGTGTATAGAGACCAGACCTTGCTCAGCCACTCATCTGTTGTTGGACACCTAGGTTGCTTCCAGGTTTTGGCTATTACAAATTGTGTTGCTATGAAAACAGATAGATGGGGTGACCTGGCTGTGACTAAAGCGTCATTGCATGCCAGTCTTGGCCCCGTTCTGTTTTTGTAAACCTTACTTTGTGAGAGACAGTAAGCTTTACAGTGATTGTGGGACATGGAATATAAGGTAGATGAGCAGTCTAAGTAGAAACTATTTCATTAGATACTTTAAGGTGTCTTTTTAGTTCTTTCTACTTGCTTGCTTCACTTATTGACGCAATGCAGATTAATATGAGCTTTTGCTTTCAGATATATATTTTCCCGTAACTCATGGATACATGTACATATTTATACCCTATCTCATGGGCCCGGGTGTATATCTAGGTCCTGACGTATTGTTAAGCAGTGTGCCACTCTAAAGGAAGTTAAGGGGTCCTCTGAGCTAGGAAGGGTCTCAGACAAGTAATGAAGCTGAAAAGTTGACATTCCAAGCCTGAGGTCTTTATCTACTAGGTACTCTTTAACCCCAAGGCACCACCAATTGGCCCACATTTTATGATTTATTTATCTCTTTCTTTTTTTTCTTTTTCACTAGAGCACTGATCAATACTGGCTTATGGTGGTACAGGGTAGTGAATCTGGGACTTTGGATCCTCAGGCAGGAGATTCTCTTTGCATAACCATTATGTTATCTCCTCTTTCCCATTTTATGATTTTCACCTGTGTTCTTTTCAGATTCAACTGGTGTTGCTTTTGGAGATTAAACCTGGGACAGTGGATCCAAGGCTTGAGACTCTATTTGCATAATCATTGTTACCCCCACCCCAGACTCTACCAGAAATTTTCAAATGTGGTAAAGAAACTGAAATACTCTTATTTAAGTTAAATATAGGAATCTTGTAAGGGACAGAAAATATACTTCACAGAATCCACTCTTTGGCAATTCTCATTCTCTTGACAGGGTTTTTTGAGTTACCTAACCAAGGTTTCCTGTTACATTGTAGTGCTGTTTTCTAGTTGTCCATAAATGATCACTCAGTGTGTCTGGATATGTCTGTGATAATGTGGAAAGAGACATAGATTTGTCTGGAAGATGCAGAAAGGTGACTGCAGCAAAATGCCCTCAGATGCCTATATTCAAGTATCCTTAATTCTAAGTGTTCCTCCTTCCTTTCTCTCTCTCTCTCTTTCTTTCTTTCTTTCTTTCTCTCTCTCTCTCTCTCTCTCTCTTTCTCTCTCTTCCTGTATTACTTTCTCTTGTTTTGTATTACATTTAAAGAAAAGAGTCTGTAACATATCTAGAGTTTCCAGATTCTCTTCATTCTGGGCTTCTTCTAAAATCCCAAAACCTTCTTTTTCATTTCTGCACACACACACATTTGATATCTGTTTCTTGCTGTCAAGGAGTTCAGGATGCTGCAACTGGATGTTGTCTTTCTTCATCAGACACCAGCTACAACCCACACTTATTTATTTAATTATTTATATTTAACAGGACACTGTGTGCTGGATTGGTTTGAATTTGGATCCTCAATTAGGAAATCCTCTTTGCATAAACATTATGCGATCTATCCCTGACCCACACTCTGGGTTTAGGGACAATCCCTGGGAAATGTCATCTATCCCTACAACCCACCTAGCTATTCCCTTCATCCCCATGACTCTGGGGATGTAGAGACCAATATCTGATTTAGAAAAAAATTGGAGGTTTGGCATTGGATACTGGGCTAGCGTGCTAAGTACAGTGTCCCAAGCATTTGAGAGTTTTCCTGTCTTTCCCATGATGAACATTAATTGTTGTGTGTTTCATTGCTTGGGAAACAAATCTGGGCAGAGAGAAATTGGAAATCAACATTTTCTCATCAAAATGATCCTAGAGTTCAATGAAATAAATTACACAGAAACATACCTAGTTAATAGAACACTCAATTTTACACAAAGAGTTAGATAGGGATATATACTCTTTAGATAATCTCTTTCTCTCTCCCCCTGCTTACTCCCTTGGTGTATATCTCTTCCTGTTTCTCTCTCTCTCCCTCTCTCACCACTGCTCAATATATATGTACAGGAATTGTTGGAGACCTTAGTCAGCATGCCCTATTTTTACCATAGAATGTCCTCACAGGCTCAGGTTTATGACACACCCAGAGAAAGCTTCAGGTATTATGCTTTTACCACAAATCAAAGGACAGTGTGAGAGCAGTGTTGACTGTCATTTAAATCCATTCAAACCATGGCAGATGGGAGAGGGATCACCCCAGATTCTTACTACAGGACCTGAAGTAGAACGTTCTCTGAATTTCCACCCAGAGTTCAGCCTTCCCATTTTTTTTCTCAACTTTTTGTATAGGACATAAATAAATTGAGAGGGGAGGGCATGATAGAGAGGAAGTTGGAAAAACATGTATCTGCAAACCTGCTTCAGATGAACCTTCAGGTGGGGATCTGGGCAGTGGAACAGAGATCCCTGCATGGATCCTTGTGCTTCACACTATGTGCTGTTAACCTGCTACAACACTGTCTGCCCCCCACCCACCCACATGCTTAACATTCTCAATGCTTGAGAGTTCTTGACCAGTCCCTGGTCTTTTGATAATAATCTGGCCAATTCTACACCTCAAACTCATGGTTTGAACACATGGTCTCAGTAGGCGTATCAACTACAAATGTGACATTTTAGTTAAATGTCAGACATTGAATTTAAAACAGAAGGGGTCTTCTTTGACTAGCAATGTATTTTCTGTTGTGCAAAAATAATTGGAATCAAGGTACAAATGGTCTGTATTTTTTTTAGATAACTTTATTTCTTTAAAGGGGAGGTAGTGTTTTACTGTCTTTAATACAAGTACAAATTTCTCAGTTTTGTGCAAAACATTCTAACCCCAGCCTAGATCCTCCCCAACCTTCTACACAAGGAACAGAATGTGACACCTGCAGAGTCCATTACTTTGGTGCAGTCATGGACCATGTCCAGGATATGTTTAATTACATCAGAGAGAAGAGTTTCCTATGGGACACAAAGATACAATTTAGAGCCACACTCTGAGACAGGTCTGCAAATGTAATGCCCTGTCAGTAGGGCCATCTCCCCCAATGGTGATGGTCTCTTTTGTATCTGTGTTAGTGTCACTCTGAGGATGACCACTGGGGGTATCAGGTTGCAGGAAGAGTAGCTGGAAAGAAATGCATGTTTATAGGGACCATGTTCTGGAGTTTCCATTCATTTAGCTGAGGGTTCTTCCATTGTGCCCTATCCCCTGAGGACCACAAGGTACTCACTTAAGGTCTCCTGATGCTCCAGCCTCCAGACCCCATCAGTTCTCCCTGCTCAGAACTCTAATACCTTCTTTCAGGATTTGCCCTTTCCTCCTGCTTAGGACTCCATGTCTTCTCCCTTAGCACCCCTAGGACTCTTGAAGACCCCTATACCTATTAAGAGCCTCATGCCTCGTCAACAGACCCCCCATTATCCTTCGGAAAAATCCCATATCCCTCTTAAGTACATCCCAGTTGTTCCCCGCAGGACTCTCATGACTCCCCTCAGAACTGAACAAGTTTCCTGCTCAGTACCCCATCACTCTCAGGACCGCAACATGCCTCCCACTGAGGACCCTTCATGTGTCTCCTCAGAACCTCCCACGTCATGCCCCCAATGGTCCCCACTTCCCCTTAGGACCCTCCACGGCTCTCCTGAGGACCCCATGTGAGAGTGAGGACCCCAGGGCAGCCAATACCCCAGGTTGACGACCCCACACAGGACAGGCAGATGCGGCATCATCTAAGTTCATTTCCCACGTCTATGCTCGACTGGACCTGCCAATATACACGGATATCTTTGCCCACCCTGTCCAACGCTTGACGTCTCATCACCCAATCTGGTCCCCTATGCCTACACTGAACTTCTCTGTTCCAGACTCTTGGAAACAGAGTTGGCAGTCATCTGAGGTAAAGAACAAACACCTCATCACAGACCCCTGCAAGTGTCAACCCGGCTTTGACCTAGCACGTTATGATTGGGCCCTCCTCAATCGCTATCGAACAGGCCATGGCCGGTGCGCTGCTATGTTCCATCGACGGGGAGCCAGAGATGACCCGAACTGCCCCTGTGGCTACAGACTGACTATGACCCACATAGTCAACGACTGCCACCTCTCCAGATTCAAAGGAGGTCTCGAAACTTTACATCAGGCTCAACCTGATGCTGTTGACTGGCTATGGAAGAAGGGCAAATGCTAGAAGAAGAAGGACAGGCAGAGGTTGCTGTGAGGACACTGGAATGAATCCGGACCTTTAGGAAAAACTCTGAATCTGGGGACTGGGTGGGTTTCATTGGTTCCCTGGGCTCTGGTGGGGGCTGTGTCACATGACAAGGGGCTCTACCCAGACACCATGTACCCCCAGATCCTGACTGGACTCAGCCTCTGCTCCATGTCTCATGACTGTTCCCATGGGCAGGGCGCTGCCTGGGCCACGGGGCTCTTCTGGGGACGCTACTGCTCACAGCCCCCTCACCTCACTGCACCTGCACTGTGCAGGCCCCGCTTCCCAAGCCTCTACAGTTCCCACAACTCCTCTTTGTATTTCCTTCTCCATGTTTTATGAATGGGTCCATGGTGGTTTACCTGACATCTAATATACATGTCCACCGATGTCATTGTCTGGGGATATGATTTCATGGCTGGAAAAAAGCCTAGGAAGCTGTATCAGGGAAGAGAATAGCTTCCAAATATCTGAAAGGTCTATAAATATTGACTGTAGTCCACATTGATTTGATCTGAGACCCACATTCAACTTGGGAGTATATGTAACCTCTGCGTCCCTTTAGGTCTGAACTCACATTCTGTGGCCATGAATAGGAACATTCCAAGCTGCCCTAATTTCTGGACCCATCTTCCAGATGGGTGGTAGATAGAGTTTGTTATCCAGCCACTTTTCAGAGGATGGAACATTCTCTACCACATTGAGGGCAAGGTCCTATGGTTGCCCACAAAGGGGTCTACTGTGTTGTTCTTGATGGACATGACAAGTGACTATAGAGAAAGAGATCTATTCGAGGTCTAGGCTCCACATGTCTGTGTGGGAATCTCAGGACTCCCTGACTAGGGACCCAGAAGATGGGGTGGCCTGAGAGTGACTAAAGAGTAGACTAAAGAGTTCTTACAGGCTCTTCCTCCCTCTCCACACATCTGCTTCAGCATACACAACTCCCATTTCTCTTCTTGCAAAGATAAAAGCTCTGGCAGTTGGGTCAAGGAGCCAGTAGCTTCAAAATGAAGTGCTGGACTTTGAAGCATGAGCTCTCAAGTTCTGTCACCAGCATCACATGTGTCAGAGCAATGCTCTCATTCTTTCTCTCTTCACCATTAAAAATGTTTTATTTTTCATTAGAGAAGTTATGGAGCATTTTTGCATAAAACACAAATATACGTCCTGACATTTCTGACAACCTAATATACATGAATGGGGAAGATAGCATAATGGTTATGTGAAATACTTTCATGCCTGAGGTTACAAAGTCCCAGATTCAGTCCTCCACACAGCTATAAACCAGAGATGAACAGTGAGTGCTCCAGTCTCTCTCTGTCTGATACAATTAAAACAAAGAAAATAGATTTATTTGTCATTTATTTAAAGAAATAAAAGATAAAAGCTGTGTTCCCCTACTCCTCACCCATCTTAATCTCTTCTGTCCATTTAAGTATTTCAGACAGGCTCCCATCCCATCTCCACACATGGGGACCACCTCATCATCCTTCCAATGCCTGGCCTCTTCCCCAAACCTGCCTCTCAAACTATCTTCACAGGTCACACATAGCCCAAAAAATTACCCGTCCCTTTGACTCTAACATGTGGTGGAGTGTGTTACCCTTCTGGAACAATATTGCCATCGGAAAATTGCATTTCTCATCCTAATTACCAGAGAGAGGCCCTTCCAATTAGTAGTAAAGTTAACCCTAAAATTAGAGTATTTTATTTGTTCCAACTCTACGATCTGGATTGGTGGAATTGAGAGACTCCTAAAAATTCAGATCCCATACAGTTGATTTTAGCCAATACAGATAGGATCTTTAGGGTGGGTCTTAGGGAATCACACCCTAGGCCTTTATAAGATCTGAGTTGGGTCTCACATACTGCTAGAAGCAGACAGGAGCAGACACATCTCTGCACTCTGTGACCTCCAGGCCTCCTGCCCATATCAGAGCAGAGGCAGTGTGGAATCTCTGCAGATTTGGACCAGGCCTCATCCCTACACTCCAGAGCCTCCAGAACTCCAGACCTTCATCAGAGCAGAGAAAGTTACTACTCTCTGTTGATGTAGGAGTAGACCCTCTAAGAAGACAGACAACCTAAATAAAAATGAAGGTGAGTTAGCAGTAACCTTCCATATTTGCCTGTGGGAATTTTTTTTCTTCATTAAAAAATGTATATTGGGTAGGTAGCATAGGATGATGAAACAGTCATGCATACCTGATTTTGCAATGTACACTGATCAATCCCACAAAGCTGAGCAAAATTCCGGTAAAAAAAAAAGGAATAAAAAAGAAAAGGTACAGGAAAAAGTGTCTAATCCTCTGGGAGGTGTTTAATGTATAAGCATTAGGTCCTGATTTTTAGACCCTGCAACTCATAGGCCTATCACGTTTTGTTCTCTTTCTAATTATCATTAATAAATAAACCTTTTTATTTAAGCTAGATAGATATCTCATTGTGTAGCATAGCGCTTGAAAGACATCAAGTACGAGAATATCTCCCAACTCTTCGTCTCTCTCTCACTCTTCATCTCACCAAATGAGGAAAAAGTATAGCCTGGGATATTAAAAATGTTCTTGGAAAGGGGATCAGTGAATTAATTGCACATGGAGTGAAGTGTAGAGACCTGCTCAGGATCCTGATTTGAGTCCCTGATGCCCCCCAGCAGTGAGTGTCGCTTCCTAAGTGGTAAATCAGAGGCTTATCTTTCTCTCCCCCTCCCATTTTCTCTCTGTCCTATCCAATAACAACAGGGATAATAACAACAATAAACAATAAGGGCAACAACAGGGAAAAAATAGCCTCCAATGCCACTGAGTTCCAGTGTAGGTACTGATCCCCAGGGATCACGCTAGAGAATAAGAAAAAAAAAAAGTCTTGACACCAGAAAAAAACAGTAATCAAATAATCGTTGAAGGGATTAGCTTCGTTGGCAGACATACAGGCTTGGATAGCCTGAGGCTCCCAATTCGATCCCCAGCACTGCACATACCAAAGTAGTATACTTTTTATATAAAAAAAAGAAAAAGAAAGAAAATGTGTGGCCTGGGGCAGAGAGCTGGCTCACTGAGGAGGGCATTCTCACAGCTTAGGTTCAAGTCAGGGCATCACAGGGGTGTGCTATGGAAATGGAAGAAGCCCCAGTGCTCCTCACCCTAGAGTTACCTGAAAAAGAAAGGCTTGAGAGTTGTGACATTACTCCTGTAGGAGACTTTGGCCTGGGGGATGACAAAGAAAAATAAAATGACCTGAAGCCTGTCCAGAGCCATTTACAGCATCAAAGTCTCACTAGGAAGACCCAAGACTGCTTTGGAACCCCTTGCAGCAAACCTCACTTGTTTGCTGCTTTATGAGCAGTAGTCTGAGCTGCTGTGAAACCTTCTATACTTTCTTTCATTATTTCTTATTTATTTATTTATTTATTTATTTATTTATTTTTACCAGAGTATTGCTCAGCTTTGACTTATGGAGGTGTTGGCCAGGGAGGGGTTGAATATGGGACTTAGAGCCTCAGGCAGGAATCTCTTTGCATAACCACTTAACTCTCTCCCTCACACCTGAAAATTGGTTCAGTACTCCTTAGCCCAGAGCAGAAGGGATTAACAGAATGGAGCATTCTGTTTTCACAAGGCTCCCTGGAGGAGTTTCAGCAATGTTCTGCTTTGCTGGCATCTTTTAAATTCATTCATTATATTATGTAATATCATGTCATATCATATCATATCATATCAATTATGAGAAAGATAGGAGAGAAAGAACCAGACATCACTCTGGTAAATGTGCTGTTAGAGATTGAACTCAGGATCTCATGCTTGAGAATCCAATGCTTTATAAACTAGACCAAATCCTGAACTAGACCACTAGACTTCTTATTTTCTACACATAGACTGAAATGGAGCATGTTTGGGCCAGCAAAACAGCTCACTGACAGTCCACTGCTTTTCCATATCTGTCATCCAGGTACAAGACCTTCCTTTACCACATTGAAGGAAAGTTTGGTCTTGTCATTCTGCCTGAAATAGGCCAACCTGAGTGGGAAAATCGTTCAGAGAGCATCAACCACAAAATCTGTTTGATTTGTACTTTCATTTCTATAATGGGTTAAATTATTTCATTACTCATAATCCAATCATGAAGGCATTTTGATGGGTGTGTGAAATAGCAAAGTAGTTATGCAAAGAGTGTGTCATACCTGAGACTCTGAAGTCCCTCCTTCAATCCCCTGCACCACCATAAGCCAGAACTGAGTAGAACTCTGGTTTCCAGAAATGGTAAAAACAACATTTTGACTACATAAATATTAACTTTCTCTTTCCCTTTTATGTAGGAAGAGGTATTTCAGACTGAAACTATTTCCCACAAAATGGAAGGAGAGGAGAAAGAAAAAACCCAAGAAACAGAAAAGACTTCAGGTACTGTGTTCTAAGTCATATGTGTGTGTGTGTGAGTGTTAGACACAGCTTTCTCAGATCAGCTCCATCATATGCCTGATCTAATTTCCTCTTGCAGGCTCTGGCCAAGGGCAGTTCTAGTAGAGGGGTCAGCTCAGTGTCCTGGAAGCTCTCTGGCACTGTCTCTGAGCCTGTGTGGGGAAAAGACCAGGAGGCAGTGCCAATCCCTTCTGGGACTGGGATGTCAGCTCCACAGTCTCAGAGCACTTTGAAACATTAAATGAGCGTTTGGGTGGTGGTGCACCTAGTTAAGTGCACAAAGTACTATGCTCAAGCACCCACACAAGGAACCAGGTTCTCCCACTCCCCACCTACACCAGGGATGCTTCACAAATGGTGAAGCAGGGCCCCAGGTGTTCTGTCCTATAGAATAAATGTAAACAAGATAGAAAGAGAGAAAGAAAGAAAGAAAAGAAGGAAAAAGGGAGATGGAAGGAACGAAGCAGCTTCCAGGGGCAGTGATTCATAGTGATGGCACTGAGCACCAATTATAACCCTAGAAGCAAACAAGAAAGAAAATGATCAAAGACAGAAACATTGACTGAACCATGATTATTCTCTCGCTGCTAATGTCTATATTGTCAGGCATGGACCTAGAGCAAGGTTTAGACACACACTGCTCTCTCCTATCCAGGGGCTGTGCCTTAGGCAGATTCTTAATCCTGATCTTTGCTGGGAGCATGGTTGGAGCAGTTTCCAAGAACTGAGTAAAGGCAGGTCTGGGCTTGAGTATTGAAAGAGGGTCTCTGAGGAACCTCGCACTCAAAGGTGCACTGAGTGATGTGGAGTCATCCCAATTTCTCCATCCTTTTAGGTGCCTCCCCCATTGCGGGGAATATTGTTCCAACTTGGAGTCAAGCTGATATCGGGATTTTCCTGGAAGAATGGGAGTCCCTCAGAAAGCAAGGGCATCTGAAGTACAAGATTGCAGCCCTCGTCATTTCCCGGAGACTGGGTATGAGAGGCATCATGAAGAGCAAAAGAGAGTGTTTTCTCATGTTGAAGAACATGGCTGATATGTATTGGACTGTCAAGAATGCCAACAAGAAGCCAAGAAGCCAGCCCTTACCGTGTCCATTTGGAGACGTCCTGAAAAGGATCTTGGAATACAGAAGAGAGGAGGATCCCTCAGGTGTGTGCCTTCTCTGCTTTAGATGGCCTTGAGGGAGGGATTGCAGCCAGCCAGGCTCACATACTCCCTGCGGAGCTCAGAGCTGGGAGCTAACCTACGCACAACTTCCCCCTGCATCAGCAGAGAGAACAAGATATTCTCAGGGCCTCCAGTTTCTTATTTGACTAAGGCCCTAGGACATATATTCCTGGACTGACTGAGCTGGATAGGACCCCTGGGTCCAGTGAGTTCAAGGGTTGGTGGTCGGGGTTGGGGGGTGATGTCCTCATGTGTTTGCAGGTGCCATTGATCTCTCTCTCTCTCTCTAGATCCTCTCTGTGCAGAAGGGGTGTCACTGACTCCTTCTCCTGATCTCCAGCCTCCTGAGTACCAGGTCTTATATCCCTCTGATGGCCAGTTGTGGTCCCCACAATATGTGAACAACCAGCTGTGGACCCCACACTATGTGGGTGGCCAGCAGGGGTTCCCACAAAATATGGATGCCCAGCGGTGTTCCCCACACTATGTTGATGGCCAACTGTGGTTTCCACAAAATATGGGTGCCCAGCAGTGTCAACCACAATATGTGGATGGCCAGCTATGGTTCCCACAAATTATGGGTGCTGAGCAGTGTTCACCACAATATGTGGATGGCCAACTGTGGTTTCCGCAAAATATGTGTGCCCAGCAGTGTCCACCACAATATGTGGATGGCCAGGTGTGGTTCCCACAAAATGTGGGTGCCCAACCATGGCGCCCGCAATTTGGGATGTGCACAGGAGTTCACGTACCCTCATGGAAGCCCCAGGAAGTGGCTCCAGCAAGCCAACACTTGGTTCCTCCCATCCTCCCGACGGCCTCTGATCCCCAGCGGTCATCCTCTACTGACACTAACATAGATACAAATGAAAGCATCAACATCTAGGGAAGATTGTTCTACGGACCAAGCACTGGACTTGCATGCCATGTATCATTGTGGCTCTGGCTTGTCTCTTTCTGTGTCACTGGAAACTCTTCTCTGGAACTTGGACTGGGTTTGGTATATTACACTAAAGTAAAGAATTTTGGTGGGGTGTGGCATGAGTCTTGAGGTGGGGGCTTTCAGGTCCTGGTGCAGGATGCTGGAGGACCGAAGTTCAGTGGGAGAATATTTTACAGAAAACTGACAGTTTACACATATAACAACAACTGCATTTTCTTTTCTATGTAAACTAGTAATTTCCCCAATAAAAAGATAAATCAGTCTAAAACATAACAGACAGACAATTTCCCTTTATGTTTGTACAAAAACAGTGAGTGTATTGCTACTCAGTCGTGGCTTCTTCCTTTCCAAGGACAAGGGAAATGGTGGAGCAATATTTGCCTTTTTTCTCTCTCCCAAGAAAAGAAAAATAAAACATTGGAACTGGAATCTTAGTTAGCAATACTGCACCACTGTGAGCATCTGGGCTCACTCACCACTACTGCATTGAGAAATAGGACAATTCCAGTAGCCAGGGACACAGCTCAGTCACGGACCAAATCTCTATTGATGAGCGGGGATGCAGTGCATCAATCAGTCTCTCTTCATTAGAAAATCCTGTCCTTTATGTCTCCTGAGGCGGAAGTGTAAGGAAAAATTTCTATGTAGGATATTGGGTGGGTAGAAGGAAAAAATGGGTGAACCAGAGGTGATTAAAGGTGGAAAACAGGATGTGACTAGGAGAGGGGGCGGTGTAGAAAGAGGGCATGAACCAGTGGGGATTAAACCAGTGCGGGACTCAAACAAAACAATAAACCACAAATAGACCGCAACGTTAAGCATTGCTAGTGAACCTAAGGTGATGATCAAAACAGAAGGGGTCTTAGAAGAGAGAATTAGAAGCAGACCAACATAGAAGAGATCCAAAAGTTTGTAAATGTGTTCTCAGAATGCATTCTCATCACCTTTAATAGAAATGGCATTTTCCAGTTTCATGGAAATATGCTCTGCTCCATTCTTCTCTCTCTTGCTCGGAGGGTGGACCTCAGTATTTCTGAGAAGGCAGACTCTTGTTTCAAGCCTAAAGTTCGCATTTAAGAAATGCATTACATACTGGATAAATTAAATTAAATTTAATTTGGCGATTACAAGTTTGGGCAAGTGTGACCTATGCAAAGTGTTCTAATGTCTGGAAAACAGCACTAAAAAGAATCCAGATCATCTAGTTTAAACACCATCTAGTTTAGAAGAGCCCCACCCTTTTCAGGTGGGGAGGGGGTGTGTCTTGGGATGCCAGGAGGAATTCTTATTCTTAATCCTTTGACAGGGGTAGTGAGACTAGGTGAAGTCCTTGATTTACAATACAGGAGAAAGGCAATCAATGTTTATTGCAATTAATCCACCAATACGACAGTGATCCATGGGTCTGCAAACCATCTGTACTCTGCATCAACGATTACAGAGTTCAGGGACAGACAAATAACTCATTCGGATAGCATGTTCTTTGCCATGTGCATGACGCAGTTTCACACACAGTGTTCTGAGAAAAGGTTTTGCAATGGTATCTGTTTTTCTTCTTTTCTTACTCGTGTAAAAAAAAACTTATGGCAGTGTGCGAGGGGAGGCATGTCTTGGAGTGGCTTCTTCTAAGGCCAAGGTGGCAGTGGGCATGTGCGGTGACATCAGTGGCAGCAGAGAGTGCCAGGAAAGCTGTTGTGTTCCTGTTTCCTCTTTCCCTTCCCAGGTCACTGGAAGAGGCCTAAACAGGACTGGTTGTGATCCCCATTCCATTCCCCGCCCCAAGTACCTACCCATACCTCTCAAACCATGTGCTAGAATGTCCCAGCCCAGATATGGATTGTGGACAGCACAAGATTATGTCCCAGCAGAAAAATGCTCAAAGCAAGCTGTACTAAAGAAGAAGGACATGATCACAAGATTGCATCTAAAGATACCTTAATACATTCCTGCAATCTCTGTAGGACACAAATGTTAGACCCTAAGACCTTCAAGCCACACTTTGAAATCAAGAATCCTAAGACTCTACTTCCTCCAGAATTGGCTGATGGTCAGGCATAAAATCATTTATGTGTGAATTCATAACACCGTGAACTGCATTATCACTGAGAGTTCTCACAGTCTGTGCAGCTTGTCGACTCATACAAGACACAAACCCTTTTAATGCAACCCTTTTAGACAAATCACATTCTCAGTTATCCATCTGAGAATACCTACTGGAGAGAACCCCTATGAGTGGAAGAGGATTTGGAAATTTTTTTTTTCATTTATTTAAAAAAGGAGACATTAGTCTAGGCTTTTGAGAGAGTCCGCATATCAAATACACAGCCTATATATTTAAAAGACTCAGTCTGTGTTTTAAAAACTTCAAGACATACAATTAATTTTTCCCCTCTCATATTAATTAACTAGTGATTTCTATGACTACACTTTACTAGGAGTGTACATAAACACTATTCTCACCATCAAAAGACTGTGTCCTATCCCACCCACCGGTCCAGGAAGCTGAATGTCTACCCCTCACCACAGGGTTTTTACTTTGGTGCCCTACTTTCAATTTAGTCAGTTCCCTTTCAGATCTTCTTTCTCAACTTCAAAAGCAACCAATGGCACAGCTATCTACAAGATACAGGGTATTATACAACAAACCCTAACAAAAGGGCTTTTCAAAGTTAACCCAATTACCAAATAATATGATGATAACATTAACTATCCATTGTCTTTTTGAAAGCTAAGACAGCAGGAACCTCACATCTCCACTCTAGAGCCTATATTTCCCCCAGTCCTGGAAGGTTAAGATAGGGCCCACTTTCCTGCCTGCCTCTCCCAATCCATATCAAATAATATTGCATCAGCTGATCACAATCTAATCAACACAAGGATTGCCACCTCAACATGCTTGAGCTCAGACTGTGTCCAGCGACTTCATGTGTGGAATGACAACCCTTCAGCTTCATTACTTGGGTGAGACCTTTCCTTGCATACTATTCTCTAATTCCATCCCAGGTGGCTCACTTTATAACAAAGTCCCCAAACCTAAATATAGACCACGTTCTGTAAGAGAGAGAGCATATGTTCACATGTATCCACAAACTAGTGCAAAATATATACCTGAAAGCAGAAGTACACTAGAGTTTGCAGTGAGTACCCCCCCCCTGACACTTCCTCTCCACTACTCCAAGCTTTGGGTCCATGATTGCTCAACAATTTGTTTGGCTTCGTATGTTAACTCTCTTTTCAGTCACCAGGTTCCAGATGTCATCAGGATGCCGGCCAGGCTTCCCTGGACTGAAGACTCAACCAATGTGTCCTGGAGCTCCGATTCCCAAAAGACCCACCCTATGGGGGAAAGAGAGAGGCAGACTGGAAGTATGGACCGACCAGTCGACGACCATGTTCAGCGGGAAGCAATTGGAGAAGCCAGACCTTCCACCTTCTGCAACCCACAAAGACCCTAGGTCCATGCTCACAGAGAGATAGAGAATGGGAAAGCTATCAGGGGAGGGAATGAGATATGTAGATTGGGTGGTGGGAATTGTGTGTAGTTGTACCTCTCCTACCCTCTGGTTTTGTTAATTTATCCTTTCTTAAATATAAGATAAATTAAAAAAAAGAGACATTATCAAATCCATAGGATAAGAGGGGTCAAACTCCATACAATTCCCACAACCAGACTTCCGTATCACATCCCTTCCCATGATAGCTTTACCCCTTGGGGGTATGGACCCAAGGTCATTGTTGGATGCAGAAGTGTGAAGGTCTGGATTCTGTAATTGCTTCCCGGCTGAACAAGGGCTTTGACTGGTTGATCTATACTGTGAGGCTGCCTCTCTCTTTCCCTAGTAGGTTGGGTCTCTGGGGAAGTGGAATTTCAGGACACATGTCGGGGTCATCTGTCCAGGGAATTCTCATAGGCATCATCCTAGCATCTGGAACCTGGTGGCTCAAAAGAGAATTAACATACAAAGCCAAACAAACTGTTGAGCAGTCATGGACCTAAAGCCTGGTATAGTGCAGAAGAAGTGTTGGGGGTACTCACTACAGACTATTGTGTACTTTTGCTTTCAGATATATGTGTTGCTCTAGTTTATGGATACGTGTAAACATATGCTCTATCTCACAGGACCTGTCTGTATCTATGTTGTGGGACTTTGTTAGGACGTGAACCACCTGGAATGGAATTAGAGAATACTATGAAAGAAAAATCTCAGACAAGTAATGAAGTTGAAGGGTTGTCATTCCCCACCTGAAGTCTCTGGACAGAGTTTGAAGTGAAGCATGCTGAGGTAGTACTCACTGTGTTGACTAGTTTGGGATCGGCGGATGTAATATTATTTGGTATGAATTGAGAGAAGCATGCAGAAAAGTACGCCCCATGCTAAGGATCCAGAACTGGGGGAAATACAGGCTCTATAGTGGCAATGTGAGGTTCCTGCTGTCTAAGGATTCAAGAAGACAATGGATAGTTACTGTTATCATCACATTATTTGGTAATTGTCTTAACTTCTAAAAATCCATTTGTAAGTATTTCCTGTATAATACCCAACAACACCATAATTTATGTCCTTTGAAATTATTTGTATATATCTGTGCCACCCGTTGCTTTTGTTCTCGGTGGTCAAGAATCTTGAGAGAGTCAACATATCAAACCCAGCCTATGTATTAAAAAGACTCAGTCTGTGCTTTACAAAGCCCAGCCATGCCAGACCTTGCAAGGTTCATGGGAATTGGTCTCTGACCGTGGCTCAGCTGTCCCCACCATGCGCAAACCCACGCCCCACTTCCACTCCATCAGCCGTGGGCAGGCTCCTCCCCTGCAGGCTGTGGCAGTTTGAAGCAGCTTGGGCACGAAACCCTCAGATCCCATGCTGCTAGTTCTGGGCCCCCATCACCTACCCTCCAGCCCTGTCTGCTCCTGGACTCTCTGGTAAAAGCCACAGCAGGGACTTCATATTCCTGAGGGACCTTTCTGTCTTACACCCGTGGAGGCCATTTGCAGGGATCCACATGCCCTGGAGCAGTAGCCTGGCACATGAATTCCCAATTCTTGTTCCTGACTCACACCCAGCAAGCCTTTTCCTCCATGAAACTGGCACCTTGATGGCAGCATGCCCCAGGAGATCTTATCCATGTGGAACCTGGTGCCCAGCCCCTGGCGATTCCACAGGCACTCAATGTCCACTTGTGACTTGGCGAGTTCCCAAAGTTGTCCTAGTCATGTCTTCTTGCATTCTCAGGTGATCTTCTTTGCTATTCCTATGTGACTGGGGAGTGGTGAGTAACACAGCTGCTGCTGCTTTGTAGCCCCACCTCCAGAAATCTTACAAGTGTCTCTCTATCTTTCTCCATCCACCCTTCCATTTAAACTTCTGTCTGTATCAGTAGGAAATAAGTAGATAGGTATAATCAAGCAAGTCAAGAATTCAAGTAAATAAAAAAGAGGAAAGCCATGTCCCAACCTCCACAGCTATCTATGCACGGCCTTCCATGGGCCTCATCCTTGGAAGCATCACCCCAGAAGCACTGGATCCGCGAGTCTGTAGAGCTGAATTGACTGAGAGTGTTCTGGGTCATCATTGCCCCTCTCCTAATGTCTGGTGTTACTGAGTCATCTACACACAATGGATCATGTACTGAATAAGTAACCTTTGTGTAAAATATTGTAGGCATATGTGAAGGCAACATATTGAATCTTCTGGACTTCTCCTGAATTCTTGAATTCTCTAATGTTTGTCTAGAATGATACTGATCATGTATTACAGGAAACAAGTGTTGAAACCCTACCTAGCCATGGTACTTGACGCCTTCAATTGAGAGATTTAGTGGCTGGTAACTGTCTGGCAGTTTACTGGTTGTGGCACAAACTCCAGTCTGTTTTACAAACAAAAAGACTGCCTAAGGGAAGAGAGGACTCCCCTAAGACTCACCTAGTACAAATGTGAGTCTCCATTGCTACTGCCCTCAGAGGCTAGAGCACCCGGTTGGAGGCCCTGTGCTGACACCATGCGACAGGGAACTGACCTGGAAACTCAGGAGAAGATCTACACCTTGGTGGTCTACTGGTAGTGCTGTGTGGTACAAACCTTTCCACATTGTTCTCCTCATGAGAACATAGTTAATAGTTGTCCCAGAACCTACAGACTATAAAATGGAGTGTTTAGAAACTCACAGGGGCACCAATGTTGCCTGGCTTGGCAGAGAAGCTGAGTTTATCCTGGAGCTTTGGATACTTGGGGCGTCAGAGTCTCTTTGCATAAGCACAGTATTATCTCTCCCCAACCCTGCTTTATCTCCTGATCATGAGTGAAAGATTAAGCTAGATTTAAACTTATAGTTTAAAATTCCTCAGGCTCCCTTTGTCTACAGGGAAGAAAAAAACAAAAGGGCTTCTGGGATTATTAAAATTAACTGAAATAATGTTATACATGTGCAAACTATGGTATTAACCGTTGAATGTAAAACATTAATTCCCCAATAAAGAACTTTTTTTTTAATGGGACGCAGGTGAAAGGTGGGTGCTACTGCCTGACAGCCACTGTTGGCAGCATGGCCCATTAGCAAAAGAGTAAATGTCTTGCTTCAACTTCCTAAAAAAAGAGCCAGAAGAAACTCTGACTTTGATGTAATGAGCAGGAGCTAGAGAAGCATGGAATAAAAGAATAATTTAATCATGAAAAAGTCAAAAACCAAGATGTTGGGGAGTAGTGGGAGTGTGTTTCCAGGGGAGGTTGACTTTTTCTCAGCCATCAGTGGACTTGACAAAAATTCAGATAGTCATGAATACCTAGGCTCTACCAACAGCTCTGAAATCTCCATACTGGGAAATCCTTTTAGGATCTGATAGGTTTGGCTTGATATCCTGCACTCAGAGAAAGACTAGGAGATCCACACTGGGAATTCTTGGAGGAGGGATCACATTTGTGTTTTGAGACAGGAAACAGAATCTAGCATTTTCATTCTGAAGACCCAGACACTTAGACATTTCTGTGGTATTGCTTTTCAACTGCTGTGAGTAATGGGAACCAGCAAGGGCTTGCAAGCATACAGACCAATATTACTCTCTGCAGACCCTGAGTGGAAGCTTCAGACATTCACACACTCCTCTGAGCTCCTGCTGCCCAGGCTTGATCACTCTGGGTCACTTCCTCTGTCTGTGTAATTCTTGTCCCTGTGGGGCTGACAGAAGGTGGCACTCTGGTGGATTGTTTTAAAATTCCTTGGAGAGATAAACACATGCACACGCAGATGCGACTCCATATGTTCTAGATGAGTTTTGAAGAATTCAGTGTGATTTGCATCTTCAATTGAAAGATGGTTGGTCTTTGATTTTATTATTTATTGATTTATTCATTTACTTATTTATTTTAGAAAATGTCGGTGAGTTTTCAAATTACTTGCTCGCAGAATAACAGCATGAGATAGGAACTCCGGGGACAGCAATATTATTCAGGTATTTATCTTCTAAGTCCTGTATCTTTTTCAGGAAGGTTTAATCATATAGTGAATATTCTAGGGGTCACTGTGTACCTTCAGTGCCTTGGGAGCTCTCAGTCACTGCCCACTTACCAGGGGACATGAGCATAGGGTATAAGGCTCTTGGCCTTGAGATGGAAAAAGCCTACAAGGAGAGTCCTCCCAGAAAAGAGGAAGCACAAGTGAGCTCTCAGTCAGGATGTCTGCAATGTCAGTCATGAAACTGGAGCAGAGTCCAGACTGAAATGCTTCCTCACTGTCCAGAGAGACTGTGTGTTGGAGGCAGGTCTCTAGTTAAGGCCGCCGAAGCCCTCAACTTCTCTGGTCAGGGTCTCTGAGCTCTCTAGCACTGCGGATATTCTACATTGGCCCAATGCGTCCAGGGAGGGGCTCAGAAAATGCTCTTGTTCATGTGACTGACGCTAATTGCTCCCTGTCCCCTCTCCTTGCAGGGCACCCTCTTGTCTCCTGGACAGACCTGGAGATTCCTGGCTTCTGTTATGAGTGGGTGTTGCTAGCCAATGAAGAACTGAGAAGCAGGCACAGGAAATCAGCCAAACCCATCAGCCAGCGGCTCAGGGGCAGAGGCATCCTGAAGAGCTCCTTGCAGTGTCAGCACATGCTCATCCATGTGAAGGGGCTGGGCTGAGACACCCAGCAGCCCAGCACAAGCTCAGGAGACAGCCATGGAGCTGCCCCTGTCAAGATGCCCTGGACAGACTCCTGCAACAAAGCAGCATCCACATCTTCTCAGGTTGGTATCTTCTCTGTCACTGGGGCTTGCACTGTCGTCCTACTGAGGCAGCAGCTGGCCTAGCATCCACACTCCCTTAGCAGGCAGAGCTGGGCTCTGTGCCTGCCCATTGCTTCCTCTGCTTCCAACAAATACTGGAAGCTCTTCGGGTTTCCTGGGTCCTCCTTCTGCCTCAGCCAGGTGCCCCCTGTAGTATCCTCAGGGCCCTGCTCCTGGCCTAGCTCAAAGAGACATGGCTCATGGGGCCACCTGGGGAGGGAGCAAGTGGGCACTGAGAAAGGATGTGGGTGATGTCTGACTGATGTTTCCTGCCACTCTTCTCTCTTCCTCAGTTCCTCCATGGGAGTTTGGACTCCAGCACCATCCTCAATGCCTCAGCACATCTACAACCCAGGACCAAGGCTCTGCCAGAACTGAGCCCACAGGGCAGCTGCACTGTAGCCTCCCACAACTGAAGGATGACCACACAGAAGAATGGAACCCCTGGACAACCAACCTGCCTTGGTCACATCTATTCAAGTTTCCTTCCTTCCTCTAAGCAGACACCAGCCCCTCGGAACAGTGACATCCACAGATTGATACAGACTCTGATCTAAGGAGTCGGCGGCAACTGAGATCCCCCTTCTGTGTGGATTTTCTTGCATCTGTGATATTTTCTGCCACTACTGTCATTCTAGACTGCTATGGCTCCTCGGGGCCCAGCCCCTGTGATCAAATAAAATGTCAATGAAACCAATTGAGCTCTGTGTGCTTCTTCTGCTTGCCTGTTGCATGAGTGGGACCCTAAAGTTTAGATGGTCAAGAGTTGGGAGGCACAGCTTCTCTGGGACCGGGGATCTCTCCTCCCCATGCTCCCCACCAGGGCTGTCACATGGAGACTTCTTCTCTGGAGGGGTAAACTGGAACCTGCAGAGAAAATTTATTAGTGAAGCGGGTCTGCAGATGTTTCCTATTCACTTTTGCTGTACCCCTCTCTGCACTGAAATTCTCTCTGTCCTAGCATTGTATGTGAAAAGGAGAAAATGTCCACAGAGAGTTCTGTATTTAGAGTGCAGGCACAGCCCTGGTGGTAATCCTGGTGTCAAATAAATAATAAAAACAACCTACACCCAGTCTCTTCATAGTAACAATGCCAGAACCAATGTAATAGTTTTTATTGTTGAGCCATGTCTATTTCAAATGGATGGAGAGAGAAAAGGGAGATGGAGCCAGAGAGAGAGAGACAGATAAAGGAGACACTTACAGACATGCATCACTGGTTCTGAAGCTTTACCTGGTAGATGAGAATCAGAGGCTTGAACCCAGATATCTACACAATAGGGCCCAGAAGCTTTTTAGCATTAGCTGTTTCTGGATCTGGAGAACCAAAAACAAAACCTGTTTCCAGTAACTCCGAGATAGCTAGCGTGACTCTAGTTAAGTTTCCTGCACTTACATTTCAAGTAGAAATGATGAAGGAAATGATGAAGGAAAGGAAGGAAAGGAAGCTTCTGTCACCCTAGCTTCTGCCTCCCTAAAACGATACACACCACTGTGCCCAGTGTTGCATCTCATGTGAGGCTTAGCTTTGCCAAAAACTGATATGCAGGTAAAATGACAGTGACTAGGGCAAACAGACCATGAGCAGTGGGTTCAAGGCCCATTGCTTAAACTGTAGGCTTTGCTATTGTAATGACACTTTACTTTCAGGCCTGCACCACATATTAAATCATGTACTGTCCCTTTGTTTGTTGCCAGAGGTATCACAAATCTCTGAGCTCCTGAACAGCACATATATAAAGGACTTTATCTGGCTTCCACACACCTCGGCTACAGGCAACCTGATGATTAATAGAGTTCCTTGACATATGCACATAAATGGGTGTGCCATCACCCAGAACCTTTTCATTTCTTTCTCACTCACTCTCAATAAATCAATATATAGAGACATTTTTTAAAAGAAGAAATATTAAAGAGACGCAGGGGATTAAATTATCATGGCTAGGTAGATACTAGACAACTTGAAGTTATCTTGTGTACCAATATCAATATCACTAAATATTCATCCAAGGTAATTAAAAATTACTTTAGAAAGATACATTAGCACCTTTTTCTGAGGAAAGAAGGATGTTCTGACAGAGCACGCAAAAGACAAGTCTGAAGGCACCAAATTCTAACCAGAATATCAGAAGGGCCCAGGTTATCACAGAAAATAAATACCAATGATAAAATTATTAAACTGAAATAAAATCTTGTCAAATTTTCTTTGCTCTTTAGGTTTCAGTTCTTTATGTCACCAGCATTACACATGCCAGAGCAATGCTCTCATTCATTCTCTCTTCACTCATTAAAAAAAGCCTTATTTTTTACTAGGGAAGTTATGGCACATTTTTGCCTAAAACACATAATTATGTGCTGAGATTCTGACAACCTAATATACATGAATGGGGAAGATAGCATAATGGTTGTGTGAAATACTTTCATGCCTGAGGTTACAAAGTCCCAGATTCAATCCTCCACACAGCTATAAACCAGAGATGAACAGTGAGTGCTCCAGTCTCTCTCTGTCTGATACAGTTAAAACAAAGAAAATAGATTTATTTATTTGTCTTTTAGTTAAAGAAATAAAAGATAAAAGCTGTGTTCCCCTACCCTTCACCCATCTTAATCTCTTCTGTCAACTTAAGTCATTCAGACAGTCTACCATCCCATCTCCACACACGGGGACCACCTCATCATCCTTCCAGTGCCTGGCCTCTTCCCCACACCTGCCTATCAAACTATCTTCAGAGGTCACACAAAACCCAAAGAATTTCCTGTCATTTGGCTCTAACATGTGGTGGAGTGTGTTACCCTTCTGGAGCAATATTGCCATCGGAAAATTGCATTTCTCATCCTAATTCCCTGAGAGAAGCCCTTCCAATTGGTAGTAAAGTTAACCCTAAAATTAGAGTATTTTATTTGTTCCAAATCTACGCTCTGGATTGGTGGAATTGAGAGACTCCTGAAAATTCAGATCCCATACAGTTGATTTCAGATAATCACAGATAGGATCTTCAGGGTGGGTCTTAGGGAATCTCACCCTAGGCCTTTATAAGTTCTGACTTGGGTCTCACATACTGCTAGAAGCAGACAGGAGCAGACACATCTCTGCACTCTGTGACCTCCAGGCCTCCTGCCCATATCAGAGCAGAGGCAGTGTGGAATATCTGCACATTTGGACCAGGCCTCATCCCTACACTCCAGAGCCTCCAGAACTCCAGACCTTCAGCAGAGCAGAGAAAGTTACTACTCTCTGTTGATGTAGGGGCAGACCCTGTAAGAAGACAGACAACTCAAATAAGAATGAAGGTGGGTTAGCAGGAACCTTCCGTATTTGCTTGTGGGAAGATTTTTTTTTCTTCATTAAAAAATGTGTATTGGGTAGGTAGCATAGGATTAGGAAACAGTCACTCTAACCTGATTTTGCAAAGTACAATGATCAATCCCACAAAGGTGAGCAAAATTCTGGTAAAAAAATAGAAAAAAAAAAATAAAGTTACTGAAAAAAGTGTCTGATGCTCTGGGAGGTGTTTAATGTATAAAGGGTTGGACCCTCAAGCATTAGGCCCTGATTTTTAAACCCTGCAACTCATAGGCCTATCATGTTTTGTTCTCTTTCCTTCTAATTGTCATTAATAAATAAACCTTTTTATTTAAGCTAGAGTCATATCTCATTCTGCAGCATAGCACTTGAATATTAACTAGTAGTTGAATATCTCCTCACTCTTTGTCTCTCTCTCACTCTTCATCTCACCAAATGAGGAAAAGTATAGCCTGGGATATTAAAAATGTTCTTGGAAAGGGGATCAGTGAGTTAATTGCACATGGCGTGAAGTGCAAAGACCCGCTCACGATCCTGGTTTGAGTCCTTGATGCCCCCCAGCAGTGGGTGTCACTTAATAAGTGGAAAAGCAGATGCTTATCTTTCTTCCCCCTGTCATTTTCTCTGTCCTTTCGAATAACAACAGTGATAATAACAATAAACAATGAAGGCAACAAGAGGGAAAAAATAGCCTCCAAGGCCAATGCGTTCATACTGTAGGTACTGAGCCCCCAGCAATCACGCTAGAGAATAAGAAAAAAATAGTCTTGGCACCAGAAAAAAAAAAAAAAACAACCAACTGTAACGAAATAATCATTGAAGGGATTAGCTTCATTGGCAGACATAACAGGCTTGGAAAGACTGAGGCTCCCAATTCGATCCCCATCACTGCACGTACCAAAGTAGTAAACTTTTTATATAAAAAAAGAAAAAGAAAGAAAATGTGTGGCCTGGGGCAGAGAGCTGGCTCACTGAGTAGGGCATTCTCACAGCTTAGGTTCAAGTCAGGGTATCACAGGGGAGTGCCATGGAAATGGAAGAAGCCCCAGTGCTCCTCTACCCTGGAGTTACCTGAAAAAGAGAAAGGCTTGAGAGTTGTGTCATTACTCCTGTAGGAGACCTTGGCCTGGGGGATGACAAAGAAAAATAAAATGACCTGAAGCCTGTCCAGAGCCATTTACAGCATCAAAGTCTCACTAGGAAGACCCAAGACAGCTTTGGAACCCCTCGCCTCACTTGTTTGCTCTTAATGAGCAGTAGTCTGAGCTGCTGTGAAGCCTTCTATACTTTCTTTCATTCTTTCCTATTTATTTATTTATTTATTTATTTATTTTTACCAGAGTATTGCTCAGCTTTGGCTTATGGTGCTGTTGGCCAGGGAGGGGTTGAATATGGGACTTAGATCCTCAAGCAGGAGTCTCTTTGCATAACCACTGCACTCTCTCCTTCACCCCTGAAAATTGGTTCAGTACTCCTTCGCCCAGAGCAGAAGGGATTAAAAGAATGGAGCATTCTGTTTTCACAAGGCTCCCTGGAGGAGTTTCAGCAATGTTCTGCTTTGCTGTCATCCTTTAAATTCATTCATTATATTATGTCATATCATATCATATCACATTAATTATGAGAAAGATAGGAGAGAAAGAACTAAACATCACTTTGGTCAATGTGCTGATAGATATCCAATTCAGGATCTCATACTTGACAATCCAATGCTTTATAAACTAGACCAAATCCTGAACTAGACAACTAGACTTATTAGTTTCTACACATAAACTGAAATGGAGTAAGTTGGGGCCAGCAAAATAGCTCACTGACAGTCCACTACTTTCCCATATCTGTTTCCAGGTACAAAACCTTTCTTTACCACATTGAAGGAAATTTTTCTCTTGTTAATTCTGCCTAAAGTAGGCCAACCTGAGTAGGAAAATCTTTCAGAGAGCATCAACCACAAAATCTGTTTGATTTGTACTTTCATTTAAGAAATACATTACATACTGGATGAATTTAATTTAATTTGGTGATTACAAAGTTTGGGCAAGTGTGACCTATGCAAACTATTCTAACCCTGGGAAAACAGCACTAAAAAAGAATCCAGATCATCGAGTTTAAACACCATCTAATTTAAAAGAGCCCCACCCTTTTCAGGTGGGGAGGGGGTGTGTCTTGGGATGCCAGGAGGAACTCTTATTCTTAGTACTCTGATAGGGGTAGTGATACTAGGTGAAGTCCTTGATTTACAATCCTGAAGAAAGGCATTCAATGTTTATTGCAATTAATCCACCAATACGACAGTGATCCATGGGTCTGAAAACCATATGTGCTCTGCATCAATGATTACAGAGTTCAGGGATAGACAAATAGCTCACTCAGATAGTGCCAGCAGAAAAAAAGCTCAAAGCAAGCTGTACAAAAGAAGGACATGATCCCAAGTGTGCAGCCAAAGATACCTTAATACATTCCTGCACTCTCTGTAGGACACAAATGTCAGACCCTAAGACCTTCAAGGCACACTTTGAAATAAAGAATCCTAAGACTCTACTTCCTCCAGAGTTGGCTGATGGTCAGGCACAAAATCATTTATATGTGAATTCATAACCCCGTTAACTGAATTATCACTGAGAGTTCTCACAGTCTGTGCAGCTTGTCGACTCATACAAGACACAAACGCTTTTAATGAAACCCTTTTCGACAAATCACATTCTCAGTTATCCATCTGAAAATACCTACTGGAGAGAACCCCTATGAGCGGAAGAGGATTTGGAAATTTTTTTTTCGTTTATTTAAAAAAGAAGACATTAGTCAAGGCTTTTGAGTCTGCTTATCAAATACACAGCCTATATATTTAAAAGAATCAGTCTGTGTTTTATAAACTTCAAGACACAATTTTTCCCCTCTCATATTAATTAATTAGTGATTTATATGACTACATTTTACTAGGAGTGTACATAAACACTATTCTCACCACCAAAAGACTGTGTCCCATCCCATCCACCCCTACCCCCCACCGGCCCAGGAAGCTGCATGTCTACCCCACACCACAGGGTTTTTACTTTGGTGCCCTGCCCCGACCTGCGGGGTTATCGACGGAAACCTAGGGTAGGGGCCGAGAGAATGGAAAGGACAAGAGACACGAAGAACGAGGGCAAAACAGGAGGTCTGTTCAAGCTCTGAAAATTTTATTTTGCAGCCACAATATAAGCACAAAGAGGAAGTTCTGCTAAGGTAGTGGGGGAGGGAAGTGGGTGAGCAACTTTCCAAACAGCTAGATGGTAATCTCAGTTCCAATGGTCGGAATGTCTTCTCACCGGATATATGAGAGTCTTAGCTAAGGCCTTGCCTCCCGGAATGTCCTCCCTTTTTACAATTTAAGTGAGGCGGCAAATGAGGTAAAAGCTAGGAATTTTATCAAGAGATAAGCGGGCATTAAACAGAGGGGGGGAAGTATTGACATGATTCCTCCCGTGGGGTAAATATAGAACTGATCTTCCAGCATCTTATACGGCTCTTGGTGTCTTTTGGGGAGGGGAGGCAGAGCCACTATTTCTAAGGTAAGGAAAACTCACGGCGAAGAGTTCTGATGACGTACACCAACCTCCATGCAAATCAGGTTTGCTTCACGGGGGACTCATAGGCGGACTATAGGGTCCTGACCCTGCAGTGCTTAGCCCCGCACCCCTTACCGGTGCCCACACCATACCAAGGCTGGCGTGCATAAATCTGAGTTTTATGCAGCTCCTAAAAGAGGTCTGCCACCCTCAGGTTTAGCCAAGCCTCTGTCATCCAAATCAAGTCTGTGGTAATATATTTGTAAGGGTTTCAATGCCAAGGAGTCAATTTGTTGTTTTATAAAGCCAGTAATCTTATTGAAAATAAAAGGCCCCAAGGTAATCATTAACAAAAGACTAATCAGGGGTCCCATAATGGGCATCAAAAGGGAGAACATGGAGGATTTCCACCAACTATCAGCAGCAGCCGAAAATTTTTGTTTTTATAAATACTAAGCTTGTGTAACTGCTTTACCTGGGTCTCCACTAAACCAGACTCATTAACATATAAGCAGCACTCCTCTTTCAAAAACAAGTGCCACCCTTTTCTGTGGTCAGGAGGTCCAAAGCTCGCTACTTCTATAAGGCAACCTGGGCAAGGGAGGTTAGTTGTCTCTGTAGGGAGGCCAAAGATTTGGCTGAGGCTTCCACTGCCAGTGAGAATTGTTGAGAGAGCTTAGCAGTGGTAAGAAGGGAGTGACCCAAGGCGCCTTAAGCCAGACCTGCAGCCACAACAGATGTTGCAAAAGAAACACCAGCCACTAAAGGAAGAAAAACATCCCATTTTATTTTAGGGGACGAGGGGCTGTCCCAACCTAAATACTCAGCAGCAGTAAATAGGTTCAACTGGGGTACTAAGGTAACTGGAAGGCATAACAATCTCTCATCTATTTGGCTAGAAAGATTTTTTAAAAGGGTACCATTACACCAAAAGAAAAATACATCAGGGACAATAAGATCTGCGGCAGGTAAGGCAGTCTGATTGCACAACCTGATACTAGCATTGGAATAACAAAAACTAAATTTTTCCTGTTCAGGAGCTAATTACAAGGAAACTTCAAAAATGGGAGAAAAGGCCTTACCAGATGTGCCAGAAGTATTCAGTGAGGTGGGATATGGAATTGCCCTCAAAGGGGGACATCCTAACGAGGCACAAAGAAAACATGCAGAAACATTGTCAAGGCCAGTGATATTGGCAAGAATTAGGCCTTCTCTTAATAGAGGTAGCCAGGAAAAGGGGTGGTGTGTAGCTAAAGCTGAGAGCTGTGTATTTAGTTCCTTCTAACATGTTTGAATTTCAGCATGAAGGGTTGTTTGAACTTGAGCAAGAGCATGCCAAATATAAAAACGGCTGTTAGCCTAGGTCTCATCTTTGGTTATATACATGGCTCCTTTGAATGGCATGATCCAGCGGGAATCCCAGGGATCCCAAACAACCCAGGTATAGCCTGTGGAAGAGCAAAAAAATTTATGGCTGTTATAGGGAAGCTGGGCAATAACTTCATTACCTCTTAGGGTCTTAACATTATGGATGTTACATGATTTATAGGGGCAGCCCACATTTTCTTCAACCCATCTATCTGTGCAATAGGACTGACTCTGGTCAAACAACAAGCACAGGGCAGGGGCAACCTTTCTGGGCTGTGCCTTAAAATCTGTGAAATTTAGCAAAATGGCAGATTGGCACCCTTGAGGCGGGCAATAAGCCGTGACTAAAAGATGACCATAATTTTGTTTTTTAGCATAGTTGGTGTAGTCTTCTGTCAGGAAAAATCGCCAAACAAATGGGGAGGTGGCTCCTTTCTTGTCAGGCGCTACTGTGGGTGTCCATCCGCACAAGATGACCATCCACAGGAACACTGTCAGTATTTTGAATCCCATCATCTTCCTGAAAAAGAGAAGGGTAAATTTTCTCAGGGAGAAGATTGCTCCCTGGATTTATTTCTATTATTAATTAGTTTTATCAGCCTTTCTGGCAGCCATCTAACTGATCCTTCTTTGGTGTCATAAATACAGGGTGAACCTCTCCGCCATATGAGGACTGGATTTGGGCCATTCCATTTGAAGGGGAGCGGGTCTTTCTACATGACTGTGGCATAATCTTTGTCTCAGGGTGCCAGAGGCGATCAGCAGCAGAATTGCCATGGGCATCTAAATTTAGAAAGTTAATAACAAACAAGGCATGATGAAGAATATTTCTAGGGGGCCCCTTCTGGGGGTATAATTCATCTCTCTTTAATTTATGGGGAGAATTTTTGATAGTTTGGTGGGCACGTTCGACAATGCCTTGCCCTTGAGGATTATAAGGAATGCCAGTAATGTGTCTAATTTGTAACAGGCGGCAAAATTCCTGAAACTTTTGTCCAGTATAGCCTGTGGCATTATCAGTTTTACCATTAAAACTGCCCAAGACAGAAAAAGCAATTTAAAACATGGGCTATAACATTTTTAGAAGCTTCTCAAGTATATAAGGAAGCAAAGATAAATCCACTAAATGTATCTATAGTCACATGAAGATATTTAAGGTTGCCAAATTCAGGATCATGTGTAACATCCATTTGCCATATTTCATTTGGGACCAAACCTCTGGGGTTAAAACCCAGGTGGGGGTGGGTGGGTAGAAGTGTGACACAAGTGGGGCACTGTTTAACAATTTGACGAGCTTGCTCACGAGTGATCTTAAAAAGTAGGCAAAGGGTCTGAACATTTAAATGATGTAAAGCATGACTCTTTGGGGTTGATCTACAGAACCTATCAGTACTGGAAACATCAAGAGGGTGGCAGCATCTGCACAAGCATTTCCTTTCCAGAGGGGGCCAGGCAGACCGGAATGAGCGCAAAGGTGTCCGACAAAAAAGGGTTGACATCTAGAGGCGATCAATTTTTGAAGCTGAGAAAAAAGAGGGGCGGCATTTGTGGAGTGTTTAATATAGGAAACCGTCTCAAGAATGGGAACCGAATGAGCAATATAGGCACTGTCAGTGTACAAGTTAAAAGGATGATTTTTAATTTTTGAAAAACCTGTATTATTGCAAAAAGCTCAACAAGTTGAGACGATTTGAAGGGGGAGCAAATAGAGGCAGCCTGTCCATCTATAACAAAGGCGGCCATTCCATTAGAGGAGCCATCAGTGAATACTAAGCAGGCATTTGACAAGGGGTGGGGGGAAGTGTACTTTGGGAAAATGAAGGAATGAACCTTCACAAATTGAAGTAATTCATCAGCAGGGTAATGATTATCAATTTCTCCCAAAAGGGAGGAGCAAGCAATGGGCCACTCGTCTGTGGTTTGCATGAGCCATTTTAATTGACTTTTGGAATGTGGTGTGATTATTTTTTCAGGATCTTTACCAAAGAACTGGCGGCTCTGTTCACGTCCTGAAAGAATAAGCTCAGCAACCAGGGAGGTGTAGGGAGCAAGTACTTTAGGGGGGGAAACTGGAAGATGAACCCAAATTATAGGGCCACGTTGCTAAAACACTCCTGTAGGTGTATGTGAGGTTGCACAAATGACAAACAGAAGTGGTGCTTCATAGGAAATAAAGGAGACTCCCTATTTCTGAATGGCTTCTTCTACCAACCATAAAGCGCATGTAGCTGCAGGGGTCAAGGAGCGGGGGGTGGTGGGGAAGGGTTGGAATCTCCCTTAAGAATTTCAAAGAGTGGCCTAAGTTCTCCAGTGGTAAACTTAAGATATGGCCTAATCCAATTTATGTCACCCAATAGTCTTTGAAAATCATCAAGAGTTTTCAAGTAGCCTACTTGAAGATGAAGTTTTTGGGTAGCAAAAACTTCTCTGCCCTTCTTTTAAGGATGCAGGGATTATGAAGCCACTTCCTGGGCAGGCTTGACTTTTGTGTATATGGAGGAGAAGGGGGCCATGCAGGGAGAGGCATAAGCTAGCCATTGTGATTTTTGGCTCCATAGGGTTTTAACTAGGTGCCTACACGCCCAACTCTGGACCAAAATTCCTAATTGAAAAGCAATGGGCAAGATAGAATTCCCTGCTTCATAGTAGAATGTAGACATAGTCTCTAGATTGAGGAGATGGGCTATGTTTTGGGGCCCACTCTGGGGTGCCTGCATGAATAAAGATTTGTATTGATAGGGGAGAAACAGACAGCTGAAGACATGCTTCACCACCTGTGAAGAGACCCCCCTGCAAGTGGGCATCCAGGGGCTCAACCTGGGATCCTTACCACCAGTTCTTGTGCTTTGTGGCATGTGCCCTTAACCCACTGCACAGCTGCCCTGCCATTCATCAATTGTTATTCTTATTTATTTATTTATTTTTTATTTTAGCTTTTGTTGCCCTTTTTATTGTTGTTGTAGTTAACATCATGGTTAGATGGACAGAGAGCGATTGAGAGAGGAGGGGAAGACAGATAGGGGAGAGAAAGATAGACACCTACATACCTGCTTTATCACCTGTGTAGTTACTTCCCCGCAGGCGGGGATCCTTATGCAGATCCTTGCGCTTTGTACCACCTGCACTGAACCAGCCAAAACTGTCAATTTTAAAGCAAATAGATTTCTCATACCATCCTTGTAAAAGACAGCAGGAATATAAACAACCAAACAAACAAGCAAACAAACAAACAAATAAATAAATAACAAAATTGATTTATTAATATCACTGTGGGATGGAGAGACAGAGCCTGAGCATCACAGTGGCACGTGTCACACGAAGGAGGGACTCAGGGCCTCATGGTGGAGAGTCAGGCACTTTATCTACTGCACCACATCCTGCTCACCCAATTTCCTTTTTTTGTAAAATTGCTTTAGCAAAAACTTTCTCCATTTGAGAAACATCTTAGAATTAGCCTTTCCTCATAGATAGTAAAAGGTATAAGGATTTCATTAAAGCCTAGAATACATGGCATAATGGTTATGCACAGAGACTTTCTTGCCTAAAACTCAAATCCCTGCAACAACATAAGCCAAAGTACAGCAGTGCTCTGGTAAAATAAGTAAATAAAATAGGAGAAAAGTGTTTGTTTATAGTACATAGGCTCTGTAGACTGTGATATTATTATCAGGCTTTGGCTTCTTGATGCATGTGACTGACTTTGTTTCACCTGGAACACTGCAAGTTGTGTCTTAGACCTCACAGTGTGTATAATGGCCCCAAAACATAGTCCATCTTCTCAATCTAGAGATTATGTCTACATTCTACTATGAAGCAGGGAATTCTATATTGCCCATTGCTTTTCAATTAGGAATTTTTGTCCAGACTCCCAGAGGGGGAAAAATGTTAGTAGATGACTACATGGCGCTGACCCAATTCCATGACAATACAAAAAGAAAGAAAGAAAGAAAGAGAGAGAGAGAAAAAATAAATTCAAAGGTAGTAATTGGTTCACATGTGACTTAAAATGAAAGAGAAAGCAGGACCATAGGAAAAAATAGGGAACAATAGATATAGTTATGGAAATAGTAGTCAACCCAAATCTGTGGCATTATGAGAATCACTGCAATTTCCATTGAAGGGCAAGGAGTTGTAGAACTCTGGTGGTGGGGATGGTGTGAAGTTGTATCCCTCATTCTGTGGACAGTTGGATCCCCTATGTTCACAGCTGCCATCCTCACACTCCAGCTGTGGATAGAGCTGAAATGCCCATTGTATGAAAAGGCCCAGTTGGTTGTAGCATTTTCATTGATGTCTATCAATCCAGTCTGACTACAGACCCCTGACTTTTTACCTGTCTATGTGTTGACAACCATGCCTTATTTTTCTTCAAAATTAGCTTAGACTTCCCAGGACCATCCTCACTCTTCCTTTCCCATGATATCCACAGTGTCCCAGCCAAAATCCCTTCCTTGCACTCCCTTTACCATTATAGCAGACCCCAGGCTCCCTTCTAATATCTGTTCCCATCCCGTTTTCCGAAACATGGTTAGATTGAGAGCCAGTTCTTTCTCGCCAAAGGGGAAGAGGACAGGTTGTTCCCATGGCCAGTAACATAGAAATAGGCTCTGAAGATTGCCTTTGGCATGATTGCTGGCTTACATATATATGTCAAACTTTTGCTTTGCTCATGACTCTCCGTGTCTCAGTCCTAATTTTAAGTCATAGACAGAGTGTGTTTTGCACTGTTTCTCATACCCAACTACACAAGAGTGGATGAAGAAATTAGGGGACTCTAGGGAGTACTACCCTACATTTTGGGTGGGTGATACTGGGTCCCTTAGGACCAATGAAGCTGAGGGTGATTGTGCTCAGTGAAGTGAGTAAGGAGGTGATAAACTAGTACTGGGTAGTTTCTCTCATGTAAGCAATTGAGTAGTGAAGTACACAGACTCCCCCTCACAAAAGTCACAGGGATTGAGCTAGTTTTGTAAGAATTATGAAAGTTATTGCTAATGTTGGGACCACAGAATTGTGATGGTGTAGGTGTCATGGAATATGACCCCCAAATATTATCTTACCTATTCTATTCTTATATTCTTTTATATTATCACAGCACTACTCAGCTCTGGGTTTTGGTGCTGCTGGTATCAAACTTGGAACATGCATCAAAATGGTTTTTCATAACTATAGCCCTATCTCTCTAACCCTCCATATATACTTGCAATCATGTAAACTATTACTAAATCACTAATGAAAACATTAAAATTTCTTTTTGAAATAGAGAAAATTCTTTCCAAAAGAACTATAAGTGTATATTCTGGGGCAGCAATAGTGACAGTTGTCTGTGTTAAGTTAGCTTATGATCAGTGAAATGCTGAGTTGGCAGGGAGCTGATGTCCCTGAAATACCACACACTGGAGAACTAATCATTACATAAAACCCTTTTAGTTTTCAGGCCACATTTAAGTGACACAGTGCTTGATCTGAGGATATACTGGTTTCTGATTTAGTTCAGGTGATGAGAACACAAATCCACCTCCATGACCCAGCACCCTGACCTGAGTAGACATTTCTACATTTCAAGAACCTTCCCTGACACACCATTGTGCCCAGAGCCCTCACCATCATAAGGGTTCACTCAGATGCTGTAAATTTGGGGAGTTGGAGCCCCATGTCTCCTGCCTCAATGAGTCTTAGTTCATTTATCAGTTTACAAACAGGTTCCCCACTGCCAAATGTGTCACTTTTATGAAGGAAAAAGAGAAAGAATGGCAGAGAGGGGTTGGAGGAGGGTCCTCCAGGTGCTGCTACAAGGTGCTGGAAAGGGCCTGAGATGGGAGTGAGACTGACATGCAGACACCTGTCTTCTTGGAATGAAAACATTTACACATGTGCCCACAACTGTACTATAAATCACCAACACCTGTCAAATGAAGATGACAGCAGTGACCATAATAGAATAATGTTTAAAGATGAGACATATATAACACCTCACCCAACACCACATGATTGTGCCTACCTGTAGCCATGTTAACCACCACAGTTTTCAAAATGTCACATAAGTTTGTTGCCTTTTTGTGCAGGGATGATGAGACATTCATGTTATTCAATACTCCATTGCATATACGAAGAAAACAAAAACTGTGTGTTAGTTGTCTATCACCTCCATACTTACCTCACTGAGTATATCTCCTTAAATTTCATCCACTTTGTCCCAACGTTACAATATCATATTCTTATTTTCCAAAGTAGTACTCCACTGAGTCTCCAAATTTCTTTTTTAATATTTATTTTATTGACTTTGATTTTATTTGAAAGGGCCTTAGAAATTGAGAGTGGAAGGATAGACAATAAGACATAGAGAGAAGGGGGAGAGAGAGGAGAGAGATAGAGAGAGAGAGGGAGAGAAGAACTAATACCTCTGCTTTTAAAAGTTTTCCAGAAGATTGAAGACACTGGAATACTCCTTTCCAGCTTCTATGAAGCCCATATCACTTTCGTACCAAAAGTAGACAGGGACACAACCAAAAAAGAAAATTACAGACCAGTATCTCTGATGAACAAAGATGTGAAAATATTGAACAAAATTCTAGCCAACTGGATACAGCAGTATATTAAAGAGATTGTTCATCATGACCAAGTAGGGTTTATCCCGGGCAGGCAAGGTTAGTGTAATATATGTAAATCAATCAGCGTGATACACCTCATCAAGAAAAGCAAGACCAAAAAAACCACATGGTCATCTCAATAGATGCAGAGAAAGCCTTTGATGAAATACAGCATCCCTTTATCATCAAAACACTATAAAAAATAGGAATAACATCTGTGCTAAGCCAAGTTCACCACCATCTGGCCCCCTCTGCTTTATATCTTAGTGCATTTTCAGATACCAACTTGCAAATGATACCATAATGTCAACACGACTTCCCTGGGCAGAGGACCTCATCAGTGTGTTCTAGAACCCCACCCTCTCAGCCTACATTCTTGTCAGTCATTATTAAATCGTTTATAAAACAGAAAATATATTTCATATTAAGCTGACAAGTGTTTGCTTGTGCTTATTTTATTGTGATAAAGCATTCCTGTGCTGGGGGAAACAGCATAATGGTAATGCAAAGAGTTCTTTATGACTGAGGTTACAAGGTCCTAGGTTTTGCAACATAATCACATCCTAGTAATTCTGCAAGCCACAGTCATGGGATAAAGACACTTAATACCTACATGTTGCTTTTCCCTACACACGTTTTCTGGGCAGATTTGGAAGATGACAGTGAGGCAAACTGCAGAAGCCAGACCAGGCAATAAATAAATAAATAATAAATAAAAAAATATTAAGGTCTAATAAAGTTTACCTATTAAATAATAACATAATTATTTTATCAAAGATAGTTACTATAACAACACAAAAAAGTACATTCTCTATTATCAGTAATTGTAAACTTTATTTTGGAAATTGAAAGTATTTTGTACATTTATTTATTGAATTATTTTAAAGATTTTACTTATTTTTATTTATTTTTCTTATTGAATAGAGATGGAGAGAAACTGAGAGAGGAGGGAGAGGTAGAGAAGGAAGGAGACACAGACATATGCAGCCCTGCTTCACCACTTGTAAATGCCTGCACACTGTAATGTGTGGGATTAACTAGGTGCATCACCACCCAGCCCCCCAGTATTTTTCTTTAAATTTCTTTATTGGGGAACTAATATTTTACATCTGACAGTAAATACAATAGTTTCTACATGCACAACATTTCCCAGTTTTCCATAGGACAGAGTGAAATGGAGAGAGGAGTGGGAAGACAGAGAGGGGGAGAGACAGATAGACAGCTGCTTCACCACCTGAGAAGAGCACGCCCCCCCTTCACGTGGGCATACGGGGACTCAAATCAGTATCCTTATCGCCAGTCCTTGTGCTTTGCTTCATATGCGCTTAACCCAAAGCGCCACCGCACAGCTGCTCATCAATTTATTTACTAATTAATTAATTAATTAATTTTTATTAATTTATTTGTTTTCTTTTGTTGCACTTTTTGTTATAGTTGTTGTAGGTACTGTTGTTGTTAGGCAGCAGGAAAATAAATAAATAAGCAAAATTGTATCATTAATATCATTGTGGGATAGAGAGACAGAGCCCGAGCTTCACAGTGGCACGTCATACCAGGGTGGAACTCAGGGCCTCATAGTGGAGACTCAGGCACCACCTCCTGCTCATCCAGTTTCCTTCTTTGTGAAATTGCTTTAGCAAAAACATTTGCCATTTTCAGAAATGTCTTAGAATAAGTCTGTCCTCATAGATAGTAAAAGGTACAAGGATTTCATCAAAGACTGGGATACATGGCATGATGGTTATACACAAAGACTCTCATGCCTGAGGCTCCAAAGTCCCAGTTCATTCCCATGTACCACCATAAGCCAAAGAACAGCAGTGCTCTGATTAAAAAAAAAATCACTGAGATAGTACTGAGTTAGTAGATTTAGATTTGAATTGACTAATACAGGTAACATTTTTATTCTGTTAGTGAGCAAAATCAAACCACCATCCACTGCAAGGAAGCAAAAGATGTTTATTCACGAATTCAAATCCGGGCCGAGAGGTTACTGACAGCAGTCCACCAGCTCGACCCCGAACAGGCCTCAAACCACACAATTTATAGGATTTCTGAATACACTCAGGGAAGGGGAATGCATCACCTTATCAATCTATATCCAGTTGTATGCTATAGAAAACGCAGAATCCAATCATTTCAAACCTAGCAAAAAGGCGGGATCCACTCAAAGCAAAGCGCGGGCTAATTTCAAACATTGCAAAACCACACAACCAATAGAACCTAGCCAGAGTATGGTCACCACATCTTCCCGCCATCAGTTGCAACCTTTTGGTAAACAGTTTTCTTGTGCAAAGGTCCTGATAAGCATTGCCTGTATGCAGGGTCTTGGTAAACAACTAGTGGCTTACTGGCTTACTGATTAGGTCCTGTTTTCCAAGGGGAAAGGGTAAAGAATTTTCCACTCCACGTATTCCAGTATTTGGAGTGTTTATCCAAGTACATAAACTGCAGCTTCTATTCTGTGAGTCCACTGTTCTACCAGACAGCTATTTCCCAGCTGCCAGGAATTGCTGATTAAGCTTGTCAGCATTCACCCTGCTGTTTAAGCCCTGAACTCACCTCCCTCTACTTTCCACATAGGAACAATCAATGATGTTGTTTACCCCTTTTTAGGAAACAGTTTAGTTGTTTCCTAAGTCTGTGTATGCTAAAATTGTAATACTTAAAGACAAATTATCATGCTTTGCTCGAGGTTCAATAGCATCATGGTTATGCAAAGAGACATTCAGGATGAGGCTCCAAAGTCCCAGGTTCAATCCCGGCCACCACTATAAACCAGAGTAGAGCAGTGCATGGGTTGCACAATGACCCAAGATTCTCCAGTCTTCACAGCCTTAGAGACAGGAGGCAGGAAGGATGGGCCATCTTCAGTCACTGAGAGGAAAACTCCCATGCTGTAGTATTTTACTCCCTCCTGCTGGCAGTTCAGAGAGATCAAACATGGGAATGCCAAAAAGACTTTTTTTTTCAATATTTCTGGGAAAAAAATCTGGTATGTATACAAGAAGAAAACAAATATTTGTGTGGAAAAGTATATAAATATTGGAATTCAGAAATCTTAACAATAAGAAAGTTTACTCACAGAATGCATACACATATTTTATAAAGGTTGACACTGGTTTTGCATATCATATGAAGAGAAGCATGAGCATTAATTTTTCTTAGATTCAAGGGGACAGTTGTACCCCTATATTCACAGCTGCCATCCTCACACTCCAGCTGTGGAGAGAGACCTGAAATGCCAATGCACAGAAGATTGGATGAAAAAAATTAGGGGACTCAAGGGAGGAATATGATACAGCTTGAAAGGATGATACTGGGTCCCTTAGGACCAATGGAGCTAGGGGTGATTATGCTCAGTGAAGAGAGTAAGGAGGTGACAGACTGGGGAGTTTCTGTCATACATGGAATAGAGTATTAAAGCATGTGGACTCCCCTTCACACATGTCACAGGAATGGAGCTGGTTTTGTAAGAATTATGGCATCTATTGCTAGGGATGGGGCCACTGAATTTTGACAGTGGGGGTGTCATGGAATATGCTCCCAAAATATTATCTCACCTATTCAATTCTTATATTATTTTATATTATCAGAACATTATTCAACTCTGGCTTTTGGTGCTGCTGGTAGTAAACTTGGAACATGTGCTTTCTCAGGCATCAAAATGGTTTTGCATAACTATGGCCCTATCTCTGCAGTCCTCCATCTATACTTGTAATCTTGTAAACTATTACTAAATCTCTAATGAAAACATTGAAATTGCTATTTGAAATAGAGAAAATTCTTTCCAAAAGAACTATAAGTTGCAGTTGTCTACGTTAAGTTAGCTTATGATCAGTGAAATGCTGAGCTGGCAGGTAGCTGATGTCCCTTAAATACCACACATTGGAGAACTAAGCATTACATAAAACCCTTTTAGTTTTCAGGCCACATTTAGATGACACAATGATTGATCTGAGCGTACAGATTTCTGATGTTGTTCCTGGGATGTGAACACAAAGAAAGCTGCTTCCATGACACAGCATCCTCACCTGAGTAGACATTTCTACATCTTAAGAACCTGCCCTGACACACCATTACCCCCAATCCCTCTCAGACTGAGGGTTCACTAAATGCTGTAAATTTGGGGAGTTGTAGCTCCATGTCTCCTGCCTCAATGATTGTTAGCTCATTTATCAGTACACAAGCAGGTTCCGCACTACCATCCTCTAAAAGGCAGCCAATAATATACTTAAGCTTGTCATTTATTGAAGGGACAAGAGAAAGAAAGAATGGCAGAGAGGGGTTGGAGGAGGGTCCTTTGGGTGCTGCTACATGGTGCTGGAAAGGGTTTGAGATGGGGGTGAGACTGCTTTGCAGACACCAGTCTTCATGGAATGAAAGCATTTACACATGTGCCCATAACTGTACTGTAAATCATCATGACCTGTCAAATGAAGATGATAGCAGTGAGCATAACTGAATGATGTTTAAAGGTGAGAGGTATACGACACCTCACCCAACACCACATGTCTGTGCCTACCTGTGCCCAAGTTAACCACCACAGTGTTCAGAATGTCACATAAGTTTGTTGCCTTTTTTTGCATGGATGATGAATCTTTCATGTAATTCAACACTCCATTCCATATACGAAAAAATCAAAAGCTGTGTGTTAGTTGTCTATCACCTCCATACTTACCTCACTGAGCATATCACCTTTAGTTTCATCCACTTTGTCCCAAAGTTACAATATCATACTCTTAATTTCCAAAGTAGTACTCCATTGAGTCTCTGAACTTCTTTTCAAATATTTATTTTATTGAATATGATTTTATTTGAAAGGGCCTAAGAAATTGAGAGTGGAAGGAGAAACAATAAGACAGAGAGAAAAAGGGGTGAGAGAGAAGAGAGATAGGGAGAGTGGAGAGAGATATAGAGAGAGCATGAGAAAGAGCAAAGCATACTTCACTAATTATGGAATTTCTCCCCTGTATATATATATATGGGGCCAGGTGGTGGAGAACCTAGTTGAGTGCACATGTGACAATGTGAAAAGACCTAGGTTCAAACCCCTGGTCCCTAGCTGTAGAAAAAAGCTTCACAAATGGTTAGGCAGTGTTGCAGGTGATTCTCTGTCTCTCTCCCTCTCTACCACATCTTCCTCTCAACTTCTGGTTGTCTCTATCGAATAAATAATTTATTGGATAATAAAAATAACAAAAAAATTCTTTTATTTTATCCAGAGCACTGCTCATGTCTATCTTATAGTGGTTGAAGGAATGAATCTGGGACTTCTAAACCTCAGGGATGAGAGTCTGTTTGCATAACGACATGCTGTGTATAACAGGTATATAATTCCACACCATTCCAACCACCAGAGTTCCCTGTATGCATTCCCTCCTTTGAAATATGCAGTATATCTCCTAAGGCCTCAGATTAAGGTTGACAATTATTTCTACAACTGGATATATTTATATAAATTTGCCCATTTTCCCTATGGCCCTGCTTTCTCTTTCATTCTAAGTCACAGACAAACCTATTATTCTTTGAGATTTTCCTTCCTTTTTTATCTTCTTCTGTCTCTAGGTGCTGATGGAATCACATGTCAGAGCTCTCTGGTCATCTACCACTAACATGTCTCCCTCTCTGGGACTATGGATCAAAATTCTTTATGGAGTCCACATAGTGGAGGGTCTGGCTTCTGTCACTTCTGCTCTCCTGCACGTGGGCATTGGCAGGTGGATCCCTAGCCCCAGCCTATTCCTCTTTGCCTAGGAGAAAGGAGGGCTCTGAAAAGGCAGATATTGCAGACACATTGGTGAAGTCATCTGCCAAGGGAGTTCAGGATGGAGTCAGACTAGCATCTACAGCTTGGTGGTGAAAAGGCACCAAAGCAAAACAATATGTTGAATAAACAGGAAACAAATAGTATTAAAGAGCAGATGAGAATAGGGATTTGTGGGTAGAAAGAAGCTAGAAGGCCTACTTTAGGTCTGCCCCTATGGATACATGACATTAACAGTTTTTCCTTGAGGTTGATGGCTAACATGGAGGCAAAGTAAAAATACTGATTAAGACGATGGTGTCAGAGTTGAGAATAGGACTAGAAAGCTCCCAAATGTAAAGAATATATAAACGCAATTAACTATCTACCATGTCCACCTGACCAGGGCCCATATATATTCATATTTATAGCACAGGAGCCTGTATAACCTCTGAGTCCCTGTCAGCCTGAACTCACAATCCATGGTCACAACTGGGAACATTCTAGGCTGCACTTATTTCAGGTCGAGGTTTCCTTGAGTGGCGGATAGGACGACCCAGCTTCCATTAAGAAAGTGTGGCAGTCCCTACCATTGCTAGTTCATAGTGAGGACAAGGTCCTGAGCTCACAGAATGCTTATGATTCCTTCCTGTATAAGATGACCACTGATGGTGGAACAGTGATTCCAAGATTAGGGCCCCAGGGGATGGAGTCTGGACTTAAGTTAGGGAGGAAATAGACCTAGGATTATAATAAGGTTTAAGCTAACCTTGAGTTTTACTGCAATAACTTGTTTGATGATTCTAATAAAAGCTGACACAGAGAAGATAAATGTCCTTTAGTTGAGATATATATGGCTGTGTATGTCTTGGATAATTGTAGACAGTGATTATGCAGGGGTGACAATAATGCTGATGCTGTCAAAGATACTAAGACATATATGTTACTTTCTTGTGTAGCTAGTTGAGGAGACAGAGTGACTGAGGGGCGCGAAGTAGCCTGTATGGGTGTGTTTAGGCCTAAGCAGTGAATCCTTGAGATCTATGGGTTCTTCTAAGGCCTTTCTGCTACAATGCCAAGCTGTTTCGGTCTACAGAGGACGATTAAGCACTTTTACACTGAGGTATGTATGTGCTCCTACCTATGGACACGTGTATACATGTGACCCCTAGGTGCTAGCCTATATCTAGGGGCTGTAATGTGGTTAGATAGTGCACCCTCTGAAATGGAACTAGGTAGTTCCTTGTGTTAAGGAAGGTCTCACCAAACTGTTGCAGGTGAAAGGTTGAAATCTCAGGCTTAGGGTCTCTGGCTATAATCCAAAGGCATAAGTCAGTGGCAGTAGTCTTTGAGTTCAGCAGAGGCATTTTAACTTTGTAAGGGATCAAGAGGAGAGCAAAGTCTCAGGGGTTCAGGACTGAGTTTGACAGGGATCTTAAAAGACTGGGAAGCATTTCTTGCAATCTCAGAGTTTCAGACAGCAACAGTTCATTTTTATTATCATCAAATTAGTTGAGAGCTTGGTCTACTTTGAAAATACCATGGTGGGAATTTCTCATATTCTATTTGAACTCACTGTGTCATATGATGTTATATGGCATGTAATAGTATCTACTAATAACTACATCTTAACAACTGGCAGAACCAGAGGATTCTGATCTCTGCTGTAAGGTTGTAAGTAACTTTGAATTAAAACTTTTGTTAGAATTATTTAACCATTTAAGACTGGTGTGAGGATTACTGTTGTTCAGAAATTTGAAGCACTAAGGGCTTAAAATAATATATGCAGAACTCAACTCTAGGCAGCTAAGGATCTTGAAACACTCAACCTGATTTTCCCATAACATACAGAATGGCTGGTGATTTATAAGACTATAAGTTTAGAGGAGTATAGTTTCACACACTTCCCTCCATCAAATTTCTCGGTTCTCACCTTCACACACCTATGGCTGATAACTGCCTTTATTTCTTTGACGGTTATAGGAGAGATCACGGTAGAAAAATGAACAAGACAAGAGAGATCCATTTTATTTCACAACTCTTCATAACACATACAACAGGCAGAATATTTTACAATACTTGTAAATCTGATTCTATTAGAAAAATGTCCATTTAGTGCCGTCATATTTCAGAGTCAAATGCATTATCTGAAGGTGAGCACTGAGCTGGGTTTCCTTTGCTTATAGATCACATGGATGTGATGATCGAGGCAGGGTGTGTGTGTGCATTGAGGAGCCAAATTCCTAGATGTCACTTCAAGTGAGTGTAAAAGACAGCTTTTTATAATGATCTAAACAAGAAAAGCAGGGTAAAAACATGGGCTCCCAGTTATTGTACACCTTCTTAGCACAGGATGAGCAGTGACAACTGCTCACCATGATGGACCTGGAGTATCCAAGATCCTGGAGAATCTTTGAGATCTGAGTACAAAGCAAGTCAAATGTCCCAGACTGTGGAACTCCATGGCGGCTGAAAGTCTCCAGAGGGGCAGGAAACAGCTGGAGAGATAAATGCTGCAGCCCCGAGGTGCAGCACAGCAGCTTCTCCAGGGTGTCCATGGACAGGCGGTTCCCATGCAGGCTGAGGGAGCTGAGCTGGGAGCAGCTGCTCAGGGCAGGGAGCAGGGCCTCAAGCTGGGGGTCCTGGAGGCCACACAGACCCAGGTCCAGGTGCTGGAGGGTGGCTGCATTTATCTCCAGCAGAGCTCTTAGAAGCTCACTGACAGAAGTCAGGGGGACTCCCCTCAGACACAGATCCTTCAGATGATAGATGTGTGGGCTCTGGAACAGATGATTCACATCTTCTTCTGTTAATGTGCAGTTAGTGACTGAGAAGACTTCCAGCTGGTTATGAAGATTCCTGAGGAGAGAGAGGCAGGATAGGATGGAGATTGGCATCAGCAAGAGTATGAAAATTCTGAGTGAGGTGATGATATACAAGAAGGCTTGTGGTTATTCTCAACCAACGATTCCAATGCTACTTAAGGCTGAATTCTTTTTTTCAATGTTCACATGAACCTGGCACTGAATCTGGCAATTTATACAATTTCTAGGCAGGGTCCCACAGCAACTGCTGGTCCTGCCAGTCTCCAGGGCCTCCCTGACACATCCCATTCCTCAGCTGCAGCCTCTTTAGTGGCCTCTGCATGTTTGCACTGCCATCGCATTCACCATCCTGCCTGGTCAGACCTTGCAGTTCAGGAATTGGAGACATTGTATGGGATCTCCTCTTCAGAATCCCCTTCACTGATAGTTGTCTAGTTATCTAAGAGATCTCTACAGACCTGAACCTGAGAACCAACCACCTCACTAGACTGAATATTCCACCAAGCATTTGAGCAAGGTGGTCATTCCATAACTCTGCAAAACTTTGTCCTCAGCTTCTCATGGTTAAAGTCTGATGGAATATTTATGATGAGACAGATGTGTTAGAGTGGAATAGTGTAGTGGTTAAGTAAAATGGCTCTCATTCCTGAGTCACCATGCTCTCAGGTTTCATCTCCAGGAGTATCCTAAACTAGTCTTTAGAGACAACCAGGCAACTAACGATAATAAATAATAATAGAATTTGGAAGCAAGGAACTTGAGATCCAATGTCTCCTGCACAGTTACTATGCCAAGGACACAACCCTACCTGAGCAGCTGATCCAGATAGCCCTGGAGGAAGGAGGCAGATTCCAAGTATAGCTCTTGAAGATGAAGTAGCTGGAGGAACTCAGATGTAAATTCGGTGATGGGATGATCCTGGTTCTCCAGCTGCTTGGATGGGATTCCATCAAGTATGTTGATGTCCAGACAGAGTCTCCTGAGGTTATTCATCCTGCCCAGAAGTTGTCCAAACGTCTGTAGGTTTGAGATTGTCCAGGTGCAATTTACTTCCAACTCCTGGACATCACACAATGAGATATTATTCAAAAGCTGGACATTCTTCCTGCTCAGTGAATATATTGTCACTGTCCTACAACAAAGGTGCACTCCCTTTCTCTTCTTGATCCAGTTCAGTAGGTAGACGAACATCTTATTTCCACATTCACCACTGAGGAAGAGGTCTACACACACCTCTAAGCAGCACCTGGCCTTCTCGTTCCTTGAAGGTCCCACAGCCTCTAGATGCCTCCTTTGTGAGAACACTGGGAAGTGGACTCCAGTCCATGCACTCCAAAACTTCTGTCCAGTGAACTGTAAATCCAACACTCGCAGCTTACACCTGCTTTAGGGAAAGGGGGGCATTGATGAAGACACAAAGCATGAACATAGATTCTGACCCAGAATGCTAGCATTGGCCAGGCTCAGACAAACCAACTCTTTGAATCCCTCCCATTTCAGACAACAGCTTCTTTCTCCCCACTTCTCTTCTGACTTTCTTCATCTAATTCCCACATTTTATAGATAGTTTTCACTAAACTGAGAAAAATAAAACTGAAATGCTATTCTATCGTGAATGCATTAAAGTGAAGTTAGAAATTAAAGACACCATTTTCCTTGTGCTCCCTTTTGATCTGTGTTGCCTCCAGTTGTGTAGCTGGGGCAATGTGAATTCAGGACCTTCTCTGCTGGTAGACTCTGCTTACTCTATGTAAATAAAGATAATAGTTTAACTGTTATACAAAAAGGCTCTGATGCTCAAGTTGTCAAGGTCCAACTTCAATCCCCTAAATAAACATATGCCAGAGGGAAAGAACAAAAACATAAGTTAAAAAAGAAAAAAAATCATGCATAGTTCATTGTTCTGAGTATATGTTCCTATAATCTAAGAACTTAAGACTTCAAATTGTTAATCAGATTGAATTTTAACAGTGGACTGAAATTGTTAATACATTTCTAATGATGGCTTGTTCTTTGAAATGGTGACTGTCCTATAAGCTTAGACCACAAAGAACAGAAGCAACCAGTGGTGTTACTTTACAAGATACAGATACATGTCAGTAGAGTCAAAAATTAGGGTGAGGTCATGTATGATCCAGCAAATTCTTAACAATGGGATTTTCAAAGTTAACACAATTACTAAGTTATTTGATTATAGAAGTATCTATTGCCTTCTTAAACCCTAAGATAACAGGAAACTCCCACTTCCTCTTAAAGACCACATTTCTCCCAGTCCTAGAACCTCGAGGGTGGGGGACACATTCCCGCATGCTTCGCTCAATTCATACCAATTGATACTCCATCTGCTGATCCCAGCCTAATCAATGCAACCAGTACCACCTCATCATGCTTCACTTCAGACTGTCTACAGAAGTCAAGCATGGAGAGTCAGCCCTTCAGCCTCATTACTTGGGTGAGACCTTTCCTTTCTCATAAGACTCAGTCATCCTATTTTGGATGGCTCACTTCCTAAGACAGCACCCACACCTAGATATAGACCAGGGCCCATGAGGTAGGGCATATGTACACATGTATCCATAAATTAGGGCAATATACTTGCTACTTAGACCTAGATATCCTCCTCACCCACTCCTTTTTTTTTTTTAATGATTTATTTATGATAAAGATAGAAGAGAGAAAGAACCTGACATCACTCTGGTACATGTGCTCCCAAGGAATGAACTTGGGACTTTATGGTTGAGAAACCAGTGCTTTATCCACCAAGCCACATTCCCAGACCACCTCACCTACTTCTTGTTACACTTCCCTCAATCACTCCAGTGCTAACCTTGTCAGACAAATAAGGACTACAAAAACTGAAGTGACTGGCAGATTTTAATGATGACTCTTTAGTCACTACCAGGACACACCATCCCCTGGGGCCCTGGTCAGGGAGTCCTGAGTTTCCCACACAGACATGATGGGCCAAGATCTCTAACAGATCCCTCTTGACACTGTCATTGGGCATCTCCATCAGAAACAACACAAAGGATGCCTTTGGGGGGACCCATAGTACAATGCCCTCAATGTAATCAACAATTGTAGAGAATATTCCATTATTTAAAGGGAGGTTAATTACCAATTCTTCCAACAATGTAAGGAATATGTCCTGAAATTGGTGCAACCTGGAATGACCCTACACCTGACCACAGAATGCAAGCTTGGACCTATAGGGATGCAGAGGTTACATAGGCTCCTGTGCTGAATATGGGACCCAGATAAAATCTATGGGGTTTACAGTTAACAATATTTATACACTTTCCCCATACTTGGGAGCTACTTTCTTCCCTGATCCAGCTTTCTAGCCCTTTTCCCAACCATGAAATCAAATCTAAGACAACAACTTGGGTCCACATGCATATCGGGTGTCCAGCTCAGACAAAATCTATTAAAGTTACGGGCCCCCTGAAATATACCTAAAGTAAACCTACTAGCTTTTTCAAAAATGAATACCCCAAATTTTTATCTGCAATACTCTTGCCTTTAGGTTCATGATAACTCAACAATTTGTTCTTCTTCATATCTTAACTCTTTTTCAGTCACCAGGTTTCATATTCTACAATGATGCCAACCTGACTTCCATGGGTAAAGGATCCCATCATCAGTCCTTAAGCCTCACCACCCAGATCCTTGCACCACTAAGGAAAGAAAGAGACAGGCTGGGAGTAGGGATCGAACAGCCAATGCCCATAATCAGTGGAGAAGCAGTTACAGAAGCCAGACCTTCCACCTTCCACACCCCACAAAGATACTGTGTCCATACTCACAGAGGGAAAAAGAACAGGGAAACTATCAAGGGAGGGGATGGGATATGGAGTTCTTGTGGTGGGAATTTGGTAGATTTGTACCTCTCTTATCCTATTGTCTTGTTTTTGTTTCCATTTTTTAAAAGAATAATAGTAATCATAAAGAAAAAAATATGGATCTAGAGAGATCAAGGATCAATACACCACTGTACTGAATTCCTTCGTCAGAGCTTAGGAGTTAGAATGTGTGCTCAACACTTATGCTACACAAATGACCAACAGTCAATTCTTAAAGAGAGTTCCACAATGGGCAATAAGCTGTCACATTGGCATTAGAAGCCTTGAGGCCTCCCCAGTGGCCTCCACTCTTCCTGACACAGCTATCTTCTGGGAAACAGAGACCCTCCCAGACTAGGGATCCTCCTTACCTAGGAAGAACTTTCTGCTGAAGCAGGACATCAATTCCATCCAAGACAGCTTTCAAAGTTTCATTCTCAGGAAATAGGTCTTGAACCAGGGCCCCCAGAGGCAGTCTGTCAAAGGGCCAGCTCTGGACAAGAGCCTTCAGGGTCTTCCAGCATCTGTGAGCATAAGCTTCCAGAAAGAGACGTGGGAAGAGCTCTGCAGGCAGGCTCCTCAGGGAAGAGATGGTCAAGTTCTCATCCCTTAAAAGGCTCTGAATGGCCAGTTCTAAGAGACTGGTTGGCTTGTTGTAGCTCATCTTGAATCTCCTCTGGCAACAATCCTGTGGAAATAGTCAAAGAGAATGATGTCATTCTCAAGGCAGCACGAGATGGCCAGTGTCCATCATACTGCTCTTCAAGGAACCATCTCAGCAGTCAAGTCTCAACTCTGGCAGCATGATAAGAAATAGAGGTAGAGTCTCCACAGTTAGTCACCAAAGTTCACAGTTAGAAATAGATTACAATATCTAAGCAGACAGCCACATACAGGTGTTATTCTATTAACTTGGACATTTTGATGTAAGATTATAACACTCATGTAACTACATGTGTTGACATAAAACTGGGAGCTCAGATCAAGAAGCTATGGACATACAGCTCTATGGAGCATCTCTTTACATACTTAAGAAATATCTGGGTATCAGACTGATTAGCCCATGAGAGCTCACATTGTGAACAAATGTTTCTCTCTGAAACATGTCCTGTAAGTATTTTTTAAGTTCATATAATGAAAGTGTGAACAATGAATGTAGCCCAAAGACAGAGTGTTCTTGCATGTGTGAGGCCTTGTGTTCATTACTAGCCACCAAGGAACAATGGCTTGATTAGCACAGCCATGTGCTGTAAGTAATGATGATAAGCTAAAGAGCAGGCAGGTATGGGAAGACCCCTTCACAAATTTAAGAAATTAGAACAGAAAGGATAAGGTGGTTGTTACACACTTTGAGGTGCTAACTCATTATAGAGCTCAAGGACCAGGCTTCAAGATGCAGATACCCACCTAGAGGAAAGAAGCTTCTTCAGAGCATGGGTTCTGACTCTTTGTTCCCCTAATCACCTGAAGCTTGTGGACTGTCAGATAAAGGAAAAAAAATGGTGATCAAAGTAGGGGGTGTTTATGCAGGAACTGAGTCCCAGCAACAGCTCTGATGGCAAGGAAAACAAATCATGTTACTCCAAGCAGAGAAGCAAAAAGATAGAAAGGGGAACATGAAGTAAAATCAGGACTGGCTTTGGGGATTGCACCAATTGGTCTCAGGGGAAGGAAGACTGGGAGAGGCATGGATCTACTCCTGAGTTCTCAGTCTTGGTCCTAGATGATAGGCCTGACTTGGGGGTGAGAGTGATTTGCAGATATCTCTCTTGATGAAATGAGAAATTGCAACCATCTGACAGCACCTGCATTGTAAATCATGTACGTGCAAATAAAAAATGAAGGAAAAGATGATAACAGGTAAATGCTGGAGATGTCAAGAAACAAAATTTCTAGAATTATTTGTCATTTTAAAAGGTTGAAAAATGAATGTACACATAGCAAACCATCACATTTTGGAGTAAAACGAGTCTATGTAGAGGCAATACCAAACCCCGAAATCTGTTTATGTGAAAATAACTAAAAAGGGAGAAGTTCCTCCAGGGAACATCCACTAGTAGGCAGGTCATGTTCTGATCTCTGCCTCATTCACAAATACAGGCTTCTTCTTCTTATTATTATAATTTAAAGGTAAGTTATTCTTTTTTATTTTCTTTCTTTTTTTCATTTTTTAATATTTATTTTATTTATTTATTCCCTTTTGTTGCCCTTGTTGTTTTATTGTTGTAGTTATCGTCATTGTTGGATAGGACAGAGAGAAATGGAAAGAGGAGGGGAAGACAGAGAGGAGGAGAGAAAGATAGACACCTGCAGACCTGCTTCACTGCCTGTGAAGCAACTCCCCTGCAGGCGGGGAGCCGGGGTTCAAACTAGGATCCTTATGCTGGTCCTTGTGCTTTGCTCCACCTGTGCTTATTATTATTATTATTTATAAAAGAAAAACAAAAAATATGGAGAAACAAAAGTAACCAGGCAGGGGAGATAGGATAATGGTTATGCAAACAGACTCTCATACCAGAGGTTCAAAAGTCCCTGGTTCAATCCTATACACCACCATAGGGCAGAGCTGAGCATAGCTCTGTGTGTCTCTTGCTCTGCATCTCTCTCAAAAAATAAAATGAATAAAATATACAACCCCCCCCCACAAAAGTAGCCCCTTGTGTATTCGACCATAGTTGCTTGACCACAGGTGACATGAAGGGTTCTTAGCAGAGGAGGGTAACTTACCAGCTAAGATGAAGTTGGCTGTGTGCTCAGAGCTCATGCCCCTGGAGAAGCCACAGGAAGAATGAAGATCTGGAAGGCTGTGCTTCCCTGTTTAGGGACCTACACTTTTATATCCTATTTAGGCTACACCCTACTCCACCAAATGCCTGGAAGGAAGAGTTCCCTTGAGGAAATAGGATATCTCCTTAGATCCCAAAATCCTCTCAGGTTAATCCTGGCTATTACTCTCCCCTGTAGAAATGGTTAGAAATCACACCCCCATTTGGGCTAGAGACTACTTGTGGTTGACTCTGGAAGTGATCCTATCAAGACACTGGTAGAGTTGAAGCCATATAAGCATCCATTGCTGGGTGTGACACTGGGGAGAATTCAATATTCTCCCACAGAACTGCAGGAACACAGCACCCAGGAGTATCAATGTTGGACTCTAGGATCATAAAATAATGATTACAAAATACTATTGACAATCACAGAAGAACATTAATGTTTGAACAACCCTAAATTTGATTGTAGGAATAGGATTATGTGTGACTTGGAAATGAAGAGTGGGTGGGAACTGGAGTTGTACAAATGCAGATAGATAGTTGTACAGATGACAGTTAACTCATGTCTTCATCCTTAGTAGAACGCTGAGGCTTGCAATGGAGGGAAGGGGATTCAGAATGCTGGCAATGGGAATGTTATAGAATTATAGCCCTAGTCCCCCCCCCTTTTTTTTATCGGAGCACTGCTCAGCTCTGCCTTATAGTGCAGAGGATTGAACCTGAGACTTTGTAGCCTCAGGTATGAGAATCTCTTTAAATAACAATTATACTATCTACCCAAGTCCAGAATTATACCTCTGTTGACATGTAATTTGGTGAACCAATATTACAGCATTAATAAAAAGTAAAACCAAAAAACAATTGAATGCTTCAGGGGCTGGTTAAAATGGAGATCCATTCACTCTAGAGAGCACCAGGGGGTGGGGTTGGGCTCTGTTCTCACCCTTGCCAGGAGGTACAGGATGTTTCTTCACAGGATGAGGAGATTAGCTCAGAAATGATGGCCTTAGGCTAGAGACTAATTTACATAATCACTCTACCTTCCCTGCCTAAAATTTCTTATAAAGATTGATCTGCATCTGCTTAATTCTTTTTCTTTTAATTTTTATTTATAAAAAAGGAAATACTGACAAAAGCCATAGGGTAATAGGGGTATGATTCCACCTAGTTCTCACCACCAGAACCCTGTATCCCATCCATTCCCCTGATAGCTTTCCTATTCTTTAAACCTCTGGTATTATGGACCCAGGGTCATTATGGGGTGCAAAAGGTGGAAGGTCTGTCTTCTGATATTTCTTCCCCTCTGATATATCCTCTTACTTCTAGATCAGGGTTTGTAATAGAATCCAGTTGACAGAATTGGCTTAGTGCACTAAACTAAAATACTCTGGGGTGGGTGGTGATGAGAATACAGGTCCAAGAAGGATGACAGAGGACCTAGTGGGGGTTGTATTCTTATATGAAGAGAAATGTTATGCATGTACAAACTATTGTATTTTACTGTCTAATGTAAAACATTAATTCCCCCATAAGGAAATAATAAAAAATAACTATGGAAAACAGAGAAAAAATTGACATGGACAGAGGACTTAGTGGGGGCTTTATTGTTATATGGAAAACTGGGAAATGTTATGCATGTAGAAACTATTGTATTTACTGTCGAACGTAAAACATTAATTCCCTAATAAAGCAATTAAAATATATACTGGGGGGTTGAGTGGTGATGCACCTAGTTAATCGCACACGTTACACTGTGCAGGGATTTAGGAGTGGTGAAGCAGGGCTGCTTATGTCTCTGTCTCTTTCCCTATCTCTACCTCCTCCTCCTCTCTCAGTGTCTCTTGTCTCTGTTCAATAAGACAAACAAAAAAGATAATTTAAATCTTAAAAATAAATGAATGTACAAAAATACTGTTGATTTCCAAAATAAATATCACCATTACTAATAAAGGAGAATATACTTTATTGTGTTGTTTTAGTAACTATCTTTGAGAAAAGAATTATGTTATTATTTGGTAATTAGAACTTTTTTAGACCTTAATATTCTTTTATTTATTATTTATTTATTCCCTTTTGTTGCCCTTGTTGTATTGTAGTTATTATTATTACTGTTATTGATGTTGTCATTGCTGGATGGCATGGAGAGAAAAATGGAGAGAGGAGGGGAGAAAGATAGATACCTTCAGACCTGCTTCACTGCTTGTGAAGCAACTCCCCTGTAGGTGGGGAGCCAAGGGCTCAAACCAGGATCCTTACTCTGGTCCTTGCACTTTGCACTATGTGCACTTAGTCCCCCTGCACTACTGCCCAATGATTGACAAGGCTGTAGGCTGAGATGGCTACCTTTCCACACAATTCCCACCCCCAGATTTCCATATCCTATCCTCATCATTGGAAGTTTTCCTATCCTTGATCCCTCTAGGAGCATGGACCCAGGATCATTATAAAGTGCAGAAGGCGGAAAGTCTGGCTTCTGTAACTCCATATCCAGTGGACATGGGTATTAGCAGGTCGAGTGGTGAAGCAGGGAGGCAGGTGTTTCTGTGTGTCTGTCCTTCTCTATTGTCCCCTTTCCTCTCAATTTCTGGATGTCAATTCAATAACTAATTAAAATAACAAAATTTTTAAAAAGATACAGAGCCAAACAAATTGTTTAATAATCAGGAATCTAAAAGTAAGAATATAACAGATGAGATCTGGGGTCTTCCTGCAGGGGGAAGCTAGGAAGTCTATTTTAGTCTATTCCAAAGGGCCCATGACATTGCTTTATTTTTTCTGAGCGCCACAGCTAAGACACAGGTGGGTATTGTCTTGGGAGATGGTGTCAGATTTGGAAAAAATACTAGAAAGCTGCATCAGGGCAGAGGGTAGCTCCCCCTTCACTTTTCTAAACATGAAACAACACATGTTTATTTGGTAGAAATTGCTGCAATTTTAGCTTAGACAACTGACCTCTGTGGAAAGAAGAGGAAGATGAGGTAGTGGGTTAAACACCAGGTGAAGCCAGCCGGGCGAAAACAACATGTGGCGTCTACCACGTGGGACAAGACCTGCGCAAATCCCAGATAAGTGAAGACTTTGCCTACCTATGCACTATGGCCTTCTCTTCTACTTGAATTGGTTTGCCAAAGCCTCTACTGTTTCATCATGAGACAGTTACTCTGTCTCTGGAACATTTTGCTCTGGGCCACACTTTGTTTCCCTGACCGGAACTTTGGTTTCTTGTGACCCTAATCATAGAGCTTGGGAGATGCACAGAGATTTATCCTTGGACTTTCTGGATCCCTCTCCCATGTTTCCCAAGGAAAAGGACTACATTTTGCTCCCAGCCACAATTTGGTTCTTTATGACTGTCGTAGACTTGGGAGATGCATGGGGATTTCCACTGGGACTTTCTGGACTTCTTCTCGCATGTTTCCCATGGAGAAGGACTTCTCTAATTAGAGGAACGTTCTCCAGTACCCTGGCAGTTCCCAAGAATGGAGACACGTGGTTAGATATACTCTCCTGGTTCGATTCTTTCTTCCATGGGAAGACACTTTTAAAAATGGGTGCCTGAAGCAATACAGCAGGAACAGTCAGAATCACCCTAAATGGAATTTTGAAGAGCTTTTTGGACTAGGACGCCCTCTGGGGACTCTTGATGCTACATGGTGAGATCTGTTTCATAAGAGAGTGATTTGAATGACTGAATTTTTGTATGACATTGACTTAAAAAAAATGCTGGACGCAGCCATGATTTCTAGAGACATCCAGAAACAATCCAAAAAATTGTTTTTTTCCTCCTTTGATTTCTTTTTTACGTCTTGGCATAAATCTGAAACGTTTAATCCTGAAATGGTATGAGTTATGGGTGGGGCAGATAGTGCAATGATTATATTAATTATTCTCATGCCTGAGACTTCTACCATGGTTCTTCTGTTTGCCTTTCCACATTTTATTGAGTTTAACTGTTTCAACAACTTTGAAATCATACTAGAAAGGACTTACAATTAAAATGGAGTTATCAATTATAGTAAACTTCTATTCTGCTACAAGTTTGACAAGTAAGTGAATTTCAGCTGTCAAGTCTTCACATGAAAAAGCATCTACTCGAATGGAATTCCTGGAAATCCATTTGGATCCTGTTCTCTGACATCGCCCACAAGATGGAATGACTACAACACACCCCCGGAAACCAATGATGTGACCTGGCACGAACTGAAGAAACAGATTCACAGACTCCAAAGATCACTCTCTACAGAAAAGCAGAATTCTGGTGGCCGACATTCCCCATCGAGACAGACATACAGTGTTTCATCCCTTGGCATTTTCTTCTGTGGTCAGCTACTTTGGACTGACCTCCATTGGACTTACTGGTACACGCTGCTGTGTTTCTCAAAGACTAACTTCAGCCAGTTGCCTTGACACTTTATAGACCATGTCCCCTCGCCTTCAGGCTCTGTTCCCAGAGTCAGAAAACTCCCCCTCCTTATTAGGTTATGCCCACAGAGTCAGGAAACGCCCTTTGAGGCAAGAGATGCCCCCAGAGGCATGAAGCGCTCCCAGAGGGAAGAAATGCCCTTTCGCCTGCTAGGCCTTGATCTTTGAGGCAAGAAATGTTCCCCTTGGCATCACACTGGTTATTGCTGCTCGCCTATTTTGTTTTCCATGTCTTATGCCAGTTCTTTTGAAAACGCCTGTACAATATAGGTTTCTTTTCACTCCACAATCCTGATACTATGGCCATTAGTTAAAAAGAAAGGGGGAATGTTGGTATGCTTTAAAAAAACCCCTTCTGTTTCATGTGGTTTAATCCCCCCTGCATTATATTTACATAACACTGTATTCTATTTGCATAACCTCTGTTAACAAGCACCACCTTCCCTCCAGGGCATTGGTGGTTTAGTGGCAGAATTCTTACCTGCTCCACCCCCTCTCTTTGTCATACCCTGATTTTCACCAGTCACTTTTCTATCCACCCTCTCTGCCTCACATCCTGTTCCCACCCTACTGGGCTAGTATATTTATAAGGACAAGATTGTTTGTAGTTTTTAGTTTTAGCTTAGCTTGGTATAGATTGCGCTGCGTCCTGCATGAATAAAGAGATACTGCGTACAACCCAGTCATGAGTCCTGGGTCGTCTGTCTCCCATCAATGAAGCTCAGCCGGACACAATTCCTCACACCTGGGAGAGAGCTGCCCAGGGAGAGCAAAGGACTCACAGGAGAGAGGCTGCAGTTTAATTCCCAGGGCTGCATGTACCTGTGGTGCTCAGGCTGCTATCTCTCTCTGGATCTCATAAAACAACTCTCTCATAGCTAAAATCTTCCAAGAATTCTTCCTTATTATTTTTATTTTTTTGTTGTTGGAGATACGAAATGACAGAGGCCTTATGAGGAATGTTTGCTCTGGTTTTGAGCATTTTGCATGGCAATTAATACCAGACATCACCATCAGTTCGAAGTGTGTAGTTTTCTGATCCCTCTCACTTGAAAACCAATGAATAAAATTTTCAAAGAAGACAGATGAAGTGATAGCATAAATATCTCAAATATAAGCAGAAAAAAAGATGCCTTAGAGTAGGTTTTCTTTTATTTCATTAATGGGGAATTAATGTTTTACATTAGACAGTAAATACAATAGTTTGTACAGACATAACATCTTCCAGTTTTCCATATCAATACAACCCCCACTAGGTCCTAGGTCATCCTTCTTGGATCTGATTCTCCCCAACCACCCACCCCAGAGTCTTTTATTTGGTGCAATACACCAATTCCAGTTCAGCTTCAACTTGTGTCTTCTTTTCTGATCTTGTTTTTCAACTTCTGCCTGAGAAAGAGATCATCCCATATTCATCCTACTGTTTCTAACTTATTTCACTTAACGTGAATTTTTCAAGGTCCATCCAAGTTTGGCTGAAAATAGTGAAGTCACCATTTTTATAGCTGAGTAATATATATATATATATACCACAACTTTCTCAGCCACTTATCTGTTGTTGAACACATTGGTTGCTTCCATGAAGGTTTTGGGATGAAGCTGGGTCAGTCATGAGGTGAAATCTATTGGATTATTTTCCTTAGAAAAGAAATTTGATTTCTTCACAAGTCAGGAGAGACTGGTAGAGTTACAGGATATCTGAATATAACTTTGAGGTCTCTGAAAAGTGAGGTCGGAGCTGACAGAATCATGCAGTTTTGTTGAGAGACATAGACTTTGTCCGCATGTATAAAGTTTAAGCATAGAAAACTCAGTGGGTTGAATTGTCAACCACACACAAATTCCCACCTTCTACATCCACAGTGCACATTCAAGAAACATCTTAAACATGCCAGCAATCAGATTCAACAGGGCCCAGGCTGGGTGAGGGTGTGTAGCAACCATATCTCACAGTCACACGAATGCTATTAACACAGTCCATTATTTCAGCCCCTTAGGATAATGGTTTCTCAGTGTATGTGTAGTAATACAAGAATGGCTATCAAGGAAATTCTGTCATTTTCAATAAATATTCCAAGCACAGTGTAAAAAGATGCCACCCTACCTGTAAATGTTAGGGAGGTTAAATGAAATCTCCAGGGATTAAAACTTTGGTTATGCTTATGTTTGTGAACCATATCAGTGGAAGACTACTGGTAGATTGCTCAAATCTCTGATGTTTTGTGCTGTGAAATGAAGACATCATTTCCTTCCAATATGAACAAAAGAAAAACAGAAGACAAAACAATGGTGTGGTAGAGAGATGAAGTTCAAAGTGGAAGTTTAAGCATGTATGTCTGATGTTCTCCAATGCACATATCTCTTTAGCTGCCCTTTGTTGGTTTCTCTGGAAGCAATAAATCAGGGAAAATTCTTGGGCATCTTGAACATACATTTAAATCTTCAGTTTAGAAGACTATATTCATGTATTCAGATGCTATTAACATTGGCATATTGAACTCACCAAGTCACAAGTAAATGCAAATGTGTGAGTCATGGACAGAAAGGGGCTACCTGTTATTCCAGAGGATAAAAGCCTGTATCTTCTTGGGAGTGACTGGTAACATTTCAACAACTTACTTGTTGGTGCCACCTCCAGTTTGAGATTTACCAACAAAAATACTGTTGAAGGGAGAAGAGGATCCCCTAAGTTTCACCATATGGATCTGTTAATCTCCACTGCCACTGCACCTCGGAGACTGGAGTAGCAGTCAGGAACCCCTGTGCTGACAGCAGGAGAAGGGAAGGGACAAGGAAACTAAGCAGAAGATATACACTCCCAGTGGTCCGGAAGTGGGACTGTATAGTAGAAGGAATCCACATTTTTCTATTGAACTGGGAGGCACACTGAGTAACTGCTCAGAACCCAAAGAGTACAAACAAGATTTTTTTGAAACTCTCAGGGCCAAGGTGTGCTGCCTGTCCTGACTCTAGCTACTATCAGAGTAGCTAAACTGGGCATGGGGCTTTGGAACCTCAGGGCTTGGGAGTCTCTTTGCATAACCACCATGCTATCTCTCCCCCACCCCGTTTTATCTCTCTGTCAGCTGTGGGCTATTAAGCTAAAAACCCTACTTAGAGTTAAGAAGCCCTCAGGCTCACATAGCCTACAGAGAAGAAAAGGAACTTAAGAGGATTTAAGAGCCCTCTGTGCTTCAATGAAGGGATTGAGATAACATTGAAACAAATGTTAGTTTCCACAATTGTGAAGTGATTAAGTACCTTACTTCACACAAGTCAGCCCAATCAGGAGTGGATTGGAAAGCACTGACAGAGAGCCCTCACAGTACATTATAGGCAATGTTTAAACCAAGAACAGTGATTGGAGAAATGAGCCAGAACAAGATCCCAGCTAAATGTCTCCCAAAGGTAGAAACCCATGAGAATGAGAACCACATCCAAACACTAGTTGAGGCATTAGTCACAGAAGTGAGTAAAGCATTGCAAGAAAAGCCATCATAAATTGGTAAAGAGCAAATGAGACTATGAAAGTAAACACTAACTATCTCGAGGTAATTAGAGAGCTGAAATCTGAAATAGCTGAGCTAAGGGCACAACTGGCTAACAAAGCTAATGCAGTATTAGAAGAGTGTAACAAAATAGAGAACACAGAGATGAGAAGCAGCCAGATCGAGGTTGAATGTGAGAAAACTAAGAAAGCAGTGTAAAAGATGACAAGTAGACATTAAAAGATATTGAAAACAAAAACAAACATATGAGATGGCTTGAAAGGAAATAATATATGCAGCATTGGCTTACCAAAAAAAAAAAAAAAGAGAGAGACAGAGTTTAAGAAAGAATTATAAAGGACACCGTAGCTAAGAACTTTCGTACTCTAGACAACATAAAAGACATAAAACTTTGGGGCCGGTGGTGGTGACCTGGTTGAGTGCACATCATACAGTACACAAGGACCCGGGTATGAGCTCCCAGCCCCCACCTGCACGGGAGAAAGCTTTGAAAATGGTGAAGCAGTGCTTCAGGTGTCTCTCTGTCTCTTTCCCTGTCTATCTTCTCTGGAGGCATGAGACAAAGTGATAAACAGAGACGCAGTGAGAAAGTAACTGAGAGAAATTAACACAGAGACACAAGAGCACTTCTCAGCTGTCTCATGGTGTTAAAAATGACTGAATTTGGGGCTTGGTGGTTCAGGAATGAAAGTGTTTAGCATAACCATTATGCTAAATTAATGTCTTATCTGGTGAAGGAAAAGAAGAGCTGTCTTAGTTTTTTTTCTTTCATGAACTAGTGGTGATTTATAAAATTATCCATAATAGGTATAATCCACACCATTCCCACTCTGTGTTTTTGCCCCCAAACCCTGCATCAATTGCAGCAATTTGTCCAAAAGACACAGACTCTTAAACTTCAGAACAGGCTGCTTTGAATCAGAAAGGGGCCTGGCACTTTGGTATTTCAAAAGCAAAACGTTGGTGCACAAGAATCCATTTGTCAGATGTTACTATAAAAGATGCAGAGTATGGAAAGCTGTTCATTTATAACTATTATATCCAAAACCTAGCCAGGAAAAGTTGAGTAGGATATTGTAGCATACTTTACTTCAATGATTTCTTATGATTCTGTAACTCAGGACCCCCCAGCCCCAAAATTATCCCGCTCAAAACCGCCAATGTCTCTCCCTCTGGACCCATCATGTATCCCCTATAGAAACATTACTATCCCCCTTGGGGACCCCCATATGTCCCTGTCACAATCCCCTACATTTCCCTCTCATAGCCACCACGGCACTCGATAACTTTCACTCACATCTAACTTGTAGGAGCTCGCACCCCAATTCAGAACACCCACCATGCTTCCCCCACAGGACTCACTCACATCTCCGCCTCAGGAGCCCCTGTTACAGAAAGGATCCCCAAAGCACAAGACTAGAGACATTTCTTGGTGAAAGAGTGGAGTTTTATTACACTGGTGTACAGGAGATCCAGATCATACACCCCGAGAATTAAGAGAACAGGAAATCAATCAACAGAGAATAAGGACAATAGAGTTCTGGCCCTAGGAATTCTCTAGAGTGGTACCATGCTTATCATATGTTTTTGGACAGGGTTTCCTTTTTGTAAATAAAAATGTATATATATGAAGTAAGCGTCCTTGTGGTGGCACACCTGGTGGATCTCACACATTATAGAGCAAAAAGATCAGGGTTGAACCCCTGGTTCTCACCCATAGGGGCTAAGCTTCACAAGGTGTGTAACAGTGCTCCTAGTGTCTTTATTTTTAATTTCTTTAATGGCGGTTAATGGTTTGTAGATGACAGTGAATACAAGAGTTAGTACATGCATAAAAATTCACAGGTTTAGCCACCACTAGGTCCTCCTCTGTGTAAATGTTTCAGGACTTATTCCCTCCCCCAGTCCCCTTTGAAACTTTTACTTTGGTGCAGTACACCAACTCCAGTCCAAACTCTGATTAGTGTTTTCTAACCTGTTCTTGTTTTTCAAATTTTGTCTATGAGTGAGACGATCCCATATGCATCTTCTGTTTCTGATTTACCTCATTTAACATGAGTCCTTCAAGCTGCATCCAGGATGGGCTGAAAACAGTGACATAACAGTTTTTAAAAGCTGAGTAGAATTCCATTGTATATAGAGACCAGACCTTGCTCAACCACTCATCTGTTGTTGGACACCAAGGTTGCTTCCAAGTTTTGGCTATTACAAACTGTGTTGCTATGAAAACAGATATACACAAATATTTTGGGATAGATGTGTTGGGTTCCTTATAATATATCCCCAGGAGAGGAATTGTATGCTTATAGGATAGATTCACTTCTAAGTTCATGAGATTTCTTCAGACCGCTCTCCACAGCAGTAGGACCAATCAGTTGACATTTTCACCAGCAGTGCAGGAGTGTTCCTTTGTCCCCACAACCTCTCCAGTGTTTATTTCTGCTATCTTTACTTATGTTTCATATTCTCACAGAAGTGAAGTGGTATGTCATTTTGTCATCATTTGCATTGGATCATGTACTGAATAAGTAACCTTTGTAAAACATTGTAGGCATATGTGAAGGCAATATATTGAATCTTCTGGAATTCTCCTGAATTCTTACATTCTCTCATGTTTGTATAAAATGATACTGATCATTTATTACACGAAACAAGTGTTGAAACCCTACCTAGCCATGGTACTTGACGCCCTGGCTAGGAAGTTCAACTGAGAAATTTAGTGGCTGTTACCTTACTGGCAGTTTACTGTTTGTGGCAGAAACTCCAGTCTCTTTTACAAACAAAAAGACAGCCTAAGGGAAGAGAGGACGCCCCTAAGACTCACCTAGTACAAATGTGAGTCTCCATTGCTACTGCCCTCAGAGGCTGGAGCACCAGGTTGGAGGCCCTGTGCTGACACCATGGGACAGGGAACTGACCTGGAAACTCAGGAGAAGGTCTACACCTTGGTGGCCTACTGGTAGTGCTGTGTGGTAGAAACCTTTCCACATTGTTCTCCTCATGAGAACATAGTTAATAGTTGTCCCAGAACCTACAGACTATAAACTGGAGTGTTTAGAAACTCACAGGGCCACCAATGTTGCCTGGATTGGCAGAGAAGCTGAGTTGATCCTGGAGATTTGGATGCTTGGGGTGTGAGAATCTCTTTGCATAAGCATAGTATTATCTCTCCCAAACCCTGCTTTATCTCTTGATCATGAGTGAGGGATTAAGCTAAGTAGCCACTTATAGTTTAAAATTCCTCAGGCTCCCTTTGCCTACAGGGAAGAAAAAAAAAAAAAGGCTTCTGGGATTATTAAAATTTATTGAAAAAATGTTATACATGTGCAAACTATTGTATTTACCATTGAATGTAAAATATTAATTCCCCAATAAAGAAATTTTTTTTTAAAATGGTATGCAGGTGAAGGGTTTGTGCTACTGCCTGACAGCCACCGTTGGCAGCACGACCCTTTTGCAAAAGAGTAAACCTCTTGCTTCAACTTCTTAAAAAAAGAGCCAGAAGAAGCTCTGACTTTGATCTAATGAGCAGGAGCCAGAGAAGCATGGACTAAATGTAGGGTGGACCATGCTAAGGGTTGTCAATGAGACCCTGTTCCAGAGGCTGCAAAGATGTGATTAAGATCTCCTCAGAGTCACTGACATGATTACTAGACTTAATATCAAAGAGGGTGTGGAGGGTGTGTGAAACCAAGCGTAGTCAACTCCTTTATAAGGGGGAGGAGGTGGCTGGGATTTCAAAACCTCTAGGAGCACATAGGAACTCTGGCACCGCGTGGCTGCCTCACCTCCAGCAAGGAAAGAGATCCAGTGCAACAATCTTTGATCAGAATCATTTAATGATGAAAAAGTCAAAAACCAATATGTTGGTGAATAGTGGGAATGTGTTTCATGGGGAGGTTGAGTTTTTCTCAGCCATCTGTGGACTGGATAAAAATTCAGATAGTCATGAAAACATAGCCTCTACCAATAGCTCTGATCTCTCCACACAGGGAAATCCTTTTAGGATCTGATAGGTTTGGCTTGATATCCTGCACTCAGAGAAAGACTAGGAGATCCACACTGGGAATTCTGGGAGGAGGGATCACATTTGTGTTTTGAGACAGGAAATAGAATCTAGCATTTTCTCTCTGGAGACCCAGACTCTTAGACATTTCTGTGGTATTGCTTTTCAACTGCTGTGAGTAATGGGAACCAGCAAGAGCTTGCAGGCATACAGACCAATACCACTCTCTGCGGACCCTGAGCGGAGGCTTCAGACATTCACACACTCCTCTGAGCTCCTGCTGCCCAGGCTTAATCACTCTGGGTCACTTTCTCTGTCTGTGTAATTCTTGTCCCTGCAGGGCTGACAGAAGGTGGCACTCTGGTGTATTGTTTTAAAATTCCTTGGAGAGAGAAACACATGCACATGCAAATGCGACTCCATATGTTCTAGATCAGTTTTGAAGAATTCAGTGTGATTTGCATATTCAATTGAAAGATGGTTGGTCTTTTATGTTATTAATTATTGATTTATTCATTTATTTATTTATTTTAGAAAATGTCGGTGAGTTTTCAAATTACTTCCTCGCGGAATAACAGCATGACAAAGGAACTCCGGGGACAGCAATATTATTCAGGTATTCATTTTCTAAGTCCTGTATGTTTTTCAGGAAGGTTTAATCATATAGTGAATATTCTAGGGGTCACTGTGTGCCCTCAGTGCCTTGGGAGCTATCAGTCACTGCACACATAGCAGGGGACATGGGCATAGGGTATAAGGCTCTTGTCCTTGAGATGGAAAAACCCTACAAGGAGAGTCATCCCAAAAAAGAGGAAGCACAAGTGAGCTCTCAGTCAGGATGTCTGCAATGTCAGTCATGGAACTGGAGCAGAGTCCATACTGAAATGCTTCCTCACTGTCCAGAGAGACTGTGTGTTGGAAGCAGGTCTCTAGTTAAGGCCGCCAAAGCCCTCAACTTCTCTGGTCAGGGTCTCTGAGCTCTCTAGCACTGCGGATATTCTACATTGGCCCAATGCGTCCCGAGAGGGGCTCAGAAAATGCTCTTGTTAATGTGACTGACGAAAATTGCTCCCTGTCCCCTCTCATTGCAGGGCACCCTCTTGTATCCTGGACAGACCTGGAGATTCTGAGCTTCTGTTATGTGTGGGTGTTGCTAGCCAATGAAGAACCGAGAAGCAGGCACTGGAAATCAGCCAAACCCATCAGCCAGCGGCTCAGGGGCAGAGGCATCCTGAAGAGCTCCTTGCAGTGTTAGCACATGCTCATCCATGTGAAGGGGCTGGGCTGAGACACCCAGCAGCCCAAGCACAGGCCCAGGAGACAGCCCTGGAGCTTGCCCTGTCAAGCAGCCCTGGACAGACTCCTGCAACAAAGCAGCATCCATATATTCTCAGGTTGGTATCTTCTCTGTCACTTGGGGTTGTACTGCCCTAATGGGGCAGCAGCTGTCCTAGCATCCACACTCCCTTAGCAGGCAGAGCTGGGCTCTGTGCCTGCCCATTGCTTCCTCTGCTTCCACAAAAACTGGGGGCTCTTTGGGTTTCCTTATGCCTCAGCCAAGTGCCCACTTTAATATCCTCAGGGCCCTGCTCCTGGACTGGCTCAAAGAGACATGGTTTATGCGGCCACATGGGGAGAGAGCAAGTGGACACTGAGAAGGGATATGGGTTATGTCTGACTGATGTTTCCTGCCACTCTTCTCCTTTCTCAGTTCTTCCATGGGCGTTTGGACTCCAGCACCGTCCTCCTTTCATCAGCACTTCTAACACGCAGGGCCAAGTCTCTGCCAGAACTGAGCCCACAGGAGAGCTGCACTGTAGCCCCCTACAACTGAATGGTGACCAAATAGAAGACTGGAACACCTGGACAAACAACCTGCCTTGGTCACATCTATTCAAGTTTCCTTCCTTCCTCTAAGCAGACACCAGCCCCTCAGAACAGTGAATACTCCAGATTGATACTGACTCTGATCCAAGGGGAGTCTGTGGGAACTGTCCCCCCTTCTGTTTGGATTTTCTTGTAGCTGTAACATTTTCTGCCACTACTGTCATTCTAGACTGCTATGGCCCCTCCTGGGCTCATTGCCATGTGATCAAAGAAAATGGCAAAGAAACCCATTGAGCTCTGTGTGCTTTTTCTGTTTGCCTGTTGCATGAGTGGGACCCTAAAGTTTAGATGGTCAAGAGTTGAGTTGGGAGGCACAGCTTCTTTGGGACCGGAGATCTATCCTCTCCATGCTCCACACCAGGGCTCTCACATGAAGACTTCTTCACTGGAACGGTAAACCAGAACCTGCAGAGAAAATTTACCAGTGAAGCAAGTCTGCAGATGTTTCATATTCACTTTTGCTGTCCCCCTCTCTGCACGGAAATTCTCTCTGTCCTAGAATTTTATGTGTAAAGGAGAAAACGTCCACAGAGAGTTGTGGATTTACAGTGCTGGCACAGCCCTAGTGATAATCCTGGTGTCAAATAAATACTAAAAACAACTAACACCCAGTCTCTTCATAGTAACAATGCAAGAACCAGTTTAATAGTTTTTATTGTGGATCCATGTCTATTTGGGTGAAGAGAAAAAAGGGAGATGGTGCCAGAGAGAGAGACAGATATAGTAGATACTTACAGACCTGCTTCACTGATTCTGAAGCTTTGCGATGTAGGTGAGAATCAGAGGCTTGAACTCAGATATTTACACATGGTAACCTACGTGTACAGTTCACTAGCGGGTCCTCACAGATGGTTTGGCTGGCAGGTTGATCCAGGAATCACAGGTAGAGGTCACTGTGGTTTGCTGGCTGATCCAGCAGACAAGTGTGGAGGTGATTATGGTGTGATCACAACAGGCCCACACCATAGCCTCCACAGTTATGAAAGGATCCAGAGCACCACACAAAGTGTGCTTGAATCACAGACACACCACATCCAGAACCTTGAAGTGTGGCCAAATGTCTCACCAACTCAACAGTGTTCCTCCAATACAGTCTCAATGCCCATTTATTTACAAGTAAACATGCCTAGGGACTTCACAGAATGTTATGGGATGAAGTATTGGCACATTCGACTTGGAGAGACAATGAGTCCTGACTAAGCTAATAAAACAGTCTTCACCCAGGCCTTCATTTAGCAACATTTAGCATAATACTTAAGTCACAAAAATTTATTACAGAGGGTTTCTTTAACAAAATTAAACTATACTACACTAGGACCACTTTGATCACCCATCAATTCACGAGTCAATGCAGACCTGTGGCTTGTGGACAGAGAGGGGCTAAGGAGTGATTCCTGGGGTGAAAAGCCCATATCTTCTTGGGAGTGACTGGTAACAGTCTGGAAATTTAGATCAAAGTGAGAGTTTCCTGCTTTTTTAAAAGAATTAAAGCAGGACATTTATTCTTTTGCAAAAGGGTGTTCTGCCAACAGTGGCTGTCAGGCAGGAGCATGCCACCTTCACCACCTCCCATATTTTAAAGATTTATTTTAATCTTTATGGGGAAAATAATGCAGTGGTAGAGATATATACTCTCCATAATCCCTCTCTGCCCCTGCCTGCTGCCTCTGTCTGTGTCTATTTCTTCCTGTTTCTCTGTCTCCCTCTCTTTCAACACTGCTCAACATATGAGTACAGGAATTGCAGGACACCTCAGTGATACATGCTCTAGCTTTTACTATGGACTGCCCTCATGGCTGGCTCTTGTTAAAGATAAACCCATAGAAAGCTTCAGATGCTATGCTTTTACCACAAATCAAAGGTAGTGTGTAAGTAGGGATTCCTAGCCTTTAAATATGTTGAAACCTTGGGAAATGGATCATTCTAGATTCTTACTACAGGACCTGAAATAGCACCTTTCCTGAAATTCCAACCAGAGTTCACCCTAAACATTTTTCTCAATTTTTTGGATAAAAAAGAATAGAGAGAGGAGGGGATGATAGTCAACTACTTATTTTCTTTAATATTTTATTTTATCTCATCATGGGAAAGATAGGAGAGAAAGAAAGAACTAGACATCACACTAATACATATGATGACAGGGAACAAACTTGTGATCTCATGCTTGATAAAACAATGCTTTATCCACTGCACCACATCCCAGACTAGACCACCAGACTTCTTATTTTCTACAGTGTTGTTTTTGACAGCTTATGTTGTTTCTGCCAGCCTGGATTCATGGGCGGGTAACAGACGACCAGGGACTCATGGTTGAGCTGTAGGCAGTATCTCTTTATTCATGCAGGATGCAGTACAATCTAAGCGAGCTAAGCCAACTAAAGGTACTATAAAACTCACAATGCTGTCTTTATATATACTTGCCAAGTAGGATGGAAACAGGATGTGACATAGAGAGGGTGGAGAGAAAAGTGACTGGTGAAAATCAGAGTGTGACAAGGAGAGGATCAGGGTGTGACAAGGAGGGGGCGGAGCAGATGACAATCCTATCACTGAACCACCAATGCCCTGGAGGGAGGGTGGTGCTTGTTAACAGTGGTTATGTAAATAGAATGCAGTGGTTATGTAAATAGAATATTGTTAAGCAGGGGGGATTTAAACCAAATGAAACAGAAGGGGTCTCATGCATACCAACACTACAGCTAGTCTAAAGTGGAGCATATTTGGGTCAGCAAAACAGCTCACTGACAGTGCACTGTTTAGCCTTATCTGTAACCCAGGTTCAAGAACTTCCTCTATCACATTGAAGGAAATTTTGCTCTGTGCTTTTTTGTTGTTGTTTGTTTGTTTGCTTAAGGATATTTCCTTATTTCTCTCTATGTTCCCTTTTGTTGCCCGTGTTCCTTAATTGTTGTTGTCCCTGATGTCATCCATGTTGTATTGTTGATGTTATTGATATTGTTGGATAGGACAGAGAGCAATGGAGAGAAGAGGGGAAGACAAAGATAGACACCTGCAGACCTGCTTCACCACTTGTGAAGTGACTCCCATGTAGGTGAGGAACTAGGGGCTCGAACCTGGATCCTTAAGCGGGTCCTTTTTCTTTTCCCACCTGGGATTAACCCGCTGCACTATTGCCCAACTTCCGATCTGTGGTTACTTGCCCTCTGACTCTCTATCTTGTTGTTTCTACCTGAAAAAGTCAGTCGTAAGTGGAAAAATCTTTAAGATAACATCAGCAATAGAAAATGTTTGATTTGTACTTTCATTTCTGTATATTAAATCAATGATGAGGTACAATGATTCCAGTATGTGTTGCCTTGAGTTCATGACCTAATGCCCCCCCACAAAAAAGAAGAATGTGTGTGTGTGTGTCTGTGACCCAAGTTTAATTCTAATAGAAAGACCTTAAGATTCAATATGTTGTTTTCACCTGTGTTAGCATTGTTTTACACAAAGCTTAATTGTTCAATTCATGATCCATCATGTCAGATGAATCAGTAACCTCAACTCTTCTCTGTCCTTGATCACCTGGCACCCGAGCTTTAGGATAGAGTCTTTCCACCTAGGCTCTCTCCTAGGATCACAGCTGAGAGGCATTTAGGCTACCTCTGGGAGCACAAAGCCTTCCAGCACCCCCCAGCACTTAGCAGAGGGACAATGAGGACCAAGAGAAGTCTCAGCCCACTCAGCTCCATGCATTCCTGGAGCCAGACCTCCTGGGGGAGAGAGAGAGATTCCAGGGAACAATCTCATAGCAAGGCATGCAGAGATATCTGGTAGGGGGTTGGGAGGTGGTGGCTTCCTACTTTTTGAGTTACTTGAATTCTGGACTTGTTTCTTATTTCTATCTATTTATTTTCGATAGAGACAGAAAGTGGAGGGAAGGGAGGATAGAGAAAGATAGAAAGACACTTGTAGGACTTCCGCAGGTGAGGCTACAGAGTAGCAGCAGCTGTGTTTCTCACCTCTCCCCAAGCACAAGGAATAGCAAAGAAGATCAACTGAGAATGCCACAAGATAAGACTCAGACCTTAGCTACTATTAGCTCCCTTAGTTTCCTATTTCTATCTATTTGTTGATTTATTTTGCATAGATACAGAAGTTGGAGGGAAGTGGCATTAGAGAAAGAAAGACAACTGTAACACTTTTCGAGGCGAGGCTGCAGAGTAACAGCAGCTGTGTTTCTCCCCTCTCTACAGTAAACTAAGAATAGCAAAGAAGATTAACCCTGCCTGTCAGGCTGCCATACGCCCCAATCGCTGAGGTGCCCACCTTTTGATTATATCAAACTATGCGCGGGCATTGGGTCTGCCCATGCGATTGGACTGGCTATTGGTGCTTCCCTTAAAGACCTTACACAAGGTGGTCAGCCTAAGACTTGCTTTAATTGTAGACAGCCAGGACATTTCACCCAAGAATGCACATCCCTAAAAACAGCTCGCCCACCACCCACCACTCTATGCCCCTGATGCAAGCGGGGAAGGCACTGGGCCTCAGAGTGCCGCTCTCAGACAGATGCCCACTATAATACTCTCCCCCCAAACAGAGAAACTTCCAGAGGGGCCAGCCCCTGCCGCCAAACATGAGACAAATCCCTGGGGCTGTCAGGTTTGTCCCCCAAAAGTCAACTCTTCAGAGTCAGTTTCCAATCTCCCCCGAGCCACCACAGGCAGCGTAGGATTGGATCTCTTTTCCTCCACCAACACAATATTAACACCCGAAATAGGAGTTCAGGTCCTACATACTGGAGTTTTGGGGACCCTACCTTCTGGTACTTTTGGACTCATTCTTGGCCATGCTAGTTCAACTCTCTAGGGTTTCAATGTCTCCCCAGGAATAATTGATAATGATTATACAGGAGAAATAAAAATTTTGGCCTCGTCCACTTCTGGTCCCCTAACCATAAAAACAGGACAGAGAATTGCTCAGCTGCTATTTTTTCCCCTTACTCATCCTAATCAAAACTTTTTCACAAATCCAGAGGCATCAGTAATTTTGGCTCTTCAGATGCTTACTGGGTCCAACAAATTACTCAAGATAGATCCCTCCTCAAAACTAGATGGTAAAAGCTTTGAAGGACTTGTAGACACTGGAGCCGATGCCTCGGTAATCTCTGACAAGGATTGGCCTTCTTCTTGGCCCCCCATGGCCTCCTTGACTCATCTTAAAGGCATTGGACAAACCTCCAACCCACAGCAAAGTTCCGGTCCTTATATGGACAGATGAGGAAGGTAATACTGGCACTGTTCAACCCTACATTGTGCCTGGCCTGCCTGTTAATATTTGGTGAAGAGATATCCTTGCCCAACTAAATCTTATCATGTGTAGCCCAAATGAAATTGTTACCCATCAAATGTTAAAACAGGGCTTCCACCCTGGACAAGGTTTAGGAAAATATTCACAGGGAATAAAAGAACCTATTTTGGTGGTTAAAAAAGAATGACCGTTCTGGACTAGGGAGAGAAAATTTACCCTAATGGCTGTTGACATTCCTGTACCCCATGAAGACAAAATTACTTGTAAATCTGATGAGCCTGTGTGGGTTGATCAATGGCCTTTGACCTCTGAAAAATTGGCTGCGGCGACAGAGTTAGTACAGGAACAACTTGCTGCTGGCCATATTGAGCCTACCACCTCCCCTTGGAATACTCCTGTTTTTGTTATTAAGAAAACATCTGGCAAGTGGAGACTGTTACAAGATTTGAGGGAAATTAATTAAACTATGCTTACTATGGGGGCTTTACAGCCTGGACTACCCACCCCTGTGGCCATCCCTACTGGGTTTTTTAAGATAATCATTGACCTTAAAGATTGCTTTTTCACCATTCCCCTACACCCTGAAGACAGACAGCGGTTTGCCTTTAGCCTGCCAGTTACTATTTTCAAGGGGCCTATGTCACGTTTTCAGTGGCGGTTCCTCCCTCAGGGTATGGCTAATAGTCCAACGCTATGTCAAAAGTTTGTGGCACAATGATTGATCCCTTTCGCATTTTGTGGCCTTCTATCTATATTATTCATTATACAGATGACGTCCTTTTAGCGGGACCTGACAGTACCCAAATACTTTACTGTTGTCTACAACTATCACAAAATTTGGCAGATAGGGGACTCGAGGTTTCCCCCCATAAGATTCAGCTTCAAGACCCTTAATTTTATTTAGGCTTTGAGCTTTGCCATCAAAAAATTGCTACCCAAAAACTTCAGCTTCAAGTAGGCCACTTGAAAACACTTGATGATTTTCAAAGACTATTGGGTGACATAAATTGTATTAGGCCATATCTTCAGCTTACCACGGGAGAACTTAGGCCACTTTTTGAAATTCTTAAGGGAGATTCCAACCCTTCTTCCCCCCACTCCTTGACCCCTGCAGCTACATGGGCTTTCCGGTAGGTAGAAGAAGCCATTCAGAAATAGGGAGTCTCCTTTATTTCCTATGAAGCACCACTTCTGTTTGTCATTTGTTCCACCTCACATACACCTACAGGAGTGTTTTGGCAACGTGGCCCTATGCTTTGGGTTCATCTTCCAGTTTTCCCCCCTAAAGTACTTGCTCCCTACACCTCCCTGGTTGCTGAGCTTATTCTTTCAGGATGCGATGCTGCCACCTGCTTTACTTTTCCAGTACTGATAGGTTCTGTAGTTCAAGCCCCAAAGAGTCATGCTTTACATCATTTAAATCTTCAGACCCTTCGCCTACTTTTTAAGATCACATTCCTTATAATCCTCAAGGACAAGGCATTGTCGAACGTGCTCACCAAACTATCAAAAATTCTCCCCTTAAATTAAAGAGAGGGGAATTATACCCTCTGAAGGGGTCCCCTAGAAATATTCTTCATCATGCCTTGTTTGTTATTAACTTTCTAAATTTAGTCTCCCATGGCAAATCTGCAGGCTGATCGCCTCTGGCACCCTGAGACAAATAAAGATTTTGCCACAGTCATGTGGAAAGACGTGCTCATCTTCAAATGGAATGGCCCAGATCCAGTCCTCATATGGGGGAGAGGTTCAGCCTGTCTTTCTGACACCAAAGAAGGATCAGCTAGATGGCTGCCAGAAAGGCTGATAAAACTAATTAATAATAGAAATGAATCCAGGGAGAAATCTTCTCCCTGAGAAAATTTACGCTTCTCTTTTTCAGGAAAATGATGGTATTCAAAATAACGACAGTGTTCCTGTGGATGGTCCTCTTGTGTGGATGGACACCCACAGTAGCGCCTGACAAGAAAGGAGCCACCTCCCCGTTTGCTTGGCGATTTTTCCTGACCAAAAACTACACCAACTATGTTAAAACACAAAATTATGGTCATCTTTTAGCCACGGCTGATTGCCCGCCTCAAGGGTGCCAATCTGCCATTTTGCTAAATTTCACAGATTTTAAGGCACAGCCCAGAAAGGTTGCCCCTGCCCTGTGCTTGTTGTTTGACCAGAGTCAGTCCTATTGCACAGATAGATGGGTTGAAGAATATGTGGGCTGCCCCTAAAAATCATGTAACATCCATAATGTTAAGACCCTAAGAGGTAATGAGGTTATTGCCCAGCTTCCCTATAACAGAAATTATTCCCCATAATTTTTTTCACTGCTCCACAGGCTATACCTGGGTTGTTTGGGATCCCTGGGATTCCTGCTGGACCATGGCAGTCGAAGGAGCCATGTATATAACCAAAGACGAAACCTGGCCTAGCAGCCGTATTTATATTTGGCGTGCTCTTGTTCAAGTTCAAACAATCCTTCATGCTGAAATTCAATCACGTGAGAAGGAGCTAAATACACAGCTCTCAGCTTTAGCTACACACCACCCCTTTTCCTTGCTATCTCTATTAAGAGAAGTCCTAATGCTTGCTAATATCACTGGCCTTGGCAATGTTTCTGCATGTTTTCTTTGTGCCACATTATGCCGTCCCCCTTTGATGGCAGTTCCATATCCCACCTCACTGAATACTTCTGGCGCATCTGCTAAGGCCTTTTCTCGCATTTTTGAAGTTTCCTTGTTCCTAGCTCCTGAACAGGAAAAATTTAGGTTTTGTTATTCCAATGCTAGTACCAGGTTGTACAGTCAGACTGCCTTACCTGCTGTAGATCGTATTGCCCCTGATGAGTTTTTCTTTTGGTGTAATAGTACCCTTTTAAAAAATATTTCTTGCCAAATATATGAGATTGTTATGCCTTCCAATTACCTTAGTACCCCAGTTGACCCTATTTACTCCTGCTGAGTATTTACGTTGGGACAGTCCTTCGTCCCCTAAAATAAAATGGGTTGTTTTTCTTTCTTTAGTGGCTGGTGTTTCTTTTGGACCATCTGTGGTGGCTGCTGGTCTGGATGGAGGAGCCTTGTGTCACTCCCTTCTTATCACTGCTAAGCTCTCTCAACAATTCTCGCTGGCAGTGGAAGCCTCAGGCAAATCTTTGGCCTCCCTACAGAGACAACTAATCTCCCTTGCCCAGATTGCCTTACAGAACATGCAAGCTTTGGACCTCCAGACCACAGAAAAGGGTGACACCTGTTTTTAAAAAGGAGTGCTGCTTTTATGTTAATGAGTCTTGTTTAGTGGAGACCCAGGTTCAGCAGTTACACAAGCTTAGTGTTGAATTACAAAAACAAAAATTTTCTGCTGCTGCTGATAGTTGGTGGAAATCCTCCATGTTCTCCCTTTTTATCCCCCTATGGAACCCCTGATTAGTCTTTTGTTAATGATTACCTTGGGGCCTTTTATTTTTAATAAGATTACTGGCTTTATAAAACAACAGATTGACTCCTTGGCATCGAAACCCTTACAAATATATTACCACAGACTTGATTAGGCTGACAGAGGCTTGGCTGAACCTGGGGGTGACAGATCTCTTTTACGAGCTGCATAAAACTCAGATTCATCCACGCCAGCCTTGCTATGGCGTGGGCACCAGTAAGCGGTGCAGGGCTAAGCACTGCAGGGGCAGGACCCTATAGTCCACCTCTGAGTCCCCCGTGAAGCAAACCTGATTTGCATGGAGGTTGGTGTAGGTCATAAGAACTCTTCACCATGAGTTTTCCTCACCTTAGAAATAGTGGCTCTGCCTCCCCTCACCAAAAGACACCAAAAGCCATATAAGATGCTGGAAGATCAGTTCTATATTTACCCCAGGGGAGGAATCAGGTCAATACTTCACCCCTCTGGTTAATGCCTGTTGGTATGCATGAGACCCCTTCTGTTTCATTTCTTTTAAATCCCCCCTGCTTAACACTATTCTATTTACATAACCACTTCATTCTATTTACATAACCACTGTTAACAAGTTCCACCCTCCCTCCAGGGCATTTGTGGTCCAGTGATAGGATTCTCGCCTAATCTGCCCCCTCTTTGTCACACTCTGATTTTCACCAGTCATTTTTCTCTCCACCCTCTCTATGTCACATCCTGTTTCCACCTTACTTGGCAAGTATATATAAAGACAGCATTGTGAGTTTTACAGTACTTTACCTTGAGTTTAGTTTAGCTCGTCTTAGATTGTGCTGCATCCTGCATGAATAAAGAGATACTGCCTACAGCTCAACCATGAGTCCCTGGTCGTCTGTTACCTGCCTGTGAAGCCAACCCGTCGAAAACAAAATATGGCGCCACAACCTGGGACCAGACCTGCGCAACTCCCAGATAAGTGAAGACTTTGCCTACCTATGCACTATGGTCTTCTCTTCTACTTACGAAAAGATTTTCCAAAGCCTCTACTGTTTCATTATGAGACAGTTTCTCTGTCTCTGGAACATTTTACTCTGGGCCACACTTCGGTTCCCTGACCAGGAACTTTGGTTTCTTATGACCGGGATCATAGAGCTTGGGAGATACACGGAGATTTCTCCTTGGACTTTCTGGATTCCCTCTCCCATATTTCCTGAGGAAAAGGACTACATTTTGCTCCGGGTCACAATTTGGTTCTTTATGACCGTGATCGTAGACCTTGGGATATGCATGGGGATTTCCACTGGGACTTTCTGGACTTCTTCTCGAATGTTTCCCATGGAGAAGGACTACTCTAGTTTGAGGAGCATTCTCCAGTACCCTGGCAGTTCCCAAGTTTGGAGACACATAGTTAGTTCTACTCTCCTGATTGGATTCTTTCTTCGATGGGAAGACGCTTTTAAAAATGGGTGCCTGAAACAATCCAGCAGGAACAGTCCGAAGCACCCTAAATGGAATTTCGAGGAGCTTTTTGGACTAGGACGCCCTCCAGGGACTCTTAATCCTACATGGTGGATCTTGATAATCTGGTTCAAGTTGTGTTTCATCAGAGAATGATTTGAATGACTGAATTTTTGTTTGACATTGACTTCAAAAAAATGCTGGATGTAGCCATGATTTCTAGAGACATCCAGAAATAATCCAAAAAATTGTTTTTAACCTCCTTTTATTTCTCTTTTATGTCTTGACATGAATCTGAAACGTTTAATCCTGAAAACTGTATGAGTTATGGGTGGGGCAGATAGTGCAATGATTATGTTAATTATTCCCATGCCTGAGACTTTTAACTGTGGTTCTTCTGTTTACCTTTCCACATTTTATTGAGTTTAAACTGTTTAAACAACCTTAAAATCATACTAGAAAGGACTTCCAATTATAATGGAGTTATCAATTATAGTAAACTTCTAATCTGCTACAAGTTTTGTTTGACAAGTAAGTGAATTTCAGCTGTCAAAGTCTTCACATGAAAAAGCATCTACTCAAATGGAATTCCTGGAAATCCATTTGGATCCTGTTCTCTGACATCGCCCACAAGATGGAATGATTACAACACACCCCCGGAAACCAATGATGAGACCTGGCACGACCTGAAGAAACAGATTCACAGACTCCAAAGCTCACTCTCTACAGAAAAGCAGAATTCTGGTGGCCAACATTCCCCATCGAGACAGACGTGCAGCGTTTCATCCTCTGGCATTTTCTTCTGTGGTCAGCTACTTTGGACTGACACCTCCATCGGACTTACTGGTACACGCTGCTGTGTTTCTCAAAGACTAACTTCAGCCAATTGCCTTGAGACTTTATAGACCATGTCCCCTTGCCTGCAGGCTCTGCCCCAGAATCAGAAAACTCCCCCTCCTTATTAGGTTATACCCACAGAGGCATGAAGCACCCAAAGAGGCAAGAGATGCCCACAGAGGCAGGAAATGCCCTTTGAGGCAAGAGATGCCCCCAGAGGCATGAAGCACTCCCAGAGGCAAGAAATGCCCTTTCGCCTGCTAGACCTTGCCCTTTGAGGCAATAAAAGCTCCCCTTGGCATCACAGTGGTTATTGCTGCTTGCCTATTTTGTTTTCCATGTCTTATGCCAGCTCTTTTGAAAACGCCTGTACGATATAGGTTTCTGTTCACCCCACAATGGCCATTAGTTAAAAAGAAAGGGGGAATTGTTGGTATGCATGAGACCCCTTCTGTTTCATTTGGTTTAAATCCCCCCTGCTTAACACTATTCTATTTACATAACCACTTCATTCTATTTACATAACCACTGTTAACAAGTTCCAGCCCCCCTCCAGGGCATTTGTGGTCCAGTGATAGGATTCTCGCCTAATCTGCCCCCTCTTTGTCACACTCTGATTTTCACCAGTCACTTTTCTCTCCACCCTCTCTATGTCACATCCTGTTTCCACCTTACTTGGCAAGTATACATAAAGACAGCATTGTGAGTTTTACAGTACTTTACCTTGAGTTTAGTTTAGCTCGTCTTAGATTGTGCTGCATCCTGCATGAATAAAGAGATACTGCCTACAGCTCAACCATGAGTCCCTGGTCGTCTGTTACCTGCCTGTGAAGCCAACCCGTCGAAAACAACAAATTCCCGCTTATATCTTGATAAGATTCCTAGCTTTTACCATCATTTGCACACCTGACTTAAATTGTAAAAAGGGAGGACATGCCAGGAGTCAAGGCCTTAGCTAAGACTCTCATATAGTCGGGGAGAGGACATTCCGACCACTGGAAGTGAGATTACCATCTAGCTGTTTGGAAAGTTGCTCACCCACCTCCCTCACCCACTACCTTAGCAGAACTTCCTCTTTGTGCTTATATTGTGGCTGCAAAATAACGTTTTCAGAGCTTGAACAGACCTCCTGTTTTGCCCTCATTCTTCGTGTCTCTTGTCCTTTCCATTTTCTCGGCCCCTACGCTAGTTTTCCGTTGATAACCCCGCAGGCCGGGGCAGGGCACCAAAGTAAAAACCCTGTTGTGAGGGGTAGACATGCAGCTTCCTGAGCCAGTGGGTGTAGGGTTAGGTGGGATGGGACACAGTCTTTTGGTGGTGAGAATGGTGTTCATGTACACTCCTAGTAAAATGTAGTCATATAAATCACTAGTAAATTCATATGACAGGGGAAAAATAATTGTATGTCTTGAAGTTTTTAAAACACAGACTGAGTCTTTTAAATATATAGGCTGTGTATTTGATATGCAGACTCTCTCAAAAGCCTAGACTAATGTCTTCTTTTTTTAAATAAATGAAAAAAAAAAAGAAATTTCCAAATCCTCTTCCACTCATAGGGGTTCTCTCCAGTAGGTATTCTTAGATGGATAACTGAGAATGTGATTTGTCTAAAAGGGTTGCATTAAAAGCGTTTGTGTCTTGTATGAGTTGACAAGCTGCACAGACTGTGAGAACTCTCAGTGATAATGCAGTTAACGGTGTTATGAATTCACATATAAATGATTTTATGCCTGACCATCAGCCAACTCTGGAGGAAGTAGAGTCTTAAGATTCTTGATTTCAAAGTGTGGCTTGAAGATCTTAGGGTCTGACATTTGTGTCCTACAGAGAGTGCAGGAATGTATTAAGGTATCTTTGGCTGCAGACTTGGGATCATGTCCTTGTTTTGTACAGCTTGCTTTGAGCTTTTTTCTGCTGGCACTATCTGAGTGAGTTATTTGTCTATCCCTGAACTCTGTAATCATTGATGCAGAGCACAGATGGTTTGCAAACCCATGGATCACTGTCGTATTGGTGGATTAATTGCAATAAACATTGATTGCCTTTCTCCTGGATTGTAAATCAAGGACTTCACCTAGTCTCACTACCCCTGTCAGAAGATTAAGAATAAGAATTCCTCCTGGCATCCCAAGACACACCCCCTCCACACCTGAAAAGGGTGGGGCTCTTTTAAATTAGATGATGTTTAAACTCGATGATCTGGATTCTTTTTATTGATGTTTTCCCGAGGTTAGAATGCTTTGCATAGGTCAAACTTGCACAGACTTTGTAATCGCCAAAATAAATTAAATTAAATTCATCCAGTATGTAATGTATTCCTTAAATGAAAGTACAAATCAAACAGATTTTGTGGTTGATGCTCTCTGAAAGATTTTTCTACTCAGGTTGGCCTATTTCAGACTGAATGAACAAGAGCAAAATTTCTTTCAGTGTGGTAAAGGAAGGTCTTGTACCTGGAAACAGATATGGAAAAGCAGTGGACTGTCAGTAAGCTGTTTTGCTGGCCCCAACTTACTCCATTTCAGTCTATGTGTAGAAAATAAGAAGTCTAGTGGTCTAGTTCAGGATTTGGTCTAGTTTATAAAGCATTGGGTTGTCAAGTATGAGATCCTGAATTGATATCTATCAGCACACTTACCAAAGTGATGTTTAGTTCTTTCTCTCCTATCTTTCTCATAATTAATATGATATGATATGATATGATATCATATGACAGAATATAATGAATTAATTTAAAAGAACATTGCTGAAACTCCTCCAGGGAGCCTTGCGAAAACAGAATGCTCCATTCTGATAACTAACCCTTTCTGCTCTGGGCTAAGGAGTACTGAACCAGTATTCAAGGGTGAGGGAGAGAGTGCAGTGGTTATGCAAAGAGACTCCTGCTTGAGGCTCTAAGTCCCATATTCAACCCCTCCCTGGCCAACAGCACCATAAGCCAAAGCTGAGCAACACTCTGGTAAAAATAAATAAATAAATAGGAAAGAATGAAAGAAAGTATAGAAGGCTTCACAGCAGCTCAGACTACTGCTCATTAAGAGCAAACAAGTGAGGCGAGGGGTTCCAAAGCAGTCTTGGGTCTTCCTACTGAGACTTTGATGCTGTAAATGGCTCTGGATAGGCTTCAGGTCATTTTATTTTTCTTTGTCATCCCCAAGGCCAAGGTCTCCTACAGAAGTAATGACACAATTCTCAAGACTTTCTCTTTTGCAGGTAACTCCAGGGTAGAGGAGCACTGGGGCTTCTTCCATTTCCATGACACACCCCTGTGATGCCCTGACTTGAACCTAAGCTGTGAGAATGCCCTACTCAGAGAGCCAGCTCTCTGCCCCAGGCCACACATTTTCTTTTTTTTCTTTTTTTATATAAAAAGTATATTACATTGGTACATGCAGTGCTGGGGATCGAATTGGGAGCCTCAGGATTTCCAAGCCTGTATGTCTGCCAATGAAGCTAATCCCTTCAACGATTATTTGGCTACCGTTTTTTTTTTTTTTTTTTTTGGTGCCTAGACTATTTTTTTCTTATTCTCTAGCGTGATTTCTGGGGCTCAGTTCCTACACTATGAAAACACTGGCCTTGGAGGCTATTTTTTCTCTCTTGTTGCCTTCATTGTTTATTGTTATTATCCCTGTTGTTATTGATAGGACAGAGAGAAAATGACAGGGGACAGAAAGATAAGCATGTGCTTTACCACTTATTAAGTGACACCCACTGCTGGGGGGCATCAAGTGCTCAAACCAGTATCGTGAGCGGGTCTTTGCACTTCACACCATGTGCAATTAACTCACTGATCCCCTTTCCAAGAACATTTTTAATATCCCAGGCTATACTTTTCCTCATTTGGTGAGATGAAGAGTGAGAGAGAGACAAAGAATGGGGAGATATTCTAGTACTAGTTATTTTTCAAGCGCTATGCTATACAAAGAGATATGACTCTAGCTTAAATAAGAAATGTTTATTTATTAATGACAAATAGAAGGAAAGAGAACAAAACATGATAGGACTTTGAGTTGCAGGGACTAAAAATCAGGGCCTAATGCTTGAGGGTCCAACCCTTTATACATTAAACACCCCCCAGAGCATCAGACACTTTCCCCAGTAACTTTTCTCTTTTCTTTCTATTTTTTTTGCCGGAATTTTACTCAGCTTTGTGGGATTGATCATTGTACTTTGCAAAATCAGGTTAGAGTGACTGTTTCCTAATCCTATGCTACCTACCCAATACACATTTTTTAATGAAGAAAAAAAAATCTTCCCACAAGCAAATACGGAAGGTTCCTGCTAACCCACCTTCATTCTTATTTGAGTTGTCTGTCTTCTTACAGGGTCTGCCCCTACATCAACAGAGAGTAGTAACTTTCTCTGCTCTGCTGAAGGTCTGGAGTTCTGGAGGCTCTGGAGTGTAGGGATGAGGCCTGGTCCAAATGTGCAGATATTCCACACTGCCTCTGCTCTGATATGGGCAGGAGGCCTGGAGGTCACAGAGTGCAGAGATGTGTCTGCTCCTGTCTGCTTCTAGCAGTATGTGAGACCCAAGTCAGAACTTATAAAGGCCTAGGGTGAGATTCCCTAAGACCCACCCTGAAGATCCTATCTGTGATTATCTGAAATCAACTGTATGGGATCTGAATTTTTAGGAGTCTCTCAATTCCACCAATCCAGATCGTAGAGTTGGAACAAATAAAATACTCTAATTTTAGGGTTAACTTTACTACTAATTGGAAGGGCCTCTCTCTGGGAATTAGGATGAGAAATGCAATTTTCCGATGGCAATATTGCTTCAAAAGGGTAACATACTCCACCACATGTTAGAGTCAAATGGACAGGAAATTCTTTGGGCTATGTGTGACCTGTGAAGATAGTTTGATAGGCAGGTTTCAGGAAGAGTCCAGGCATTGGAAGGATAATGAGTTGGTCCCCGTGTGTGGAGATGGGATGGTAGCCTGTCTGAAAGACTTAAGTTGACAGAAGAGATTAAGATGGGTGAGGGGTAGGGGAACACAGCTTTTATCTTTTATTTCTTTAAATAAATGACAAATAAATAAATCTATTTTCTTTGTTTTAATTGTATCAGACAGAGAGAGACGGGAGCACTCACTGTTCATCTCTGGTTTATAGCTGTGTGGAGGATTGAATGTGGGACTTTGTAACCTCAGGCATGAAAGTATTTCGCATAACCATTATGCTATCTTCCCCATTCATGTATATTAACTTATCAGAAATGTCAGGATGTATTTTTGTGTTTTATGCAAAAATGCACCATAACTTCTCTAGTGAAAAATAAAGCTTTTTTTAATGAGTGGAGAGAAAACGAATGAGAGCATTGCTCTGGCAGGTGTATTGCTGGTGACATAAAGAACTGAAACCTAAAGAGCAAAGAAAATTTGACAAGATTTTATTTCTGTTTAATAATTTTATTATTGCTATTTATTTCTGTGATAACTTGGGCCTTCTGAAATTCTGATTAGAATTTGGTGGCTTCAGACTTGTCTTCAGTGTGCTCTGTCAGAACATCCTTCTTTCCTTAGGGAAAGGTGCTAATGTATCTTTCTAAAGTAATTTTTTAATTAACTTGGTTGAATATTTAATGATATTGATACTGATATTGGTACACAAGATAACTTCAATTTGTCTAGTATGTACCAGGCCATGATAATTTCATCCCCGTCCCCTCTTTAATATTTCTTCTTTTAAAAAAATGTCTGTATATATTTATTTATGGAGAGTGAGTAAGAAAGAAAAGAGAAGGTTCTGGGTGATGGCACACCCATTTATGCACATATATCAAGGAAGTCTATTAATCATCAGGTTGTCTGTAGCCGAGGTGTGTGGAAGCTGGAAAAAATCCTTTATATATGTGCTGTTCAGGAGCTCAGAGACTTGTGATAGCTCTGGCTCCAAACAAAGGGACAGTACACGATTTAATATGGGGTGCAGGCCTGAAAGTAATGTGTCATTACAGTAGCAAAGCCTGCAGTTTAAGCGATAGGCCTTGAACCTACTGCTCATGGTTTGTTTTCCTTAGTAACTGTTATATTTCCTGCATAGCAGTTTTTGGCAAAGCTAAGCCTCACATGAGATGCAAACTGGGCACACAGCTGTGTATCTTTTTAGGGAGGCAGAAGCTAGGATTACAGAATCTTCCTTTACAGTAAAAGTTTATTCTTACCTTCATCATTTCTACTTGAAATGTAAGTGCAGGAAACTTAACTAGAGTCACGCTAGCTTTCTCAGAGTTACTGGAAACAGGTTTGATTTTTGGTTCTCCAGATCCAGAAACAGCTAATGCTAAAACGCTTCTGGGCCCTGATGTGTAAATATCTGGGTTCAAGCCTCTGATTCCCATCTACAAGTTAAAGCTTCAGAACCAGTGATGCATGTCTGTAAGTGTCTCCTTTATCTGTCTCTCTCTCTCTCTGGCTCCATCTCCCTTTTTTCTCTCCACCCATTTGAAATAGACATGGCTCAACAATAAAAACTATTACATTGGTTCTGGCATTGTTACTATGAAGAGACTGGGTGTAGGTTGTTTTTATTATTTATTTGACACCAGGATTACCACCAGGGCTGTGCCTGCTCTATAAATCCACAACTCTCTGTGGACATTTTCTCCTTTTCACATACAATGCTAGGACAGAGAGAATTTCAGTGCAGAGAGGGGGACAATGAAAGTCAATAGGAAACATCTGCGTACCTGCTTCATGAATAAATTTTCCCTGCAGGTTCCAGATTACCCCTCCAGAGAAGATGTCTCCATGTGACAGCCCTGGTGGGGAGCATGGTGAGGAGAGATCCCCGGTCCCAGAGAAGCTGTGCCTCCCAACTGTTGACCATCGAAACGTTAGGGCCCCACTCATGCAACAGGCAAGCAGAAGAAGCACACAGAGCTCAATTGGTTTCATTGACATTTTATTTGATCACATGGGGCTGGGCCCGGAGGGGCCATAGCAGTCTAGAATGACAGTAGTGGCAGAAAATGTCACAGATCCAAGAAAATCAACAACAGATGAGTGGCTGAGAAAGCTGTGGTATTTAAACACAATGGAATACTATTAGCTCTCAAGAACAATGAACCCACCTTCTCTGACCCATCTTGGATGGAGCTAGAAGGTATTATGTTAAGTGAGCTAGTCAGAAAGATAAAGATGTGTATGGGATGATCACACTCATCAACAGAAGTTGAGGAAGAAGACCTGAAAGGGAAACTAAAAGCAGGACCTGAGCAAAATATAAGTAGGGCACCAAAGTAATAACCCTGAAGTGAGGCGTAGACTTGCAGCTTCCTTGGACTGTGGGGGGTTGGAGTGTGTGAGAGGGATGGGTCACAGTCTTTTGGTGGTGGGAATGGTGTTTATGTACACTCCTAGTAAAATGTAGTCATATACATCACTAGTTAATTAATATGAGAGGGGGAAAATTAATTGTAAGTCTCGAAGTTTTTCAAAACCCAAACTGAATCTTTTCTCAATATATGCAGTGTAATTGATATGCAGACTCTCTTAAAAGCCTAGAACAAGTAGATCAGAAGCAAACAATAACACAGCTATATACAAGCTACTGGGTACTGTACAGCAAACCCTAACAAAAGGACTTTCAAAGTTAACCCAATTACCAAATAGTGTGATGATAACATTAACTATCGATTGTCTTTTTGAACCCTAAGACAGCAGGAACCTAACATCTCCACTATAGAGCCTCTACTTCCCCCAGTCCTGGAATCATTGGACAGGGCCCACTTTCCATATGCCTCTCCCAATCCATATCAAATAATATTGCATCTGCCGATCACAACCTAAGCAACACAACGATTGCCACCTCAACATGCTTCACTTCAGACTGTGTCCAGAGACTACACATATGGAATGACAACCGTTCAGCTTCATTACTCGGGTGAGACCTTTCCTTTCATAGTATACTCTAATTCCATCTCACGTGGTTAAGTTTCTAACACAGTCCTGAAACCTAGATATACACCAGTTTCTGTGAGAGAGAGTATATGTTCACATGTATCCGTAAACTACTGCAAAATATATACCTGAAAGCAGAAGTACACTAGATTTTGCAGTGAGTATACCCCTAACACTTCCTCTCCACTATTCCAAGCTTTGGGTCCATGATTGCTCAACAACTTGTTTGGCTTCGTATGTTAACTCTCTTTTCAGTCACCAGGTTCCAGATGTCATCAGTATGCTGGCCAGGCTTCCCTGGACTGAAGACCCCACCAATGTGTCCTAGAGCTCTGCTGCCCCAGAGACCCACCCTACTAGGGAAAGAGAGAGGCAGATTGGGAGTATGGACCGACCAGTCAACGCCCATGTTCAGTGGGGAAGCAATTACAGAAGCCAGACCTTCTACTTTCTGCAACCCACAATGACCCTGGGTCCATGCTTCCAGAGGGATAGAGTATGGGAAAGCTATGAGGGGAGGGGGTGGGATATGGAGAATGGGTGGTGGGAATTGTGTGGAATTGTACCCCTCCTACCCTATGGTTTTGTTAATTAATACATTCTTAAATAAATAAAAAGATGTGCTGATGCAAGGAGGATGTTGCTGGAGTCCGAATGCCCATGGAGGAACTGAGGAAGACAGAAGAGTGGCAGGAAACATCAGTCAGACATCACCCATGTCCCTTCTCAGTGTCCACTTGCTCTCTCCCCTGGTGGCCCCATGAGCCAAGTCTCTTTGAGCCAGGCCAGAAGCAGGGCCCTGAGGATACTACAGGGGGCACCTGGTTGAGGCAGAAGGAGGACCCAGGAAACCCGAAGAGCTTCCAGTATTTGTTGGAAGCAGAGGAAGCAATGGGCAGGCACAGAGCCCAGCTCTGCCTGCTAAGGGAGTGTGGTATTCCAATGCTGCATATATCATTGCCTTTGAAGCCATCTCATATGTGTCTGTTTTTGTTTTCAATACCTTTTAATGTCTATTTGACATGTTTTACACTGCTTTCTTAGTTTTCTCACATTCAACCTAGATCTGGCTACTTCTCGTCTCTGTGTTCTCTATATTGTTACACTCTTCTAATACTGCATTAGCTTTGTTAGCCAGTTGTGCCCTTAGCTCAGCTATTTCAGATTTCATCTCTCTAATTACCTCGAGATAGTTAGTGTTTGCTTTCATAGTCTCATCTTCTCTTTACCCATTTATAATGGCTTTATTTGCAATGCTTTACTCACTTCTGTGAATAATTCCTCAATGAGTGTTTGGATGTGGTCCTCTTTCACTTGTCTTTCTACCTTTGGGAGACATTTAGCTGGGCTTTTGTTCTGGTTCATTTCTCCAATCACTGTTCTTGGTTTAAACATTGCATATAATGTATTGTGAGGGCTCTCTGTCAGTGCTTTCCAATCCACTCCTGATTGGGCTGACTTGTGTGAAGTAAGGTACTTAATCACTTCACAATTGTGGAAATTAACATTTGTTTCAATGTTATCTCAAGCCTTTCATTGAAGCACAGTGGGCTGTTAATTCCTCTTAAGTTCCTTTTCTTCCCTGTAGGCTATGTGAGGCTGAGGGTTTCTTAACTCTAAGTAGGGTTTTTAGTTTATTAGCCCACAGCTGACCGAGAGATAAAACAGGGTGGGGGAGAGATAGCATGGTGGTTATGCAAAGAGACTCCCATGCCCTGAGGGTCCAAATCCCCATGCCCAGTTCAGCTACTCTGATAGTAGCTAGAGTCAGGGCAGGCAGCACACCTTGGCCCTGAGAGTTTCAAAAAAGTCTTCTTTGTACTCTGTGGGTTCTGAAGCAGTTATTCAGTGTGTCTCCCAGTTCATCAGAACTATGTGGAATCCTTCTACTATACAGCCCCACTTCCAGACCACTGGGAGGGTATATCTTCTGCTTCGTTTCCGTGTCCCTTCCCTCCTCCTGCTGTCAGCACAGGGGATCCTGGCTTCTTCCAGCCTCCAAGGGACAGTGGCCATGGAGATTAACAGATCCACATGGTGAAACTTAGGGGATCCTCTTCTCCCTTCAACAGTATTTTTGTTGATAAATCTCAAACTGGAGGTGGCACCAACTAGTAAACTGTAGGAGTGTTACCAGTCACTCCCAAAAAGATACAGGCTTTTATCCTCTGGAATAACAGGTAGCCCCTTTCTGTCCACAACTCACACATTTGCATTTACTTGTGACTTGGTGAGTTCAATATGCTAATGTGAATAGCATCTGAATACATGAATATACTCTTCTAAACTGAAGATTTAAATGTATGTTCAAGATGCCCAAGAATTTTCCCTGATTTATTGCTTCCTGAAAAACCAACAAAACTGCATGATTCTGTCAGCTCTGACTTCACTTTTCAGAGACCTCAAAGTTCTATTCAGATATTCTGTATCTACAAGTCTCTCCAACTTGTGAAGAAATCTAATTTCTGTTCTAGGCAAAGTAATCCAATAGATTTCACCTCATGAGTCACCCAGCTGCATCCCCAAACCTTCGTTAGATGAGCACACTCTTACAGCATCCTCTTTCTGCCATGGTCTGCATGTTACAGTGTGCTGTCCCAGTGTCATTTCTAGAAGATACCTGCCTTATTCACTGGGATGAGGGCAGGGAGAGTGCAGCAGTAGAGTACAGGACTTACACAGTGAGTCCCCAGTTTTCATCCCTGGCACTACCCAATGCTAGACTTGATGTGGCTCATGGTGGGGAGAGTGAATTTTGGGTCATCTGTTTTTGTTTGTTTGTTTGTTTGTTTATTCTGTATAGATGCCCTGCTTCAGGGCCTCCTGGGACTTTCTTATCTGGAGCGAGTGGTGCTCCCACACACAGTTTTCTGTAGGACCCTGTATTTCCCTTCCCCCAGAAGAACTCTATGGCTTCCTGTCATATTCTCCTAACTCAGGAATCATCCATGATGCCTCCCTCAAGCCTGAGGTGCCCTTTCTGTAGTCTCCAATGGCCCCATGAAAGACTCCCTCTCCACACCACCTCTCACAGGACCCACTGTTACATTCTAGGGCCACCTATCTCCTCAGGACCCTGAAGAGCACTCCTCAGTACCCTCTATGTCTCCTCAGAACTCCTTACTCCTCACCCAGCACAGTACCCTCATGCTCTCTCTGCTCAGTCCCCCATGTGCCTCTTTAGGACTCTCTAACCACCTCATGGTATTTTTGTGCCCATCCCCTGAGGACTTCAAGTTTCCCACTTAGGGTCTCCTGATGCTCCTACCTCCATCCCCCGTACCCCATAAGTTCTTACTCCTCAGAACCCCAACACTTTCCTTCAGGATCTCCCTTTGCCTCCCTCTGAGGACTCCATGTCTGCCCCTTAGCTCCCTTAGTCCCCTTGAAGACCCCCTATAACCATTAAGAGCCCTATGCCTCATCAACAGAGCTCCCATTCACTTTCAGAACACCTTCATGTCTCCCTTAAGTACTCCCCAGTAGTTCCCTCAGGACTCCCATGCCTCCCCTCAGAACCCCACTGGTCTCCTTCTCAGTACCCCAGCCCCCTCAGGATCCCAACATATCTCCCACCCAGGACCCCTCATGTGTCCCTGAGAACTGAAATGTCTCCTCCTCAGAACCACCCATTTCACCCTCTCATTGTCCCCCACTTCCCATCAGAAGACCCCACATCCCCCTCAGGGCCCCTGAGTCACCCCCTCAGGACCCCTGGCCTCCCTCCAGGGCTGGGTTCTCATAGAAGGTGGACCCGACCTGCTGGAACTTCGAGTTATGCCCCGGACAGGGGCACCGAGGTGTTCCCTAGACCACCTATGCTCCGGGACAGTCCCTGCAGACCACGGAGTGACAAGGACCCCATGTGATGGCGAGAATCCCAGGGTATTCAAGGACCCCGGGGTGACGACCTCGTGCAGGACAGGTAGAGGCTGCTGTGAGGACACTGAAGCACACCCGGACCTTCAGAAAAAGTGAGTTGGCCCCTGATGCTGGGGCCTGTGTGGGGATCAGGGGCACCCCTGCTGCCTTGGGCTTTGGTGGGGTCTGTGTCACGTGACAAGGACCCGGGCTCTGCCCAGACGCCATGTCCCTCCCAGGTCCTCACTGAACTCAGCTTCTGCAACATGTCTTGTTACCCGCCCCACTGGCAGGGCGCTGCCTGGGCCCCGAGGCCCTTCTGGGGACGCAGCTGCTCACAAGCTCCTCACCTCACTGCACCTGCATTGTGCAGGCCCCGCCGCTGCCCGCAGCTCCGCAGCTCTCACAGCTCTTCTTTGTGTTTCCTTCTCCACATCTTATTAGCAGGTCCATGATGGTTTACAGGAGGAGAAGATGGCGGATTACAGCTCCACGTCGCCCACCAACCACAGTCCACAGCAGCCACCCTCAGGCAGCCGCCATGGTTCTCAGAGTTTTGAAAACAATTTGCTCTTTCTTCCTTGACTCATTTATGCTAGTTCATGTGCTCCAGTTGTCCGGATGCCAAACACGCCTGAAGTGAAACCATTCGCTGAGTGTTATTACCTCAGTTCCACCCATTTTGTTCCAAGAGGTACATCAGCCCTTCAGCTGCAGAGTAGCATTCTGTGTAGTCCATGCCCAGAGCTTCTCTGTTCAGTCATCCACCAGAGGGCATGTCAGCGGGTTCAACTCCTTGTGAGTGTGCACAGTGCAGCTCCGCACATGGGGTGCACCTGTCCCTTCGGATATTCTTTGGATGTGTGTTTGCCAGTGCTATTGTTCAGTCCCAAGTTTGGGTCCTTGAGGCTCTGGGTGCTGCCGCTACAAATTGACCGCTCCTGGGAACCATTCCATTTCTTTCTTTCTCTCTCTTTCTTTTCTCTTCTTCCTTCATTCCTTTCTTTTTACTTCATATTGGATAGGACAAAGAGAAATTGAGGGGCAAGAGGAGACAGGGAAGCGAGAATGATTCCTGCAGGCCTGCTTCAAAACTCATGAAGTGTCTCCCCAGCAGGTTGGGAGCAGAGGCTCAAACCTGTTTCCTTACCTATGGTAATGTGAGAACTTAACAAGATGCAGCACTACCTGGCGTTAGGTCATTAGCCTTTTCATGTTTATGTGAGTAAGGATTCTCCTGACTGTTCTCTAGTGGTTGCTTCAGGTCCTAGTCTCACCAAGAGGGCACCACAGTTCCTTTTTATTCACATCCTGTCTAACACTTTTCACCTCCTATTTCACCGATGTAGAAGTGTCACAGAATGTATTTTGCACTTCATCAATTTTCCTTAAGTGTCTTCAACTTATTTTTTATCATTACTGCACTTAGTTTATCATTTCTTCTTCCTTTTTTGTTTATTACCTTCTTGGTATTTATGTTCTGTTCTTCGAACTAGTTGATAGTCTTATAATTATAATTAAGCATTATTTAAGAATATTAAAATCATAGAACTCTTTAACCTTGGTTCCACACTAGCTTCTACTAATTTTGAATCATTCCTATTTTTATGAATTTGAAAATTTCAAGATACTGCTAATTTTTACAGGATATGGTTGTTCTTTAAATAAAATTCTGAAACAGATTTATATCTCAATGTTTGCATCACCTTGGATCTACTTATGGCATCTATATTCTAATTGGTTTTGTTGTTTGAACTATGTAATTGCGTTTGCTTTTGTTGCTGTTGTTTTAAGTTTCGTTGTTTTTGATGACATACATTTGCAGTTAAACCATTTTAGTTCCTTGAAAGAATATCTGGTGAGTTCTGGATTTTGTTGTTTCTACTGAAAATTAGAGAATGCTCTCACTTTTGTTTTGTTTATAAAATCCTCTGTAATCAATCTTTGTGACATTTAATTAAGTATTATGCTAAATACTGCCTTGCCACTAGGAAGGCCTGGGTGAAGAGTGTGTTCATTAGTTTAGTTAGGATTCCCTGTCTCTCCAAGTTAAATGAGTCAATAATTTATTCCATAACATTCTATGAAGTCCCTGGGGGTGATTATTTGCAGTTAGGTGGGCAATTGGACAGTATTGGAGGAACACTGTTACGTTGATGAAAGAGTTGGCCACTCTGGATGTTTCTGGATGCTCCTGAGTGAAGGAGATGCTCATAGCTCAGAGACGGTGTGGCTGTGGTTCAGGACTAATATGTGCAGTGCTCTAGTAAGTGTGGTGACTTGAGTATGGGTCTGTCATGATCCCACTACAGTGACCTCCACCCTGGTCTTCTGGATCTACCTGCCAGTCTGAAAGTCTGTGAGGACTACCCCCCCAACCCCCAGGGGACAAGGAAATCCAATGTATCCAATCTTTATATATTTTAAGCTGTTACATTAAAAGGGTCAGGTGGTCCACTTCACATAAAGTACACAGTTTACCATGTGTAAGTACCTGGGCTCAAGCCCCTGTTTCTCACCTACAGGAGGAGGTTTCTTGAAAGATTCTTCAGTTAATCATTATTCTTCATGAAAGATTCTTTACATAATCATTATGCTATCTACCTCAAAACTTTTTTTTTTATTTGACAGGATGGAGGAAGAGGATAAAATATAGTGGAAGAGACAGACAGAGAGACATCCTGTACTTGGAGAGCTGGGGCATGAACTTGCGTCCACTCTACTGTAACATATGCTCTTCCTTGGGTGCATCAGGACCAGGGTTAATAAATTTAAATATGTGAAATTTTGATGTTCAAAATTTTTAAATGATTTTTAACTAGAGTAGTTTTTAGATTGAACCTATGGTGGTTCTGCAGGTTAAACCTGTGATAGTTAAGCCTACTGTTTTACCTAATCATTATGTAACCCTATGCCAGTGCCAATTAGAAAATTTCAAATTAGGTCAATAAAGAGAACCCAATCTTTCCTTTTTCTTTTCTTTTTAATGTATTTATTTATAAAATGGAAACATTGACAAGACCATAAGATAAGAGGGGTACAATTCCCACCACCAGAGCTCCTTATCTCTCCCTCTCCCCTTATAGCTTTCCTATTCTTTAACCCCATGGAGTATAGACCCAGGGTCATTATGGGGTGCAGAAGGTGGAAGGTCTGGTCTGTAATTGCTTCCTGATTGCACATGGGTGTTGACAGGTCGATGCATACTCCTAGCCTGTCTCTATCTTTCCCTACTGAGGCAGGACTCTGTGGAAGCAGAGCACCAGGAAACATTGTTGGGCTTGTCTGTCCCGGGAAGTCTGGTTAGCATCATGTTAGCATCTGGAACCTGGTGACTGAAAAAAGAGTTAACATATAAAGGCATACAACTTGTTGACTAACTATGAACCTTACAGCTGGAATAGTGCAGATGAAGATTTGAGGGCCTCAGTTTTGGAAATAGCTAGTAGATCTATATTAGGTATATTCCAAATGGCCCATGACTGCATTAGTTTTTGCCTGAGCCTGACATGTGATATGCATGTTGACTCATGTCATTGTCTGGGGAGATGATTTCAAGGCTGGAACAAGGCCTATAAAGAATCATCAGAGAAGAAAGTAGCTCCCATATACGGCAAAGGTGTATAAATATTGTTGACTGTAGACCGCAGTGATTTGATCTGGGGCCCATATTCAGCTTAGGAGCATATGTAACCTCTGCATCCCTTTAGGTCTGAGCTCACATTCTGTGGTCATGAGAAGGAACATTCCAAGCTGCCATGATTTCAGGACCCATCTTCCTCTGGTGGTAGATAGAGTTTGTTATCCAGCCTCTTTTCAGAGGATGGAACATTCTGTACCACATTGAGGGAAACGTCCTATGGTTGCCCACAAATGGGTCTACTGCTTTGTTCCTGATGGAGATGACAAGTGACTCTAGGGAAAGAGATATATTCAAGGTCTAGGCTCACCATGTCTGTGTGGGAATCTCAGGACTCCCTGACTAGGGCTCCAGATGATGAAGTGGCCTGAGAGTGACTAAAGAGTAGAGATGTCAGGTGTGGAATGTCAACATTTCAGCCTCATTACTTGAGTGTGACCTTTCCTTTCTCATAAGAGTCTCTAATTCCATTTTGGGTGTTTCAGTTCCTAACAAAACCCCAGAACCTAAATGTACACCAGGTCCCATGAGATAGGGCATATGTACACATGTATCCCTAAACTAGGGCAAAATATAGACCTGAAAGCAAAAGTGCACAGTAGTCTGCAGTGAGTCAATAAATGAAGCAAGCAAGCAGAAAGACCTGAAAAGACACCAGAACAGCCTTCTATCATTAGAGCAAATGTGTTAATATACCATTCTCAAGTAATTTTTAATTACCTAGGATGAGATTGGAAAATATATTTCATCCAAAAGATAGCTTAGAGTTGTCCACTATGCACCAAGACCTTAAGTTCATCTTCTGACTCTCTCTAATATTTCTTCTACTTTTTTTTTACTTATTAATTGGAAGTATTGACAAGACCGTTGGATAAGAGGGATACAATTCCACATAGGTCCCATCACCAGAAATTCGTATCCAACCCCCTCCTTTGATAACTCTCCTATTCTTTATCCCTCTGGGAGTATGGACCCAGGATCATTACAGGGTGCAGAAGATAGGATGTCTGGCTTCTGTAACTGCTTCCACACTGAACATGGTCATTGATAGTCTATCCATACTCACAGCCTGTCTCTATTTCCCTAATGGAGTGGGGATCTGGGGAAGCTGCACACATTGGTGAGGTCCTCTACCCAGGGAAGTCCAGTTGACATCATGATATTGTCTGGAGTTTGAGAAAGAAGTAAGATATAAGGCAGAAAAATTGGTGACTGACAATTAACATAAAGACAAGAATATTTCAGATGAAGATTTAGGGTCTCCATTTTGGAAAATGCTAGTAGGTCTATTCTAGGTATATTCCAATTGGCCCCTGACCCTACTGGTTCCTGACTGAACTTGACATTTAACATGCAGGTGACCTAAGTTATTGTCTGGGGAGATGGTGTCACACTTGGAAAAAGGACCAAAAAGCTGCATCAGGGAAGATAGCAGGCCCTACACATGGAAAAAGTATATAAATATTGTTAGCCATAAACTCCATCGGTTTGATCTGGGGCCTGTATTTGGCACAGGAACCTGTGTAACCTCTGCATCCCTGTAGGTCTGAGCTCACATTCTGTGATCATCACAAGAAACATTCCAGCCTGCACTAATTTCCAGGCCCATCCTCCTTTGGTAGTAAGTAGAGTATGTTGTCCAAAATCCCTTCAAAGAATGAAAGAGTGCCTACCATTATTGATCCACATTGAGGGCAAGGTCTTTCAAGGGCCCACAAAGGGTTCCAGTCCATTATGTTGTTTCTGGTGGAGATGACCAGTGACAGTGGTGAGAGTGATATGTTAGAGGTCTAGGTCCATCATGCCTGTGTGGGAACGCTGACCAGGGCCCACGGAGATGGGGTGACCTGGCTGTGACTAAAGCGTCATTGCATGCCAGTCTTGGCCCTGTTTCGTTTTTGTAAACCTTACTTTGTGAGAGACAGTAAGCTTTACAGTGATTGTGGGAAATGGAATATAAGGTAGATGAGGAGTCTAAGTAGAAACTATTTCATTAGAAACTTTAAGGTGTCTTTTTTGTTCTTTCTACTTGCTTGCTTCACTTATTGACTCATTGCAGACTACTATGGGCTTTTCCTTTCAGATATATCTTTTCCCGTAACTCACGGATAGATGTACATATTTATGCCCTATCTCATGGGCCCGGGTGTATAGCTAGGTCTTGAGGTATTGTTAAGAAGTGTGCCACTCAAAAGGAAGCTAAGGGGTCCTCTGAGCTAGGAAGGGTCTCAGCCAAGTAATGAAGCTGAAAAGTTGACATTCCAAGCCTGAGGTCTTTACCTAATAGGTAATCTTTAATCCCGAGGCACCACCAATTGGCCCACGTTTTATGATTTATTTATCTCTTTCTTTTTTTTCTTTTTCACTAGAGCACTGGTCAATAGTGGCTTATGGTGGTACAGGGTAGTGAATCTGGGACTTTGGATCCTCAGGCAGGAGATTCTCTTTGCATAACCATTATGTTATCTCCTCTTCCCCATTTTATGATTTTGACCGGTGTTCTCTTCAGATTCAAGTGGTGTTGCTTTTGGAGATTAAACCTGGGACAGTGGATCCAAGGCTTGAGACTCTATTTGCATAATCATTGTTACCCCCACCCCAGACTCTACCAGAAATTTTCAAATGTGGTAAAGAAACTGAAATACTCCTATTTAAGTTAAATATAGGAATCTTGTAAGGGACAGAAAATATACTTCACAGAATCCACTCTTTGGCAATTCTCATTCTCTTGACAGGGTTTTTTGAGTTACCTAACCAAGGTTTCCTGTTACATTGTAGTGCTGTTTTCTAGTTGTCCATAAATGATCACTCAGTGTGTCTGGATATGTCTGTGATAATGTGGAAAGAGACATAGATTTGTCTGGAAGATGCAGAAAGGTGACTGCAGCAAAATGCCCTCAGATGCCTATATTCAAGTATCCTTAATTCTAAGTGTTCCTCCTTCCTTTCTCTCTCTCTCTCTTTCTTTCTTTCTTTCTTTCTTTCTTTCTTTCTCTCTCTCTCTCTCTTTCTCTCTCTTCCTGTATTACTTTGTCTTGTTTTGTATTACATTTAAAGAAAAGACTCTGTAACATCTCTAGAGTTTCCAAATTCTCTTCATTCTGGGCTTCTTCTAAGCTCCCAAAACCTTCTTTTTCATTTCTGCACACACACACATTTGATATCTGTTTCTTGCTGTCAAGGAGTTCAGGATGCTGCAACTGGATGTTGTCTTTCTTCATCAGACATCAGCTACAACCCACACTTATTTATTTAATTATTTATATTTAACAGGACACTTTGTGTTGGATTGGTTTGAATTTGGATCCTCATATAGGAAATCCTCTTTGCATAAACATTATGCGATCTATCCCTGACCCACACTCTGGGTTTAGGGACAATCCCTGGGAAATGTCATCTATCCCTACAACCCACCTAGGTATTCCCTTCATCCCCATGACGCTGGGGATGTAGAGACAAATATCTGATTTAGAAAAAAAAAATTGGAGGTTTGGAATTGGATACTGGGCTAGCGTGCTAAGTACAGTGTCCCAAGCATTTGAGAGTTTTCCTGTCTTTCCCATGATGAACACTAATTGTTGTGTGTTTCATTGCTTGGGAAACAAATCTGGGCAAAGAGAAATTGGAAATCAACATTTGATCATCAAAATGATCCTAGAGTTCAATGAAATAAATGACACAGAAACATACCTGGTTAATGGAACACTCAATTTTACACAAAGAGTTAGTTAGATAGGGATACATACTCTTTAAATAATCTCTCTCTCTCTCTCCCCCTACTTACTCCCTTGGTGTATATCTCTTCTTGTTCCTCTCTCTCTCCCTTTCTCACCACTGCTCAATATATATGTACAGGAATTGTTGGAGACCTTAGTCAGCATGCCCTATCTTTTACCATAGAATGTCCTCACAGTCTCAGGTTTATGACACACCCAGAGAAAGCTTCAGATATTATGCTTTTACCACAAATCAAAGGACAGTGTGAGAGCAGTGTTGACTGGCATTTAAATCCATTCAAACCATGGCATATGGGATAGGGATCACCCCAGATTCTTACTACAGGACCTGAAGTAGAAACTTCTCTGAGTTTCCACCCAGAGTTCAGCCTTCCCATTTTTTTTCTCAACTTCTTGTATAGGACATAAATAAATTGAGAGGGGAGGGCATGATAGAGAGGAAGTTGGAAAAACATGCATCTACAAACCTGCTTCGATGAACCTTCAGGTGGGGATCTGGGCAGTGGAACAGAGACCCTGCATGGATCCTTGTGCTTCACACTATGTGCTGTTGACCTGCTACAACACTGTCTGCCCCTCACCCACCCACATGCTTAACATTCTCAATGCTTGAGAGTTCTTGACCAGTCCCTGATCGTTTGATAATAATCTGGCCAATTCTGCACCTCAAACTCATGGTTTGAACACACAGCCTCAGTAGGCGTATCAACTACAAATGTGACATTTTAGTTAAATGTCAGACATTGAATTTAAAACAGAAGGGGTCTTCTTTGACTAGCAATGTATTTTCTGTTGTGCAAAAATGGAATCAAGGTACAAATGGTCTGTATTTTTTTTAGATAACTTTATTTCTTTAAAGGGGAGATACTGTTTTACTGTCGTTAATACAAGTAGAAATTTCTCAGTTTTGTGCAAAACATTCTAACCCCAGCCTAGATCCTCCCCCACCTTCTACACAAGGAACAGAATGTGACAACTGCAGAGACCATTACTTTGGTGCAGTCATGGACCATGTCCAGGATATGTTTAATTACATCAGAGAGAAGAGTTTCCTATGGGACACAAAGATACAATTTAGAGCCACACTCTGAGACAGGTCTGCAAATGTAATGCCCTGTCAGTAGGGCCATCTCCCCCAATGGTGATGGTCTCTTTTGTATCTGTGTTAGTGTCACTCTGAGGATGACCACTGGGGGCAGCAGGTTGCAGGAAGAGTAGCTGGAAAGAAATGTATGTTTATAGGGACCATGTTCTGGAGTTTCCATTCATTTAGCTGAGGGTTCTTCCATTGTGCCCTATCCCCTGAGGACCACAAGGTACTCACTTAAGGTCTCTGACGCTCCTATCTCCAGCCCCCAGACCCCATCAGTTCTCCCTGCTCAGGACCCTAATACCTTCTTTCAGGATTTGCCCTTTCCTCCTGCTTAGGACTCCATGTCTTTTCCCTTAGCACCCCTAGGACTCTTGAAGACCCCTATACCTATTAAGAGCCTCATGCCTCGTCAACAGACCCCCCATTCTCCTTCGGAAAAACCCCATATCCCTCTTAAGTACATCCCAGTTGTTCCCGGCAGGACCCTCATGACTCTGCTCAGAACCGAACAAGTTTCCTTCTCAGTACCCCATCACCCTCAGGACCGCAACATGCCTCCCACTGAGGACTCCTCATGTGTATCCTCAGAACCTCCCATTTCACACCCTCAACGGTCCCCACTTCCCCTCAGGACCCTCCACGGCTCTCCTCAGGACCCCATGTGAGGATGAGGACCCCAGGGCAGCCAGTACCCCAGTACCTCCATGCTCCCCACCAGGGCTGTCACATGGAGACTTCTCTGGAGGGGTAAACCAGAACCTGCAGAGAAAATTTATTAGTGAAGCAGGTCTGCAGATGTTTCCTAATCACTTTTGATGTCCCCCTCTCTGCACTGAAATTCTCTCTGTCCTAACATTTTATGTGAAAAGGAGAAAACGTCCACAGAGAGTTGTGGATTTATAGTGCAGGCCCAGCCCTGGTGGTAATCCTGGTGTCAAATAAATAATAAAAACAACCTACACCCAGTCTCTTCATAGTAACAATGCCAGAGCCAATGTAATAGTTTTTATTCTGGATCCATGTCTATTTGAAGGAAAAAAGAAATGGAAACGGGTGGAGAGAAAAAAGGGAGATGGAGCCAGAGAGAGATAAAGATAAAGTAGACACTTACAGACCTGCTTCACTGATTCTGAAGCTTTACCTTGTCGGTGAGAATCAGAGGCTTGAAGTGAGATATTTACACATGGTAACCTACCTGTGCAGCTCACTAGGGCAGACCAACTGGCTCTCTTAATTGTGTAATAGTTTAAATGATATAAGCATTGGTAAAATTGGGTTTCCTTGTCCACTGGGGGGTCCTCACAGATGGTTTGGCTGGCCGGTTGATCCAGGAGTCAAGGGTAGAGGTCACTGTGGTTTGCGGGCTGATCCAGGAGACAAGTGTGGAGTTGATTATGGTGTGATCACAACAGGCCCACACTGTATCCTCCACACCTTATGAAAGGATCCAGAGCACCACACAAAGTGTGCCTGAATCACAGACACACCACATCCAGAACCTTCAAGTGTGGCCAAATGTCTCATCAACTCAACAGTATTCCTCCAATACAGTCTCAATGCCCATCTATTTACAAGTAAACATGCCTAGGGACTTCACAGAATGTTATGGGATGAAGTATTGGTACATTCAACTTGGAGAGACAGTGAGTCCTGACTAAGCTAATAAAACAATCTTCACCCAGGCCTTCATTTAGCAACATTTAGCATAATACTTAAGTCACAAAGATTTATTACAGAGGGTTTCTTAAACAAAATTAAATTAGACTATACTAGGACCACTTCGTGCACCTATGAATTCACGAGTGAATGCAGACCTGTGGCCTGTGGACAGAGAGGGGCTAAGGAGTGATTCCTGGGGTGAAAAGCCCATATCTTCTTGGGGGTGACTGGTAACAGTCTGGCAATTTAGATCAAAGTGAGAGTTTATTTGTTGGAATGCTTCACATCTGTTTGGATGTCCCAGAGTTTTGAGTTGTGCCTGCTGTTGTCTGCTTCTCGGAGGATTTGAAATCCCACACATTCCCATCCCCTTATAAAGCACCCCCTTATAAAGCAGCTGAGCATGATAGGTTGGACACACCCTCCACACCTTGTTGGGGGATTAAGTCTGGTAATCACATCAGGGACTTGGAGGAGATTTTCCTAATCCCATCCTGGCAGTCACTGGAACAGGGTTTTATTGACAACCTTTAGGACCATCAAACCCACTTCTTATCATGGTGGAATCATAAACACATGTTGCCAAAATGGTAACATAAAGAACTGAAACGTAAAAAGCAGAGAAAATTTGAGAAGGTTTTATTTCTGTTTAATAATTTTAGTATTGATATTTATTTTCTGTGATAAACTGGGGCCTTTTGAAATTCTGGTTAGAATTTGGTAACTTCAGACTTGTCTTCTGTGTGCTCTGTCAGAACATCCTTCTTTCCTTAGGGAAAGGTGCTAATTACCTTGGATGAATATTTAGTGATATTGATACTGATATTGGTAAACAAGATAACTTCAAGATGTCTAGTATCTACCAGGTCATACTAATTTCATCCCCTGCCTCTCTTTAATATTTCTTCTTTAAAAAAATTTCTATATATATTTATTTATTGAGAGTGAATGAGAAAGAAAGGAAAAGGTTCTGGGTGATGGCACAACCATTTATGTGCGTATGTCAAGGAACACTATTAATCATCAGGATGCCCGTAGCCCAGGTGTGTGGAAGCTGAAAAAAAGCCCTTTATATATGAGCTGGTAAGGAGCTCAGAGATTTGTGATATCTCTGGCACCAAACAAAGGGACAGTACACGATTTAATATGGGGTGCAGGCCTGAAAGCAAAGTGTCATTACAGTAGCAAAGTCTGCAATTTAAGCGATGGGCCTAGAACCCAATGCTCATGGTCTGTTTGCCTTAGTTACTGTTATTTTTCCTGCATAGCAGTTTTTGGCAAAGCTAAGCCTCACATGAGATGCAACACTGGTCACAGGGGGGTGTATCTTTTTAGGGGGGCAGAAGCTAGGGTTACAGAAGCTTCCTTTACAGTAAAAGCTTATTCTTACCTTCATCATTTCTACTTGAAATGTAAATGCAGGATTATTAACTAGAGTCACGCTATCTCGGAGTTACTGGAAACAGGTTTTATTTTTGGTGCTCCAGGTCCAGAAACAGCTAATGCTAAAAAGCTTCTGGGCCCTGATGTGTTGTAAAATTTCCCTATTCTAGATCAAGGAAAGTTGACAAAAATGATTCATAGGTAGGGGGAGATAGCAAAGTGGGTATTCAAACAGACTCTCATGTCTGAAACTCCAAAATCCCAGGTTCACACAGCATAAGCTGGCTTTCAATGGGCCAGGGATTTTAAAAACACCAAATGGAAGAAGGGGTTACAGGTGGTTAAAAGGAGCCTGATACAAAAAGTTGCCATTGATTTCTGTACACTACTTCATTGTCACTTTCTCACTCAGGGAAGGCCAGCCTGCATCACTGTCCTAACCACCTGTGCCATCTCAGCATGTCTACACATCCTTAACCCTTTAATTATGTTTTCAATCTTTCTGTTCTGGAGTGAAGTCTACTTACAAGTGCATCATAATCAGATTATAAAGCACATATTAAAAAGCATAAACAGGAAAAACATCTGGAAATGTCATGTAACACATATTATGAAGCACATAGATCCATGAAATAATCACAGTTCAACTCCCATGATCCTCAACTTTGAGGGGCTGGTGGGGGGACACAGGCAAATGGTGAAGTAGGGATACAGCTGTCTATCTTTCTCTCTCCCTCTCCATTTCCACTCCCCCCGTTTTTGTTCACTCTGTCCTACAAAGAGCATGTTAAAAAAGAACACCAGTAGCTGTGGGTTTGTACCCCTGGCACTGTGACTCAGGAGCATCTCTGTAGGCAAGAGACAGAGAGAAAGTCAGTGAGAGAAACTTACACAGAGACACACAGCTCAGCTGTCTCATGGTGTTGCAAGGGACTGAATTTGGGGCATGGTGGCTGAGGCATGAAAGTGTCTAGCATAACCATTATGCTATATTAATGTCTTAGGTGGTGCAGGAAAAGAAGAGCTGTGCCAGGTTTTTCTTACATGAATGAATGGTGATTAATAATATTATCCATAATAAGTATAATCCACACCATTCCCACTTCTGTGTCTTATGCCCCCAAACCCTGCAGCAGTTGTAGCAATTTGTCCCAAAGACAGAGACTATTAAATTTCAGAACACATTGCTCTGAAATCAGAAAGGGGCTTAGCACCTTGCTATTTCAAAAACAAAACATTTTTTTCAGTGTCTTCTTTTTATAAATTATATATATATATTTATATTTATGAATTATATATACATATATATATAATGTTCCTCCAATATAGTCGCAATACCCATCTATTTACAAATAAACATTCTCAGGGACTTCACAGTATGTTATGGGATGAAGTATTGGCACATTCAACTTGGAGAGACAGTGAGTTCTGACTAAGCTAATAAAACAATATTCACCCAGGTCTTCATTTAGCAACATTTAGCATAATACCTAATTAAAAGTCACAAAGATTGATTACAGAGGCTTTCTTAAACAAAATTAAATTAGACTACACTAGGACCACGTTGTGCACCCATGAATTCCCGATTCAATGCAGCCTTGTGGCTTGTGGACAGAGAGGGGCTAAGGAGTGATTCCTGGGGTGAAAAGCCCATATCTTCTTGGGAGTTACTGGTAACAATCTGGCAATTTAGATCAAAGTGAGAGTTTCCTGCTTTTTTTTTTTTTTAAAGAATTGAAGCAGGACATTTATTCTTTTGCAAAAGGGCATCCTGCCAACAGTGGCTGTCAGGCAGGAGCATGCCCCCTTCACCGCCTTTATTTATTAAAATAAAACTTTTAAAGTTTTATTTTAATCTTCTTTATGGGGAAAATAATGTAGTGGTAGAGATATATACTCTCCATAATCCCTCTCTGCCCCTGCCTGCTGCCTCTGTCTGTGTCTATCTCTTCCTGTTTCTCTGTCTTTCTCTCTCTCTCCCAACACTGCTCAATATACGTACAGGAATTGCAGGACACCTCAGTGATGGATGCTCTAGCTTTTACTATGGACTGCCCTCATGGCTGGCTCTTGTTAAAGATAAACCCAGAGAAAGCTCCAGATGTTACGCTTTTACCACAAATCAAAGGATAGTGTGTAAGTAGGGGTTCCTAGCATCTAACTATGTCCAAACTTTGGGAAATGGATCATTCTAGATTCTTACTACAGGACCTGAAATAGCACCTTCCCTGAAATTCCAACCAGAGTTCACCCTAAACTTTTTTTCTCAATTTTTTGGATAAAAAAAGGAATAAATTGAGAGAGGAGGGGATGATAGTGAGAAAGAGAGAAGGACTTTGGTTCACTGCTTGGGAAGAGAGGCACCTGCAGGTGGGACTACAGGCTCTCAAGTCGAGGTCCTTGTATGGGTTCATGTTCTTCATACCATGGGCTGTTAACTAGGTAGCCAACCGCCTGACCACCCTACCCTTACCATTTTTGATAGTTCAGAGTTCATGAAACCAATCACTGATTCTTGGATTATAATCTGGTCAGTTCTACACCTCAGATTCATGGTTTGAATCAGCACCTCATTACATAAATCAGCTATAAACTTGATAATTTAGCTAAAGACTAGACATTGGATTGGAAATAGAAGAGGCCATATTTGGGTAGCAATGTATTTTTTCTCCTGCAAAAAATCATTAAAATCAAGGTGAACATGGTCTGTATTATTAGATAGCTTTATTTCTTTAAAGGGGAGGTAGTGTTTCACTATCATTAATACAAGTACAAATTTCTCAGTTTTCTACAAAACATTCTTACCCCAGCCTAGATCCTCCCCTACCTACTACACAAGGAACAGAACACATCACATGCAAAGTCCATTGCCTTGTGCAATACAGCAAACCCAGTAAAAGTCCAAGATGTATTTCATTACAACAGAGAGAAGAGTTTCATATGGGACACAAGGACACAATTTAGAGCCACACTGAGTCAGGCCTGCATGTGTAATGCGCTGTCATTTGGGCTATCTCCCCTGATGTTGATGGTCTCTTTTGGATGTGTGTTATTGTCATTCTGAGGATGACCACTGGGGGTAGCAGGTTCCAGGAAGAGCAGCTGTAAATAAATGGGTGCTTATTGGGGCCGTGTTCCGGGGCTTCCATGGTTTCCAGTCATTTAGCTGAGGGTCCTTCCATTGTGGAGGTGCACAGGGATGCTTCTCCAAGCTTTCAGGGATGGCAGTGATCAAAGGCTGTGTCCAAGGATGGAAGACATCAGGGAGAGGGGGTAGATAGACTCCATCCACCCAGAGAGGTCCTAGTAGAGAATGAAAGGCACATTAGTACTGAGCTCAGCAACAGCCAAGCCATCCTGTCCCAGAACACTATCCCCAAGCGCAACCTGCTGATTCCCTTGAGGAGAAAGGATCTTCAAACAGGAACATGCTCTGTGCTCCTCTCTGAGGAGCTGCTGGGACAGGCAGCTAGAGACCGTGAGAGCTCCCAGTCCACCATCTAGTGCAGGAGCCAGTGAGAATCTCCACCACCTCCCTGCCCTCAACCTTTTCCAAGAAAGAGAAGACACATACATACCAGAAAGGTCAGGCTCCCTTCTGTCTTGCAGGATCCTCTTCAGGGCTGGTCCAAAGGGACACAGCAAGGGCTGTCTGCGGGGCTTCTGGTTGATTTCCTGAAATGTGTGATATATATCCTGCAGACTTTGAAAGAGCAGGAAGCACTGCCTGCAGGTCTTGAATAGGCCCCTGGTCTTCAGTCTGTGAGCCATCATGCGTGCTGCTCTCATGTTCCCAGCCACGTCTCTCATGCTCATCGATTCCCATTCCTGTAGGAAGATCCGGATGTCCTCTGTGGTCCAAGTGGGGACAGCATACTCTGTCCATAAGGTGCGACCTGGAAGGATGGAAGAATTGGAGTGAGCCCAGTGCCCCATACATGCACCTCTGACTGTGTGGTTTCTCAGAGCCCCTCTTGGCTCCAGCAATAAAGCCTCTACCTGAATTTCCTCAGTTGTCACTCAGAGTTCCAACCAACCACCCAAGGTGGTAGCAATGCAGTCTACCTTATCCCTGATTCCCGGGACACTCACTGTACCTGCACAGTTAGGAAACTATGGTGTCTAGACCGTGTTCATGTTCCATGCTGGACTATGCCAAGATAAGCTCTGAGAAAATATTCCTGCTTTATTGAGTCTTGGCAAGGCCTCTCCTGCTCTGGCTCAATCCAAGGTACTCTCCTACATGAGGTATTTCCATGCCTCCTGATACATCCTGAAACAGGTTCAGAGATGTTGCCAGAGAGCTCCCAGCATACTGAGATGACCCCACTATGAGAACAGCCCTTGTGCAGGGCCTAGAAGAGGAAATTAGATCATAAGATAGATGGTGGAGCTGAGAGAAACCGAGGCTAACCAACGTATGACTGAGAGCACAGTACCTGAGGGCATTGCTGCCTTGGTGGTTTCCTCGGCATGCTTGCATAGGCTCTTCCTTTCTTGGTTCTCTTTCTACATGAATAAGAAATGGGATAAATGTGTACCTCCATAAGAGATGCAGTCTTGAGGATTTTATCATAATTAATAAAACGACTGATAATAGTGATTAAAAGCCAAGTAGTATTCAGCAATAAAAGGGTCATCTTGTTTCCTTTGGGAAATATTGGATGGTAGCACAAGGATTATGCTTAGTGAATCAAGCAAAATGTAGAAGGAACAGTACAGATTGGTTACATTCATATCGGGAATATAGAGTACTGCACATAAATTGTGTGTGTAGGGAAATCCACTTACATCTATGAGATTGCAAAATGTATAGTCATTATTGAATGGCCTTCGGTGACAGGAGTAGTAGCAAAAGAATTACGTACACAGTTACTCCATCAACCTCTAAATTTAAAATAGAAGAAAGAAACGAAAGGCCTAGTGATGAGACCACTTTCAATAGAGAGATTTGATTTTGACAGATGAAAGAAAGTCTTTCAAAAATTCGTTGGAACCTATCAACAGTTTGACCCCTCTAGCCACCCCATGCAAAAGAGCATAGCCACTGTCCCACAGGAAAACAGTTCCTTCCAACTCACCACCTGTTTGATTCCTGAGTTTGCCATCATCAACACAAGGTCCTGATCCAACATATGCTAGGATTAGAAACTTTCAGTATCTGCTGGATTCTGGTGGTGGAGCTCGGGATGTGCCAGAGTGCAGAGTTGTGCCTGCTGTTGTCGGCTTCTCAGATGGTGTGAAATCCCACGCATTCCCACCCCGTTATAAAGCAGTTGAGCATGATAGATTGGACACACCCTCCACACCTTGTTGGGGATTAAGTCTGGGAATCACATCAGGGACTTGGAGGAGATTTTCCTAATCCCATCCTAGCAGTCCCTAGAACAGAGTTGGATCAACAACCTTTAGGAGCATGAAACCCACTTCTTATCATGGTGGCATTATAAACACATGTCGCCAAAATGGTAACATAAAGAACTGAAACCTAAAAAGCAAAGAAAATGTGGGAAGGTCTTATTTCTGTTTAATAATTTTATTATTGCTATTTATTTTCTGTGATAAATTGGGGCCTTCTGAAATTCTGTTTAGAATTTGGTGCCTTCAGACTTGTCTTTTGCGTACTCTGTCAGAACATCCTTCTTTCCTTAGGGAAAGGTGCTAATGTATCTTTATAAAGTAATTTTTAATTACCTTGGATAAATATTTAGTGATATTGATACTGAGATTGGTACACAAGATAACTTCAAGTGGTCTAGTATCTACCAGGCCATGATAATTTCGTCCCCTGCCTCTCTTTAATATTTCTTCTTTTAAAAAATGTCTCTATATATTTATTTATGGAGAGTGAGTGAGAAAGAAAGGAAAAGGTTCTGGGTGATGGCACACCCATTTATGTGCATATGTCAAGGAACTCTATTAATCATCAGGTCACGCATAGCCGAGGTGTGTGGAAGCCAGAAAAAGTCCTTTATATATGTGCTGTTGAGGAGCTCAGAGATTTGTGATACCTCTGGCGCCAAACAAAGGGACATTACAAGATTTAATATGGGCAGGCCTGAAAGTAAAGTGTCATTACAGTAGCAAAGCCTACAGTTTAAGCAATGGGCCTTGAACCCACTGCTCATGGTCTGTTTGCCTTAGTCACTGTTATTTTTCCTGCATAGCAGTTTTTGGCAAAGCTAAGCCTCACATGAGATACAACACTGGGCACAGGGGTGTGTATCTTTTTAGGGAGGCATAAGCTAGGGTTATAGAAGCTTCCTTTACAGTAAAAGCTTATTTTTACCTTCATCATTTCTACTTGAAATGTAAGTGCAGGATTATTAACTAAAGTCACGCAATCTCGGAGTTACTGGAAACAGGTTTTATTTTTGGTTCTCCAGATCCAGAAACATCTAATGCTAAAAAGCTTCTGGGCCCCAATGTGTAAATATCTGGGTTTAAGCCTCTGATTCTCATCTAAAAGGTAAAGCTTCAGAACCAGTGATGCATGTCTGTAAGTGTCTACTTTATCTGTCTCTCTCTCTGGGTCCATCTCCCTTTTTTCTCTCCACCCATTTGCATTTCTTTTTTTTTCTTGTAATAGACATGGATCAACAAATAAATCTATTACAATGGTTCTGGCATTGTTACTATGAAGAGACTGGGTGTAGGTTGTTTTTATTATTTATTTGACACCAGTGTTACCACCAGGGCTGTGCCTGCATTATAAATCCACAACTCTCTGTGGACATTTTCTCCTTTTCACATACAATGCTAGGACAGAGTGAATTTCAGTGCAGAGAGGGGGACAGCCAAAGTGAATAGGAAACATCTGCAGACCTGCTTCACTAATAAATTTTCTCTGCAGGTGTTGTTTTATCCGGGCTGGCTTCACAGGTTGGTAAAAGAGATGACCAGAGACACATGGCTGGGCTGAGAACGCAGTTTAATCTTTATTCAAGAACGGGCAAAGCACACCATGTGCTTTTCTCTATCATCCTCTCTCTGCCGCTGCTGCTGGGACTCTGCCAGTCCTTAGCATAGGGGGTGGGGAGAAACAGGGCACGAAACTAGCAAGGGGCAAACCAATTCTCAGAGGTCGGGGTGAAGAGAACATACCAAGAATTCCCCCTTCTGTTTTTAACTACATGACAACAGTACCAGGGGTGTGGGGTGAACAGAAACCTATATTGTATAGGCATTTTCAAAAAAGAAACTGGAACAAACATGGAGAAACACGTAGCAAGTAACAAGAACCAGTGTGCTGCTAAGGGAGGGCCTGAAGGGGCCATTTTTTTTGCCTCTGTGGGCAAAACTTTATCAGCTTAAAAAAACATTTCCTGTCTCTGGGGGGCATACTTGCCTCGATGGGCATTTTATAGCATGGGGGCGGGGAACGGCCTATAGTCACAAAGGCAGCTGGCTGCAGTCAGTATTTGAGAAATATAGCAGCAGTTTTGCACTTTTGTGCAAAGTGTCTAAGCGTGTACCAGTGAGTCCAATAGGAGTGCCAGTAGAAAGGAGATGTCCACGGAAGAATGCCAGGGGGTGGAGCGGTGTATGAGGAAGGTCCGCTGCCAGAATTCTGCTTTTCTATAGAGAACTTGACAGGGGCAATTTACTTACTATGAAACAAACTTGTAGCAGGTTAAAAGTTTATCACAATTGATAACTATTACAATTAGAAGTCTTTTTTAGAATGATTTTAAGGTTGGTTAAAGTTTAAACAATAGAATGTGAAAAGGTAAACATGAGAATCAAGGAAAGAAAACCTCAGGCATGAGTATCATTAGCATAGCCATTGTGTAATCTACCATTTCTAATAGGGAAGGTAATCGAGAGTTTTCCATATCAACAAATCTATTTAACCTTTTGTTACACCCATTTAAGATGGAGACACACCCTAGGTGTGCACAGGTTTTGTTTAGACTAACTTAGTTAAAATATATTGATTGTTAACTAATTTTTACCTCAGACTTTAAATGTAAGTTAATTTTATCTTTATGAGAATTATGTTGAAAACCTTTTTCATTTAACTTTGCCTGGTAAGAATTTAGCCTTAAAGTTATATTCTTAACCTTAAAGTTAATGTTACCAAACTTTAAAGACACACATACACATGGTCTTCAATATACAAGGAGAGAAACTTTTGTTACGAAGACATGTCATTTTAAACACAAATTTAGATCTATACTGTCTTAGCCGTTCTGGGAGTGCATTGTCCAGCAGTGGCCTCTTGGGAAGCTTCACTTCTAGGAATTGCAGGTTGTGATCTCTGAATGAATCTCTGCATATTTTAGCTCGTCATTCTTCAGACCCAAGCTGGAGATCTCGGACAGGGGGCCCAGTTTCGGCAGGGAGCCTGTGGTCTCCAGGTGGTCCGGGATCTGTCCAGACTTCATAGCACGAGGGCGGGTGGGCCAGCCATGCAGAAGGCATTGGCCGAGGTCCCCTGGGGTGGCAGCCATGCTAGGCTGCCGCGGCCCTGCCCCATGGCCCTGCCATGTCTGCTGCCCTGCTCACAGTGGCTGAGCAGCGTGGAGGGAGCCCACGCCCAGTGCCCCGCACCACACAGTGGAAAGCCAGCTCATGCGGGCTGGCGTTGGGCAGAAACCACAGAGTGGTCCCGAGATAAATGTTCCAGAGACAGCAAAACAGTCTCATGAAGAAAGGGCAGATGCCTTTGGAGATCTCTTCACAAGCAGAAGAGAAGGCCATAGTGCATAGGTAGCCAAATTGTCTTCACTTATCTGTGAGATGCGCAGGTCCGGTCCCACGTTGTAGGCGCCATATGTTGTTTAATCCGGGCTGGCTTCACAGGAGGGTAACAGAGACGACCAGAGACACACGGCTGTGTTGAGAACGCAGTTTAATCTTTATTCACGAACGGGAAAATCACCACACCATGTGCTTTTCTCCATCCTCCTCTCTGCACCACTGCTTCTGGGACTCTGCCCGTCCTTAGTATAGGGGGTGGGGAGAAAGCGGGGCACAAAACTAGCAAGGGGAAAACCAATTCCTCTCAGAGGTCAGGGGGAAGGGAACATACCAACATATGTCATTAAGTTATTACTATAAGATTGAGAATGTATAAGAGCAAAGGATTATTAGTAATATTGTCTTTATTGTGATTTATAACTTCTACCAGTTTTCATGAGTGTCACTGAGAAGCATGTTAACTGTCGTCAGAATTGCAGCCATAAAATCCAACTTTCAGATTAATTTAGTAAAAGATATTTTTGAAACTACATTTAAACATTATGCAAGTCATTTGTACCAAGAAAAAAGTTTTGGAGAAATATATAAGCAAGTGACATGTAGCTACCTCACATCAATAAAAAGTTTTAATGGTTTAAAAGAAAATTCTATGTATACTTGGTTCTTAAAATTTTGGTGTTTATTCATCACTTTCTTTTTATCTTTATTGGATATGCACACCAAGTAATTAGTAAGGAAAGGGGAGATAAAGTGGGAGAGAAAGAGAGACATTTACAACACTGATTCATCAATTGTGAAGTTTCCCTCCTTCAGGTGAGTAGGCAGAGCTTGAACCTTTGTCCTTGCACACTGCAATGTTTGCACCCAACCAGGTGCACCACTGTCTAGCCCTCTATTATCACTTCCTAAGCCTGAAAAGAAAATTAACCTGAAAAGAAAATTATAGTCAACTATGCAGTTATACAGTCCTGTGAGTTTTCTCCCTACTACTTGTTCTATACTCTGAATCAGATCTAATACCATTTCAAGTTACAAAATATGTGGTATTTTACTTGATTGTCTCATAAAGTGATTGCCTTTGTTCTGTTGAGAACTAAAGGGTATTCAGATATTCACTGCTTTGGGAAATAAGTTTACTGATATACTTAAATTTTTTTCTCAGAGTGTAGAGAGAGCTCAACTCTTGGCTCCCAAGTTGTTCCTGATTTCTGAAGAAAGGGCAGACGCCTTTGGAGATCTCTTCACAAGCAGAAGAGAAGGCTATAGTGCATAGTTAGCGAAATTGTCTTCAGTTATCTGAGAGATGCGCAGGTCTGGTCCCACATTGTAGGCGCCATATGTTGTTTAATCCGGGCTGGCTTCTCGGGGGACACAGCACAAGATTAAGTCCCAGCAGAAAAATGTTCAAAGCAAGATGTACAAAAGAAAAAGGACATGATCACAAGACTGCAGCCAAAAATACCTTAATACATTCCGGCACTCTTGGTAGGACACAAATGTCAGAACCTAAGACCTTCAAGGCACACTTTGAAATCAAGAATCCTAAGACTCTACTTCCTCCGGAATTGGCTGATGGTCAGACATAAAATCACTTATGGGTGAATTCATAACACCGTGAACTGCATTACCACTGGGAGTTCTCACAGTCTGTGCAACTTGTTGACTCATGCAAGACACAAACCCTTTTAAAGCAACCCTTTTAGTCAAATCACATTCTCAGTTATCGATCTGAGAATACCTACTGGAGAGAACCCCTATGAGTGGAAGAGGATTTGGAAATTTCTTTTTTGTTGTTGTTGTTTATTTAAAAAAGTAGACAATAGTCTAGGCTTTTGAGAGAGTCTGTATATCAAATAAAAAGCATATATATTCAAATGACTCAGTCTGTGTTTTAAAAACTTTAAGACATACAATTAATTTTCCCCTCTCATATTAATTAACTAGTGATTTATATGACTACACTTTACTAGGAGTGTACATAAACACCATTCTTACCACCAAAAGACTGTGTCCCATCCCACCCACCCCATACGCCCTACCTGCCGAGGAAGCTGAATGTCTACCCCTCACCACAGGGTTTTTACATTGGTGCCCTAGTTTCAATTTAGTCAGATCCTGCTTTTAGTTTTCCTTTCAGATCTTCTTTCTAAACTTCAGAAGCACCAATGGATTGTCCCCTCTCCTTGCAGGGCACCCTCTTGTCTCCTGGACAGACCTGGAGATTCTGAGCTTCTGTTATGAGTGGGTGTTGCTAGCCAATGAAGAACTGAGAAGCAGGCACTGGAAATCAGCCAAAACCATCAGCCAGTGGCTCAGGGGCAGAGGCATCCTGAAGAGCTCCTTGCAGTGTCAGCACATGCTCATCCATGTGAAGGGGCTGGGCCGAGACACCCAGCAGCCCAAGCACAAGCCCCGAAGACAGCCGTGGAGCTGCCCCTGTCAAGATGCCCTAGACAGACTCCTGCAACAAAGCAGCATCCACATCTTCTCAGGTTGGTATCTTCTCTGTCACTGGGGCTTGCACTGTCGTCCTACTGAGGCAGCAGCTGGCTGCCTAGCATCCACACTCCCTTAGCAGGCAGAGCTGGACTCTGTGCCTGCCCATTGATTCCTCTGCTTCCTACAAATCCTGGAAGCTCTTTGGGTTTCCTGGGTCCTCCTTCTGCCTCAGCAAGGTGCCCCCTGTAGTATCCTCAGGGCCCTGCTCCTGGCCTGGCTCAAAGAGACATGGCGCATGGGGCCACCTGGGGAGGGAGCAAGTGGGCACTGAGAAAGGATGTGGGTGATGTCTGACTGATGTTTCCTGCCACTCTTCTCTCTTCCTCAGTTCCTCCATGGGCGTTTGCACTCTAGCACCATCCTCCATGCCTCAGCACATCTACAATCCAGGACCAAGGCTCTGCCAGAACTGAGCCCACAGGGCAGCTGCACTGTAGCCTCCCACAACTGAAGGATGACCACACAGAAGAATGGAACCCCTGGACAACCAACCTGCCTTGGTCACATCTATTCAAGTTTCCTTCCTTCTTCTAAGCAGACACCAGCCCCTCGGAACAGTGACATCCACAGATTGATACAGACTCTGATCTAAGGAGTCTGCGGCAACTGAGATCCCCCTTCTGTGTGGATTTTCTTGCATCTGTGATATTTTCTGCCACTACTGTCATTCTACACTGCTATGGCCCCTCAGGGCCCAGCCCCTGTGATCAAATAAAATGTCAATGACACCAATTGGGCTCTGTGTCCTTCTTCTGCTTGCCTGTTGCATGACTGGGGCCCTAAAGTTTCGATGGTCAACAGTTGGGAGGCACAGCTTCTCTGGGACCAGGGATCTCTCCTCACCATGCTCCCCACCAGGGCTGGCACATGGAGACATCTTCTCTGGAGGGGTAATCTGGAACCTGCAGAGAAAATTTATTCGTGAAGCAGGTCTGCAGATGTTTCCTATTCACTTTTGCTGTCCCCCTCTCTGCACTGAAATTCTCTCTGTCCTAGCATTGTCTGTGAAAAGGAGAACACGTCCACAGAGAGTTCTGGATTTAGAGTGCAGGCACAGTCCTCGTGGTTACCCTCGTGTCAAATAAATAATAAAAACAACCTACACCCAGTCTCTTCATAGGAACAATGCCAGAACCAATGTAATAGTTTTTATTGTTGAGCCATGGCTATTTCAAATGGGTGGAGAGAAAAAAGGGATTTGGAGCCAGAGAGAGAGAGAGACAGATAAAGGAGACACTTACAGACATGCATCACTGGTTCTGAAGCTTTACCTGGTAGATGAGAATCGGAGGCTTGAACCTAGATATTTACACATCAGGGCCCAGAAGCTTTTTAGCATTAGCTGTTTCTGGATCTGGAGAACCAAAAATAAAACCTGTTTCCAGTAACTCCGAGAAAGCTAGCGTGACTCTAGTTAAATTTCCTGCACTTACATTTCAAGTAGAAATGATGAAGGTAAGAATAAACTTTTACTGGAAAGGAAGCTTCTGTAACCCTAGCTTCTGCCTCCCAAAAAGATACACACCCCTCTGCCCAGTGTTGCATCTCATGTGAGGCTTAGCTTTTTTTTAACATTGGTGCACAAGAATCCATTCATCAGATGTTACTATAAAAGATGCAGAGTATGGAAAGCTGTTCATTTATAACTTTTATATCCAAAACCTAGCCAGGAAAAGTTGAGTAGGATATTGTAGCATACAATATGATTCAATGATTTCTTATGATTCTGTAACTCAGGACCCCCCAGCCCCAAAATTATCCTGCTCAAAACCGGCAATGTCTCTCCCTCTGGACCCATCATGTATCCCCTATAGAAACATTACTATCCCCCTTGGGGACCCCCATGTGTCCCTGTCACAATCCCCTATATTTCCCTCTCATAGCCACCACGGCACTCGATAACTTTCACTCACATCTAACTTGTAGGACCTCGCACCCCAATTCAGAACACCCACCATGCTTCCCCCACAGGACTCACTCACATCTCCGCCTCAGGAGCCCCTGTTACAGAAAGGATCCCCAAAGCACAAGACTAGAGACATTTCTTGGTGAAAGAGTGGAGTTTTATTACACTGGTGTACAGGAGATCCAGATCATACTCCCCGAGAATTAAGAGAACAGGAAATCAATCAGCAGAGAATAAGGACAATAGAGTTCTGGCGCTAGGAATTCTCTAGAGTGGTACCATGCTTATCATATGTTTTTGGACAGGGTTTCCTTTTTGTAAATCAAAATGTATATATATATATATGAAGTAAGCGTCCATGTGGTGGCACACCTGGTGGAGCTCACACATTACAGAGCACAAAGATCTGGGTTGAACCCCTGGTTCTCACCCACAGGGGCTAAGCTTCACAAGCTGTGGAACAGTGTTCCCAGTGTCTATTTTTGATTTCTTTAATGGCTGTTAATGGTTTGTAGATGACAATAAATACAAGAGTTTGTACATGCATAAAAATTCCCAGTTTTAGCCACCACTAGGTCCTCCTCTGTGTTCATGTTTCAGGACTTGCCCCCTCCTCGCCCGGTCACCTTTGAAACTTTTACTCTGGTGCACTACACCAACTCCAGTCCAAGGTCTGATTAGTGTTTTCTCTCCTGTTCTTGTTTTTCAAATTTTGTCTATGAGTGAGACCATCCCATATGCATCTTCTGTTTCTGATTTAGCTCATTTAACATGAGTTCTTCAAGATCCATCCAGGATGTGCTGAAAACAGTGACATGACTGTTTTTAAAAAGCTGAGTAGAATTCCATTGTGTATAGAGACCAGACCTTGCTCAGCCACTCATCTGTTGTTGGACACCTAGGTTGCTTCCAGATTTTGGCTATTACAAACTGTGTTGCTATGAAAACAGATATACACAAATATTTTGGGACGGATGTGTTGGGTTCCTTAGAATATATATCACCAGGAGAGGAATTTGTAGGCTTACAGGGTAGGTTCACTTCTAAGCTCATGAGATTTCTTCAGAAAGCTCTCCACAGGAGTAGGACCAATCAATTGACATTCCCACCAGCAGTGCAGGAGTGTTCCTTTGTCCCCACAACCTCTCCAGTGTTTGTGTCTGCTATCTTTGCTTATGTTTCATATTCTCACAGGAATGAAGTGCTATCTCATTTTGTCTTTAGTTACATATCTATGGCAATCAATGACTTGGAGCATTTTTTTTCATATGTTTTCCAGTGTTTCAGATCTCTTCTTGGCTGGAAGTGTATTGATATGTTTATGCCTGGGTCAATTCTTCTTAGGACCCTCTGTACTTCTTCAACTTTTATAGCTTTTACATAATTTTTTAAAATTACATTTATTTATTTATTTATTGCATACAGGCATTCAGAAACTAGGAGGAGTAGGGGAGATAGACAGTGAGAGAGACCGAGAGACATCTGCAGCACTGCTTCACCACTTGCAGAGCTTTTCCCAGCAGTGGGAGACTGAAGGCTCAAACCCAGGTAATTGTGCACCGTAATATGTGCACAAACCAGGTGCACCACAACCTGCCCCCTAGTTTCATGTCTTGTATATTGTCTAGAGTGTGAAAGTTCTTAGCCACTGTGTGATTTATAATTCTCTTTCATTTTTCGGGAAGCCGATACTGCATCAATTATGTCCTTTGAAGTCATCTCATATATCTCTTTTGTTGATTTCAGTATCTTTTAATGTCTTTTTCACATCTCTTACACTGTGTTCTTAGTTGCGTCTAATTCAACCTCGATCAGGCCCATTCTGTTCTAACTGTTTCATTTATTCTATTCCCGCACCCCTCTTTGGTTTTCTGTTGCTCAGCTGTTTTGTTACACTCTTCTAATACTGTATTAGCTTTGTCAGCCAGTTGCGCATTTAGTTCAGCTATTTCAGCTTTCTGCTCTCTAATTACCTCGGAATAGTTAGTGTTTTCTTTCAGAGTCTCATTTGCTATTTACCCATTTCTGATTATTTTATTTTTAGCTGGGCTCTGGTTGTGGTTCATTTCTCCAATCATTGATCTTCGTTTAACCACGGCCTATAATGTCCTGTGAGGTCTCTCTGTCAGTGCTTTTCAATCCACTCTTGCCTGGGCTGACTTGTGTCAAGTAAGGCACTTAATCACTTCACAATTGTGGAAATTAACAGTTGTTTCAATGTTATCTCTATCGCTTCATTGAAACACAGAGGGCTGTTAAAGCCTCTGAAGTTCTTTTTCTTCCCTGTAGGCTGTGAGAGCCTGACAGCTCTTTAACTCTAAGTAGGGGTACAGCTTAATAGCCCACAGTTCACCGAGAGATAAAACAGAGTGGGGGAGAGATAGCAAGGTAGTTATACAAAGAGACCCCACACCCTGAGGCTCCAAAGCCACATGCCCAGTTTAGCTACTCTGATAGGAGCTAGAGTCAGGTCAGGCAGCACACATTGCCCCTGACAGATTCCATAAAAATAAGTAAGTAAATAAATAAATGAATGAATAAAAAAAGGAGAGAAAAAAATCTTCTTTGTACTCTGTGGATTCTGAGAGATTTATTCAGTGTGTCTTCCAGTTCAACAAAACATTGTGGAAACTTCTAGTATACAGCCACACTTCCAGTCCACTGGGAATGTATATCTTCTGCTTATTTTCCTGGTCTGTTCTCTTCTCCTGCTGTCAGCATAGGGGATCCTGGATGATACTCTAGCCTCCATGGGACAGTGGCAATGGAGATTAACAGATCCATTTGATGAAGCTTAAGAGATCCTCTTCTCCCTTCAGCAGTATTTTTGTTGATAAAACTCAAACTGGAGGTGGCAAATCTACTAGTAAGTTGTAGGAGTGTTACCAGTCACTGCCAAGAAGATACAGGCTTTTATCCTCTGGAATAACAGGTAGCCCCTTTCTGTCCATGACTCACACGTTTGCATTCACTTGTGACTTGGTGAGTTCCCAAAGTTGTCCTAGGCATGTCTTGTTGCATTCTCAGGTGATCTTCTTTGCTATTCCTACTCGACTGCGGAGTGGTGAGTAAGACAGCTACTGCTGCTACTTAGTAGCCCCACCTCCAGAAATCTTACAAGTGTCTTTCTATCTTTCTCCATCCACCCTTCCCTTTCAATTTCTGTCTGTATGCGTAGGAAATAAGTAGATAGGTATAAACAAGCAAGTCCAGAATTCAAGTAAATACAAAAGAGGAAAGGCATGTCCCAACCTCCACAGCTATCTATGCATGGCCTTCTATGGGCCTCATCCTCGGAAGCATCACCCCTGTTGTATGCTTTATATTGCGTTCTAGTTCTCCCCCGCCAAGAGAATTAGATCAGTGCAGTTAATTTCACGGGCCCGCTTGGCCCTGCCCCAGGGAACCCCGAGAGAGGGTTCCAGAGTTCCAGAGTAACAGAGTTTCTGGGTTCCTGAGTTTGAGAGTAAGAGAGAGTGTTTGTGCCCCTGCAAAGAGACAGCAGAGTTCTGTTTGGTGATTAGTTTGTCTTAGTTTATGAATCGTTGTTCCTGAATAAAGAAATACAGCTTCCCTGCCCAGCCGTTGTCTCCACGTCTCTGTTACCCACGGGTGAAGCCAACCCGCCCAGCAAGAGCCTGCCGAATTTTAACAATAACCCCAGAAGCACTGGATCCTTGAGTCTATAGAACTGACTGGACTCAGAGTGTTCTGGGTCCTCATTGCCCCTCTCCTAACGGCTGGGGTTACTGAGTCAGCTACACTCATTGGATCATGTACTGAAGAAGTGACCTTTGTGTAAAACATTGTAAATAGAGGTGAAGGCAATATATTGAATCTTCTGGACCTCTCCTGAATTCTGGCATTCTCTAATGATTGTCTAGAATGATATTGATCCTTTATTACAGGAAACAAGTGTTGAAACCCTACCTAGCCATGGTACTTGACGCCCTGGCTAGGAAATTCAATTGAGAGATTTAGTGGCTGTTAACTCTCTGGCAGATTACTGGTTGAGGCACCACCTCCAGTCTGATTTACAAACAAAAAGTCTGCCGAAGGGAAGAGAGGACTCCCTAAAACTCACCTAGTACAAATATGAGTCTCCATTGCTACTGCGCTCAGAGGCTGGGGCACCAGGTTGGAGGCCCTGTGCTGACACCATGGGACAGGGAACTGACCTGGAAACTCAAGAGAAGATCTACACCTTGGTGGCCTACTGGTAGTGTTGTGTGGTGGAAGCCTTTCCACGTTGTTCTGCTGATGAGAACATAGTGGATAGCTCTTCCAGAATCTACAGACTATAAACTGGATTGTTTAGAAACTCACAGGGCCACCGATGTTGCCTGGCTTGGCAGAGAATCTGAGTTGATCCTGGAGCTTTGGATGCTTGGGGCGTGAGAGTCTCTTTGCATAAGCACTGTATGATCTCTCCCCTACCCTGCTGTATCTCTTGCTCAGGATTGAGGGATTAAGCTAAGTAGCCTACTTATAGTTTAAAAGCCCTCAGGCTCCCTTTGCCTACAGGCAAGAAAGGGAACCAAAGGGCTTCTGAGATCATTAATATTAACGGAAGAAATGTTTTTCATGTGCAAATTATTGTATTTACTGTGGAAAGAAAAACATTAATTCCCCAATAAGAAAAATTAAAAAAAAAAACAAACAAGACATGATACAGGTGAAGGGTTCATGCTACTGCCTGACAGCCACTTTTGGCAGCACGGCTCTTTTGCAAAAGAATAAATGTCTTGCTTCAACTTCTTAAAAAAAGAGGCAGAAGAAACTCTGACTTTGATCTAATGAGCAGGACGCAGAGAAGCATGGACTAAAAGTAGGGTGGACCATGCTAAAGGTTGTCAATCACACCCGGTTCCAGAGGCTGCAAAGATGGGATTAGGAAGCCTACTCAGAGTCACTGATGTGATTACTAGATGTAATTACAAAGAGGGTGTGGAGGGTGTGTGAAACCCACCATCGTCAACTCCTTTATAAGGTGGAGGAGGTGTCTGGGATCTCAAATCCTCCTAGGAGCATATAGCAACTCTGGGACCGCGTGACTGCCTCACCTCCAGTAAGGAAAGAGATCCAGTGTAACAATCCTTGATCAGAATCTTTTAATGATGAAAAAGTCAAAAACCAAGCTATTGGTGAGTAGTGGGATTGTGTTTGCTGGGGAGGTTGACTTTTTCTCAGCCATCTGTGGACTGGATAAAAATTTGGATCGTCATGAAAACAAGGTTCTACAAACAGCGCTGACCTCTCCACACTGGGAAATCCTTTTAGGATCTGATAGATTTGGCTTGATGTCCTGCACTCAGAGAAAGACTAGGAGATCCACACTGGGAATTCTGGGAGTAGGGATCACATTTGTGTTTTGAGACAGGAAGCAGAATCTAGCATTTTCTCTCTGGAGACCCAGACTCTTAGACATTTCTGTGGTATTTCTTTTCAACTGCTGTGAGTAATGGGAACCAGCAAGGGCTTGCAGGCATACAGACCAATAGCACTCTCTGTGGACCCTGAGCGGAGGCTTCAGACATTCACACACTCCTCTGAGCTCCTGCTTCCCAGGCTTGTTCACTCTGGGTCACTTTCTCTGTCTGTGTAATTCTTGTCCCTGCAGTGCTGACAGAAGTTGGCACTCTGGTGTATTGTTTTAAAATTCCTTGGAGAGATAAACACATGCACACCCAAATGCGATTCCATATCTTCTAGATCAGTTTTGAAGAATTCAGTGTGATTTGCATCTTCAATTGAAAGATGGTTGGTCTTTGATTTTATTATTTATTGATTTATTCATTTACTTATTTATTTTAGAAAATGTCGGTGAGTTTTCAAATTACTTCCTGGCAGAATAACAGCATGAGAAAGGAACTCCGGGGACAGCAATATTACTCAGGTATTTATGTTCTAAGTCCTGTATGTTTTTCAGGAAGGTTTAACCATATAGTGAATATTCTAGGGGTCACTGTGTACCTTCAGTGCCTTGGGAGCTCTCAGTCACTGCCCACATACCAGCCGACATGAGCACACGGTATAAGGCTCTTGGCCTTGAGATGGAAAAAGCCTACAAGGAGAGTCCTCCCAGGAAAGAGGAAGCACAAGTGAGCTCTCAGTCAGGATGTCTGCCATGTCAGTCATGGAACTGGAGCAGAGTCCAGACTGAAATGCTTCCTCACTGTCCAGAGACTGTGTGTTGGAGGGAGGTCTCTAGTTAAGGCCGCCGAAGCCCTCAACTTCTCTGGTCCGGGTCTCTGAGCTCTCTAGCACTGTGGATATTCTACATTGGCCCAATGCATCCCGGGAGGGGCTCAGAAAATGCTCTTGTTAATGTGACTGACGAAAATTGCTCCCTGTCCCCTCTCCTTGCAGGGCACCCTCTTGTCTCCTGGACAGACCTGGAGATTCTGAGCTTCTATTATGAGTGGGTGTTGCTAGGCAATGAAGAACTGAGAAGCAGGCACTGGAAATCAGCCAAAACCATCAGACAGCGACTCAGCGGCAGAGGCATCCTGAAGAGCTCCTTGCAGTGTCAGCACATGCTCATCCATGTGAAGGGGCTGGGCCGAGACACCCAGCAGCCCAAGCACAAGCCCCGGAGACAGCCGTGGAGCTGCCCCTGTCAAGATGCCCTGGATAGACTCCTGCAACAAAGCAGCATCCACATCTTCTCAGGTTGGTATCTTCTCTGTCACTGGGGCTTGCACTGTCGTCCCACTGAGGCAGCAGCTGGCCTAGCATCCACACTCCCTTAGCAGGCAGAGCTGGACTCTGTGCCTGCGCATTGCTTCCTCTGCTTCCAACAAATCCTGGAAGCTCTTTGGGTTTCCTGGGTCCTCCTTCTGCCTCAGCCAGGTGCCCCCTGTAGTATCCTCAGGGCCCTGCTCCTGGCCTGGCTCAAAGAGACATGGCTCATGGGGCCACCTGGGGAGGGAGCAAGTGGGCACTGAGAAAGGATGTGGGTGATGTTGACTGATGTTTCCTGCCACTCTTCTTTCTTCCTCAGTTCCTCCATGGGCGTTTGCACTCCAGCACCATCCTCCATGCCTCAGCACATCTACAACCCAGGACCAAGGCTCTGCCAGAACTGAGCCCACAGGGCAGCTGCACTGTAGCCTCCCACAACTGAAGGATGACCACACAGAAGAATGGAACCCCTGGACAACCAACCTGCCTTGGTCACATCTATTCAAGTTTCCTTCCTTCCTCTAAGCAGACAGCAGCCCCTCGGAACAGTGACATCCACAGATTGATACAGACTCTGATCTAAGGATTCGGCGGCAACTGAGATCCCCCCGTTTGTGGATTTTCTTGCATCTGTGATATTTTCTGCCACTACTGTCATTCTAGACTGCTATGGCCCCTCGGGGCCCAGCCCCTGTGATCAAATAAAATGTCAATGAAACCAATTGAGCTCTGTGTGCTTCTTCTGCTTGCCTGTTACATGAGTGGGGCCCTAACGTTTCGATGGTCAACAGTTGGTCGGCACAGCTTCCCTGGGACCGGGGATCTCTCCTCTCCATGGTCCCCACCAGGGCTGTCACATGGAGACATCTTCTCTGGAGGGGTAATCTGGAACCTGCAGAGAAAATTTATTTGTGAAGCAGGTCTTCAGATGTTTCCTATTCACTTTTGCTGTCCCCCTCTCTGCACTGAAATTCTCTCTGTTCTAGCATTGTCTGTGAAAAGGATAAAACGTCCACAGAGAGTTCTGGATTTAGAGTGCAGGCACTGTCCTAGTGGTAATCCTGGTTGTTGGTATGCATGAGACCCCTTCTGTTTCATTTGGTTTAAATCCCATTTACATAACCACTTCATTCTATTTACATAACCGCTGTTAAAGAGCACCTCCCTCCAGGGCATTGGTTCAATCCCCACTGTTTCATGATATGTTTTTGCTCCACCCCCCCTCCTTGTCACACCCTGATCCCTTCTTTATCACACCCTGATTTTCACCAGTCACTTTTCTCTCCACGCTCTCTATGTCACTTCCTGTCTCCACCTTACTTGGCAAGTATATATAAAGACAGCATTGTGAGTTTTACAGTACTGTACTTTGGGTTGAACTTAGCTCGTCTTAGATTGTGCTGCGTCCTGCATGAATAAAGTGACACTGCCTACAACCCAGCCATGAGTCCCTGGTTGTCTATTACCCGCCCGTGAAGGCAGCCCGGCGAAAACCAATTAACCCATTGAAAACAACATAACCTGTTGAAAACAACATATGGCGCCTGAACAGGGACTGAAATAAGCCCTGAAACATGAACTGGCATCAACGTGGGACCCTACCCAACCATCGTCCAGATAAGTAAACTTGGCTACTCGTCCACAATGGGTTGCCTTTCTACTTATGAAGAGGTTTGCCAAAGCCTCTACTGTTTCATCATGAGACACTTAGTCTGTCTCTGGAACATTTTACTCTGGGCCACATTTCGGTTCCCTGACTGGGAACTTTGGTTTCTTATGACCAGGATCATAGAGCTTGGGAGATGCACGGAGATTTCTCCTTGGACTTTCTGGATTCCCTCTCCCATGTTTTCTGAGGAAAAGGACTACATTTTGCTCCGGGCCACAATTTGGTTCTTTATGACCGTAATCATAGACCTTGGGATATGCATGGTGATTTCCACTGGGACTTTCTGGACTTCTTCTCGAATGTTCCCCATGGAGAAGGACTACTCTAATTTGAAGAGCATTCTCCAGTACCCTGGCAGTTCCCAAGTATGGAGACACGTGGTTAGTTCTACTCTCCTGATTGGATTCTTTCTTCGATGGGAAGACACTTTTAAAAATGGGCCTGAAGCAATCCAGCAGGAACAGTCCGAAGCACCCTAAATGGAATTTCGAGGAGCTTTTTGAACTAGGTCTCCCTCCGGGGATTCTTAATCCTACATGGTTAGATCTTGATAATCTGATTCAAGTTGCGTTTTAAGAGAATGATTTGAATGACTGAATTTTTGTTTGACATTGATTAAAAAAAAAAAAGCTGGACACAGATATTATTTCTAGAGACATCCAGAAACAATCCAAAAAATTTATTTTTTTCCTCCTTTGATTTCTCTTTTACATCTTGACATGAATCTGAAACGTTTAATCCTGGAAACCATATGAGTTATGGGTGGGGCAGATAGTGCAATGATTATGTTAATAATTATCATGCCTGAGGCTTTTAACCGTGGTTCTTCTGTTTACCTTTCCACATTTTATTGAGTTTAAACTGTTTAAACAACCTTAAAATCATACTAGAAAGGACTTCCAATTATAATGGAGTTATCAATTATAGTAAACTTCTAATCTGCTACAAGTTTTGTTTACAAGTAAGTGAATTTCAGCTGTCAAGTCTTCACATGAAAAAGCATCTACTCAAATGAAGATTTCTGGAAATGAATTTGGACCCCTGTTCTCTGACATCGCCCACAAGATGGAATAACTACAACACATCCCCGGAAACCAATGATGAGACCTGGCACGACCTGAAGAAACAGATTCACAGACTCCAAAGATCACTCTCTACAGAAAAGCAGAATTCTGGTGGCCGACATTCCCCATCGAGACAGACGTGCAGCGTTTCATCCTCTGGCATTTTCTTCTGTGGTCAGCTACTTTGGACTGACACCTCCATCGGACTTACTGGTACATGCTGCTGTGTTTCTCAAAGACTAACTTCAGCCAATTGTCTTGAGACTTTATAGACCATGTCCCCTCGCCTGCAGGCTCTTCCCCAGAGTCAGAAAACTCCCCCTCCTTATTAGGTTATGCCCACAGAGGCATGAAGCGCCCCAAGAGGCAAGAGATGCCCACAGAGACAGGAAACGCCCTTTGAGGCAAGAGATGCCCCCAGAGGCATGAAGCATTCCCAGAGGCAAGAAATGCCCTTTCGCCTGCTAGGCCTTGCCCTTTGAGGCAAGAAACGTTCCCCTTGACATCACACTGGTTATTGCTGCTCGCCTATTTTGTTTTCCATGTCTTATGCCAGTTCTTTTGAAAACGCCTGTATGATATAGGTTTCTGTTCACCCCACAATGGCCATTAGTTAAAAAGAAAGGGGGAATTGTTGGTATGCATGAGACCCCTTCTGTTTCATTTGGTTTAAATCCCACCTGCTTAACACTATTCTATTTACATAACCACTTCATTCTATTTACATAACCGCTGTTAACGAGCACCTCCCTCCAGGGCATTGGTTCAATCCCCACTGTTTCATGATATGTTTTTGCTCCACCCCCCCTCCTTGTCACACCCTGATACCTTCTTTATCACACCCTGATTTTCACCAGTCACTTTTCTCTCCACCCTCTCTATGTCACATCCTGTTTCCACCTTACTTGGCAAGTATATATAAAGACAAGTATATATAAAGACATATATAAAATGTGAGTTTTACAGTACTGTACCTTGGGTTAAACTTAGCTCGTCTTAGATTGTGCTGCGTCCTGCATGAATAAAGAGACACTGCCTACAACCCAGCCATGAGTCCCTGGTCGTCTGTTACCCGCCCGTGAAGGCAGCCCGGCGAAAACAAATTAACCCATTGAAAACAACATAACCTGTTGAAAACAACACCTGGTGTCAAATAAATAATAAAAACACCTACACCCAGTCTCTTCATAGTAACAATGCCAGAATCAATGTAATAGTTTTTATTGTTGATCCATGTCTATTTCAAATGGGTGGAGAGAAAAATGGGAGATGGAGCCAGAGAGAGACAGATAAAGGAGACACTTACAGACATGCATCACTGGTTCTGAAGCTTTACCTTTTAGATGAGAATCAGAGGCTTGTAACTCCGAGATAGCTAGCGTGACTCTAGTTAAGTTTCCTGCACTTACATTTCAAGTAGAAATGATGAAGGTAAGAATAAGCTTTTACTGTAATGGAAGCTTCTGTCACCCTAGCTTTTGCCTCCCTAAAATGATACACACCACAGTGCTCAGTGTTCCATCTCATGTGAGGCTTAGCTTTGCCAAAAACTGATATGCAGGTAAAATAACAGTGACTAGGGCAAACAGACCATGAGCAGTGGGTTTAAGGCCCATCGCTTAAACTGAAGGCTTTGCTACTGTGATGACACTTACATTCAGGCCTGCACCACATATTAAATCGTGTACTGTCCCTTTGTTTGTTGCCAGAGGTATCACAAATCTCTGAGCTCCTGAAAAGCACATATTTAAAGGACTTTATCTGGCTTCCACACACCTCGGCTACAGGCAACCTGATGATTAATAGAGTTCCTTGACATATGCACATAAATGGGTGTGCCATCACCCAGAACCTTTTCCTTTCTTTCTCACTCACTCTCCATAAATCAATATATAGAGACATTTTTTAAAAGAAGAAATATTAAAGAGAGGCAGGGGATGAAATTATCATGGCCAGGTAGATATTAGACAACTTGAAGTTATCTTGTGTACCAATATCAATATCACTAAATATTCATCCAAGGTAATTAAAAATTACTTTAGAAAGATACATTAGCACCTTTTTCTAAGGAAAGAAGGATGTTCTGACATAGCATGCAAAAGATAAGTCAGAAGGCACCAAATTCTAACCAGAATATCAGAAGGGCCCAGGTTATCACAGAAAATAAATACCAATGATAAAATTATTAAACCGAAATAAAATCTTGTCATATTTTCTTTGCTTTATAGGTTTCAGTTCTTTATGTCACCAGCATTACACATGCCAGAGCAATGCTCTTATTCGTTCTCTCTTTACTCATTAAAAAAAAACTTTATTTTTCACTAGAGAAGTTATGGTGCATTTTTGCATAAAACACAAAAATACGTCTTGACATTTCTGACAACCTAATATATATGAATGGAAAAGATAGCATAATGGTTATGTGAAATAGTTTCATGCCTGAGGTTACAAAGTCCCAGATTCAATCCTCCACACAGCTATAAACCAGAGATGAACAGTGAGTGCTCCATTCTCTCTCTGTCTGATACAGTTAAAACAAAGAAAATATATTTATTTGTCTTTTAGTTAAATAAATAAAAGATAAAATCTGTGATCCCCTACCCTTCACCCATCTTAATCTCTTCTGTCAACTTAAGTCTTTCAGACAGGCTACCATACCATCTCCACACACGGGGACCACCTCATCATCCTTCCAATGCCTGGCCTCTTCCCCACACCTGCCTATCAAACTATCTTCACAGGTCACACAAAACCCATAGAATTTCTGGTCATTTGGCTTTAACATGTGCTGGAGTATGTTACCCTTCTGGAGCAATATTGCCATCAGAAAATTGCACTTATCATCCTAAATCCCAGAGAGAGGCCCTTCCAATTAGTAGTAAAGTTAACCCTAAAATTAGAGTATTCTATTTGTTCAAAGTATATGATCTGGATTGGTGGAATTGAGAGACTCCTAAAAATTCAGATCCCATACAGTTGATTTCAGATAATCACAGACAGGATCTTTAGGGTGGGTCTTAGGGAATAAAACCCTAGGCCTTTATAAGATCTGACTTGGGTCTCACATACTGCTAGAAGCAGACAGGAGCAGACACATCTCTGCACTCTGTGATCTCCAGGCCTCCTGCCAATATCAGAGCAGAGGCAGTGTGGAATCTCTGCACATTTGGACCAGGCCTCATCCCTATATTCCCGAGCCTCCAAAACTCCAGACCTCCGGCAGAGCAGAGAAAGTTAATACTCTCTGTTGACCTAGGAGTAGACCCTGTAAGAAGACAGACAACTCAAATAAGAATGACGGTGAGTTAGCAGGAGCCTTCCCTATTTGCTTGTGGGAAGATTTTTTTTTCTTCATTAAAAAATGTGTATTGGGTAGGTAGCATAGGATTAGGAAACAGTCGCTCTAACCTGATTTTGCAAAGTACAATGATCAATCGCACAAAGCTGAGCAAAATTCTGGTAAAAAAATAGAAAAAAGAAAAGTTACTGAAAAAAGTGTCTGATGCTCTGGGAGGTGTTTAATGTATAAAGGGTTGGACCCTCAAGCATTATGCCCTGATTTTTAGACCCTGAAACTAATAGGCCTATCATGTTTTGTTCTCTTTCCTTCTAATTGTCATTAATAAATAAACCTTTTTATTTAAGCTAGAGTCATATCTCATTCAGCAGCATAGCGCTTGAAAATTAACTAGTAGTAGAATATCTCCTCACTATTTGTCTCTCTCTCACTCTTCATCTCACCAAATGAGGAACTGTATAGCCTGGGATATTACAAATGTTCTTGGAAAGGGGATCAGTCAGTTAATTGCACATGGCGTGAAGTGCAAAACCCGCTCACGATCCTGGTTTGAGCCCTTGATGCTCCCCAGCAGTTGGTGTCACTTAATAAGTGGAAAAGCAGATGTTTATCTTTCTTCCCCCTGTCATTTTATCTCTGTCCTTTTCAATAACAACAGGGATAATAACAATAAACAATGAAGGAAACAAAAGGGAAAAAATAGTCTCCAAGGCCAATGCGTTCATAGTGTAGGTACTGAGCCCCAGCAATCATGCTAGAGAATAAGAAAAAAATAGTCTTGGCACCAGAAAAAAAAAAAAACAACCAACAGTATCCAAATAATCATTGAAGGGATTAGCTTCATTGGCAGACATACAAGCTTGGAAAGACTGAGGCTCCCAATTCGATCCCCAGCACTGCATGTACCAAAGTAGTAAACTTTTCATATAAAAAAAGAAAAAGAAATAAAATGTGTGTCCAAGGGCAGAGAGCTGGCTCACTGAATAGGTTCAAGTCAGGGTATCACAGGGGAGTGTCATGGAAATGGAAGAAGCCCCAGTGCTCCTCTACCCTGTAGTTACCTGAAAAAGAGAAAGGCTTGAGAGTTGTGTCATTATTCCTGTAGGAACCTTGGCCTTGGGGAGGACAAAGAACAATAAAATGACCTGAAGGCTATCCAGAGCCATTTACAGCATCAAAGTCTCACTAGGAAGACCCAAGACAGCTTTGGAACCCCTCGCCTCACTTGTTTGCTCTTAATGAGCAATAGTCTGAGCTGCTGTGAAATCTTCTATACTTTCTTTCATTCTTTCCTATTTATTTATTTATTTATCTTTACCAGAGTGTTGCTCATCTTTGGCTTATGGTGGTGTTGGCCAGGGAGGGGTTGAATATGGGACTTAGAGCACCAGGCAGGAGTCTCTTTGCATACCCTCTTAACTCTCTCCCTCACCCCTGAATACTGGTTCAATACTCCTTAGCCCAGAGCACAAGGGATTAATAGAATGGAGCATTCTGTTTTCACAAGGCTCCCTGGAGGAGTTTCAGCAATATTCTGCTTTGATTTCATCTTTTAAATTTATTCATTATATTATGTCATATCATATCATACCATACCATACATAACATATCATATCATATTAATTATGAGAAATATAGGAGAGAATGAACTAGACATCACTTTGGTAAATGTGCTGATAGATATCCAATTCAGGATCTCATGCTTGAGAATCCAATTCTTTATAGACTCGACCAAATCCTGAACTAGACCACTAGACTTATTATTTTCTACACATAGACTGAAATGGAGTAAGTTGGGGCCATCAAAACAGCTCACTGACAGTCCACTGCTTTTCCATATCTGTTTCCAGGTACAAGACCTTCCTTTACCACATTGAAGGAAATTTTGCTATTGTTCATTCTGTCTGAAATAGGCCAACCTGAGTGGGAAAATCATTCAGAGAGCATCAACCACAAAATCTGTTTTATTCATAATGCAGTCATGAATCTGTTTTATTTGTACTTTCATTTAAGAAATACATTACATACTGGATGAATTTAATTTAATTTAATTTGGCGATTACAAAGTTTGGGCAAGTGTGACCTATGCAAAGCATTCTAACCTCAGGAAAACAGCACTAAAAAGAATCCAGATCATCGAGTTTAAACACCATCTAATTTAAAAGATCCCCACCCTTTTCAGGTAGGGAGGAGGTGCTAGGAGGAATTCTTATTCTTAATCTTTTGACAGGGGTAGTGAGACTAGGTGAAATCCTTGATTTACAATCCAGGAGAAAGGCAATCAATGTTTATTGCAATTAATCCACCAATACGACAGTGATCCATGGGTCTGAAAACCATCTGTGCTCTCTATCAATGATTACAGAGTTCAGGGATAGACAAATAACTCACTCAGATAGTGCCAGCAGAAAAAAGCTCAAAGCAAGCTGTAAAAAAGAAGGACATGATCCCAAGTGTGCAGCCAAAGATACCTTAATACATTCCTGCACTCTCTGTAGGACACAATTGTCAGACCCTAAGACATTCAAGCCACACTTTGAAATCAAGAATCCTAAGACTCTACTTCCTCCAGAGTTGGCTGATGGCCAGGCAAAAAATCATTGATGGGTGAATTCATAACACCGTGAACTGCATTATCACTGAGAGTTCTCACAGTCTGTGCATCTTGTCGACTCATACAAGACACAAACCCTTTTAATGCAACCCTTTTAGACAAATCACATTCTCAGTTATCCATCTGAGAATACCTACTGGAGAGAACCCCTATGAGTGGAAGAGGATTTGGAAATTTCTTTTTTTTTTTTTCGTTTACTTAAAAAAGAAGACATTAGTCTAGGCTTTTGAGAAGGTCTGCATATCGAATACACAGCCTATATATTTAAAAGACTCAGTCTGTGTTTTAAAAACTTCAAGACATACAATTAAGTTTCCCCTCTCATGTTAATTAACTAGTGATTTCTATGACTACACTTTACTAGGAGTGTACATAAACACCATTCTCACCACCAAAAGACTGTGTCCCATCCCATCCACCTCTACCCCCACCGGCCCAGGAAGCTGCATGTCTACCCCTCACCACAGGGTTTTTACTTTGGTGCCCTGCCCCGGCTGGCAGGGTTATCGAAGGAAATCTAGGGTAGGGGGTCAGAGAATGGAAAGGACAAGAGACACTAAGAAGGAGGTAAAGACAGGAGGTCTGTTCAAGCTCTGAAAATTTTAGTTTGCAGCCACAATATAAGCACAAAGAGGAAGTTCTCCTAAGGTAGTGGGGCATGGAGGTGGGTGAGCAGCTTTACAAACAGCTAGATGGTAATCTCAGTTCCAATGGTCGGAATGTCCTCTCACAGGCTACATGAGAGTTTTAGCTAAGGCCCTGGTTTCCGGCATGTACTCCCTTTTTACAATTTCAGTGAGGTGGGAAAATGAGGGTAAAAGCTAGGAATCTTATCAAGAGATAAGCAGGCATTAACCAGAGGGAGGAAGTATTGACCTGATTCCTCCTGTGGGGTAAATATAGAACTGATCTTCCAGCATCTTATATGGCTCTTGGTGTCTTTTGGGGAGGCGAGGCAGAACCACTATTTCCAATGTGAGGAAAACTCACGGAGAAGAGTTCTGATGACCTACAAAACCTCCATGCAAATCAGGTTTGCTTCATGGGGGACTCAGAAGCGGACTATATGGTCCTGCCCCTGCAGTGCTTAGCCCTGCACCTCTTACTGGTGCCCACGCCATAGCAAGGCTAGCGTGCATAAATCTGAGTTTCATGCAGCTCCTAAAAGAGGTCTGTCACCCTCAGGTTCAGCCAAGCCTCTGTCAGCCAAATCAAGTCTGTGGTAATATATTTGTAAGGGTTTCAATGCCAAGGAGTCAATTTGTTGTTTTATAAAGCCAGTAATCTTATTGAAAATAAAATGTCCCAAGGTAATCATTAACAAAAGACTAATCAGGGGTCCCATAAGGGGCATCAAAAGGGAGAACATGGAGGATTTCCACCAACTATCAGCAGCAGCAGAAAATTTTTGTTTTTGTAATTCAACACTAAGCTTGTGTAACTGCTGAACCTGGTTCTCCACTAAACCAGACTCATTAACATAAAAGCAGCACTCCTCCTTCAAAAACAGGTGCCACCCTTTTCTGTGGTCAGGAGGTCCAAAGCTCGCTGGTTCTATAAGGCAACCTGGGCAAGGGAGGTGAGTTGTCTCTGTAGGGACTGAGGCTTCCACTGCAAGCGAGAATTGTTGAGAGAGCTTAGCAGTGGTAAGAAGGTAGTGATCCAAGGCACCTTAAGCCAGACCTGCAGCCACAACAGATGTTCCAAAAGAAACACCAGCCACTAAATGAAGAAAAACATCCCGTTTTATTCTAGGGGACAAGGGGCTGTCCCAACCTAAATACTGAGCAGGAGTAAATAGGGTCTACGGGGGTACTAAGGTAACTGGAAGGCATAACAATCTCTCATATATTTGGCTAGAAAGATTTTTTAAAAGGGTACCATTACACCAAAAGAAAAACTCATCAGGGGCAATAAGATCTGCGGCAGGTAAGGCAGTCTGATTGCACAACCTGGTACTATCATTGGAATAAAAAAACCTAAATTGTTCCTGTTCAGGAGCTAGGAACAAGGAAACTTCAAAAATGGGAGAAAAGGCCTTACCAGATGTGCCAGAATTATTCAGTGAGGTGGGATATGGAATTGCCCTCAAAGGGAGACGTCCTAATGCAGCACAAAGATAACATGCAGAAACATTGTCAAGGCCAGTGATATTGGCAAGAATTAGGCCTTCTCTTAATAGAGGTAGCCAGCAAAAGGGGTGGTGTGTAGATAAAACTTAGAGCTGTGTATGTAGGTCCTTCTCACACGTTTGAATTTCAGCATGAATGGTTGTTTGAACTTGAACAAGAGCATGCCAAATATAAATATGGCTGCTAGGCCAGGTTTCACCTTTGGTTATATACATGGCTCCTTTGACTGGCATGGTCCAGCAGGAATCCCAAACAACCCAGGTATAGCCTGTGGAGCAGCAAAAAAAAATATGGCTGTTATAGGTAAGCTGGGCAATAACTTCATTACCTCTTCGGGTATTTTTTTAAATAATTTATTTCTTTATTGGGGAATTAATGTTTTACATTCAATAGTAAATACAATAGTTTGTACATGTATAACATTCCCCAGATTCCCATTTAACAATACAACCCCCACTATGTCATTCATCATCTTTCATGGACCTGTATTCTCCCCACCTCTTAGGGTCTTAACATTATGGATGTTACATGATTTATAGGGGCAGCCCACATTTTCTTAAACCCATCTATCTGTGCAATAGGACTGACACTGGTCAAACAACAAGCACAGGGCAGGGGCAACCTTTCCGGGCTGTGCCTTAAAATCTGTGAAATTTAGCAAAATGGTAGATTGGCACCCTTGAGGCAGGCAATCAGCCATGGCTAAAAGATGACCACAATTTTGTGTTTTAACATAGTTGGTCTAGGTTTCGGTCAGGAAAAATTGCCAAACAAACGGGGAGGTGGCTCCTTTCTTGTCAGGCACTACTCTGGGTGGCCATCCACACAAGAGGACCATCCACAGGAACACTGTCGGTATTTTGAATCCCATCATTTTCCTGAAAAAGAGAAGCGTAAATTTCCTCAGGGAGAAGATTGCTCCCTGGATTCATTTCTATTATTAATTAGTTTTATCAGCCTTTCTGGCAGCCATCTAGCTGATCCTTCTTTGGTGTCAGAAATACAGGCTGAACCTCTCCCCCATATGAGGACTGGATCTGGGTCATTCCATTTGAAGGTGAGTGGGTCTTTCCACATGACTGTGGCATAATCTTTATTTGTCTCAGGGTGCCAGATGCGATCAGCAGCAGATTTGCCATGGGTGTCTAAATTTAGAAAATTAATAACAAACAAGGCATGATGAAGAATATTTCTAAGGGACCCCTTCTGGGGGTATAATTCCTCTCTCTTTAATTTATGGGGAGAATTTTTGATAGTTTGGTGGGCACGATTGACAATGACTTGTCCTTGAGGATTATAAGGAATGCCAGTAATGTGTTTAATTTGTAACTGGTGGCAAAATTCTTGAAACTTTAGTCCAGTATAGCCTGTGACATTATCAGTTTTAATAGATCTTGGCTTGCCCAAGACAGAAAAGCAACATCAAACATGGGCTATAACATTTTTAGAAGCTTCTTCAATATGTAAGGGAGCAAAGATAAATCCACTAAATGTATCTATAGTCACATGAAGATATTTAAGGTTGCCAAATTCAGGATCATGTGTAATATCCATTTGCCATATTTCATTTGGGACCAAATCTCTGGGGTTAACACCCAGGTGGGGTGTGGGTAGAAGTGTGACACAAGCGGGGCATTGTTTAACAATTTGACGAGCTTGCTCACGAGTGATCTTAAAAAGTAGGTGAAGGGTCTGAACATTTAAATCATGTAAAGCATGACTCTTTTGGGCTTGATCTACAGAACCTATCAGTACTGGAAAAGTCAAGTGGGTGGCAGCATCTGCACAAGCATTTCCCTTCGAGATGGGGCCAGGCAGATCGGAATGAGCGCAAGAATGGGAACTGAATGAGCAATATAGGCACTGTCAGTGTACAAGTTAAAAGGATGATTTTTTAATTTTTGAAAAACCTGTGTTATTGCAAGAAGCTCAACAAGTTGAGCCGATTTGAAGGGGGAGCAAATAGAGGCTACCTGTCCATCTATAACAAAGGCAGCCATTCCATTAGAGGAGCCACCAGTGAATACTAAGCAGGCATTTGACAAGGGGTGGGGGGAAGTGTACTTTGGGAAAATGAAGGAATGAACCTTCGCAAATTGAAGTAATTTATCAGCAGGGTAATGATTATCATTTTCTCCCAAAAAGGAGGAGCAAGCAATGGGCCACTCATCTGTGGTTTGCATGAGCCATTTTAATTGACTTTTGGAATATGGTATGATTATTTTTTCAGGATCTTTACCAAAGAACTGGCGGCTCTGTTCCCGTCCTGAAAGAATAAGCTCAGCAACCAGGGAGGTGTAGGGAGCAAGTACTTTAGGGGGGGAAACTGGAAGATGAACCCAAAGCATAGGGCCACGTTGCCAAAACACTCCTGTAGGTGTATGTGAGGTTGCACAAATGACAAACAGAAGTGGTGCTTCATAGGAAATAAAGGAGACTCCCTGTTTCTGAATGGCTTCTTCTACCAACCATAAAGCGCATGTAGCTGCAGGGGTCAAGGAGCGGGGGTGAAAAAGGGTTGGAATCTCCCTTACAAATTTCAAAGAGTGGCGTAAGTTCTCCAGTGGTAAGCTTAAGATATGGCCTAATCCAATTTATGTCACCCAATAGTCTTTGAAAATCATTAAGAGTTTTCAAGTGGCCTACTTGAAGCTGAAGTTTTTGGGTAGCAATTTTTTGATGGTAAAGCTCAAAGCCTAAATAAAATTAAGGGTCTTGAAGCTGAATCTTATTGGGGGCAACCTGGAGTCCCCTATCTGCCAAATTTCGTGATAGTTCTCGACAAGAGTAAAGTAGTTGGGTACTGTCAGGTCCCGCTAAAATGATGTCATCTGTATAATGGATAATATAGATAGAAGGCCACAAAATGTGAAAGGTATCAATCACTTGTGCCACAAACTTTTGACATAGCGTTGGACTATTAGCCATACCCTGAGGGAGGACCCGACACTGAAAACGTGACATAGGCCCCTTGAGATTAGTAACTGGTTGCCTAAAGGCAAACCACTGTCTGTCTTCATGGTGTAGGGGAATGGTGAAAAAGCAATCTTTAAGGTCAATGATTATCTTAAAAAACCCAGTAGGGATGGCCACAGGGGTGGGCAATCCAGGCTGTAAGGCCCCCATAGTAAGCAAAGTTTTATTAATTTCTCTCAAATCTTGTAACAGTCTCCACTAGCCAGATGTTGTCTTAATAACAAAAATAGGAGTATTCCAAGGGGAGGTGGTAGGCTCAATATGGCCAGCAGCAAGTTGCTCCTGTACTAACTCTGTTGCCGCAGCCAATTTTTCAGAGGTCAAAGGCCATTGATCAACCCACACAGTCTCATCAGATTTACAAGTACTTTTGTCTGCATGGGGTACAGGAATGTCAACAGCCATTAGTGTAAATTTTCTCTCCTTAGTCCAGAACGGTCATTCTTTTTAACCACCTAAATAGGTTCTTTTATTCCCTGTGAATATTTTCCTAAACCTCGTCCAGGGCGGAAACCCTCTTTTAACATTTGGCGGGTAACAATTTCATTTGGGCTACACATGATAAGATTTAGTTGGGAAAGGATATCGCTTCCCCAAAGACTAACAGGCAGGCCAGGCACAACGTAGGGTTGAACAGTGCCAATATTACCTTCCTCATATGTCCATATAAGGACCTTGGAACTTTGCTGTGGGTTGGAGGTTTGGCCAATGCCTTTAAGATGAGTCAAGGAGGCCGTGGGGGGCCAAGAAGAAGGCCAATCCTTGTCAGAGATTACCGTGGCATCGGCTCCGGTGTCCACAAGTCCTTCAAAGCTTTTGCCATCTAGTTTTAATTTGAGGAAGTTTTAATTTAATCTTGAGTAATTTGTTGGACCCAGTAAGCACCTGAAGATCCAAAATTACTGATGCCTCTGGATTTTTTAAAAAGTTTTGATTAGGATGAGTAAGGGGAAATAATAGCAGCTGAGCAATTCTCTGTCCTGTTTTTATGGTTAGGGGACCAGAAGTGGACGAGGCCAAAATTTTTATTTCTCCTGTATAATCATTATCAATTATTCCTGGGGAGACATTTAAACCCTGAGGAGTGGAGCTAGCATGGCCAAGAATGAGTCCAAAAGTACCAGAAGGTAGGGGCCCCAAAACTCCAGTATGTACCTGAACTCCTATTTTGGGTGTTAATATTGTGTTGGTGGAGGAACAGAGATCCAATCCTGTGCTGCCTGTGGTGGCTCGGGGGAGATTGGAGACTGAGTCTGAGGAGTTGGCGTTTGGGGGACAAACCTGACAGCCCCAGGGATTTGTCTCATGTTTGGGGCCAGGGGCTGGCCCCTCTGGAAGTTTCCCTGTTTTGGGGGGAGAGTATTATAGTGGGCATCTGTCTGACAGCAGCACTCTGAGGCCCAGTGCCTTCCTCGCTTGCATCGGGGGCATAGAGTGGTGTGCGGTGGGCGAGCTGTTTTTAGGGATGTGCATTCTTGGATGAAATGTCCTGGCTGTCTACAATTAAAGCAAGTCTTAGGCTGACCACCTTGTGTAAGGTCTTTAAGGGCAACGCCAATAGCCAGTCCAATCGCCAGTCCAATCGCATGGGCAGACCCAATGCCCATGCATAGTTTGATATAATCAAAAAGGTGGGCACCTTGGCAATAGGGGCGTATGGCAGCATGACAGGTGGGGTTTGCGTTTTCAAATGCAAGATGTTTAACAAAGGCACTTTCTTTTTCATCTTGGCCGATGAGCCTTTCAGCTGCGTCAGTAAGTCGGCTGATAAAACTACTATAGGGCTAATCAGGACCTTTGCGAATCTTACCAAGAGAAGTGGTCGCCGACCCCTTAGGGGGGACCCATTTCCAGGCTTTGAGACCCGCACATTGAATCTGAGCCAGAAGACCTGGGGGGAATTGGGCCTGTCTTTCATTGGTATCATAAGGACTCCTTCCTAAGAGTTTTTTCTCTGGTCCATTTCTTTGAAGCCTTCCTTTCAGAATTACGGAGAGCTATTTCCCTGCAGTTTTCAGCAAATTCAGTCTTCCAAATCATATAGTCAACCCCCGTTATGGTGGCGCAGGCTAGAAAACACCAATCATTGGGTACAAGCCACCGTTCACTCAAATTTTCAATTAGGGATAAGGTTAAAGGGGCCGTCGGCCATAAATGGTAACTGCCATTTTCAGATCTTTTACATGTTTAAACCCTAGACGGAAATATTGTTGATTTTTTTATAGCGTCTCCCTCACTCTCTGAACCCCCCAAACTTCATTCTCATCATCGGAGACTCCGTTGGGAGAGCGAGCTGCCCCCTCATTGTCTTCCCCTTTCAAGGAGTTATCCTCTCTCTCGGAGGGGGAGGAATGGGTCTTATTTGTCCTATCTGGAGGTACAGTAGATCTGCTCCTGGTGACAGGAAAGGCCAGGACAGATTTTTGAGATTTTGTTTTCCCTTTAGCCTTGGGCAAGGTGGGCGGCAAAGAGAGGGAAGTTAATGCCGAATCAAGAGCCCTCAATTCTTTAACTAATTGCAAATGCTCTCGTTTTTCTTCTACTAATTTTCTAAGGGAAGCTGTTTTTTTGCTAGTTGAGTTTTCGCCTTGGTGGTATAGTCAGTGATGTGGGCCAAGTCGAGGACTGGAGCACAAAATGGAGGGATGGTGGTGTAGGGAGGCAGTCTGGACAAAGAAGAGCGTAGGGGTGGCCAGTCAGGATTATGATATTTGGCCTCTCTTCATCAAGGGATAAGGTCTCTTCAGGAGAAAGACTATCATCAGGCCCATCTTTTTTTGGGGGGGTCTTAAGATTGTCAAAGAGGGGTAAATCTTAACAGGAAGGAACTTAGCAGGAGCCGTTTTGATCACAGAGGCCTCAGGGGTGGGGTCTCCTGAATCAGGCATAGGAATAGAGACAGACTCACAAACAGAAGGTGGCCAGGAGTGTTGCTGTAAGATTTTTTTCTCCCTCTCTCATAACTCCCTGTACATGAGGGCAATGTTTATGGACTTTGAGTATATCATTTACTAAATTCCAATAAGAAAAAGCCTGGACTGGAATCTTTTCTGGACCAAAGGTCTCCTAAAAATCTCTTAAACAGTTTCCTACTCTGGCCCATCTTTTTTCATCAATAGTTACCTCTAAGGGAAACCACGGACAAATATCACTCACAAAATAAAAAAACTTCTTGAGTTCCTTTTTCTTAACCTTTACTCCTCGTGTCTTGAGGGACTTTTTGAGGCCCTTATGCAACAAATCATGTTTACTCAGTGCTTGTCCCATAATTGCATCGCTCTGTCTTACCTCAAAATGGATCAATTTCACAGAGGGGTGAATCTGTGGTGATCACCATGCGTATCTTCACTCACTCTGGGCTAGAGCAGTGAACCTTCACTCACTCCTTCTCTGAAGTGGCGGTCCTATGCTACATGATCAACCACTGGGAAGTGATGTTCTCTTGGACCCCAGACACAAAAAGGCCCACGTTGGGCGCCAGGTGCCCCGGCCTGCGGGGTTATCGACAGAAACCTAGGGTAGGGGGCAAGAGAATGGAAAGGACAAAAGACACGAAGAATGAGAGCAACACAGGAGGTCTGCTCAAGCTCTGAAAATTTTATTTAGCAGCCACAATATAAGCAAAAAGAGGAAGTTCTGCTAAGGGAGTGGGGGAGGGAGGTGGGTGAGCAACTTTCCAAAGAGCTAAATGGTAATCTCAGTTCAAGTGGTCGGAATGCCCTCTCACCAGCTATATGAGAGTCTTAGCTAAGGCCTTGGCTCCCAGCAGTGCCCCACTTTCAATTTAGTCAGATCCTGCTTTTAGTTTCCCTTTCAGATCTTCTTTCTCAACTTCAGAAGCAACCAATGGCACAGCTATAAGATACTGGGTACTATACAGCAAACCCTAACAAAAGAACTTTTCAAAGTTAACCCAGTTACCAAATAATGTGATGATAAGATTAACTATCCATTGTCTTTTTGAACCGTAAGACAGCAGGAACCTCACATCTCCACTATAGAGCCTATATTTGCCCCCTCCTCTCCCAGTCACCTTTGAAACTTTTACTTTGGTGCAATATGCTTACTCCAGTCCAAAGTCTGCTTAGTGTTGTCTCTCCTGTGCTTGTTTTTCAAATTTTGTCTATGAGTGAGACCACCCCATATGCACCTTCTGTTTCTGACTTACCTCATGTACGTGACTCCTTCAAGCTCCATCCAGGATGGGCTGAAAATGGTGAAATCACCATTATTAATAGATAAGTATTATTCCATTGTGTATAGAGACCAGACCTTGCTCAGCCTGTTGTTGGACAGCTGTTGTTGTACATCTAGGTGGATCCTTTTAAAAGTCCTTGGAAAGAGAAACACATGCACAGTTAAATGTGACTCCATATGTTCTATATCAGTTTTGAAGAATGCAGTATGATTTGCATATTCAATTGAAAGGTGGTCGGTCTTTTATTTTACTATTAATTAATCACTTAATTACATAATTTTAGAAAATGTCGATGCATTTTGAAATTACTTCCTCACAGAATGACAGCATGCAAAAGGAACTCAGGGGACAGCAATATTATTTAGGTATTCATCTTTTAAGTCCTGTATCTTTTCCAGGAAGTTTTAAACATATAGTGAATATGCCAGGGGTCACTGTGTACCCTCAGTGCCCTGGGAGCTATCAGTCACTGCCCACATACCTGGGGACATGATCATAGACTATATAAGCCTCTTGGTCTTAGAGTGAGAGACCCCACAAGGAGAGTCCTCCCAGAAAGGAGGAAGCACAAGTGAGCTCTCAGTCAGGATCTCTGCAATGTCAGTCATGGAACTGGAGCAGAGAACAGACTGAAATGCTTCCTCACTGTCCAGAGACTGTGTGTTGGTGGCAGGTCTATAGTTGAGGCTGAATCCCTCAACTTCTCTGGTGAGGGTCTCTGAGCTCTACAGCACTGTAGATATCCTGCATCGGCATAATGTGTCCAAGGAGGGGCTCAGAAAATGCTCTTGTTTATGTGACTGATGCTAATTGCTCCCTGTCCCCTCTCCTTCCAGGGCACCCTCTTGTCTCCTGGACAGACCAGGAGATTCTGTGCTTCTGTTATGAGTGGGTATTGATAGCTTGGTGCTGTGACATTTTATGCCACTACTGTCATTCTAGACTGCTATGGCCCCCCCTGGGCCCAGCCCTATGTGATCAAATAAAATGTCAAAGAAACCAATTGAGCTCTGTGTGCTTCTTCTGCTTGCCTGTTGCTTGACTGGGAACCTAATGTTTAGATGGTCAAGAGTTGAGTTGGTAGCCACAGCTTCTCTGGGACCGGGGATCTCTCCTCTCCATGCTCCCCACCAGGGTTCTCACATGGAGACTTCTTCTCTGGAGAAGCAGGTTGGGCCACGTTGTGCTAGCAAAAATGGCTGCCTCACACAGTAACCTTTCCTGCGTCTAAACACTGAAGTGAAGAAGCTGCCCAGAGAGGGGTGTGGAAGGGAGTAGCTCTCAGGAGAATGGAATGGGGGAGGAGTAACCATAGCACTCCAGGGTAGGATAATAACTCTCTCGTGAGAATGGGAGAGGGGAGGAGTAACCAAAGCACTCCAAATATCACAGGGAATGGATAATGTCCTGAGGGCACAACATGGCAGAACAGGAGCTCCAAGAATGTCCCAACTCTCGCGGGAACTAGCAATAGACTGATGGGTCAACATGGCAGATGTGACTGCAGCTGCACAATTTGCCAGCACACATAGTCACCCAGAGTTCACACAACCACCTCACTTTTGATCACTAGAAAAGGCATACTCCATCACACACCTCTCTGACAACAGTCAGTGATGCACCAAACTTCATTTCCTTATATCTTTGATACCTACCATGCTCTGTTTATCTTTAACCTATCTCACCCTGCTGACTTAACCCCTATATTTCTCTCAAATACCTTTGGATAATTAAGTTGTTTGCATCACGGAGAATAATTGTCTTGACCTTTATGTGTCTCATCAATTCCTGTCATACCAGCCCCCTATCATAGATGCAAGCTGACCTTTAAGAAATATGTAATTCCTGACATGTTTGAAATATGTTATTTGTTTGGATTCCTATTTAGACCCACGTTTTTCTGCCATTAAATGAGAGTGCCTCCATTCTCCCCCATTTCTCTTGTCTCTATTTTCATGTCATCTCATGAACGAGCGAGGGAGAACCAGACGGTTTGCCTTCCAGCTGGACCTCAACTCACAAGAGTGCCGGCACCTGCAGAGAAAATTTACCAGTGAAGCAGGTCTGCAGATGTTTCGTATTCACTTTAACTGTCCCCCTCTCCCCACTGAAATTCTCTCCGTCCTAGCATTTTAAGTGAAAAGAGAAAACGTCCATAGAGACTTCTGGGATTATATTGCTGGCATTCCTGAGGTAGGAGGATATGACCAGAATCCATAATTTTCTTGTGGGGCGGGAGCAATGCTGGGTCCTGAGAGAAAACGAGGCTGATTGTGGGGGAATTCCTGGGTTCAGATAGGCAAGGCACAGGGGGTCCTTTGTAGGGCATCTATACAGCATAAAAGAAAAACAAAAAACCGATGACTCAAAATTCACTCCCCGCACCCTGAGCCCCCTCAAGTCTAGCAGCGGGTGTTGCCAGGGGGGCTCACCATGTAACTCTTGTGCTCTACTGCTTTAGCTCTCCCAGCCCTCAACCCATTGAATAAGGCAGGCATCATCGAGATGAGACACTGGGCCAGAACACTGTAACATGCAGACCATGGCACAAAGAGGATGCAGTAAGAGTGTGGTCATCTAATGAAGGTTATGGGATAAAGATGGGTGATTCATGAGGTGAAATCTATGGGATCACTTTTCTTAGAACAGAAATTTGATTTCTTCATGACTGGTAGGGCTTTGGATATCTGAACAGAACTTTGAGATCTCTCAGAAGTGAAGCTGAAGCTGACAGAATCATGCCGTTTTGTTGAGAGACACTAGACTTTGTCTACATGTATAAAGTTTAATCATAGAAAACCCAGTGGGTTGTATTGTCAAGCTTAGGCAAATGCCTACCTTCTACAGCCCCAGTGCACATTCAAGTAACATCTTACTCTTGCCAGCAATCAGATTTAACAGGGCCCAGGCTGGGTGAGGGTGTGTAGCAACCAGATCTCACATGAGTGTTTTTAACACAGTCCATTATTTCAGCCCCTTAGGACAATGGTTTCTCAGTGTGTGTGTGTAGTCATACAAGTGTGTGTATCAAGGGCATTCTGTCATTTTCAATAACTATTCCAAAGACAGTGTAAAAAGATGCCATTCCAACATGTAAGTGTTAGCGAAGTTGAATGGAATCTCCAGGGATTAAAAGTTTGCTTTTGCTTATGTTTGTGAACCATATCAGTGAAAGACTATTGGTATGTTTCTCACAGCTGTGATTCTTTGTGCTGTGAAATGTAGACATCATTTCCTTCCAATTTGCTCAGAAGAAAAACATGTGGCAAAACAATGTTGTGGTACAGAGATGAAGATCAAACTGGAAGTTTAAGCTTGTAAGACTGATGTTTTCCAATGAACATATCTCTTTATCTGCCCTGTTTTGGATCTTCTCAAATCAGTAAATCAGGGAAACTCCTTGAGCATTCTGAAGATTTTTTTACGTCTTTAGTATAGAAGACTATATTAATATATTTGTATGCTATTAACATTAGCATATTGTACTTTGAAGAATATTGTCCAACTATAATTTTATTTCCAAGAGATATACTTAGTGAGCAAAAGAGGGAGCAGAGCTCTGCTTCAGCACATGAAGAGCAGGGGATCAAAACCAGGACTGTTGTGATATCTCCTCTTTCATTTTTGATCCTATTTATTTTGGTCATCTCCCTGTTTTCTTTTGTGAGTCTGGCTAAAAGTTTGTTAATTTTGTTCACTATTTTGAAGAATCAACATTTACTTTCATTGATCTTTAGTATGGTTTTCTTATTTCAGTGTCATTTATTTCTACCCTAACTAGTGATTACTGTCCTTCTGTATGTTTTAGGGTTCCTTTGCTGTTCTTCTAGGTCTAAGACGTGCAATCAGGGTGCTCATTTGTGCTTTTTCTTGGTTGCTAATGTGTACTTGTATGACTAAGAACTTCCCTCTCAGTACTGCCTTAGTTGTGTCCCAAATACTTTGATAGCATGTGTCTTCATTTTCACTGAACTCTCGAAAGATAATGATTTCTTCCTTTCTTTCCTCTTTGACTATAAGTCGGCTTCTTAGCTTCATCTGTCACTTATGACCAAGAGGTAAAGCAGGTTGTGAGAGAGATAATACAGTACTTATGCAAAGACACCCTCACACCCCAAGCATCCAAAGCTCCAGGCTCAACTCAGCTTCTCTGCCAAGCCAGGCAGCACTGCTTGGTCCTGTGAGTTTCTCAGCACTCCAGTTTATAGTCTGTAGGTTCTGGGACAACTATTCACTATGTTCTTATCAGGAGAATAGCGTGGAAAGGATCCTATCACACAGCCCTACCGGTAGGACACCAAGGTGTAGATCTTCTCCTGAGTTTCCAGGTCAGTTACCTGCCCTGTGGTGTCAGCTCAGGGCCTCCAACCTGGTGCTTCAGTCTCTGAGGGCAGTAGCAATGGAGACTCACATTTGCACTTGGTGACTCTTCAGGATGCCTCTGCCCCTGAGCCACTGGCTGATGGTTTTGGCTTATTTCCAGTGCCAGCTTCTCAGTTCTTCATTGGCTAGCAATACCCACTCATAACAGAGGCTCAGAATCTCCAGGTCTGTCCAGGAGACAAGAGGATGCCCTGGAAGGAGAGGGGACCGGGAGCAATTTTTGTCAGTCACATGAACAAGAGCATTTTCTGAGCCCCTCCCTGGACGCATTGGGCCAATGCAGAATATCTGCAGTGCTGAAGAGCTAAGAGACCCTGACCACAGAAGGTGAGGGCTTCAGCGTCAGCTAGACACCTGCCTACAACACACAGTCTCTGGACAGTGAGGAAGCATATCAGTCTGGATTCTGCTCCGGTTCCATGACTGACATTGCAGAGATCCTGATTGAGAGCTCACTTGTGCTTCCTCCTTTCTGGGAGGACTCTCCATGTGGGGTTTCTCACTCTCATGGACAAGAGGCTTATATACTCTATGCTCATGTTCCCTGGTATGTGGGCAGTGACTGATAGCTCCCAGGGCACTGAGGGTACACAGTGACCCCTAGAATATTCACTATATGTTTATATATAAACATATCCTGGAAATATGTTTATATATAAACATATCCTGGAAATGATACAGAAAATAGAAGATGAATACCTGAATAATATTGCTGTCCCCGGAGTTCCTTTCTCATGCTGTTATTCTGCAAGGAAGTAATTTGAAAACTCACCGACATTTTCTAAAATAAATAAAAAGAAAATAAATAATAAATTAAAAGACCGACCACCTCACAATTGAATATGCAAATCATACTGCATTATTCAAAACTGATCTAGACATATAGAGTTGCATTTGCCTGTGCATGTGTTTATCTCTCCTAGGAATTTTTAAACAGTCCACCAGAGCGCCACCTTCTGTCACCCCTGCAGCGACAAGAAGAAGACTGAGAGAGGAAGTGACCCAGAGTGATCAAGCCTGGTCAGCAGGAGCTCAGAGGAGTATGTGAATGTCTGATGCCTCAGCTCAGGGTCTGCAGAGAGTGGTATTGGTCTGTATGCTTGCAAGCCCTTGCTGGTTCCCATTACTCACAGCAGTTGAAAAGCAATACCACAGAAATGTCTCAGAGTCTGGGTCTCAAGAGAGAAAATGCTAGATTGTGCTTCATTTCTCAAAACACAAATGTGATCCCTCCTCATAGAATTCTCAGGGTGGATCTCCTAGTATTTCTCAGAGTGCAGAATATCAAGCCAAACCTATCAGATCCTAAAAGGATTTCCCAGTGTGGAGAGATCAGAGCTGTGGTAGAGCCTATGTCTTCATGACTATCTGAATTTTTATCCAGTCCACTTATGGCTGAGAAAAAGTCAATATCCCCAGGAAACACACTCCCACTACTCACCAACATCTTGGTATTCCACTTTTTCATCATTAAATGATTCTGATCAAAGATTGTTACACTGGATCTCTTTCCTTGCTGGAGGTGAGGCAGCCAAGTGGTCCCAGAGTTCCTATGTTCTCCTAGAGATTTTGAAATTCCAGCCTCCTCCTTCTCCTCCTTATAAAGGAGTTGACTAGGCTGGGTTTCACACACCCTCCACACCCTCTTTGAAATTATGTATAGTAATCACATCAGTGACTTAAGAGTTTTCTTAATCCCATCTTTGCAGCCTCTGGAACACGGATTGATTGACAACCTTTAGCATGCTACTTTTAGTCCATGCTTCTTTGCCTCCTGCTCATAGATCAAAGGCACAGTTTCTTCTGGCTCTTTTTTTAAGAAGTTGAAGCAAGACAATTACTCTTTTGCAAAAGGGCAGTGCTGTCAACAGTGGCTGTCAGGCAGTAGCACACACCCTTCACCTGCATCCTATTTTTAAAAAAATTTTCTTTATTGGGGAATTAATGCTTTACATTCAACAGTAAATACAATAGTTTGCATATGTATAATATTTTTTCAGTTAATTTTAATAATCCCAGAAGCCCTTTTGTTTTTTTTTCTTCACTGTAGGCATAGGGAGCCTGAGGAATTTTAAACTATAAGTGGCTACATAGCTTAATCCCTCACTCATGATCAAGAGATAAAGCAGGGTTGGGGAGAGATAATACTGTGTTTAGGGAAAGAGACTCACGCCCCAAGCATCCAAAGCTCCAGGCTCAACTCAGCTTCTCTGCCAAGCCAGGCAACATTGGTGGCCCTGTGAGTTTCTAAACACTCCGGTTTATATTCTGTAGGTTCTGGAAGAACTACTAACTATGTTCTCATGAGGAGAACAATGTGCAAAGGTTTCCACCACATAGCAGTACCAGTAGGCCACCAAGGTGTAGATCTCCTGAGTTTCCAGGTCAGTTCCCTGTCCCATGGTGTTAGCACAGGGCCTCCAACCTGGTGCTCCAGCCTCTGAGGGCAGTAGAAATGGATACTCACATTTGTACTAGGTGAGTCTTAGGGAGTCCTCTCTTCCCTTAAGCAGTCTGTTTGTAAGACAGACTGGAGTTCATGCCGCTACCAGTAAACTGCCAGACAGTTACCAGCCACTAAATCTCTCAATTAAATTTCCTAGCCAGGGCATCAAGTACCATGGCTAGGTAGGGTTTCGACACTTCTTTCCTATAATAAATGATAAGTATCACTCTAGACAAACATTAGAGAATGCAAGAATTCAGGAGAATTCCAGAAGATTCAAATGTTGCCTTTACATATGCTTATAATGTTTTACACAAAAGTTACTTATTCAGTACATGATCCATTGTGTGTAGATGACTCAGTAACACCAGACATTAGGAGAAGGGCAATGAGGACCCAGAACACTCTCAGTCAATTCAGCTCTACAGACTCGAGGATCCAGTGCTTCTGGGGTGATGCTTCCAAGGATGAGGCCCATGGAAGGCCGTGCATAGATAGCTGTGGAGGTTGGCACATGGCTTTCCTCTTTTTTATTTACTTGAATTCTGGACTTGCTTGTTTATACCTATCTACTTATTTCCTACAGATACAGACAGAAATTTAAAGGGAAGAGTGGATGGAGAAAGGTAGAAAGACACTTGTAAGATTTCTGGAGGTGCGGCTACAAAGTAGAAGCAGCTGTGTTACTCACCACTCCCTAGTCACATAGGAATAGCAAAGAAGCTTACCTGAGAATGCAACAAGACATCACTAGAACATGACTAGGACAACTTGGGGAACTCGCCAAGTCACAAATGGACATTGAGTGCCTGTGGAACTGCCAGGGGTGGGGCACCTGGTTCCATGTGGATAAGAGTTCCTTGGCCAAGCTGCCATAAGGGTGCCAGTTGCATGGAGGAAAAGGCTTGCTGCGTATGAGTCAGGAACAAGAATTGGGGAATTCCTGTGCCAGGCTACTGCTGCAGAGTGTGTGGATCCCTGCAAATGGCCACCACGGGTGTAAGACAGAAAGTTCCCTCAGGAATATGAAATCCCTACTGTGGCTTTTGCCAGAGAGTCAAGGAGGAGGCAGGGCTGGAGGGTAGGTGATGGGGCCCAGAAGTAGCAGCAGGGGATCTGAAGGTTTCTTCCCCAAGTTGCCTCGCAACTGCCACAGCCTACAGGGGAGGTGCCTTCCCAGGGTTGATGGAGTGGAAGTGGGGCGTGGGTTTGCACATGGGGGGGGACAGCTGAGCCACGGTCAGAGACCAATTCCCATGAGCCTTGCAAGTTCTGGCATGGCTGGGCTTTGTAAAGCACAGACTGAGTCTTTTTAATACATAGGCTGGGTCTTTGATATGTGATATGTGAGTACCCCCAACACTTCATCTGCACTATTCCAGGCTTTTGGCCCATGACTGCTCAACAGTTTGTTTGGCTTTGTATGTTAATTCTCTTTTGAGCCACCAGGTTCCAGATGCTAGCATGATGCCAATGAGAATTCCCTGGACAGATGACCCTGACATGTGTCCTGGAACTCCACTTCCCCAGAGACCCAACCTACTAGGGAAAGAGAGAGGCAGCCTTGCAGTATAGATCAACCAGTCAAAGCCCTTGTTCAGCGGGGAAGCAATTACAGAATCCAGACCTTCACACTTCTGTATCCAACAAAGTCCTTGGGTACATAATCCCAGAGGGATAAAGTTATGATGGGAAGGGATGGTATACAGAAGTCTGGTTGTGGGAATTCTATGGAGTTTGACCACTCTTATCCTATGGATTTGATAATGTCTCGTTTTTTAAAATTTATTTAAGAAAGGATAAATTAAGAAAACCATAGGGTAGGAGAGGTACAACTACACACAGTTCCCACCACTCAATCTCCATATCTCATCCCCTCTCCTGATAGCTTTCCCATTCTCTATCCCTCTGTGAGCATGGACCCAGGGTCTTTGTGGGTTGCAGAAGGTGGAAGGTCTGGCTTCTCCAATTGCTTCCCCGCTGAACATGGACATTGACAGGACGGTCCATACTCCCAGTCTGCCTCTCTTTCCCTAGTAGTGTGGGTCTCTGGGGATGTGGAGCTCCAGGACACATTGGTGGGGTCTTCAGTCCAGGGAAGCCTGGCCGGCATCCTGATGGCATCTGTTACCAGGTGGCTGACAAAAGTGTTAACATACAAAGTGAAATAAATGTTTGAGCAATCATGGACCCAAAGGTTGGACTAGTGGAGAGGAAGTGTTAGGGCGGTACTCACTGCAAACTCTAGTGTACTTCTGCTTTCAGGTATATATTTTGCACTAGTTTGTGGATACATGTGAACATATGCTCTCTCTCTTACAGAACCTGGTCTATATTTAGGTTTGGGGACTTTGTTAGAAAGTGAACCACCTGGGATGGAATTAGAGAATAGTCTTAGGTTTCAAAATGACAATGGATAGTTAATGTTATCATCACATTATTTGGTAATTGGGTTAACTTTGAAAAGCCCTTTTGTTAGGGTTTGCTGTATAGTACCCTTTATCTTCTACATAGCTGTGCCTTTGGTTGCTTCTGAAGTTGAGAAAGAAGATCTTAAAGGGAAACTAAAAGCAGGATCTGACTAAATTGAAAGTAGGGCACCAAAGTAAAAACCCTGTGGTGAGGGGTAGACATGCAGCTTCCTGAACCTGTGGGGGCTGGGGGTGGGTGGGATGCTACATTGTCTTTTGGTGGTGACAATGGTGTTTATGTACACTCCTAGTAAAGTGTAGTCATATAAATCACTAGTTAATTAATATGAGAGGGAAAATATTTATTGTATGTTTTGAAGTTTTTAAAACACGGACTGAGTCTTTTTAATATATAGGGTGTGTATTTGATATGCAGACTCTCTCAAAAGCCTAGACTAATGTCTCCTTTTTTAAATAAACAACAACAAAACAAATTTCCAAATCTTCTTCCACTCATAGGGGTTCTCTGCAGTAGGTATTCTCAGATGGATAACTGAGAATGTGATTTGTCTAAAAGGGTTGCATTAAAAGGGTTTGTGTCTTGTATGAGTCGACAAGTTGCACAGACTGTGAGAACTCCCAGTGATAATTCAGTTCACGGTGTTATGAATTCATCCATAAATGATTTCATGTCTGACCATCAGCCAATTCTGGAGGAAGTAGAGTCTTAGGATTGTTGATTTCAAAGTGTGCCTTGAAGGTCTTAGGTTCTGACATTTGTGTCCTACAGAGAGTGCTGGAAGATATTAAGGTATTTTTGGCTTCAGTCTTGTGATCATGTCCTTCTTCTTTTGTACAACTTGCTTTGAAAATTTTTCTGCTGGGACTTAATCTTGTGCTGTCCACAATCCATATCTGAGCTGGGATATTTAGCACAAGTTTTGAGAGGACAGAGGAGGTACCCGGGGCGGGGAATGGAAGGGGGAGCACAACCAGTCCTGTTTAGGTCTCTTTCACCCACCTGGGAAGTGAAAGAGGAACCAGATCACAACAGCTTTCACCTTGCACTCTCTGTTGCCACTGATGTCACCGCACATGCCCACTACCACCTTGGCCTTGGAAGAAGTCACTCCAACACATGCCTGCCCTCGCACACTGCCATAAGTTTTTTTTTTACAAGAATAAGAAAAAAAGAAAAACAGATACCATAGCAAAAGCTTTCCTCAGTACACAGGGCGTGAAACTGCGTCATGCACATGGCAAAGAACAGCAATCCGAGTGAGTTATTTGTCTGTCCCTGAACTCTGTAATCATTGATGCAGAACACAGATGGTTTGCAGACCCATGGATCACTGTCGTATTGGTGGATTAATTGCAATAAACATTGATTGCCTATCTCCTGGATTGTAAATCAAGGACTTCACCTGGTCTCACTACCCCTGTCAAAGGATTAAGAATAAGAATTCCTCCTGGCATCCCAAGACACACCCCCCTCCCCACCTGAAAAGGGTGGGGCTTTTTTAAACTAGATGGTGTTTAAACTCGATGATCTGGATTCTTTTTAGTGCTGTTTTCCCGAGGTTAGAATGCTTTGCATAGGTCACACTTGCCCAAACTTTGTAAATACCAAATTAAATTAAATTAAATTCATCCAGTATGTAATGTATTTCTTAAATGTGCCCTTTAGGCTTGATCCAAGAGTCAGCCTTCTCAGAAATACTGAGGTCCACCCTCCGAGCAAGAGAGAGAAGAATGGAGCAGAGCATATTTCCATGAAACTGGAAAATGCCATTTCTATTAAAGGTGATGAGAATGCATTCTGAGAACACATGTACAGCCTTTTGGCTCTCTTCTATGTTGGTCTGCTTCTACTTCTCTCTTCTAAGACCCCTTCTGTTTTGATCATCACATTAGGTTCGCTAGCATTGCTTAACGTTGTGCTCTATTTACATGACTGTTTTGTTTGAGACCCACATTGGTTTAATCCCCACTGATTCATGCTCTCTTTCCACACCGCCCCCTCTCTTAGTCACATCCTGTTTTCCCCCGTTTAATCCCCACTAGTTCACGCATTTTTTTCCTTCTCCCCACCCACTATCCTACGTTGAACCTTTTTCTGACACTTCCACCTCAGGAGACATAAAGGACAAGATTTTATAATGAAGAGAGACTGATTGATTGATTGCACTGCATCCCCGCTCATCAATAAAGATTTGGTCTGTGCTTGAGCTGTGTCCCTGGCTGCTGGTATTGTACTTTTTCTCATTGCAGTAGTGGCAAGTGAACCCAGACGCTCACAGTGGTGCAGTATTGCTAACAAAGATTCCAGTTCCAATGTTTTATTTTGCTTTTCTTGGGAGAGAGAAAAAAGGCAAATATTGCTCCACCATTTCCCTTGTCCTCGGAAAGGAAGAAGCCACGACTGAGTAGCAATACACTCACTGTGGTTGTACAAACATAAATGGAAATTGTCTCTCTGTTATGTTTTAGACTGATTAATTTCTTTATTGGGGAAATTACTAGTTAACATTGAAAAGAAAATACAGTTGTTGTCAAATGTGTAAACTGTCAGTTTTCTGTAAAATATTCTCCCACTGAACTTCGGTCCTCCAGCATCCTGCACCAGGACCTGAAAGCCCCCACCTCTAGACTCATGCTAAACCCCAACAAAATACATTACTTTAGTGTAATATACCAAACGCAGTCCATGTTCCAGAGAAGAGTTTCCAATGACACAGAAAGAGACAAGCCAGAGCCACACTGATACATGGCATGTAAGTCCAGTGCTTGGTCCATAGAACAATCTTCCCTAGATGTTGATGCTTTCATTTGTATCTATGTTAGTGTCAGTAGAGGATGACCGCTGGGGATCAGAGGCAGTCGGGAAGATGGCAGGAACCAAGTGTTGGCTTGTTGGAGCCACTTCCTGGGGCTTCCATGAGGGTACGTGAACTCCTGTGCACATTCCAAATTGAGGGTGCCATGGTTGGGCACCCACATTTTGTGGGAACCACACCTGGCCATCCACATATTGTGGTGGACACTGCTGGGCACCCATATTCTGTGGGAACCACACCTGGCCATCCACATATTGTGGTGGACACTGCTGGGCACACATATTTTGCGGAAACCACAGTTGGCCATCCACATATTGTGGTGAACACTGCTCAGCACCCATAATTTGTGGGAACCATAGCTGGCCATCCACATATTGTGGTGGACACTGCTGGGCACCCATATTTTGTGGAAAACACAGTTGGCTATGAACATAGTGTGGGGAACACTGCTGGGCATCCATATTTTGTGGGAACCCCTGCTGGCCACCCACATAGTGTGGGGTCCACAGCTGGTTGCTCACATATTGTGGGGACCACAACTGGCCATCAGAGGGATATAAGACCTGGTACTCAGGAGGCTGGAGATCAGGAGAAGGAGTCAGTGACACCCCTTCTGCACAGAGAGGATCTAGAGAGAGGGGAAGAGAGAGAGAGATATCAATGGAACATGCAAATACATGAGCACATCACTCCCCACCCCCTCCCACCAACTCTTGAACTCACTGGACCCAGGGGTCCTATCCAGCTCAGTCAGCCCAGGAATATATGTCCTAGGGACTTAGTCAAATAAGAAACTGGAGGCCCTGAGAATATCTTGCTCTCTCTGCTGATGCAGAGGGAAGTTGTGGGCAGGTTAGCTCCCAGCTCTGAGCTCTGCAGGGAGTATGTGAGCCTGGCTGGCTGCAATCCCTCCCTCAAGGCCATCTAAGGCAGAGAAGGCACACACCTGAGGGCTCCTCCTCTCTTCTGTATTCCAAGATCCTTTTCAGGACGTCTCCGAATGGACAGGGTAAGGGCTGGCTCCTTGGCTTCTTGTTGGCATTCTTGACAGTCCAATACATATCAGCCATGTTCTCCAACATGAGAAAACACTCTCTTTTGCTCTTCATGATGCCCTTAATACCCAGTCCCTGGGAAACGACTAGGGCTGCAGTCTTGTTCTTCAGATGCCCTTGCATTTTGAGGGACTCCCACTCTTCCAGGAAAATCCTGATCTCAGCTTGACTCCAAGTTGGAACAATATTCCCTGCACTGGGGGAGGCACCTGAAAGGATGGAGAAATTGGGATGACTCCACATCACTCAGTGCACCTTTGTCTGCGAGGTTCCTCAGAGCCCCTCTTTCAACACTCAAGCCCAGACCTGCCTTCACTCAGTTCTTGGGAACTGCTTCAACCATCCTCCCAACAAAGATCAGGATTTAGAATCAGCCCCTCGATAGTAGGGAGCAGTGTGTGTCTAAACCTCGATCAAGGTCCATGCCTGACAATATAGACATTAGCAGCGAGAGAATAATCATGGTTCAGTCAATGTTTCTGTCTTTCATCATTTTATTTCTTATTTGCTTCTAGGGTTATCATTGGTGCTCAGTGCCATCACTATGAATCACTGCCCCTGGAAGCTGCTTCGTTCTTTCTATCTCCCTTTTTTCCTTCTTTTCTTTCTTTCTTTCTTTCTTTCTTTCTTTCTTTCTTTCTCTCTCTCTCTCTCTCTCTCTCTCTCTCTCTCTCTCTCTTTCCTTCTTTCTTTCTTGTTTACATTTATTATATAGGACAGAACATCTGGGGCCCTGATTCACCATTTGTGAAGCATCCCTGATGTAGGTGGGGAGTGGGAGAACCTGGTTCCTTGTGTGGGTTCTTGAGCATAGTACTTTGTTCACTTAACTAGGTGCATCACCACCCAAATGCTCATTTAATGTTTCAAAGATCTCTGAGACTGTGGAGCTGACATCCCAGTCCCAGAAGGGATTAGCACTACCTCCTGGTCTTTTCCCCACACAGGCTCAGAGACAGTGCCAAAGAGCTTCCAGGACACTGAGCTGACCCCTCTACTAGAACTGCCCTTGGCCAGAGCCTGCAAGAGGAAATTAGATCAGGCATATGATGGAGCTGATCTGAGAAAGCTGTGTCTAACACACACACACACACACACACATATGACTTAGAATACAGTACCTGAAGTTTTTTCTGTTTCTTGGTTTTTTTCTTTCTCCTCTCCTTCCTGACTGTGGGAAATAGTTTCAGTCTGAAGTACCTCTTCCTACATAAAAAGGAAACAGAAAGTTAGTATTTATGTAGTCAAAATGTTGTTCGTACTATTTCTGAAAACCAGAATTCTCCTCAGTTCTAGCTTATGGTGGTGCAGGGGATTGAATGAGGGACTTCGGTGTCTCAGGCATGAGACTCTCTTTGCATGACAACTTTGCTATTTCACCCACTCATCAAAATGCCTTCATGACTGCATTATGAATAAAACAGATTTTGTGGTTGATGCTCTCTGAATGATTTTCCCACTCAGGTTGGCCTATTTCAGACAGAATGAACAATAGCAAAATTTCCTTCAATGTGGTAAAGGAAGGTCTTGTACCTGGAAACAGATATGGAAAAGCAGTGGACTGTCAGTGAGCTGTTTTGATGGCCCCAACTTACTCCATTTCAGTCTATGTGTAGAAAATAATAAGTCTAGTGGTCTAGTTCAGGATTTGGTCTAGTTTATAAAGCATTGGATTCTCAAGCATGAGATCCTGAGTTCGATCTCTATCAGCACATTCACCAGAGTGATGTCTAGCTCTTTCTCTCCTATCTTTCTCATAATTAATATGATATGATATGATATGACAGAATATAATGAATGAATTTAAAAGATGCCAGAAAAGCAGAACATTGCTGAAACTCCTCCAGGGAGCCTTGTGAAAACAGAATGCTCCATTCTGTTAATCCCTTCTGCTCTGGGCTAAGGAGTGCTGAACCAGTATTCAGGGGTGAAGGAGAGAGTGCAGTGGTTATGCAAACAGACTTCTGCCTGAGGCTCTAAGTCCCATATTCAAACCTCCCTGGCCAACACCACCATAAGCCAAAGCTGAGAAATTCTCTGGTAAAAATAAATAAATAAATAAATAAATAAATAGGAAAGAATGAAAGAAAGTATAGAAGGTTTCACAGCAGCTCAGACTACTGCTCATTACGAGCAAACAAGTGAGGCGAGGGGTTCCAAAGCAGTCTTCGGTCTTCCTAGTGAGACTTTGATGCTGTAAATGGCTCTGGATAGGCTTCAGGTCATTTTATTTTTCTTTGTCATCCCCCAGGCCAAGGTCTCCTACAGGAGTAATGACACAACTCTCAAGCCTTTCTCTTTTTCAGGTAACTCCAGGGTAGAGGAGCACTGGGGCTTCTTCCATTTCCATGGCACTCCCCTGTGATGCCCTGACTTGAACCGAAGCTGTGAGAATCCCCTACTCAGTGAGCCAGCTCTCTGCCCCAGGCCACACATTTTCTTTCTTTTTCTTTTTTATATAAAAAAGTATACTACTTTGGTATGTGCAGTGCTGGGGATTGAATTGGGAGCCTCAGGATTTCCAAGGCTGTATGTCTGCCAATGAAGCTAATCCCTTCAATGATTATTTGGTTACTGTTGGTTTTTTTTTTTTTCTGGTGCCAGGACTATTTTTTTCTTATTCTCTAGCGTGATTGCTGGGGCTCAGTACCTACACTATGAATGTACAGGCCTTGGAGGCTGTTTTTTCCCTGTTGTTGCCTTCATTGTTTATTGTTATTATCCCTGTTCTTATTGGAAAGGACAGAGAGAAAATGTCAGGGAAAAGAAAGATAAGCATCTGCTTTTCCACTTATTAAGTGACACCCACTGCTAGGGGGCATCAAGGGATCAAACCAGGATCCTGAGCGGGTCTTTGCACTTCACGCCATGGGCAATTAACTCACTGATCCCCTTTCCAAGAACATTTTTAATATCCCAGGCTATACTTTTCCTCATTTGGTGAGATGAAGAGTGAGAGAGAGACAAAGAGTGGGGAGATATTCTAGTACTTGATGTCTTTCAAGCGCTATGCTACACAATGAGATATCTCTCTAGCTTAAATAAAAAGGCTTATTTATTAATGACAATTAGAAGGAAAGAGAACAAAACGTGATAGGCCTATGAGTTGCAGGGTCTAAAAATCAGGGCCTCATGCTTGAGGGCCCAACCCTTTATACATTAAACACCCCCCAGAGCATCAGACACTTTTTCCTGTAACTTTTCTTTTTTCTTTCTTTTTTTTTTATCGGGATTTTTTTCAGCTTTGTGGGATTGATCATTGTACTTTGCAAAATCAGGTTAGAGTGACTATTTCCTAATCCTATGCTACATAGCCAATACACATTTTTTAATGAAGAAAAAAGAATCTTCCCACAAACAAATAGGGAAGGCTCCTGGTAACTCACCGTCATTCTTATTTGAGTTGTCTTTCTTCTTACAGGGTCTACTCCTAGGTCAACAGAGAGTAAAAACTTTCTCTGCTCTGCTGAAGGTCTGGAGTTCTGGAGGCTCTGGAGTGTAGGGATGAGGCCTGGTCCAAATGTGCAGAGATTCCACACTGCCTCTGCTCTGATATGGGCAGGAGGCCTGGAGGTCACAGAGTGCACAGATGTGTCTGCTCCTGTCTGCTTCTAGCAGTATGTGAGACCCAACTCAGAACTTATAAAGGCCTAGGGTGTGATTCCCTAAGACCCACCCTAAAGATCCTATCTGTGATTATCTGAAATCAACTGTATGGGATCTGAATTTTTAGGAGTCTCTCAATCCCACCAATCCAGATCGGATTGTTTGAACAAATAAAATACTCTAAATTTAGGGTTAACTTTACTACTAATTGGAAGGGCCTCTCTCTGGGAATTAGGATGAGAAATGCAATTTTCCGATAGCAATATTGCTCCAAAAGGGTAACATACTCCACCACATGTTAGAGTCAAATGGACAGGAAATTCTTTGGGCTATGTGTGACCTGTGAAGATAGTTTGAGAGGCAGGTTTGGGGAAGAGTCCATGCATCGGAAGTATGATGAGGTGGTCCCAGTGTGTGCAGATGGGATGTTAGCCTGTCTGAAAGACTTAAATGGACAGAAGAGATTAAGATGGGTCAGGGGTAGGGGAACACAGCTTTTATCTTTTATTTCTTTAAATAAATGACAAATAAATAAATCTATTTTCTTTGTTGTAATTGTATCAGGCAGAGAGAGACTGGAGCACTCACTCTTCATCTCTGGTTTATAGCTGTGTGGAGGATTGAATCTGGGACTTTGTAACCTCAGGCATGAAAGTATTTTGCATAACCATTATGCTATCTTCCCCATTCATGAATATTAGGTTGTCAGAAATGAATATTTGTTTTTCTATGCATAAATGGGCCATAAATCCTCTAGTGAAAAATAAAACTTTTTCAATGAGTGAAGAGAGAAAGAATGAGAGCATTGCTCTGGCACATGTAATGCTGGTGACAGAACTTGAGACCTCATGCTTCACAACCCAGCACTTCATTTTGAAGCTACTGGCTCCTTGACCCAACTGCCACAGCTTTTGCCTTTGCAAGAAGAGAAATGGGAGTTCTGTATGCTGAAGCAGATGTGTGGAGAGGGAGGCAGATCCTCTAAGAACTCTTTCATCTACTCTTTAGTCACTCTCAGGCCACTCCATCTTCTGGGGCCCTAGTCAGGGAATCCTGAGATTCCCACACAGACATGTGGAGCCTAGACCTCGAATAGATCGCTTTCTCTATATTCACTTGTCATGTCCATCAGGAACAACACAGTAGACCCATTTGTGGGCAACCATACAACCTTGCCCTCAATGTGGTAGAGAATGTTCCATCCTCTGAAAAGTGGCTGGATAACAAACTCTATGTACCACCTGAGGAAGAGTCTGGAAATTGGGGCAACTTGGAATGTTCCTATTCATGACCATAGAATGTGAGTTCATGCCCAAAGGGATGCAGAGGTTACATATGCTCCAAAGCTAAATATGGTTTCACTTTAGGTGTGTTTGGCATCTGGACAACTGGAGCACATGAACTTGCATAAATGAGTCAACAAAGAAAGAGCAAATTGTTGTCAAAACTCTGAGAACCATGGCGGCTGACTGAGGGTGGCTGCTGTGGACTTGGTTGGTGGGTGATGTGGAGCTGGAATCCGCCATCTTCTCCTCCTGTAAACCACCATGGACCTGCTAATAAAATGTGGAGAAGGAAACACAAAGAAGAGCTGTGAGAGCTGCGGGGCTTTGGGCAATCGGACCTGCACAGCACAGGTGCAGTGAGGTGAGGGGCCTGTGAGCAGCTGCGTCCCCAGAAGAACCTCAGGGCCAAGGCAGTGCCCTGCCAGTAGCACGGGTCACGGGATATGGAGCGCAGGCTAATTCCAGTCAGAACCTTGGAGAGACATGGCGTCTGGGCAGAGCCCGGGCCCTTGTCACGTGACACAGACCCCACCAGAGCCCAAGGTAGGGGGGACTCCCCTGATTACCACACTGGCCCCAGCATCAGTTGCTGACTCTCCTTTCCTGGAGGTCCAGGTTTGCTTCAGTGTCCTCACAGCATCCTCTGCCTGTCCTGCACGGGGTCGTCACCCTGGGGTCCTTGAATGTCCTGGGATTCTCTCCTCATATGGGGTCCTTGTCACTCTGTGGTCTGCAGGGACTGTCCGGGGCATAGGTGTTCTGGGGAACACCTCTGTGCCGCTGTCCTGGTCATAGCTCACAGTTCCGGCAGGTCAGGTCCACCTTCTACGAGAATTCAGCCCTGGAGGGAGGCCAGGGGTCCTGAGTGGGGAGACTCAGGGCTCCTTCGTGTAGATGAGGGGTGTTCTAATGGGAAGTGGGGGACATTGAGGAGGTGAAATGGGTGGTTCTGAGGAGGAGACATTTCGGTTCTCAGGAACACAAGAGGGGTCCTGGGTGGGATATATGTTGGGATCTGAGGGTGCTTGGGTACTGTGAAGGAGACCAGAGGGGTTCTGAGGTGAGGTATGGGGGTCTTGAGGGGAACAACTGGAGAGTACTTAAGGGAGACATGAAGGTGTTCTGAAGGAGAATGGGAGCTTTGTTGACAAAGCATGGGGCTCTAATGGTTATAGGGGGTCTTCATGGGAACTAAGGGAGCTAAGGGGCAGACATGGTCTCCTAAGTGGGTGCAAAAGGAGATCCATAAGGAAATTGTTAGGGTTCTGAGGAGAGAGAACTTATGGGGTATGGGGGATGGAGGTAGGAGCATCAGGAGACACTAAGTGGGCACCTTGAAGTCCTCAGGGGTTGGGCACAAGAATATCATGAGGTGGTTAGAGAGTCCTAAAGAGGCACATGGGGGACTGAGCAGAGAGAGCTTAAGGGTACTCTGCTGGATGAGGAGTAAGGAGTTCTAAGGAGACAAATAGGGTCCTGAGGAGTGCTCTTCAGGGTCCTGAGGAGATTAGGGGGCCCTAGAATGTAACAGTGGGTCCTAAGAGAGGTGCTGCAGAGAGGGGGTCTTTCATGGAGCCATTGAAGACTACAGAAAGGGTACTTCAGGCTTGAGGGAGGCATCATGGAGGATTCCTCAGTTAGGAGAATATGACAGGAAGCCATTGAGTTCTTCTGGGGGAAGGGAAATACAGGGTCCTACAGAAAACGAGGCTGTGTGTGGGAGCATTGCTGGTTCCAGATAAGCAAGTCCCAGGAGGCCCTGATGTAGGGCATCTATACAGAAAACAAACAAACAAATCAGATGACCCAAAATTCACTCTCCCCACAGTTCTTCTAGCGTTTGCCCTTCTTCCGTAGCCAGTCAACAGTGTCAGGTTGAGCCTGATGTAAAGTTTCGAGACCTCCTTTCAATCTAGAGGTGGCAGTCGTTGACTATGTGGGTCATAGTCTGTCTGTAGCCGCAGGGGCAGTTCGGGTCATCTCTGGCCCCCCAGCGATGGAACATAGTGGCGCACTGGCCATGGCCCGCTTGATAGCGATTGAGGAGGGCCCAATCATAACATGCTAGGTCAAAGCCAGGTTGACACTTGCAGGGGTCTGATGAGGTGTTTGTTCTTGACCTCAGCTGACTGCCAACTCTGTTTCCAAGAGTCTGGAACAGAGAAGTTCAGTGTAGGCGTAGGGGATCAGATTGGGTGACGAGATGTCAAGCGTTGGACAGGGTGGACGAAGATATCCGCGTATATTGGCAGGTCTGGTCGAGCGTAGACTTGGGAAATGAACTTAGATGATGCCGCATCCCGACGAATATCTGGCGGGGCTATGTTGCTAATAACTGGCAGCCATGGAACCGGGGTGGAACGGATGGTTCCAGAAATTATCCTCATGGAGGAATATAATTTGGAATCGACCAAGTGGACATGGGGGCTACAGAACCATACTGGGGCACAGTATTCTGCAGTGGAATAGCATAATGCCAGAGATGATGATCGTAGTGTGGAAGCGCTCGTGCCCCATATGGAGCTGGCCAGTCTTGCAATGATGTTATTCCTCGCGCCCACCTTTGCTGCAGTTTTTATGAGATGTTTGTGAAATGACAGGGTGCGATCGAGAGTAACGCCAAGATAGACTGGCTGGGCTTCATGCCGGATTCTCGTATCGCCAAGCTGCACATTAAGCTCACGCGAGGCCGAGGCATGGTGTAGATGGAAAACAGATGATACCGTTTTTGCAGTGCTAGGGATTAGTCGCCATTTTTTACAGTAATCAGATATCAGAGACATGTCTTTCATGAATGCGAGCAACTACTAAAGCAGTATGATGAGTCGGGTGACCCAGATGTGGCTGACCATCTCATTGCCTCCCTGGATGCAGCACGCCAAGCAGCTGGCAACAACTCACGGAAAGTCTGAATTTCACCCACTCAAGTAGGAAGGCCTGGAAGCTTCTTCACAGACTGGGTGCCGGTAGCCAACCCCCTCCCATCTCCCATCCTCCCGTATCTCCAAACTCAGTGGCCAGTCACCTAACTCAAGTTGGCCGTGCTAAGATCGACCCAGTCTGGAAAAGAGAAATTTCCCACGAGTGGTCATCCCACTTCCGGTTATCTTGTCCATCTCCAAAACTCTCTCCCTTTACACTGTCTGAACTGGAAGACGCTTTGAAGAGGGTTAAACCGGTAACAGCTGCTGGCTATGATAACATCACCCCAGAACTCATTCTTAACCTGGGTCCCGCAGCAAAGAAGTGGCTCGCTTCATTCCTGTCCCACATCTTGGAATCTGAGTCTATGCCCAAAGTTTGGCGTCGTGCGAAGGTAATAGTGGTTTTGAAACCAAAGAAAGACCCAACACTGGCTGCCAGCTATAGACCAATTTCTCTCCTTTCTGTGTGTTACAAACTCCTTGAGAGGCTGCTTGTGTCATGTATTTCTCATCTTACAGAGAAATTCCTATCACCCGCCCAAGCTGGTTTCCGCCCAGGAAGATCTACCTGCAAACAAGCCCTGGCCCTCTCAACTTACATTGAAAATGGATTCCAGAAGAATTTAAAGACGGGTGCTGTCTTTGTTGATCTCACAGCAGCCTATGACACGTTATGGCACCGTGGTCTCCTAGTCAAGATCTCAAGATGCTTGCCTCCATGGGTGGCCAACACCATATCGTTTCTTCTCCAAAACAGAAGATTCCAGGTGCATCTGGGTGACAAGTCTAGCAGATGGAGACTTGTCTCAAGTGGCCTCCCCCAGGGCTCTGTTCTGGCTCCTACGCTATTTAATATTTACATCAATGACCTCCCAGAAACTTCTTCAAGGAAGTTCATCTACGCCGATGACATCTGCTGTGCAACTCAGGCATCAAAGTTTGACATCCTCAAGGAAACACTCCCCACAGTGAGCCACATCAAGTCTAGTATTGGGTAGTGCCAGGGATGAAAAGGGGGGACTCACTATGTAAGTCCTGTACTCTACTGCTGCAGCTCTTCCTGCCCTCAACCCAGTGAATAAGGCAGGTATCATCTAGAAATGACACTGGGACAGCACACTGCAACATGCAGACTATGGCACAAAGAGGATGCTGTAAGAGTGTGGTCATCTAATGAAGGTTTTGGGATGAAGCTGGGTGACTCATGAGGTGAAATCTATTGGATTATTTTCCTTAGAACAGAAATTTGATTTCTTCACAAGTCAGGAGAGACTGGTAGAGTTACAGGATATCTGAATAGAACTTTGAGGTCTCTGAAAAGTGAGGTCAGAGCTGACAGAATCATGCAGTTTTGTTGAGAGACATAGACTTTGTCCACATGTATAAAGTCTAATCATAGAAAACTCTGTGGGTTGAATTGTCAACCACAGACAACTTCCCACCTTCTACAGCCACAGTGCACATTCAAGCAACATCTTACACCTGCCAGCAATCAGATTCAACAGGGCCCAGGCTGGGTGAGTGTGTGTAGCAAACAGATCTCACACTCACACGAGTGTTATTAACACAGTCCATTATTTCAGCCCCTTAGGATAATGGTTTCTCAGTGTATGTGTAGTCATACAAGTGTGGGTACCCAGCGAATTCTGTCATTTTCAATAAATATTCCAAGCACAGTGTAAAAAGATGCCACCCTACCTGTAAATATTAGGGAAGTTAAATGAAATCTCCAGGGATTAAAACTTGGGTTATGCTTATGTTTGTGAACCATATCAGTGGAAAACTACTGGTAGGTTGCTCAAAGCTCTGATCTTTTGTGCTGTGAAATGAAGACATCGTTTCCTTCCAATATGCACAGAAGAAAAACAGAAGACAAAACAATGGTGTGGTAGAGAGATGAAGTTCAAAGTGGAAGTTTAAGCTTGTATGTCTGATGTTGTCCAATGCACATATCTCTTTAGCTGCCCTTTGTTGGTTTTTCCGGAAGCAATAAATCAGGGAAAATTCTTGGGCATCTTGAAAATACATTTAAATCTTCAGTTTAGAAGAGTATATTCATGTATTCAGATGCTATTAACATTAGCATATTGAACTCACCAAGTCACAAGTAAATGCAAATGTGTGAGTCGTGGACAGAAAGGGGCTACCTGTTATTCCAGAGGATAAAAGCCTGTATCTTCTTGGGAGTGACTAGTAACACTCCAAAAACTTACTAGTTGGTGCCACCTCCAGTTTGAGATTTACCAACAAAAATACTGTTGAAGAGAGAAGAGGATCCCCTAAGTTTCACCATATGGACCTGTTAATCTCCACTGCCATTGCCCCTTGGAGGCTGGAGTAACAGCCAGGATCCCCTGTGATGACAGCAGGAGAAGGGAAGGGACAAGGAAACTAAGCAGAAGATACACACTCCCAGTGGTCTGGAAGTGGGGCTGTATAGTAGAAGGATTCCACATTGAACTCGGAGACACACTAAATAACTGCTCAGAACCCACAGAGTACAAAGAAGACTTTTTTGAAACTCTCAGGGCCAAGGTGTGCTGCCTGCCCTGACTCTATCTGCTATCAGAGTAGCTAAACTGGGCATGGGGATTTGGACCCTCAGGGTGTGAGAGTCTCTTTGCATAACCACCATGCTATCTCTCCCACACCCTATTTTATCTCTCGGTCAGCTGTGGGCTATTAAGCTAAAAACCCTACTTAGAGTTAAGAAGCCCTCAGGCTCACATAGCCTACAGAGAACAAAAGGAACTTAAGAGGATTTAAGAGCCCTCTGTGCTTCAGTGAAGGGATTGAGATAACACTGAAACAAATGTTAGTTTCCACAATTGTGAAGTGATTAAGTACCTTACTTCACACAAGTCAGCCCAATCAGGAGTGGATTGAAAGCACTTGCAGAGAGCCCTCACAGTACATTATAGGCAATGTTTAAACCAAGAACAGTGATTGGAGAAATGAACCAGAACAAGAGCCCAGCTAAATGTCTCCCAAAGATAGAAAGAAACACATGAGAATGAGAACCACATCCAAACACTAGTTGACGTATTAGTCACAGAAGTTAGTAGGCATTGCAAGTAAAGCCATCATAAATGAGTAAAGAGCAAATGAGACTATGAAAGTAAACACTAACTATCTCAAGGTATTCAGAGAGCTGAAATCTGAAATAGCTGAGCTAGAGGCACAACTGGCTAACAAAGCTAATGCAATATTAGAAGAGTTTAACAAAATAGAGAACACAGAGATGAGAAGTAGCCAGATTGAGGTTGAATGTGAGAAAACTAAGAAAGCAGTGTAAAAGATGTCAAGTAGACATTAAAAGATATTGAAAACAAAAACAAACATATGAGATGGCTTTAACGAAATAATATATGCAGCATTGGCTTACCAAAAAAAGAAAGAGAGGGAGTTTAAGAAAGAATTATAAAAGACACAGTAGCTGAGAACTTTCATACTGTAGACAACATAAAAGATATAAAACTATGGGGCTGGTGGTGGTGACCTGGTTGAGTGCACATTATACAGTACACAAGGACCCGGGTATGAGCTCCCAGCCCCCACCTGCACGGGAGAAAGCTTTGAAAATGGTAAAGCAGTGCTTCAGGTGTCTCTCTGTCTATTTCCCTGTCTATCTTCTCTGGAGGCATGAGACAAAGTGAGAAACAGAGATGCAGTGAGAAAGTAACTGAGAGAAATTAACACAGAGACACAAGAGCACTTCTCAGCTGTCTCATGGTGTTAAAAAGGACTGAATTTGGGGCTTGGTGGTTCAGGAATGAAAGTGTTTAGCATAACCATTATGCTAAATTAATATCTTATCTGGTAAAGGAAAAGAAGAGCTGTCTTAGTTTTTTCTTTCAACAACTAATGGTGACTTATAAAATTATCCGTCATAGGTATAATCCACACCATTCCCACTCTGTGTTTCATGCCCCCAAGCCCTGCAGCAATTGCAGCAATTTGTCCCAAAGACACAGACTCTTAAACTTCAGAACGGGCTGCTTTGAATCAGAAAGGGGCCTGGCACCTTGTTATTTCAAAAGTAAAACGTTGGTGCACAAGAATCCATTAGTCAGATGTTACTATAAAAGATGCAGAGTACGGAAAGCTGTTCATTTATAAATATTATATCCAAAACCTAGCCAGGAAAAGTTGAGTAGGATATTGTATACTTTATTTAAAATATTGTATACTTTATTTCAATGTTTTCTTCTGATTCGGGAATCAGGACCCCCCTAGCCCCAAAATTATTCCGCTCAAAACCGCCCATGTCTCTCCCTCTGGACCCATCATGTATACCCTATAGAACAATTAGTATCTCCCTGGGGACCCCCATGCGTCCCTGTCACAATCCCCTATATTCCCCTCTCATAGCCACCACGCCACTCGAAAACTTTCACTCATATCTCCCTTGTAGGAGCTCCCACCCCAATTCAGAACACCCACTATGCTTCCCCCACAGGACTCACTCACATCTCTGCCTCAGGAGCCCCTGTTACAGAAAGGATCCCCAAAGCACAAGACTAGAGACATTTCTTGGTGAAAGAGTGGAGTTTTATTACACTGGTGTACAGGAGATCCAGATCATACTCCCAGAGAGATAAGAGAACAGGAAATCGATCAGCAGAGATTAAGGAAAACAGAGTTCTGGCACTAGAAATTCTCTAGAGTGGTACCATGCTTATCATATGTTTTTGGACAGGGTTTCCTTTTTATAAATAAAAATGTGTATATATATATGAAGTAAGCGTCCATGTGGTGGCACACCTGGTGGAGCTCACACCTTACAGAGCACAAAGATCTGGGTTGAACCCCTGGTTCTCACCCACAGGGGCTAAGCTTCACAAGCTGTGGAACAGTGCTCCCAGTGTCTATTTTTAATTTCTTTAATGGCTGTTAATGGTTTGTAGATGACAGTAAATACAAGAGTTTGTACATGCATAAAAATTCCCAGTTTTAGCCACCACTAGGTCCTCCTCTGTGTTCATGTTTCAGGACTTGTCCCCTCCTCCCCCAGTCACCTTTGAAACTTTTACTCTGGTGCAGTAAACCAACTCCAGTCCAAGGTCTGATTAGTGTTTTCTCTCCTGTTCTTGTTTTTCAAATTTTGTCTATGAGTGAGACCATCTCATATGCGTCTTCTGTTTCTGATTTACCTCATTTAACATGAGTCCTTCAAGCTCCATCCAGGATGGGCTGAAAACAGTGACATGACTGTTTTTAAAAGCTGAGTAGAATTCCATTGTGTATAGAGACCAGACCTTGCTCAGCCACTCATCTGTTGTTGGACACCTAGGTTGCTTCCAGGTTTTGGCTATTACAAATTGTCTGCTATGAAAACAGATAGATGGGGTGACCTGGCTGTGACTAAAGCGTCATTGCATGCCAGTCTTGGCCCCGTTCTGTTTTTGTAAACCTTACTTTGTGAGAGACAGTAAGCTTTACAGTGATTGTGGGACATGGAATATAAGGTTGATGAGGAGTCTAAGTAGAAACTATTTCATTAGATACTTTAAGGTGTCTTTTTAGTTCTTTCTACTTGCTTGCTTCACTTATTGACGCAATGCAGACTACTATGAGCTTTTGCTTTCAGATATATATTTTCCCGTAACTCATGGATACATGTACATATTTATACCCTATCTCATGGGCCCGGGTGTATATCTAGGTCCTGACGTATTGTTAAGCAGTGTGCCACTCAAAAGGAAGTTAAGGGGTCCTCTGAGCTAGGAAGGGTCTCAGCCAAGTAATGAAGCTGAAAAGTTGACATTCCAAGCCTGAGGTCTTTATCTACTAGGTACTCTTTAACCCCAAGGCACCACCAATTGGCCCACATTTTATGATTTATTTATCTCTTTCTTTTTTTTCTTTTTCACTAGAGCACTGATCAATACTGGCTTATGGTGGTACAGGGTAGTGAATCTGGGACTTTGGATCCTCAGGCAGGAGATTCTCTTTGCATAACCATTATGTTATCTCCTCTTTTCCATTTTATGATTTTCACCAGTGTTCTTTTCAGATTCAAGTGGTGTTGCTTTTGGAGATTAAACCTGGGACAGTGGATCCAAGGCTTGAGACTCTATTTGCATAATCATTGTTACCCCCACCCCAGACTCTACCAGAAATTTTCAAATGTGGTAAAGAAACTGAAATACTCTTATTTAAGTTAAATATAGGAATCTTGTAAGGGACAGAAAATATACTTCACAGAATCCACTCTTTGGCAATTCTCATTCTCTTGACAAGGTTTTTTGAGTTACCTAAACAAGGTTTCCTGTTACATTGTAGTGCTGTTTTCTAGTTGTCCATAAATGATCACTCAGTGTGTCTGGATATGTCTGTGATAATGTGGAAAGAGACATAGATTTGTCTGGAAGATGCAGAAAGGTGACTGCAGCAAAATGCCCTCAGATGCCTATATTCAAGTATCCTTAATTCTAAGTGTTCCTCCTTCCTTTCTCTCTTTCTTTCTTTCTTCCTTTCTTTCTTTCTTTCTTTCTTTCTTTCTTTCTCTCTCTCTTTCTCTCTCTTCCTGTATTACTTTTTCTTCTTTTGTATTACATTTAAAGAAAAGAGTCTGTAACATATCTAGAGTTTCCAGATTCTCTTCATTCTGGGCTTCTTCTAAGCTCCCAAAACCTTATTTTTCATTTCTGCACACACACACATTTGATATCTGTTTCTTGCTGTCAAGGAGTTCAGGATGCTGCAACTGGATGTTGTCTTTCTTCATCAGACATCAGCTACAACCCACACTTATTTATTTAATTACTTATATTTAACAGGACACTGTGTGCTGGATTGGTTTGAATTTGGATCCTCAATTAGGAAATCCTCTTTGCATAAACATTATGCGATCTATCCCTGACCCACACTCTGGGTTTAGGGACAATCCCTGGGAAATGTCATCTACAACCCACCTAGCTATTCCCTTCATCCCCATGACTCTGGGGATGTAGAGACCAATATCTGATTTAGAAAATAATTGGAGGTTTGGCATTGGATACTGGGCTACCGTGCTAAGTACAGTGTCCCAAGCATTTGAGAGTTTTCCTGTCTTTCCCATGATGAACATTAATTGTTGTGTGTTTCATTGCTTGGGAAACAAATCTGGGCAGAGAGAAATTGGAAATCAACATTTCCTCATCAAAATGATCCTAGAGTTCAATGAAATAAATTACACAGAAACATACCTAGTTAATAGAACACTCAATTTTACACAAAGAGTTAGATAGGGATATATACTCTTTAGATAATCTCTTTCTCTCTCTCCCTGCTTACTCCCTTGGTGTATATCTCTTCCTGTTTCTCTCTCTCTCCCTCTCTCACCACTGCTCAATATATATGTACAGGAATTGTTGGAGACCTTAGTCAGCATGCCCTATCTTTTACCATAGAATGTCCTCACAGGCTCAGGTTTATGACACACCCAGAGAAAGCTTCAGGTATTATGCTTTTACCACAAATCAAAGGACAGTGTGAGAGCAGTGTTGACTGTCATTTAAATCCATTCAAACCATGGCAGATGGGAGAGGGATCACCCCAGATTCTTACTACAGGACCTGAAGTAGAACGTTCTCTGAATTTCCACCCAGAGTTCAGCCTTCCCATTTTTTTTCTCAACTTTTTGTATAGGACATAAATAAATTGAGAGGGGAGGGCATGATAGAGAGGAAGTTGGAAAAACATGTATCTGCAAACCTGCTTCAGATGAACCTTCAGGTGGGGATCTGGGCAGTGGAACAGAGATCCCTGCATGGATCCTTGTGCTTCACACTATGTGCTGTTAACCTGCTACAACACTGTCTGCCCCCCACCCACCCACATGCTTAACATTCTCAATGCTTGAGAGTTCTTGACCAGTCCCTGGTCTTTTGATAATAATCTGGCCAATTCTACACCTCAAACTCATGGTTTGAACACATGGCCTCAGTAGGCGTATCAACTACAAATGTGACATTTTAGTTAAATGTCAGACATTGAATTTAAAACAGAAGGGGTCTTCTATGACTAGCAATGTATTTTCTGTTGTGCAAAAATAATTGGAATCAAGGTACAAATGGTCTGTATTTTTTTTAGATAACTTTATTTCTTTAAAGGGGAGGTAGTGTTTTACTGTCTTTAATACAAGTACAAATTTCTCAGTTTTGTGCAAAACATTCTAACCCCAGCCTAGATCCTCCCCCACCTTCTACACAAGGAACAGAATGTGACACCTGCAGAGTCCATTACTTTGGTGCAGTCATGGACCATGTCCAGGATATGTTTAATTACATCAGAGAGAAGAGTTTCCTATGGGACACAAAGATACAATTTAGAGCCACACTCTGAGACAGGTCTGCAAATGTAATGCCCTGTCAGTAGGGCCATCTCCCCCAATGGTGATGGTCTCTTTTGTATCTGTGTTAGTGTCACTCTGAGGATGACCACTGGGGGGTATCAGGTTGCAGGAAGAGTAGCTGGAAAGAAATGCATGTTTATAGGGACCATGTTCTGGAGTTTCCATTCATTTAGCTGAGGGTTCTTCCATTGTGCCCTATCCCCTGAGGACCACAAGGTACTCACTTAAGGTCTCCTGACGCTCCAGCCTCCAGACCCCATCAGTTCTCCCTGCTCAGAACTCTAATACCTTCTTTCAGGATTTGCCCTTTCCTCCTGCTTAGGACTCCATGTCTTCTCCCTTAGCACCCCTAGGACTCTTGAAGACCCCTATACCTATTAAGAGCCTCATGCCTCGTCAACAGAACCCCCATTATCCTTCGGAAAAATCCCATATCCCTCTTAAGTACATCCCAGTTGTTCCCCGCAGGACTCTCATGGCTCCCCTCAGAACTGAACAAGTTTCCTGCTCAGTACCCCATCACTCTCAGGACCGCAACATGCCTCCCACTGAGGACCCTTCATGTGTCTCCTCAGAACCTCCCACGTCATGCCCCCAATGGTCCCCACTTCCCCTTAGGACCCTCCACGGCTCTCCTGAGGACCCCATGTGAGAGTGAGGACCCCAGGGCAGCCAATACCCCAGGTTGACGACCCCACACAGGACAGGCAGATGCGGCATCATCTAAGTTCATTTTCCACGTCTATGCTCGACCGGACCTGCCAATATACACGGATATCTTTGCCCACCCTGTCCAACGCTTGACGTCTCATCACCCAATCTGGTCCCCTATGCCTACACTGAACTTCTCTGTTCCAGACTCTTGGAAACAGAGTTGGCAGTCATCTGAGGTAAAGAACAAACACCTCATCACAGACCCCTGCAAGTGTCAACCCGGCTTTGACCTAGCACGTTATGATTGGGCCCTCCTCACTCGCTATCGAACAGGCCATGGATGGTGCGCTGCTATGTTCCATCGACGGGGAGCCAGAGATGACCCGAACTGCCCCTGTGGCTACAGACTGACTATGACCCACATAGTCAACGACTGCCATCTCTCCAGATTCAAAGGAGGTCTCAAAACTTTACATCAGGCTCAACCTGATGCTGTTGACTGGCTATGGAAGAAGGGCAAATGCTAGAAGAAGAAGGACAGGCAGAGGTTGCTGTGAGGACACTGGAATGAATCCGGACCTTTAGGAAAAACTCTGAATCTGGGGACTGGGTGGGTTTCATTGGTTCCCTGGGCTCTGGTGGGGGCTGTGTCACATGACAAGGACTCTGGCTCTACCCAGACACCATGTACCCCCAGATCCTGACTGGACTCAGCCTCTGCTCCATGTCTCATGACTATTCCCATGGGCAGGGCGCTGCCTGGGCCACGGGGCCCTTCTGGGGACACTGCTGCTCACAGCCCCCTCACCTCACTGCACCTGCACTGTGCAGGCCCCGCTGCCCGAGCCTCTACAGTTCCCACAACTCCTCTTTGTATTTCCTTCTCCATGTTTTATGAATGGGTCCATGGTGGTTTACCTGACATCTAATATACATGTCCACCGATGTCATTGTCTGGGGATATGATTTCATGGCTGGAAAAAAAGCCTAGGAAGCTGTATCAGGGAAGAGAATAGCTTCCAAATATCTGAAAGGTCTATAAATATTGACTGTAGACCACATTGATTTGATCTGAGACCCACATTCAACTTGGGAGTATATGTAACCTCTGCGTCCCTTTAGGTCTGAACTCACATTCTGTGGCCATGAATAGGAACATTCCAAGCTGCCCTAATTTCTGGACCCATCTTCCAGATGGGTCCAGTTTGTTATCCAGCCACTTTTCAGAGGATGGAACATTCTCTACCACATTGAGGGCAAGGTCCTATGGTTGCCCACAAAGGGGTCTACTGTGTTGTTCTTGATGGACATGACAAGTGACTATAGAGAAAGAGATTTATTCGAGGTCTAGGCTCCACATGTCTGTGTGGGAATCTCAGGACTCCCTGACTAGGGCCCCAGAAGATGGGGTGGCCTGAGAGTGACTAAAGAGTAGACTAAAGAGTTCTTACAGGCTCTTCCTCCCTCTCCACACATCTGCTTCAGCATACACAACTCCCATTTCTCTTCTTGCAAAGATAAAAGCTCTGGCAGTTGGGTCAAGGAGCCAGTAGCTTCAAAATGAAGTGTTGGACTTTGAAGCATGAGCTCTCAAGTTCTGTCACCAGCATCACATGTGTCAGAGCAATGCTCTCATTCTTTCTCTCTTCACTCATTAAAAATGTTTTATTTTTCATTAGAGAAGTTATGGTGCATTTTTGCATTAAACACAAATATACGTCCTGACATTTCTGACAACCTAATATACATGAATGGGGAAGATAGCATAATGGTTATGTGAAATACTTTCATGCCTGAGGTTACAAAGTCCCAGATTCAATCCTCCACACAGCTATAAACCAGAGATGAACAGTGAGTGCTCCAGTCTCTCTTTGTCTGATACAATTAAAACAAAGAAAATAGATTTATTTGTCATTTATTTAAAGAAATAAAAGATAAAAGCTGTGTTCCCCTACTCCTCACCCATCTTAATCTCTTCTGTCCATTTAAGTATTTCATACAGGCTCCCATCCCATCTCCACACATGGGGACCACCTCATCATCCTTCCAATGTCTGGCCTCTTCCCCAAACCTGCCTCTCTAACTATATTCACAGGTCACACATAGCCCAAAAAATTACCCGTCCCTTTGACTCTAACATGTGGTGGAGTGTGTTACCCTTATGGAACAATATTGCCATCAGAAAATTGCATTTCTCATCCTAATTCCCAGAGAGAGGCCCTTCCAATTAGTAGTAAAGTTAACCCTAAAATTAGAGTATTTTATTTGTTCCAACTCTACGATCTGGATTGGTGGAATTGAAAGACTCCTAAAAATTCAGATCCCATACAGTTGATTTTAGCCAATACAGATAGGATCTTTAGGGTGGGTCTTAGGGAATCACACCCTAGGCCTTTATAAGATCTGAGTTGTGTCTCACATACTGGTAGAAGCAGACAGGAGCAGACACATCTCTGCACTCTGTGACCTCCAGGCCTCCTGCCCATATCAGAGCAGAGGCAGTGTGGAATCTCTGCAGATTTGGACCAAGCCTCATCCCTACACTCCAGAGCCTCCAGAACTCCAGACCTTCATCAGAGCAGAGAAAGTTACTACTCTCTGTTGATGTAGGAGTAGACCCTCTAAGAAGACAGACAACCCAAATAAAAATGAAGGTGAGTTAGCAGTAACCTTCCATATTTGCCTGTGGGAATTTTTTTTCTTCATTAAAAAATGTATATTGGGTAGGTAGCATAGGATGATGAAACAGTCATGCATACCTGATTTTGCAATGTACACTGATCAATCCCACAAAGCTGAGCAAAATTCCGGTAAAAAAAAAAAAAAGGAATAAAAAAGAAAAGGTACAGGAAAAAGTGTCTAATCCTCTGGGAGGTGTTTAATGTATAAGCATTAGGTCCTGATTTTTAGACCCTGCAACTCGTAGGCCTATCACGTTTTGTTCTCTTTCTAATTATCATTAATAAATAAACCTTTTTATTTAAGCTAGAGAGATATCTCATTGTGTAGCATAGCGCTTGAAAGACATCAAGTACGAGAATATCTCCCCACTCTTCGTCTCTCTCTCACTCTTCATCTCACCAAATGAGGAAAAAGTATAGCCTGGTATATTAAAAATATTCTTGGAAAGGGGATCAGTGAATTAATTGCACATGGAGTGAAGTGTAGAGACCTGCTCAGGATCCTGATTTGAGTCCCTGATGCCCCCCAGCAGTGGGTGTCGCTTCCTAAGTGGTAAATCAGAGGCTTATCTTTCTCTCCCCCTCCCATTTTCTCTCTGTCCTATCCAATAACAACAGGGATAATAACAACAATAAACAATAAGGGCAACAACAGGGAAAAAATAGCCTCCAATGGCACTGAGTTCCAGTGTAGGTACTGATCCCCAGGGATCACGTTAGAGAATAAGAAAAAAAAAAAAAAGTCTTGACACCAGAAAAAAACAGTAATCAAATAATCGTTGAAGGGATTAGCTTCGTTGGCAGACATACAGGCTTGGATAGCCTGAGGCTCCCAATTCGATCCCCAGCACTGCACGTACCAAAGTAGTACACTTTTTATATAAAAAAAGAAAAAGAAAGAAATTGTGTGGCCTGGGGCAGAGAGCTGGCTCACTGAGTAGGGCATTCTCACAGCTTAGGTTCAAGTCAGGGCATCACAGGGGTGTGCTATGGAAATGGAAGAAGCCCCAGTGCTCCTCTACCCTAGAGTTACCTGAAAAAGAAAGGCTTGAGAGTTGTGACATTACTCCTGTAGGAGACTTTGGCCTGGGGGATGACAAAGAAAAATAAAATGACCTGAAGCCTGTCCAGAGCCATTTTCAACATCAAAGTCTCACTAGGAAGACCCAAGACTGCTTTGGAACCCCTCGCAGCAAACCTCACTTGTTTGCTGCTTTATGAGCAGTAGTCTGAGCTGCTGTGAAACCTTCTATACTTTCTTTCATTATTTCCTATTTATTTATTTATTTATTTATTTATTTATTTATTTATTTTTACCAGAGTATTGCTCAGCTTTGACTTATGGTGGTGTTGGCCAGGGAGGGGTTGAATATGGGACTTAGAGCCTCAGGCAGGAATCTCTTTGCATAACCACTTAACTCTCTCCCTCACACCTGAAAATTGGTTCAGTACTCCTTAGTCCAGAGCAGAAGGGATTAACATAATGGAGCATTCTGTTTTCACAAGGCTCCCTGGAGGAGTTTCAGCAATGTTCTGCTTTGCTGGCATCTTTTAAATTCATTCATTATATTATGTAATATCATGTCATATCATATCATATCATATCATATAAATTATGAGAAAGATAGGAGAGAAAGAACCAGACATCACTCTGGTAAATGTGCTGTTAGAGATTGAACTCAGGATCTCATGCTTGAGAATCCAATGCTGTATAAACTAGACCAAATCCTGAACTAGACCACTAGACTTCTTATTTTCTACACATAGACTGAAATGGAGCATGTTTGGGCCAGCAAAACAGCTCACTGACAGTCCACTGCTTTTCCATATCTGTCATCCAGGTACAAGACCTTCCTTTACCACATTGAAGGAAAGTTTTCTCTTGTCATTCTGCCTGAATTAGGCCAACCTGAGTGGGAAAATCGTTCAGAGAGCATCAACCACAAAATCTGTTTGATTTGTACTTTCATTTATATAATGGGTTAAATTATTTCATTACTCATAATCCAATCAAGAAGGCATTTTGATGGGTGTGTGAAATAGCAAAGTAGTTATGCAAAGAGTGTGTCATACCTGAGACTCTGAAGTCCCTCCTTCAATCCCCTGCACCACCATAAGCCAGAACGGAGTAGAACTCTGGTTTCCAGAAATGGTAAAAACAACATTTTGACTACATAAATATTAACTTTCTCTTTCCCTTTTATGTAGGAAGAGGTATTTCAGACTGAAACTATTTCCCACAAAATGGAAGGAGAGGAGAAAGAAAAAACCCAAGAAACAGAAAAGACTTCAGGTACTGTGTTCTAAGTCATATGTGTGTGTGTGTGTGAGTGTTAGACACAGCTTTCTCAGATCAGCTCCATCATATGCCTGATCTAATTTCCTCTTGCAGGCTCTGGCCAAGGGCAGTTCTAGTAGAGGGGTCAGCTCAGTGTCCTGGAAGCTCTCTGGCACTGTCTCTGAGCCTGTGTGGGGAAAAGACCAGGAGGCAGTACCAATCCCTTCTAGGACTGGGATGTCAGCTCCACAGTCTCAGAACACTTTGAAACATTAAATGAGCGTTTGGGTGGTGATGCACCTAGTTAAGTGCACAAAGTACTATGCTCAAGCACCCACACAAGGAACCAGGTTCTCCCACTCCCCACCTACACCAGGGATGCTTCACAAATGGTGAAGCAGGGCCCCAGGTGTTCTGTCCTATAGAATAAATGTAAACAAGAAAGAAAGAGAGAAAGAAAGAAAGAAAAGAAGGGAAAAAGGGAGATGGAACGAAGGAAGCAGCTTCCAGGGGCAGTGATTCATAGTGATGGCACTGAGCACCAATGATAACCCTAGAAGCAAACAAGAAAGAAAGTGATCAAAGACAGAAACATTGACTGAACCATGATTATTCTCTCGCTGCTAATGTCTATATTGTCAGGCATGGACCTTGAGCAAGGTTTAGACACACACTACTCTCTCCTATCCAGGGGCTGTGCCTTAGGCAGATTCTAAATCCTGATCTTTGTTGGGAGGATGGTTGAAGCAGTTCCCAAGAACTGAGTAAAGGCATGTCTGGGCTTGAGTATTGAAAGAGGGGCTCTGAGGAACCTCTCACTCAAAGGTGCACTGAGTGATGTGGAGTCGTCCCAATTTCTCCATCCTTTTAGGTGCCTCCCCCATTGCGGGGAATATTGTTCCAACTTGGAGTCAATCTGAGATCAGGATTTTCCTTGAAGAATGGGAGTCCCTCAGAAAGCAAGGGCATCTGAAGTACAAGATTGCAGCCCTCGTCATTTCCCGGAGACTGGGTATGAGAGGCATCATGAAGAGCAAAAGAGAGTGTTTTCTCATGTTGAAGAACATGGCTGATATGTATTGGACTGTCAAGAATGCCAACAAGAAGCCAAGGAGCCAGCCCTTACCGTGTCCATTTGGAGACGTCCTGAAAAGGATCTTGGAATACAGAAGAAAGGAGGATCCCTCAGGTGTGTGCCTTCTCTGCCTTAGATGGCCTTGAGGGAGGGATTGCAGCCAGCCAGGCTCACATACTCCCTGCGGAGCTCAGAGCTGGGAGCTAACCTACGCACAACTTCCCCCTGCATCAGCAGAAAGAACAAGATATTCTCAGGGCCTCCAGTTTCTTATTTGACTAAGGCCCTAGGACATATATTCCTGGACTGAATGAGCTGGGTCCAGTGAGTTCAAGGGTTGGTGGTCGGGGTTGGGGGGTGATGTCCTCATGTGTTTGCAGGTGCCATTGATCTCTCTCTCTCTCTCTAGATCCTCCCTGTGCAGAAGGGGTCTCACTGACTCCTTCTTCTGATCTCCAGCCTCCTGAGTACCAGGTCTTATATCCCTCTGATGGCCAGTTGTGGTCCCCACAATATGCGAACAACCAGCTGTGGACCCCACACTATGTGGGTGGCCAGCAGGGGTTCCCACAAAATATGGATGCCCAGCGGTGTTCCCCACACTATTTTGATGGCCAACTGTGGTTTCCACAAAATATGGGTGCCCAGCAGTGTCAACCACAATATGTGGATGGCCAGCTATGGTTCCCACAAATTATGGGTGCTGAGCAGTGTTCACCACAATATGTGGATGGCCAACTGTGGTTTCCGCAAAATATGTGTGCCCAGCAGTGTCCACCACAATATGTGGATGGTCAGGTGTGGTTCCCACAAAATGTGGGTGCCCAACCATGGTGCCCGCAAATTGGGATGTGCACAGGAGTTCACGTACCCTCATGGAAGCCCCAGGAAGTGGCTCCAACGAGCCAACACTTGGTTCCTGCCATCCTCCCGACTGCCTCTGATCCCCAGCGGTCATCCTCTACTGATGCTAACATAGATACAAATGAAAGCATCAACATCTAGGGAAGATTGTTCTACGGACCAAGCACTGGACTTACATGCCATGTAGCAGTGTGGCTCTGGCTTGTCTCTTTCTGTGTCACTGGAAACTCTTCTCTGGAACTTGGACTGGGTTTGGTATATTACACTGAAGTAAAGAATTTTGGTGGGGTGTGGCATGAGTCTTGAGGTGGGGGCTTTCAGGTCCTGGTGCAGGATGCTGGAGGACCGAAGTTCAGTGGGAGAATATTTTACAGAAAACTGACAGTTTACACATATAACAACAACTGCATTTTCTTTTCTATGTAAACTAGTAATTTCCCCAATAAAAAGATAAATCAGTCTAAAACATAACAGACAGACAATTTCCCTTTATGTTTGTACAAAAACAGTGAGTGTATTGCTACTCAGTCGTGGCTTTTTCCTTTCCAAGGACAAGGGAAATGGTGGAGCAATATTTGCCTTTTTTCTCTCTCCCAAGAAAAGAAAAATAAAACATTGGAACTGGAATCTTTGTTAGCAATACTGCACCACTGTGAGCATCTGGGCTCACTCACCACTACTGCATTGAGAAATAGCACAATTCCAGTAGCCAGGGACACAGCTCAGTCATGGACCAAATCTCTATTGATGAGCGGGGATGCAGTGCATCAATCAGTCTCTCTTCATTAGAAAATCCTGTCCTTTATGTCTCCTGAGGCGGAAGTGTAAGGAAAACTTTCTATGTAGGATATTGGGTGGGTAGAAGGAAAAAATGGGTGAACCAGAGGTGATTAAACGGTGTAAAACAGGATGTGACTAGGAGAGGGGGCAGTGTAGAAAGAGGGCATGAACCAGTGGGGATTAAACCAGTGCGGGACTCAAACAGAACAATAAACCACAAATAGACCGCAACGTTAAGCAATGCTAGTGAACCTAAGGTGATGATCAAAACAGAAGGGGTCTTAGAAGAGAGAATTAGAAGCAGACCAACATAGAAGAGATCCAAAAGTTTGTAAATGTGTTCTCAGAATGCATTCTCATCACCTTTAATAGAAATGGCATTTTCCAGTTTCATGGAAATATGCTCTGCTCCATTCTTCTCTCTCTTGCTCGGAGGGTGGACCTCAGTATTTCTGAGAAGGCAGACTCTTGTTTCAAGCCTAAAGTTCGCATTTAAGAAATACATTACATACTGGATAAATTAAATTAAAATTAATTTGGCGATAACAAGTTTGGGCAAGTGTGACCTATGCAAAGTGTTCTAATGTCTGGAAAACAGCACTAAAAAGAATCCAGATCATCTAGTTTAAACACCATCTAGTTTAGAAGAGCCCCACCCTTTTCAGGTGGGGAGGGGGTGTGTCTTGGGATGCCAGGAGAATTCTTATTCTTGATCCTTTGACAGGGGTAGTGAGACTAGGTGAAGTCCTTGATTTACAATCCAGGAGAAAGGCAATCAATGTTTATTGCAATTAATCCACCAATACGACAGTGATCCATGGGTCTGCAAACCATCTGTGCTCTGCATCAATGATTACAGAGTTCAGGGACAGACAAATAACTCACTCGGATAGCATGTTCTTTACCATGTGCATGACGCAGTTTCACACACAGTGTTCTGAGAAAAGGTTTTGCAATGGTATCTGTTTTTCTTCTTTTCTTACTCGTGTAAAAAAAAACTTATGGCAGTGTGCGAGGGCAGGCATGTCTTGGAGTGGCTTCTTCCAAGGCCAAGGTGGCAGTGGGCATGTGCGGTGACATCAGTGGCAGCAGAGAGTGCCAGGAAAGCTGTTGTGTTCCTGCTTCCTCTTTCCCTTCCCAGGTCGCTGGAAGAGGCCTAAACAGGACTGGTTGTGATCCCCTTTCCATTCCCCGCCCCAAGTACCTACCCATACCTCTCAAACCATGTGCTAGAATGTCCCAGCCCAGATATGGATTGTGGACAGCACAAGATTATGTCCCAGCAGAAAAATGCTCAAAGCAAGCTGTACTAAAGAAGAAGGACATGATCACAAGATTGCATCTAAAGATACCTTAATACATTCCTGCAATCTCTGTAGGACACAAATGTTAGACCCTAAGACCTTCAAGCCACACTTTGAAATCAAGAATCCTAAGACTCTACTTCCTCCAGAATTGGCTGATGGTCAGGCATAAAATCATTTATGGGTGAATTCATAACACCGTGAACTGCATTATCACTGAGAGTTCTCACAGTCTGTGCAGCTTGTCGACTCATACAAGACACAAACCCTTTTAATGCAACCCTTTTAGACAAATCACATTCTCAGTTATCCATCTGAGAATACGTACTGGAGAGAACCCCTATGAGTGGAAGAGGATATGGAAATTTTTTTTTTCATTTATTTAAAAAAGGAGACATTAGTCTAGGCTTTTGAGAGAGTCCGCATATCAAATACACAGCGTATATATTTAAAAGACTTAGTCTGTGTTTTAAAAACTTCAAGACATACAATTATTTTTCCCCTCTCATATTAATTAACTAGTGATTTCTATGACTACACTTTACTAGGAGTGTACATAAACACCATTCTCACCACCAAAAGACTGTGTCCCATCCCACCCACCCTCACACCCACCGGTCCAGGAAGCTGCATGTCTACCCCTCACCACAGGGTTTTTACTTTGGTGCCCTACTTTCAATTTAGTCAGTTCCTGCTTTTAGTTTCCCCTTCAGATCTTCTTTCTCAACTTCAAAAGCAACCAATGGCACAGCTATCTACAAGATACTGGGTACTATACAGCAAACCCTAACAAAAGGGCTTTTCAAAGTTAACCCAATTACCAAATAATATGATGATAACATTAACTATCCATTGTCTTTTTGAAAGCTAAAACAGCGGGAACCTCACATCTCAACTCTAGAGCCTATATTTCCCCCAGTCCTGGAAGGTTAGGATAGGGCCCACATTCCTGCCTGCCTCTCCCAATCCATATCAAATAATATTGCATCAGCCGATCACAATCTAATCAACACAAGGATTGCCACCTCAACATGCTTGAGCTCAGACTGTGTCCAGCGACTTCACGTGTGGAATGACAACCCTTCAGCTTCATTACTTGGGTGAGACCTTTCCTTGCATACTATTCTCTAATTCCATCCCAGGTGGTTCACTTTCTAACAAAGTCCCCAAACCTAAATATAGACCAGGTTCTGTAAGAGAGAGAGCATATGTTCACATGTATCCACAAACTAGTGCAAAATATATACCTGAAAGCAGAAGTACACTAGAGTTTGCAGTGAGTACCCCCCCGACACTTCCTCTCCACTACTCCAAGCTTTGGGTCCATGATTGCTCAACAATTTGTTTGGCTTCGTATGTTAACTCTCTTTTCAGTCACCAGGTTCCAGATGTCATCAGGATGCCGGCCAGGCTTCCCTGGACTGAAGACTCAACCAATGTGTCCTGGAGCTCCGATTCCCAAAAGACCCACCCTATGGGGGAAATAGAGAGGCAGACTGGAAGTATGGACCAAACAGTCGACGACCATGTTCAGTGGGAAGCAATTGGAGAAGCCAGACCTTCCACCTTCTGCAACCCAAAAAGACCCTAGGTCCATGCTCACAGAGCGATAGAGAATGGGAAAGTTATCAGGGGAGGGAATGAGATATGTAGATTGGGTGGTGGGAATTGTGTGTAGTTGTACCTCTCCTACCCTCTGGTTTTGTTAATTTATCCTTTCTTAAATATAAGATAAATTTAAAAAAACGAGACATTATCAAATCCATAGGATAAGAGGGGTCAAACTCCATACAATTCCCACAACCAGACTTCCGTATCACATCCCTTCCCATGATAGCTTTACCCCTTGGGGGTATGGACCCAAGGTCATTGTTGGATGCAGAAGTGTGAAGGTCTGGATTCTGTAATTGCTTCCCGGCTGAACAAGGGCTTTGACTGGTTGATCTATACTGCGAGGCTGCCTCTCTCTTTCCCTAGTAGGTTGGGTCTCTGGGGAAGTGGAATTTCAGGACACATGTCGGGGTCATCTGTCCAGGGAATTCTCATAGGCATCATCCTAGCATCTGGAACCTGGTGGCTCAAAAGAGAATTAACATACAAAGCCAAACAAACTGTTGAGCAGTCATGGACCTAAAGCCCGGAATAGTGCAGAAGAAGTGTTGGGGGTACTCACTGCAGACTATTGTGTACTTTTGCTTTCAGATATATGTGTTGCTCTAGTTTATGGATACGTGTAAACATATGCTCTATCTCACAGGACCTGTCTGTATCTAGGTTGTGGGACTTTGTTAGGACGTGAACCACCTGGAATGGAATTAGAGAATATTATGAAAGAAAAATCTCAAACAAGTAATGAAGTTGAAGGGTTGTCATTCCCCACCTGAAGTCTCTGGACAGAGTTTGAAGTGAAGCATGCTGAGGTAGTACTCACTGTGTTGACTAGTTTGGGATCGGCGGATGTAATATTATTTGGTATGAATTGAGAGAAGCATGCAGAAAAGTACGCCCCATGCTAAGGATCCAGAACTGGGGGAAATACAGGCTCTATAGTGGCAATGTGAGGTTCCTGCTGTCTAAGGATTCAAGAAGACAATGGATAGTTACTGTTATCATCACATTATTTGGTAATTGTCTTAACTTCTAAAAATTCATTTGTAAGTATTTGCTGTATAATACCCAACAACACCATAATTTATGTCCTTTGAAATTATTTGTATATATCTGTGCCACCCGTTGCTTTTGTTCTCGGTGGTCAAGAATCTTGAGAGAGTCAACATATCAAACCCAGCCTATGTATTAAAAAGACTCAATCTGTGCTTTACAAAGCCCAGCCATGCCAGACCTTGCAAGGTTCATGGGAATTGGTCTCTGACCGTGGCTCAGCTGTCCCCACCATGCGCAAACCCACGCCCCACTTCCACTCCATCATCCCTGGGCAGGCTCCTCCCCTGCAGGCTGTGGCAGTTTGAAGCAGCTTGGGCACGAAACCCTCAGATCCCATGCTGCTACTTCTGGGCCCCCATCACCTACCCTCCAGCCCTGTCTGCTCCTGGACTCTCTGGTAAAAGCCACAGCAGGGACTTCATATTCCTGAGGAACCTTTCTGTCTTACACCCGTGGAGGCCATTTGCAGGGATCCACATGCCCTGGAGCAGTAGCCTGGCACATGAATTCCCCAATTCTTGTTCCTGACTCACACCCAGCAAGCCTTTTCCTCCATGAACCTGGCACCTTGATGGCAGCATGCCCCAGGAGATCTTATCCACGTGGAAACTGGTGCCCAGCCCCTGGCGATTCCACAGGCACTCAATGTCCACTTGTGACTTGGGGAGTTCCCAAAGTTGTCCTAGTCATGTCTTCTTGCATTCTCAGGTGATCTTCTTTGCTATTCCTATGTGACTGGGGAGTGGTGAGTAACACAGCTGCTGCTGCTTTGTAGCCCCACCTCCAGAAATCTTACAAGTGTCTTTCTATCTTTCTCCATCCACCCTTCCATTTAAACTTCTGTCTGTATCAGTAGGAAATAAGTAGATAGGTATAATCAAGCAAGTCCAGAATTCAAGTAAATAAAAAAGAGGAAATCCATGTCCCAACCTCCACAGCTATCTATGCACGGCCTTCCATGGGCCTCATCCTTGGAAGCATCACCCCAGAAGCACTGGATCCTCGAGTCTGTAGAGCTGAATTGACTGAGAGTGTTCTGGGTCATCATTGCCCCTCTCCTAATGTCTGGTGTTACTGAGTCATCTACACACAATGGATCATGTACTGAATAAGTAACCTTTGTGTAAAATATTGTAGGCATATGTGAAGGCAACATATTGAATCTTCTGGACTTCTCCTGAATTCTTGAATTCTCTAATGTTTGTCTAGAATGATACTGATCATGTATTACAGGAAACAAGTGTTGAAACCCTACCTAGCCATGGTACTTGACACCTTCAATTGAGAGATTTAGTGGCTGGTAACTGTCTGGCAGTTTACTGGTTGTGGCACAAACTCCAGTCTGTTTTACAAACAAAAAGACTGGCTAAGGGAAGAGAGGACTCCCCTAAGACTCACCTAGTACAAATGTGAGTCTCCATTGCTACTGCCCTCAGAGGCTAGAGCACCAGGTTGGAGGCCCTGTGCTGACACCATGCGACAGGGAACTGACCTGGAAACTCAGGAGAAGATCTACACCTTGGTGGTCTACTGGTAGTGCTGTGTGGTACAAACCTTTCCACATTGTTCTCCTCATGAGAACATAGTTAATAGTTGTCCCAGAACTTACAGACTATAAAATGGAGTGTTTAGAAACTCACAGGGGCACCAATGTTGCCTGGCTTGGCAGAGAAGCTGAGTTGATCCTGGAGCTTTGGATACTTGGGGCGTCAGAGTCTCTTTGCATAAGCACAGTATTATCTCTCCCCAACCCTGCTTTATCTCCTGATCGTGAGTGAAAGATTAAGCTAAGTAGCCACTTATAGTTTAAAATTCCTCAGGCTCCCTTTGTCTACAGGGAAGAAAAAAACAAAAGGGCTTCTGGGATTATTAAAATTAACTGAAATATTGTTATACATGTGCAAACTATGGTATTAACCGTTGAATGTAAAACATTAATTCCCCAATAAAGAACTTTTTTTTTTAATGGGACGCAGGTGAAAGGTGGGTGCTACTGCCTGACAGCCATTGTTGGCAGCATGGCCCATTAGCAAAAGAGTAAATGTCTTGCTTCAACTTCCTTAAAAAAGAGCCAGAAGAAACTCTGACTTTGATGTAATGAGCAGGAGCTAGAGAAGCATGGAATAAAAGAATAATTTAATGATGAAAAAGTCAAAAACCAAGATGTTGGGGAGTAGTGGGAGTGTGTTTCCTGGGGAGGTTGACTTTTTCTCAGCCATCAGTGGACTTGACAAAAATTCAGATAGTCATGAATACTTAGGCTCTACCAACAGCTCTGAAATCTCCACACTGGGAAATCATTTTAGGATCTGATAGGTTTGGCTTGATATCCTGCACTCAGAGAAAGACTAGGAGATCCACACTGGGAATTCTGGGAGGAGGGATCACATTTGTGTTTTGAGACAGGAAACAGAATCTAGCATTTTCACTCTGAAGACCCAGACACTTAGACATTTCTGTGGTATTGCTTTTCAACTGCTGTGAGTAATGGGAACCAGCAAGGGCTTGCAAGCATACAGAGCAATATTACTGTCTGCAGACCCTGAGCGGAGGCTTCAGACATTCACACACTCCTCTGAGCTGCTGCCCAGGCTTGATCACTCTGGGTCACTTCCTCTGTCTGTGTAATTCTTGTCCCTGCGGGGCTGACAGAAGGTGGCACTCTGGTGGATTGTTTTAAAATTCCTTGGAGAGAGAAACACATGCACACGCAGATGCGACTCCATATGTTCTAGATGAGTTTTGAAGAATTCAGTGTGATTTGCATCTTCAATTGAAAGATGGTTGGTCTTTGATTTTATTATTTATTGATTTATTCATTTACTTATTAATTTTAGAAAATGTCGGTGAGTTTTCAAATTACTTGCTTGCAGAATAACAGCATGAGATAGGAACTCCGGGGACAGCAATATTATTCAGGTATTTATCTTCTAAGTCCTGTATCTTTTTCAGGAAGGTTTAATCATATAGTGAATATTCTAGGGGTCACTGTGTACCTTCAGTGCCTTGGGAGCTCTCAGTCACTGCCCACTTACCAGGGGACATGAGCATAGGGTATAAGGCTCTTGGCCTTGAGATGGAAAAAGCCTACAAGGAGAGTCATCCCAGAAAAGAGCAAGCACAAGTGAGCTCTCAGTCAGGATGTCTGCAATGTCAGTCATGGAACTGGAGCAGAGTCCAGACCGAAATGCTTCCTCACTGTCCAGAGAGACTGTGTGTTGGAGGGAGGTCTCTAGTTAAGGCCGCCGAAACCCTCAACTTCTCTGGTCAGGGTCTCTGAGCTCTCTAGCACTGCGGATATTCTACATTGGCCCAATGGGTCCAGGGAGGGGCTCAGAAAATGCTCTTGTTCATGTGACTGATGCTAATTGCTCCCTGTCCCCTCTCCTTGCAGGGCACCCTCTTGTCTCCTGGACAGACCTGGAGAATCCTGGCTTCTGTTATGAGTGGGTGTTGCTAGCCAATGAAGAACTGAGAAGCAGGCACTGGAAATCAGCCAAAACCATCAGCCAACGGCTCAGGGGCAGAGGCATTCTGAAGAGCTCCTTGCAGTGTCAGCACATGCTCATCCATGTGAAGGGGCTGGGCCGAGACACCCAGCAGCCCAGCACAAGCTCAGGAGACAGCCATGGAGCTGCCCCTGTCAAGATGCCCTGGACAGACTCCTGCAACAAAGCACCATCCACATCTTCTCAGGTTGGTATCTTCTCTGTCACTGGGGCTTGCACTGTCCTACTGAGGCAGCAGCTGGCCTAGCATCCACACTCCCTTAGCAGGCAGAGCTGGGCTCTGTGCCTGCCCATTGCTTCCTCTGCTTCCAACAAATACTGGAAGCTCTTCGGGTTTCCTGGGTCCTCCTTCTGCCTCAGCCAGGTGCCCCCTGTAGTATCCTCAGGGCCCTGCTTCTGGCCTGGCTCAAAGAGACATGGCTCATGGGGCTACCTGGGGAGGGAGCAAATGGGCACTGAGAAAGGATGTGGGTGATGTCTGACTGATGTTTCCTGCCACTCTTCTCTCTTCCTCAGTTCCTCCATGGGAGTTTGGACTCCAGCACCATCCTCCATGCATCAGCACATCTAAAACCCAGGACCAAGGCTCTGCCAGAACTGAGCCCACAGGGCAGCTGCACTGTAGCCTCCCACAACTGAAGGATGACCACACAGAAGAATGGAACCCCTGGACAACCAACCTGCCTTGGTCACATCTATTCAAGTTTCCTTCCTTCCTCTAAGCAGACACCAGCCCCTCGGAACAGTGACATCCACAGATTGATACAGACTCTGATCTAAGGAGTTGGCGGCAACTGAGATCCCCCTTATGTGTGGATTTTCTTGCATCTGTGATATTTTCTGCCACTACTGTCATTCTAGACTGCTATGGGTCCTCGGGGCCCAGGCCCTGTGATCAAATAAAATGTCAATGAAACCAATTGAGCTCTGTGTGCTTCTTCTGCTTGCCTGTTGCATGAGTGGGACCCTAAAGTTTAGATGGTCAAGAGTTGGGAGGCACAGCTTCTCTGGGACCGGGGATCTCTCCTCTCCATGCTCCCCACCAGGGCTGTCACATGGAGACTTCTTCTCTGGAGGGGTAAACTGGAACCTGCAGAGAAAATTTATTAGTGAAGCGGGTCTGCAGATGTTTCCTATTCACTTTTGCTGTCCCCTTCTATGCACTGAAATTCTCTCTGTCCTAGCATTGTCTGTGAAAAGGAGAAAATGTCCACAGAGAGTTCTGTTTTTAGAGTGCAGGCACAGCCCTGGTGGTAATCCTGGCGTCAAATAAATAATAAAAACAACCTACACCCAGTCTCTTCATAGTAACAATGCCAGAACTAATGTAATAGTTTTTATTGTTGAGCCATGTCTATTTCAAATGGGTGGAGAGAAAAAAGGGAGATGGAGCCAGAGAGAGAGAGACAGATAAAGGAGACACTTAGAGACATGCATCACTGGTTCTGAAGCTTTACCTTGTAGATGAGAATCAGAGGCTTGAACCAGATATGTACACATCAGGGCCCAGAAGCTTTTTAGCATTAGCTGCTTCTGGACCTGGAGCACCAAAAATAAAACCTGTTTCCAGAAACTCCGAGATAGCTAGCATGACTCTAGTTAAGTTTCCTGCACTTACATTTCAAGTAGAAATGATGAAGGTACGAATAAACTTTTACTGTAAAGGAAGCTTCTGTCACCCTAGCTTCTGCCTCCCTAAAATGATACACACCACTGTGCCCAGTGTTGCATCTCATGTGAGGCTTAGCTTTGCCAAAAACTGATATGCAGGTAAAATAACAGTGACTAGGGCAAACAGACCATGAGCAGTGGGTTCAAGGCCAATTGCTTAAACTGTAGGCTTTGCTATTGTAATGACACTTTACTTTCAGGCCTGCACCACATATTAAATCATGTACTGTCCCTTTGTTTGTTGCCAGAGGTATCACAAATCTCTGAGCTCCTGAACAGCACGTATATAAAGGACTTTATCTGGCTTCCACACACCTCGGCTACAGGCAACCTGATGATTAATAGAGTTCCTTGACATATGCACATAAATGGGTGTGCCATCACCCAGAACCTTTTCATTTCTTTCTCACTAACTCTCAATAAATCAATATATAGAGACATTTTTTAAAAGAAGAAATGTTAAAGAGACGCAGGGGATTAAATTATCATGGCCAGGTAGATACTAGACAACTTGAAGTTATCTTGTGTACCAATATCAATATCACTAAATATTCATCCAAGGTAATTAAAAATTACTTTAGAAAGATACATTAGCACCTTTTTCTGAGGAAAGAAGGATGTTCTGACAGAGCACGCAAAAGACAAGTCTGAAGGCACCAAATTCTAACCAGAATATCAGAAGGGCCCAGGTTATCACAGAAAATAAATACCAATGATAAAATTATTAAACTGAAATAAAATCTTGTCAAATTTTCTTTGCTCTTTAGGTTTCAGTTCTTTATGTCACCAGCATTACACATGCCAGAGCAATGCTCTCATTCATTCTCTCTTCACTCATTAAAAAAAAAAGCCTTATTTTTTACTAGGGAAGTTATGGCGCATTTTTGCCTAAAACACATAATTATGTCCTGAGATTTCTGACAACCTAATATACATGAATGGGGAAGATAGCATAATGGTTGTGTGAAATACTTTCATGCCTGAGGTTACAAAGTCCCAGATTCAATCCTCCACACAGCTATAAACCAGAGATGAACAGTGAGTTCTCCAGTCTCTGTCTGTCTGATACAGTTAAAACAAAGAAAATAGATTTATTTATTTGTCTTTTAGTTAAAGAAATAAAAGATAAAAGCTGTGTTTCCCTACCCTTCACCCATCTTAATCTTTTCTGTCAACTTAAGTCATTCAGACAGGCTACCATCCCATCTCCACACACGGGGACCACCTCATCATCCTTCCAGTGCCTGGCCTCTTCCCCACACCTGCCTATCAAACTATCTTCAGAGGTCACACAAAACCCAAAGAATTTCCTGTCATTTGGCTCTAACATGTGGTGGAGTGTGTTACCCTTCTGGAGCAATATTGCCATCGGAAAATTGCATTTCTCATCCTAATTCCCTGAGAGAAGCCCTTCCAATTGGTAGTAAAATTAACCCTAAAATTAGAGTATTTTATTTGTTCCAACTCTACGATCTGGATTGGTGGAATTGAGAGACTCCTGAAAATTCAGATCCCATACAGTTGATTTCAGATAATCACAGATAGGATCTTCAGGGTGGGTCTTAGGGAATCTCACCCTAGGCCTTTATAAGTTCTGACTTGGGTCTCACATACTGCTAGAAGCAGACAGGAGCAGACACATCTCTGCACTCTGTGACCTCCAGGCCTCCTGCCCATATCAGAGCAGAGGCAGTGTGGAATCTCTGCACATTTGGACCAGGCCTCATCCCTACACTCCAGAGTCTCCAGAACTCCAGACCTTCAGCAGAGCAGAGAAAGTTACTACTCTCTGTTGATGTAGGAGCAGACCCTGTAAGAAGACAGACAACTCAAATAAGAATGAAGGTGGGTTAGCAGGAACCTTCCGTATTTACTTGTGGGAAGATTTTTTTTTCTTCATTAAAAAATGTGTATTGGGTAGGTAGCATAGGATTAGGAAACAGTCACTCTAACCTGATTTTCCAAAGTACAATTATCAATCCCACAAAGGTGAGCAAAATTCTGGTAAAAAAATAGAAAAAAAAAATAAAGTTACTGAAAAAAGTGTCTGATGCTCTGGGAGGTGTTTAATGTATAAAGGGTTGGACCCTCAAGCATTAGGCCCTGATTTTTAAACCCTGCAACTCATAGGCCTATCATGTTTTGTTCTCTTTCCTTCTAATTGTCATTAATAAATAAACCTTTTTATTTAAGCTAGAGTCATATCTCATTCTGCAGCATAGCACTTGAATATTAACTAGTAGTTGAATATCTCCTCACTCTTTTTCTCTCTCTCACTCTTCATCTCACCAAATGAGGAAAAGTATAGCCTGGGATATTACAAATGTTCTTGGAAAGGGTATCAGTGAGTTAATTGCACATGGCGTGAAGTGCAAAGACCCGCTCATGATCCTGGTTTGAGTCCTTGATGCCCCCCAGCAGTGGGTGTCACTTAATAAGTGGAAAAGCAGATGCTTATCTTTCTTCCCCCTGTCATTTTCTCTGTCCTTTCGAATAACAACAGTGATAATAACAATAAACAATGAAGGCAACAAGAGGGAAAAAATAGCCTCCAAGGCCAATGCGTTCATACTGTAGGTACTGAGCCCCCAGCAATCACGCTAGAGAATAAGAAAAAAATAGTCTTGGCACCAGAAAAAAAAACAAAAAAAACAACCAACTGTAACGAAATAATCATTGAAGGGATTAGCTTCATTGGCAGACATACAGGCTTGGAAAGACTAAGGCTCCCAATTCGATCCCCAGCACTGCACGTAGCAAAGTAGTAAACTTTTTATATAAAAAAAGAAAAAGAAAGAAAATGTGTGCCCAGGGGCAGAGAGCTGGCTCACTGAGTAGGGCATTCTCACAGCTTAGGTTCAAGTCAGGGCATCACAGGGGAGTGCCATGGAAATGGAAGAAGCCCCAGTGCTCCTCTACCCTAGAGTTACCTGAAAAAGAGAAAGGCTTGAGAGTTGTGTCATTACTCCTGTAGGAGACCTTGGCCTGGGGGATGACAAAGAAAAATAAAATGACCTGAAGCCTATCCAGAGCCATTTACAGCATCAAAGTCTCACTAGGAAGACCCAAGACTGCTTTGGAACCCCTCGCCTCACTTGTTTGCTCTTAATGAGCAGTAGTCTGAGCTGCTGTGAAGCCTTCTATACTTTCTTTCATTCTTTCCTATTTATTTATTTATTTTTACCAGAGTATTGCTCAGCTTAGGCTTATGGTGCTGTTGGCCACGGAGGGGTTGAATATGGGACTTAGATCCTCAAGCAGGAGTCTCTATGCGTAACCACTGCACTCTCTTCCTCACCCCTGAATATTGGTTCAGTACTCCGTAGCCCAGAGCAGAAGGGGTTAACAGAATGGAGCATTCTGTTTACACAAGTCTCCTTGGAGGAGTTTCAGCAATGTTCTTCTTTGCTGTCATCTTTTAAATTCATTCATTATATTCTGTCATATCATATCATATCATATTAATTATGAGAAAGATAGGAGAGAAAGAACTAAACATCACTTTGTTAAGTGTGCTGATAGATATCCAATTCAGGATCTCATACTTGACAATCCAATGCTTTATAAACTAGACCAAATCCTGAACTAGACCACTAGACTTCTTATTTTCTACACATAGACTGAAATGGAGTAACTTGGGGCCAGCAAAACAGCTTACTGACAGTCCACGGCTTTTCCATATCTGTTTCCAGGTGCAAGACCTTCGTTTACCACATTGAAGGAAATTTTGCTCTTGTTCATTCTGTCTGAAATAGGCCAACCTGAGTAGGAAAATCTTTCAGAGAGCATCAACCACAAAATCTGTTTGATTTGTACTTTCATTTAAGGAATACATTACATACTGGATGAATTTAATTTAATTTATTTTGGTGATTACAAAGTTTGTGCAAGTTTGACCTATGCATAGCATTCTAACCTCGGGAAAACATCAATAAAAAGAATCCAGATCATCGAGTTTAAACATCATCTAATTTAAAAGAGCCCCACCCTTTTCAGGTGGGGAGGGGGTGTGTCTTGGGATGCCAGGAGGAATTCTTATTCTTAATCTTCTGACAGGGGTAGTGCGACTAGGTGAAATCCTTGATTTACAATCCAGGAAAAAGGCAATCAATGCTTACTGCAATTAATCCACCAATACGACTGTGATCCATGGGTCTGCAAACCATCTGTGCTCTGCATCAATGATTACAGAGTTCAGGGAGAGACAAATAACTCACTCAGATAGTGCCAGCAGAAAAAAGCTCAAAGCAAGATGTACAAAATAAGGACATGATCCCAAGTCTGCAGCCAAAGATACCTTAATACATTCCTGCAATCTCTGTAGGACACAAATGTCAGACCCTAAGATCTTCAAGCCACACTTTGAAATCAAGAATCCTAAGACTATACTTCCTCCAGAGTTGGCTGATGGTCAGGCATAAAATCATTTATATGTGAATTCATAACACCCTGAACTTCATTATCACTGAGAGTTCTCACAGTCTGTGCAGCTTGTCGACTCATACAAGACACAAACCCTTTTAATGCAACCCTTTTAGACAAATCACATTCTCAGTTATCCATCAGAGAATACCTACTGGAGAGAACCCCTATGAGTGGAAGAGGATTTGGAAAGTACTTTTTTTTCATTTATTTAAAAAAGATGACATTAGTCTAGGCTTTTGAGAGAGTCTGCATATCAAATACACAGCCTATATATTTAAAAGACTCAGTCTGTGTTTTAAAAACTTCAAGACATACAATTATTTTTCCCCGTCATATGAATTTACTAGTGATTTATATGACTACATTTTACTAGGAGTGTACATAAACATTCTCACCACCAAAAGACTGTGTCCCATCCCACCCAACCCTACACCCACTGGCTCAGGAAGCTGCATGTCTACCCCTCACAACAGGGTTTTTATTTTGGTGCCCTGCCCCGGCCTGCGGGGTTATCAACGGAAAACTAGGGTAGGGGCCGAGAAAATGGAAAGGACAAGAGACACGAAGAATGAGGGCAAGACAGGAGGTCTGTTCAAGCTCTGAAAATTTTATTTTGCAGCCACAATATAAGCACAAAGAGGAAGTTCTCCTAAGGTAGTGGGGGAGGGAGGTGGGTGAGCAACTTTCCAAACAGCTAGATGCTTATCTCAGTTCCAATGGTCAGAATGTCCTCTCACCGGATATATGAGAGTCTTAGCTAAGGCCTTGGCTCCCGGAATGTCCTCCCTTTTTACAATTTAAATCAGGCGTGCAAATGAGGTTAAAGCTAGGAATCTTATCAAGAGATAAGTGGGCATTAACCAGATGGTGGAAGTATTGACCTGATTCCTCCCATGGGGTAAATATAGAACTGATCTTCCAGCATCTTATACGCCTCTTGGTGTCTTTTGGGGAGGGGAGGAAGAGCCACTATTTTTAAGGTGAGAAAAACTCATGGCGAAGAGTTCTGATGACCTACACCAACCTCCATGCAAATCAGGTTTGCTTCACGGGGGACTCAGAGGCAGACTATAGGGCCCTGCCCCTGCAGTGCTTAGCCCTGAACCCCTTACTGGTGCCCACACCATAGCAAGGCTGGCGTGCATTAATCTGAGTTTTATGCAGCTCGTAAAAGAGGTCTGTCACCCCCAGGTTCAGCCAAGCCTCTGTCAGCCTAATCAAGTCTGTGGTAATATATTTGTAAGGGTTTCGATGCCAAGGAGTCAATTTGTTGTTTTATAATGCCAGTAATCTTATTAAAAATAAAAGGCCCCAAGGTACCCATTAACAAAAGACTAATCAGGTGTCCCGTAGGGGGATCAAAAGGGAGAACATGGAGGATTTCCATCAACTATCAGCAGCAGCCGAAAATTTTTGTTTTTGTAATTCAACACTAAGCTTGTGTAATTGCTGAACCTGGGTCTCCACTAAACCAGACTCATTAACGTAAAAGCAGCACTCCTCTTTTAAAAACAGGTGTCACCATTTTCTGTGGTCAGGAGGTCCAAAGCTCGCTGGTTCTATAAGGCAACCTGGGCAAGGGAGGTGAGTTGTCTCTGTAGGGAGGCCAAAGATTTGGCTGAGGCTTCCACTGTCAGCGAGAATTGTTGAGAGAGCTTAGCAGTGGTAAGAAGGGAGTGACCCAAGGCGCCTCCAGTCAGACCTGCAGCCACCACAGATGGTCTAAAAGAAACACGAGTCACTAAAGGAAGAAAAACAGCCCATTTTATTTTAGGGGACGAGGGGCTGTCCCAACCTAAATACTCAGCAGGAGTAAATAGGGTCAACTGGGGTACTAAGGTAACTGGAAGGTATAACAATCTCTCATCTATTTGGCTAGAAAGATTTTTTAAAAGGGTACCATTACACCAAAAGAAAAACTCATCAGGGGCAATACGATCTGCGGCAGGTAAGGCAGTCTGATTGCACAACCTGGTACTAGCATTGGAATAACAAAACCTAAATTGTTCCTGTTCAGGAGCTAGGAACAAGGAAACTTCAAAAATGCGAGAAAAGGCCTTAGCAGATGCGCCAGAAGGATTCAGTGAGGTGGGATATGGAACTGCCATCAAAGGGGGACGTCCCAATGTGGCACAAAGAAAACATGCAGAAACATTGCCAAGGCCAGTGATATTGGCAAGCATTAGGCCTTCTCTTAATAGAGATAGCCAGGAAAAGGGGTGGTGTGTAGCTAAAGCTGAGAGCTGTGTATTTAGCTCCTTCTCACGTGTTTGAATTTCAGCATGAGGGGTTGTTTGAACTTGAACAAGAGTACGCCAAATATAAATACGGCTGCTAGGCCAGGTTTCATCTTTGGTTATATCCATAGCTCCTTTGACTGCCTTGGTCCAGCAGGAATCCCAGGGATCCCAAACAACCCAGGTATAGCCTGTGGAAGAGCGAAAAAAATTATGGGGAATAATTTCTGTTATAGGGAAGCTGGGCAATAACCTCATTACCTCTTAGGGTCTTAACATTATGGGTGTTACATGATTTATAGGGGCAGCCCACATTTTCTTCAACCCATCTATCTGTGCAATAGGACTGACTCTGGTCAAACAACAAGCACAGGGCAGGGGCAACCTTTCTGGGCTGTGCCTTAAAATCTGTGAAATTTAACAAAATGGCAGATTGGCACCCTTGAGGTGGGCAATCAGCCGTGGCTAAAAGATGACCATAATTTTGTGTTTTAACATAGTTGGTGTAGTTTTTGGTCAGGAAAAATCGCCAAGCAAACGGGGAGGTGGCTCCTTTCTTGTCAGGCGCTACTGTGGGTGTCCATCCACAGGAACACTGTCGGTATTTTGAATCCCATCATTTTCCTGAAAAAGAGAAGCGTAAATTTTCTCAGGGAGAAGATTGCTCCCTGGATTCATTTCTATTATTAATTAGTTTTATCAGCCTTCATGGAAGACATCTAGCTGATCCTTCTTTGGTGTCAGAAAGACAGGCTGAACCTCTCCCCCATATGAGGACTGGATCTGGGCCATTCCATTTGAAGGTGAGCGCGTCTTTCCACATGATTGTGGCAAAATCTTTATTTGTCTCAGGGTGCTAGAGGCGATCAGCCTGCAGATTTGCCATGGGCGACTAAATTTAGAAAGTTAATAACAAACAAGGCATGATGAAGAATATTTCTAGGGGACCCCTTCAGAGGGTATAATTCCCCTCTCTTTAATTTATGGGGAGAATTTTTGATAGTTGGTGGGCACGTTCGACAATGCCTTGTCCTTGAGAATTATAAGGAATGTGATCTTAAAAAGTAGGCGAAGGGTCTGAATATTTAAATGATGTAAAGCATGACTCTTTGGGTCTTGATCTACAGAACCTATCAGTACTGGAAAAGTCAAGTGGGTGGCAGCATCGCGTCCTGAAAGAATAAGCTCAGCAACCAGGGAGGTGTAGGGAGCAAGTACTTTAGGGGGGGAAACTGGAAGATTAACCCAAAGGATAGGGCCACGTTGCCAAAACACTCCTGTAGGTGTATGTGAGGTGCAACAAATGACAAACAGAAGTGGTGCTTCATAGGAAATAAAGGAGACTCCCTATTTCTGAATAGCTTCTTCTACCAACCTTAAAGCTGCAGGGGTCAAGGAGCGGGGGGAAGAAGGGTTGGAATCTCCCTTACAAATTTCAAAAGTGGCCTAAATTCTCCAGTGGTAAGCTTAAGATATGGCCTAATCCAATTTATGTCACCCAATAGTCTTTGAAAATTATCAAGAGTTTTCAAGTGGCCTACTTGAAGCTGAAGTTTTTGGGTAGCAATTTTTTGATGGCAAAGCTCAAAGCCCAAATAAAATTAAGGGTCTTGAAGCTGAATCTTATGGGGGGAAACCTGGAGTCCCCTATCTGCCAAATTTTGTGATAGTTCTCAACAACAGTAAAGTATTTGGGTACTGTCAGGTCCCGCTAAAAGGACGTCATCTGTATAATGAATAATATAGATAGAAGGCCACAAAATGCGAAAGGGATCAATCACTTGTGCCACAAACTTTTGACATAGCGTTGGACTATTAGCCATACCCTGAGGGAGGAACCGCCACTGAAAATGTGACATAGGCCCCTTGAAATTAGTAACTGGCTGGCTAAAGGAAAACCGCTGTCTGTCTTCAGGGTGTAGGGGAATGGTGAAAAAGCAATCTTTAAGGTCACTGATTATCTTAAAAAACCCATTTGGGATGGCCACAGGGGTGGGCAGTCCAGGCTGTAAGGCCCCCATAGTAAGCATAGTTTTATTAATTTCCCTCAAATCTTGTAACAGTCTCCACTTGCCAGATGTTGTCTTAATAACAAAAATAGGAGTATTCCAAGGGGAGGTGGTAGGCTCAATATGGCCAGCGGCAAGTTGTTCCTGTACTAACTCTATCGTCGCAGCCAATTTTTCAGAGGTCAAAGGCCATTGATCAACCCACACAGGCCCATCAGATTTCCAAGTAATTTTATCTTCGTGGGGTACAGGAATGTCAACCGCCATTAAGGTAAATTTTCTCTCCCTAGTCCAGAACGGTCATTCTTTTTAACCAACAAAATAGGTTCTTTTATTCCCTAAGAATATTTTCCTAAACCTTGTCCAGGGTGGAAGCCCTGTTTTAACATTTGGCGGGTAACAATTTCATTTGGGCTACACATGATAAGATTTAGTTGGGCAAGGATATCTCTTCACCAAATATTAACAGGCAGGCCAGGCACAATGTAGGGTTGAACAGTGCCAGTATTATCTTCCTCCTCTGTCCATATAAGGACCTTGGAAATTTGTTGTGGGTTGGAGGTTTGTCCAATACCTTTAAGATGAGTCAAGGAGGCCATGAGGGGCCAAGAAGAAGGCCAATCCTTGTCAGAGATTACCGTGGCATCGGCTCCGGTGTCTACAAGTCCTTCAAAGCTTTTACCATCTAGTTTTGAGGAGGGGTGTATCTTGATTAATTTGTTGGACCCAGTAAGCATCTGAAGAGCCAAAATTACTGATGCCTCTGGATTTGTGAAAAAGTTTTGATTAGGATGAGTAAGGGGAAATAATAGCAGCTGAGCAATTCTCTGTCCTGTTTTTATGGTTAGGGGACCAGAAGTGGACGAGGCCAAAATTTTTATTTCTCCTGTATAATCATTATCAATTATTCCTGGGGAGACATTGAAACCCTGGAGAGTTGAACTAGCACAGCCAAGAATAAGTCCAAAAGTACCAGAAGGTAGGGGCCCAAAAACTCCAGTATGTAGGACCTGAACTCCTATTTCAGGTGTTAATATTGTGTTGGTGGAGGAACAGAGATCCAATCCTGTGCTGCCTGTGGTGGCTCGGGGGAGATTGGAGACTGAGTCTGAGGAGTTGACTTTTGGGGGACAAACCTGACAGCCCCAGGGATTTGTCTCATATTTGGGAGCAGAGGCTGGCCCCTCTGGAAGTTTCTCTGTTTGGGGGAGAGTATTATAGTGGGCATCTGTCTGAGAGCGGCACTCTGAGGGCCAGTGCCTTCCCCGCTTGCATCAGGGGCATAGAGCGGTGGGCGGTGGGTGAGCTGTTTTTAGGGATGTGCATTCTTGGGTGAAATGTCCTGGCTGTCTACAATTAAAGCAAGTCTTAGGCTGACCACCTTGTGTAAGATCTTTAAGGGCAGCACCAATAGCCAGTCCCATCGCATGGGCAGACCCAATGCCTGCGCATAGTTTGATATAATCAAAAAGGTGGGCACCTCGGCGATAGGGGCGTATGGCAGCCTGACAGGCAGGGTTAACCTTCTTTGCTATTCTTAGTTGACTGGAGAGAGGTGAGAAACACAGCTGCTGTTACTCTGCAGCCTCGCCTCGAAAAGTGTTACAGGTGTCTTTCTTTCTCTAATGCCACTTCCCTCCAACTTCTGTATCTATGCAAAATAAATCAACAAATAGATAGAAATAGGAAACTAAGGTAGCTAATAGTAGCAAAGGTCTGAGTCTTATATTGTTGCATTCTCAGTTGATCTTCTTTGATATTCCTTGTGCTTGGGGAGAGGTGAGAAACACAGCTGCTGCTACTCTGTAGCCTCACCTGCGGAAGTCCTACAAGTGTCTTTCTATCTTACTCTATCCTCCCTTCCCTCCAATTTCTGTCTCTATCAAAAATAAATAGATAGAAATAAGAAACAAGTCCAGAATTCAAGTAACTCAAAAAGTAGGAAGCCACCACCTCCCAACCCCCTACCAGATATCTCTGCATGCCTTGCTATGAGATTGTTCCCTGGAATCTCTCTCTCTCCCCTAGAAGGTCTGGCTCCAGGAATGCATGGAGCTGAGTGGACTGAGACTTCTCTTGGTCCTCATTGTCCCTCTGCTAAGTGCTGGGGGTGGATACTGAAGGCTTTGTGCTCCCAGAGGTAGCCTAAATGCCTCTCACCTGTGATCCTCGGAGGGAGCCTAGGTGGAAAGACTCTATCCTAAAGCTCAGGTGCCAGGTGATCAAGGACAGAGAAGAGTTGAGGTTACTGATTCATCTGACATGATTGATCATGAATTGAACAATTAAGCTTTGTGTAAAACAATGATAACACAGGTGAAGACAACATATTGAATCTTAAGGTCTTTCTATTAGAATTAAACTTGGGTCACAGACACACACACACACACACATTCTTCTTTTTTGTGGGGGGGCATTAGGTCATGAACTCAAGGCAACACATACTGGAATCATTGTACCTCGTCATTGATTTAATATACAGAAATGAAAGTACAAATCAAACATTTTCTGTTCCTGATGTTATCTTAAAGATTTTTCCACTTACGACTGACTTTTTCAGGTAGAAACAACAAGATAGAGAGTCAGAGGGCAAGAAACCACAGATCGGAAGTTGGGTAATAGTGCAGCGGGTTAATCCCAGGTGGGAAAAGCAAAAGGACCCGCTTAAGGATCCAGGTTCGAGCCCCTAGTTCCTCACCTACATGGGAGTCACTTCACAAGTGGTGAAGCAGGTCTGCAGGTGTCTATCTTTCTCTTCCCCTCCTCTCTCCATTGCTCTCTGTCCTATCCAACAATATCAATAACATCAACAATACAACAGGGATGCCATCAGTGACAACAACAATAATAACTACAACAATTAAGTAACACGGACAACAAAAGGGAACATAGAGAGAAATAAGTAAATATCCTTAAGCAAACAAACAACAACAAAAAAAAAGCACAGAGCAAAATTTCCTTCAATGTGATAGAGGAAGTTCTTGAACCTGGGTCACAGATAAGGCTAAGCAGTGCACTGTCAGTGAGCTGTTTTGCTGACCCAAATATGCTCCACTTTAGACTAGCTGTAGTGTTGGTATGCATGAGACCCCTTCTGTTTCATTTGGTTTAAATCCCCCTGCTTAACACTATTCTATTTACATAACCACTGCATTTTATTTACATAACCACTGTTAACAAGCACCACCCTCCCTCCTTGGCATTGGTGGTTCAGTGATAGGATTGTCGCCTGCTCCGCCCCCTCCTTTTCACACCCTGATCCTCTCCTTGTCACACTCTGATTTTCACCAGTCACTTTTCTCTCCACCCTCTCTATGTCACATCCTGTTTCCACCCTACTTGGCAAGTATATATAAAGACAGAATTGTGAGTTTTACAGTACCTTTAGTTTAGCTTAACTTGCTTAGATTGTGCTGCATCCTGCATGAATAAAAAGATACTGCCTACAGCTGGTCGTCTGATACCCGCCTGTGAATCCAGGCCGTCGAAAACAACATAACCCGTCGAAAACAACACTGTAGAAAATAAGAAGTCTAGTGGTCTAGTCTGGGATGTGTTGCAGTATATAAAGCATTGTTTTATCAAGCATGAGATCACAAGTTTGATTCATGTCATCATATGTATTAGTGTGATGTCTAGTTCTTTCTTTCTCTCCTCCTATCTTTCCCATAATGAGATAAAATAAAATATTAAAGAAAATAAGAAGTTTACTATCATCCCCTCCTCTCTCAATTTATTCCTTTTTTATCCAAAAAATTGAGAAAAATGTTTAGTGTGAACTCTGGTTGGAATTTCAGGAAAGGTGCTATTTCAGGTCCTGTAGTAAGAATCTATAATGATCCATTTCCCAAGGTTTCAACATATTTAGAGGCTAGGAATCCCTACTTACACACTACCTTTGATCTGTGGGATAAGCACAATATCTGAAGCTTTCTCTGGGTTTATCTTTAACAAGAGCCAGCCATGAGGGCAGTCCATAGTAAAAGCTAGAGCATGTATCACTGAGGTGTCCTGCAATTCCTGTACTCATATATTGAGCAGTGTTGAAAGAGAGAGAGACAGAGAAACAGGAAGAAATAGACACAGACAGAGGCAGCAGGCAAGGGCAGAGAGGGATTATGGAGAGTATATATCTCTACCACTGCATTATTTTCCCCATAAAGATTAAAATAAAACATTAAAATATGGGATGTGGTGAAGGTGGCATGCTCCTGCCTGACAGCCACTGTTGGCAGGACACCCTTTTGCAAAAGAATACATGTCCATGTTCAATTCTTTTAAAAAAGCAGGAAACTCTCACTTTGATCTAAATTGCCAGACTGTTACCAGTCACCCCCAAGAAGATATGGGCTTTTCACCCCAGGAATCACTCCTTAGTGTCCACAAGCCACAGGTCTGCATTGCCTCTTGAATTGACGGCTGATCAAAGTGGTCCTAGTGTAGTCTAATTTAATTTTGTTAAAGAAACCCTCTGTAATCAATCTTTGTGACTTAAGTATTATGCTAAATGTTGCTAAATGAAGGCCTGGGTGAAGATTGTTTTATTAGCTTAGTCAGGACTCATTGTCTCTCCAAGTTGAATGTACCAATACTTCATCCCATAACATTCTGTGAAGTCCCTAGGCATGTTTACTTGTAAATAGATGGGCATTGAGACTGTATTGGAGGAACACTGTTTAGTTGATGAGACATTTGGCCACACTTGAAGGTTCTGGATGTGGTGTGTCTGTGATTCAAGCACACTGTGTGTGGTGCTCTGGATCCTCTCATAAGTGTGGAGGCTATGGTGTGGGCCTGTTGTGATCACACCATAATCAACTCCACACTTGTCTCCTGGATCAGCCAGCAAACCACAGTGACCTCTACCCGTGATTCCTGGATCAACCTGCCAGCCAAACCATCTGTGAGGACCCCCCAGTGGACAAGGAAACCCAATTTTACCAATCCTATTTATCTTTTAAACTATTACATAATTAAGAGAGCCAGTTGGGCTGCCCTAGTGAACTGCACACGTAGGTTACCATGTGTCAATATCTGGGTTCAAGCCTCTGATTCTCACCTACATTGCAAAGCTTCAGAATCAGTGAAGCAGGTCTGTGTCTACTATATCTGTCTCTCTCTCTGGCACCATCTCCCTTTTTTCTCTGCACCCATTTACATTACTTTTTTTTTCTGAAAATAGACATGGATCCACAATAAAAACTATTAAACTGGTTCTTGCATTGTTACTATGAAGAGACTGGGTGTAGGTTGTTTTTAGTATTTATTTGACACCAGGATTATCACTAGGGCTGTGCCAGCACTATAAATCCACAACTCTCTGCGGACGTTTTCTCCTTTACACATAAAATTCTAGGACAGAGAGAATTTCCGTGCAGAGAGGGGGACAGCGAAAGTGAATATGAAACATCTGCAGACTTGCTTCACTGGTAAATTTTCTCTGCAGGTTCTGGTTTACCGCTCCAGTGAAGAAGTCTTCATATGAGAGCCTGGTGTGGAGCATGGAGAGGATAGATCTCCGGTCCCAAAGAAACTGTGCCTCCCAACTCAACTCTTGACCATCTAAACTTTAGGGTCCCGCTCATGCAATAGGCAAACAGAAAAAGCACACAGAGCTCAATGGGTTTCTTTGACATTTTCTTTGATCACATAGCAATGAGCCCAGGAGGGGCCATAGCAGTCTAGAATGACAGTAGTGGCAGAAAATGTCACAGCTACAAGAAAATCCAAACAGAAGGGGGGACAGTTCCCATGGACTCCCCTTAGATCAGAGTCAGTATCAATCTGGAGTACTCACTGTTCTGAGGGGCTGGTGTCTGCTTAGAGGAAGGAAGGAAACTTGAATAGATGTGACCAAGGCAGGTTGTTTGTCCAGGTGTTCCAGTCTTCTCTTTGGTCATCATTCAGTTGTGGGGGGCTACAGTGCAGCTCTCCTGTGGGCTCAGTTCTGGCAGAGACTTGGCTCTGTATGTTAGAAGTGCAGATGAGAGGAGGATGGTGCTGGAGTCTAAACACCCATGGAAGAACTGAGAAAGGAGAAGAGTGGCAGGAAACATCAGTCAGACATAACCCATATCCCTTCTTAGTGTCCACTTGCTCTCTCCCCATGTGGCCCCATGAACCATGTCTCTTTGAGCCAGGCCAGGAGCAGGGCCCTGATGATATTAAAGTGGGCACTTGGCTGAGGCATAAGGAAACCCAAAGAGCCTCCAGTTTTTGTGGAAGCAGAGGAAGAAATGGGCAGGCACAGAGCCCAGCTCTGCCTGCTAAGAGAGTGTGGATGCTAGGCCAGCTGCTGCCCCATTAGTGCAGTGCAACCCCCAGTGACAGAGAAGATACCAACCTGAGAAGATGTGGATGCTGCTTATTTGCAGGAGTCTGTCCAGGGCTGCTTGACAGGGCAAGCTCCAGGGCTGTGCCCAGGGCCTGTGCTTGGGCTGCTGGGTGTCTCGACCCAGCCCCTTCACATGGATGAGCATGTGCTGACACTGCAAGGAGCTCTTCAGGATGCCTCTGCCCCTGAGCCGCTGACTGATGGTTTTGGCTGATTTCCAGTGCCTGCTTCTCAGTTCTTCATTGGCTAGCAACACCCACTCATAACAGAAGCTCAGAATCTCCAGGTCTGTCCAGGAGACAAGAGGGTGCCCTGCAAGGAGAGGGGACAGGGAGCAATTTTCGTCAGTCACATGAACAAGAGCATTTTCTGAGCCCCTCCCTGGACGCATTGGGCCAATGTAGAATATCCACAGTGCTAGGACAGTGACAATATATTCACTGAGCAGGAAGAATGTCCAGCTTTTGAATAACATCTCATTGTGTGATGTCCAGGAGTTGGAAGTAAATTGAACCTGGACAATCTCAAACCTACAGACGTTTGGACAACTTCTGGGCAGGATGAAAAACCTCAGGAGACTCTGTCTGGACATCAACATACTTGATGGAATCCCATCCAAGCAGCTGGAGAACCAGGATCATCCCATCACCGAATTTACATCTGAGTTCCTCCAGCTACTTCATCCTCAAGAGCTATACTTGGAATCTGCCTCCTTCCTCCAGGGCTATCTGGATCAGCTGCTCAGGTAGGGTTGTGTCCTTGGCATAGTAACTGTGCAGGAGACATTGGATCTCAAGTTCCTTGCTTCCAAATTCTATTATTATTTATTATTGTTAGTTGCCTGGTTGTCTCTAAAGACTAGTTTAGGATACTCCTGGAGATGAAACCTGAGAACATGGTGACTCAGGAATGAGAGCCATTTTACTTAACCACTACACTATTCCACTCTAACACATCTGTCTCATCATAAATATTCCATCAGACTTTAACCATGAGAAGCTGAGGACAAAGTTTTGCAGAGTTATGGAATGACCACCTTGCTCAAATGCTTGGTAGAATATTCAGTCTAGTGAGGTGGTTGGTTCTCAGGTTCAGGTCTGTAGAGATCTCTTAGATAACTATACAACTATCAGTGAAGGAGATTCTGAAGAGGAGATCCCATACAATGTCTCCAATTCCTGAACTGCAAGGTCTGACTAGGCAGGATGGTGAATGCGATGGCAGTGCAAACATGCAGAGGCCACTAAAGAGGCTGCAGCTGAGGAATGGGATGTGTCAGGGAGGCCCTGGAGACTGGCAGGACCAGAAGTTGCTGTGGGACCCTGCTTAGAAATTGTATAAATTGCCAGATTCAGTGCCAGGTTCATGTGAACATTGAAAAAAAGAATTCAGCCTTAAGTAGCATTGGAATCGTTGGTTGAGAATAACCACACGCCTTCTTGTATATCATTACCTCACTCAGAATTTTCATACTCTTGCTGATGCCAATCTCCATCCTATCCTGCCTCTCTCTCCTCAGGAATCTTCATAACCAGCTGGAAGTCTTCTCAGTCACTAACTGCACATTAACAGAAGAAGACCTGAATCATCTGTTCCAGAGCCCACACATCCATCATCTGAAGGATCTGTGTCTGAGGGGAGTCAACCTGACTTCTGTCAGTGAGCTTCTAAGAGCTCTGCTGGAGATAAATGCAGCCACCCTCCAGCACCTGGACCTGGGTCTGTATGGCCTCCAGGACCCCCAGCTTGAGGCCCTGCTCCCTGCCCTGAGCAGCTGCTCCCAGCTCAGCTCCCTCAGCCTGCATGGGAACCGCCTGTCCATGGACACCCTGGAGAAGCTGCTGTGCTGCACCTCGGGGCTGCAGCATTTATCTCTCCAGCTGTTTCCTGCCCCTCTGGAGACTTTCAGCCGCCATGGAGTTCCACAGTCTGGGACATTTGACTTGCTTTGTACTCAGATCTCAAAGATTCTCCAGGATCTTGGATACTCCAGGTCCATCATGGTGAGCAGTTGTCACTGCTCATCCTGTGCTAAGAAGGTGTACAATAACTGGGAGCCCATGTTTTTACCCTGCTTTTCTTGTTTAGATCATTATAAAAAGCTGTCTTTTGCACTCACTGGAAGTGACATCTAGGAATTGGGCTCCTCAATGCACATACACACCCTGCTTCGATCATCACATCCATGTGATCCATAAGCAAAGGAAACCCAGCTCAGTGCTCACCTTCAGAGAATGCATTTGACTCTGAAATATGACGGCACTAAATTGACATTTTTCTAATAGAATCAGATTTACAAGTATTGTAAAAGATTCTGCCTGTTGTATGTCTTATGAAGAGTTGTGAAATAAAATGGATCTCAATGCAGTTTCTCTCTTGTTCATTTTTCTACCGTGATCTCTCCTATAACCATCAAAGAAATAAAGGCAGTCATCAGCCATAAGTGTGTGAAAGTGAGAACTGAGAAATTTGATGGAGGTAAGGGTGTGAAACTATACTCCCCTAAACTTATAGTCTTATAAATCACCAGCCATTCTGTATGTTATGGGAAAATCAGGTTGAGTGTTTCAAGATCTAGAGTTAAGTTCTGCATATCTAATATATTATTTAAGCCCTTAGTGCTTCAAATTTCTGAACAATAGTAATCCTCACACCAGTCTTAAATGGTTAAATAATTCTAACAAATGTTTTAATTCAAAGTTACATACAACCTTACAGCAGAGATCAGAATCCTCTGGTTCTGCCAGTTGTTAAGATGTAGTTCCAGTTGTTAAGATGTAGTTATTAGTAGATACTATTACATGCCATATAACATCATATGACACAGTGAGTTCAAATAGAATATGAGAAATTCCCACCATGGTATTTTCAAAGTAGACCAAGCTCTCAACTAATTTGATGATAATAAAAATGAACTATTGCTGTCTGAAACTCTGAGATTGCAAGAAATGCTTCCCAGTCTTTTAAGATCCCTGTCAAACTCAGTCCTGAACCCCTGAGACTTTCCTCTCCTCTTGATCCCTTACAAAGTTAAAATGCCTCTGCTGAACACAGTTAAAGAACAGAACAAGTGCCACCATGCCCCATTCTACTGCCACTGACTTATGCCTTTGGATTATAGCCAGAGAACCTAAGCCTGAGATTTCAACCTTTCACCTGCAACAGTTTGGTGAGACCTTCCTTAACATAAGGAACTACCTAGTTCCATTTCAGAGGGTGCACTATCTAACCACATTACAGCCCCTAGATATAGGCGAGCACCTAGGGGTCACATGTATACACGTGTCCATAGGTAGGAGCACATACATACCTTAGTGTAAAAGTGCTTAGTCGTCCTCTGTGATTAGACTTAGACAGAAACAGCTTGGCATTGTAGCAGAAAGGCCTTAGAAGAACCCATAGATCTCAAGGATTCACTGCTTAGGCCTAGACACACCCATACAGGCTACTTCGCGCCCCTCAGTCACTCTGTCTCCTCAACTAGCTACACAAGAAAGTAACATATATGTCTTAGTATCTTTGACAGCATCAGCATTATTGTCACCCCTGCATAATCACTGTCTACAATTATCCAAGACATACACAGCCATATATATCTCAACTAAAGGACATCTATCTTCTCTGTGTCAGCTTTCATTGGAATCATCAAACAAGTCATTGCAGTAAAACTCAAGGTTAGCTTAAACCTTATTATAATCCTAGGTCTATTTCCTCCCTAACTTAAATCCAGACTCCATCCCCTGGGGCCCTAATCTTGGAATCACTGTTCCACCATCAGTGGTCATCTTATACAGGAAGGAATCATAAGCCTTCTGTGAGCTCCTTCAGGACCTTGTCCTCACTATGAACTAGCAATGGTAGGGACGGCCATACTTTCTTAATGGAAGCTGGGTCAACCTATCTGCCACTAAGGAAATCTCGACCTGAAATAAGTGCAGCCTTGAATGTTCCCAGTTGTGACCATGGATTGTGAGTTCAGGCTGACAGGGACTCAGAGGTTATACAGGCTCCTGTGCTATAAATATGAATATATATGGGCCCTGGTCAGGTGGACATGGTAGATAGTTAATTGCGTTTATATATTCTTTACATTTGGGAGCTTTCTAGTCCTATTCTCAACTCTGACACCATCGTCTTAATCAGTGTTTTTACTTTGCCTCCATGTTAGCCATCAACCTCAAGGAAAAACTGTTAATGTCATGTACCCATAGGGGCAGACCTAAAGTAGGCCTTATAGCTTCTTTCTACCCACAAATCCCTATTCTCATCTGCTCTTTAATACTATTTGTTTCCTGTTTATTCAACATGTTGTTTTGCTTTGGTGCCTTTTCACCACCAAGCTGTAGATGCTAGTCTGACTCCATCCTGAACTCCCTTGGCAGATGACTTCACCAATGTGTCTGCAATATCTGCCTTTTCAGAGCCCTCCTTCCTCCTAGGCAAAGAGGAATAGGCTGGGCTAGGGATCCACCTGCCAATGCCCACGTGCAGGAGAGCAGAAGTGACAGAAGCCAGACCTTCCACTATGTGGACTCCATAAAGCATTTTGATCCATAGTCCCAGAGAGGGAGACATGTTAGTGGTAGATGACCAGAGAGCTCTGACATGTGATTCCATCAGCACCTAGAGACAGAAGAAGATAAAAAAGGAAGGAAAATCTCAAAGAATAATAGGTTTGTCTGTGACTTAGAATGAAAGAGAAAGCAGGGCCATAGGGAAAATGGGCAAATTTATATAAATATATCCAGTTGTAGAAATAATTGTCAACCTTAATCTGAGACCTTAGGAGATATACTGCATATTTCAAAGGAGGGAATGCATACAGGGAACTCTGGTGGTTGGAATGGTGTGGAATTATATACCTGTTATACACAGCATGTCGTTATGCAAACAGACTCTCATCCCTGAGGTTTAGAAGTCCCAGATTCATTCCTTCAACCACTATAAGAGAGACATGAGCAGTGCTCTGGATAAAATAAAAGAATTTTTTGTTATTTTTATTATCCAATAAACTATTTATTCGATAGAGACAACCAGAAGTTGAGAGGAAGATGTGGTAGAGAGGGAGAGAGACAGAGAATCACCTGCAACACTGCCTAACCATTTGTGAAGCTTTTTTCTACAGCTAGGGACCAGGGGTTTGAACCTAGGTCTTTTCACATTGTCACATGTGCACTCAACTAGGTTCTCCACCACCTGGCCCCATATATATATACAGGGGAGAAATTCCATAATTAGTGAAGTATGCTTTGCTCTTTCTCTTCCTCTCTCTCTTTCTCATGCTTTCTCTATAATTCTCTCCACTCTCCCTATCTGTCTTCTCTCTCACCCCTTTTTCTCTCTGTCTTATTGTTTCTCCTTCCACTCTCAATTTCTTAGGCCCTTTCAAATAAAATCATATTCAATAAATAAATATTTAAAAAGAAGTTCAGAGACTCAATGGAGTACTACTTTGGAAATTAAGAGTATGATATTGTAACTTTGGAACAAAGTGGATGAAACTAAAGGTGATATGCTCAGTGAGGTAAGTATGGAGGTGATAGACAACTAACACACAGCTTTTGATTTTTTCGTATATGGAATGGAGTGTTGAATTACATGAAAGATTCATCATCCATGCAAAAAAAGGCAACAAACTTATGTGACATTCTGAACACTGTGGTGGTTAACTTGGGCACAGGTAGGCACAGACATGTAGTGTTGGGTGAGTTGTTGTATACCTCTCACCTTTAAACATCATTCAGTTATGCTCACTGCTATCATCTTCATTTGACAGGTCATGATGATTTACAATACAGTTATTGGCACATGTGTAAATGTTTTCATTCCATGAAGACTGGTGTCTGCAAAGCAGTCTCACCCCCATCTCAAACCCTTACCAGCACCATGTAGCAGCACCCAAAGGACCCTCCTCCAACCCCTCTCTGCCATTCTTTCTTTCTCTTGTCCCTTCAATAAATGACAAGCTTAAGTATATTATTGGCTGCCTATTAGAGGATGGTAGTGCGGAACCTGCTTGTGTACTGATAAATAAGCTAACAATCATTGAGGCAGGAGACATGGGGCTACAACTCCCCAGATTTACAGCATTTAGTGAACCGTCAGTCAGAGAGGGCTTGGGGGGTAATGGTGTGTCAGGGCAGGTTCTTAAGATGTAGAAATGTCTACTCAGGTGGGGATGCTGTGTCATGGAAGCAGCTTTCTTTGTGTTCACATCCCAGGAACAACATCAGAAATCTGTACGCTCAGATCAATCATTGTATCATCTAAATGTGGCCTGAAAACTAAAAGGGTTTTATGTAATGATTAGTTCTCCAATGTGTGGTATTTAAGGGACATCAGCTACCTGTCAGCTCAGCATTTCACTGATCATAAGCTAACTTAACGTAGACAAAGGCAACTTATAGTTCTTTTGGAAAGAATTTTCTCTATTTCAAATAGCAATTTCAATGTTTTCATTAGAGATTTAGTAATAGTTTACAAGATTACAAGTATAGATGGAGGACTGCAGAGATAGGGCCATAGTTATGCAAAACGATTTTGATGCCTGAGAAAGCACATGTTCCAAGTTTACTACCAGCAGCACCAAAAGCCAGAGTTGAATAATGTTCTGATAATATAAAATAAGAATTGAATAGGTGAGATAATATTTTGGGAGCATATTCCATGACACCCCCACTGTCAAAATTCAGTGGCCCCATCCCTAGCAATAGATGTCATAATTCTTACAAAACCAGCTCCATTTCTGTGACATGTGTGAAGGGGAGTCCACATGCTTTAATACTCTATTCCATGTATGACAGAAAGTCCCCAGTCTGTCACCTCCTTACTCTCTTCACAGAGCACAATCACCCCTAGCTCCATTGGTCCTAAGGGACCCAGTATCATCCTTTCAAGCTGTAGCATATTCCTCCCTTGAGTCCCCTAATTTTTTTCATCCAATCTTCTGTGCATTGGCATTTCAGGTCTCTCTCCACAGCCGGAGTGTGAGGATGGCAGCTGTGAATATAGGGGTACAACTGTCCCCTTGAATCTAAGAAAAATTAATGCTCATGCTTCTCTTTATATGATATGCAAAACCAGTCTCAACATTTATAAAATATGTGAATGCATTCTGTGAGTAAACTTTCTTATTGTTAAGATTTCTGAATTCCAATATTTATATACTTTTCCACATAAATATTTGTTTTCTTCTTGTATACATACCAGATTTTTTTCCAGAAATATTGAAAAAAAAAGTCTACAGCATGGGAGTTTTCCTCTCAGTGACTGAAGATGGCCCATCCTTCCTGCCTCCTGTCTCCAAGGCTGTGAAGACTGGAGAATCTTGGGTCATTGTGCAACCCATGCACTGCTCTACTCTGGTTTATAGTGGTGCCCGGGATTGAACCTGGGACTTTGGAGCCTCATCCTGAATGTCTCTTTGCATAACCATGATGCTATTGAACCTCGAGCAAAGCATGATAATTTGTCTTTAAGTATTACAATTTTAGCATACACAGACTTAGGAAACAACTAAACTGTTTCCTAAAAAGGGGTAAACAACATCATTGATTGTTCCTATGTGGAAAGTAGAGGGAGGTGAGTTCAGGGCTTAAACAGCAGGGTGAATGCTGACAAGCTTAATCAGCAATTCCTGGCAGCTGGGAAATAGCTGTCTGGTAGAACAGTGGACTCACAGAATAGAAGCTGCAGTTTATGTACTTGGATAAACACTCCAAATACTGGAATATGTGGAGTGGAAAGTTCCTTACCCTTTCCCCTTGGAAAACAGGACCAAATCAGTAAGCCAGTAATCCACTAGTTGTTTACCAAGACCCTGCATACAGGCAATGCTTATCAGGACCTTTGCACAAGAAAACTGTTTACCAAAAGGTTGCAACTGATGGCGGGAAGATGTGGTGACCATACTCTGGCTAGGTTCTATTGGTTGTGTGGTTTTGCAATGTTTGAAATTAGCCCGTGCTTTGCTTTGAGTGGATCCCGCCTTTTGCTAGGTTTGAAATGATTGGATTCTGCGTTTTCTATAGCATACTATTGGATATAGATTGATAAGGTGATGCATTCACCTTCCCTGAGTGTATTCAGAAATCCTATAAATTGTGTGGTTTGAGGCCTGTTCGGGGTCGAGCTGGTGGACTGCTGTCAGTAACCTCTCAGCCCGGATTCGAATTCGTGAATAAACATCTTTTGCTTCCTTGCAGTGGATGGTGGCTTGATTGTGCTCACTAACAGAATAAAAATGTTACCTGTATTAGTCAATTCAAATCTAAATCTACTAACTCAGTACTATCTCAGTGATTTTTTTTTTTTAATCAGAGCACTGCTGTTCTTTGGCTTATGGTGGTACATGGGAATGAACTGGGACTTTGGAGCCTCAGGCATGAGAGTCTTTGTGTATAACCATCATGCCATGTATCCCAGTCTTTGATTAAATCCTTGTACCTTTTACTATCTATGAGGACAGAATTATTCTAAGACGTTTCTGAAAATGGCAAATGTTTTTGCTAAAGCAATTTCACAAAGAAGGAAACTGGGTGAGCAGGAGGTGGTGCAGTAGATAAAGTGCCTGAGTCTCTACCATGAGGCCCTGAGTTCCACCCTGGTATGACATGTGCCACTGTGAAGCTCGGGCTCTGTCTCTCTATCCCACAATGATATTAATGATACAATTTTGCTTATTTATTTATTTTCCTGATGCCTAACAACAACAGTACCTACAACAACTAAAACAAAAAGTGCAACGAAAAGAAAACAAATAACTTAAAATTAATTAATTAATTAATTAGTAAATAAATTGATGAGCAGCTGTGCGGTGGCACTTTGGGTTAAGCACATATGAAGCAAAGCACAAGGACTGGCGATAAGGATACTGATTTGAGTCCCCGTATGCCCACGTGAAGGGGGGGCGTGCTCTTCTCAGGTGGTGAAGCAGCTGTCTATCTGTCTCTCCCCCTCTCTGTCTTCCCACTCCTCTCTCCATTTCACTCTGTCCTATCCAACAGCAACTAAAAAAACAATAAGAATTTTTTAAAAATTGCTAAAAATTGATGAATAATTTGCAAAGATTGATGCAGATGGGGTGGGGCAAAACTCATGTAGCCCATCAGACTGAAAACTGTGTGAGTGACGGCCGTTGAAGGTAAGATGTGTCAGTGCAGGTTCTTCTGCTGTAGCCTTGTGTCCTCTGGTAGAGAGGCTGACTATTGGAGACTACTTGTGGTTGACTCTGGAAGTGATCCTATCAATATATTGGTAGAGTTGAAGCCATATAAGTGTTCAGTACTGGGTGTGACACTGGGGAGAATTCAATATGTTCTCACAGAACTCAAGAACACAACACCCAGGAGTATCAAAGTTGGACTCTAGGCTCAGATCATAATGGTTACTAAATACTACTGACAATAGCAAGAACATTAATGTTTTAACAACCCTAACTTTGATTGTAGGAACAGGGTTATGTGTGACTTGGAAATTGAAGAGTGGGTGGGGACTTGGAGAAGGGGGCATTGTGTTCAAATACATATAGATAGCTGTAGAGATGACAGTTAACTCATGTCTTCAGCCTTAGGAGAACTGCTGGGGCTTGCAATGGAGGGATTGGGGATTCAGAATGCTGGCAATGGAATGTTATAGAATTATAACCCCACTCTCCCACCTTTTTTTTTTTTAACCGAAGCACTGCTGAGCTCTGGTTTATAGTGCAGAGGATTGAACCTGACACTTTGTAGCCTCAGGCATGAGAATCTCTTTGAATAACAATGATACTATCTACCCCTGTCCAGAATTATACCCCTGTTGACATGTAATTTTGTGAAGCAATACTAAAGCATTAATAAAGAATAAAACCAAAAAAGAATTTAATGCTTCAGGGGTTGATCAAAATGGAGATCCATTCACTCTACAGAGCAGCAGGGGGCAGGGTGGGGCTTTGTTCTCATCCTTGCCAGGAGGCACAATATGGTTCTTCACAGGATGAGATCAGCTCAGAAATGATGGCCTCAGGCAAGAGACTCGTTTGCATAATCACTCTACCCTCCCTGACAAAAATTTCATATGAAGATTGATCTGCATCTGCTTAATTGTTTTTCTTTTAATTTTTATTTATAAAATTGGAAACATTGATAAAAGCTATAGGATAAGAAAGGTAGGACTCCACCCTATTCCCATCACCAGAACCCTGTATCCCATCCATTCCCCTGAGAGCTTTCCTATTATGTAGCTCTCTGGGAGTATGGACCCAGGGTCCTTATGGGGTGCAGAAGATGGAAGGTCTGGCTTCTTCAATTGCTTCCCCTCTGATGCATCTGCTTAATTTTGTATCAGGGTTAGTAATAGAATCTAGTTGATGGAATTGGTGTATTGCACCAAATAAAAGAGTCTCAGGTGGGTGGGTGGGGAGAATACAGTTCCAAGAATGATGGCAGAGGACCTAGTGGGGGTTGTATTGTTATATGGAAAACTGGGAAATGTTATGCATGTAGAAACTATTGTATTTACTGTCAGTTGTAAAATATTAGTTCCCCAATAAAGAAATTTAAAGAAAAATACTGGGGGGCTGGGTGGTGATGCACCTAGTTAATCCCACACATTACAGTGTGCAGGCATTTACGAGTGGTGAAGCAAGGCTGCATATGTCTGTGTCTCCTTCCTTCTCTACCTCTCCCTCCTCTCTCAGTTTCTCTCCATCTCTATTCAATAAGAAAAATAAATAAAAATAAGTAAAATCTTTAAAATAATTCAATAAATAAATGTACAAAATACTTTCAATTTCCAAAATAAAGTTTACAATTACTGATAATAGAGAATGTACTTTATTGTATTGTTTTAGTAACTATCTTTGAGAAAATAATTATGTTATTATTCAATAGGTAAATTTTATTAGACCTTAATATTTTTTTATTTATTATTTATTTATTTATTGCCTGTTCTGGCTTCTGCAATTTGCCTCACTGTCATCTTCCGAATCTGCCCAGAAAACGTGTGTAGGGAAAAGCAACATGTAGGTATTAAGTGTCTTGATCCCATGACTGTGGCTTGCAGAATTACTAGGATGTGATTATGTTGCAAAACCTAGGACCTTGTAACCTCAGTCATAAAGAACTCTTTGCATTACCATTATGCTGTTTCCCCCAGCACAGGAATGCTTTATCACAATAAAATAAACACAAGCAAACACTTGTCAGCTTAATATGAAATATATTTTCTGTTTTATAAATGATTTAATAATGACTGACAAGAATATAGGCTGAGAGGGTGGGGTTCTAGAACACACTGATGAGGTCCTCTGCCCAGGGAAGTCATGTTGACATCATGGTATCATTTGCAAGTTGGTATCTGAAAATGCATTAAGATATAAAGCAGAGGGGGCCAGATGGTGGTGAACTTGTCTTAGCACAGATGTTATTCCTATTTTTTATAGTGTTTTGATGATAAAGGGATGTTGTATTTCATCAAAGGCTTTCTCTGCATCTATTGAGATGACCATGTGGTTTTTTGGTCTTGCTTTTCTTGATGTGGTGTATCACGCTGATTGATTTACATATATTACACTAACCTTGCCTGCCCGGGATAAACCCTACTTGGTCATGATGAACAATCTCTTTAATATACTGCTGTATCCAGTTGGATAGAATTTTGTTCAATATTTTCACATCTTTGTTCATCAGAGATACTGGTCTGTAATTTTCTTTTTTGGTTGTGTCCCTGTCTACTTTTGGTACGAAAGTGATATGGGCTTCATAGAAGCTGGAAAGGAGTATTCCAGTGTCTTCAATCTTCTGGAAAACTTTTAAAAGCAGAGGTATTAGTTCTTCTCTCCCTCTCTCTCTCTATCTCTCTCCTCTCTCTCCCCATTCTCTCTATGTCTTATTGTCTATCCTTCCACTCTCAATTTCTAAGGCCCTTTCAAATAAAATCAAAGTCAATAAAATAAATATTAAAAAAGAAATTTGGAGACTCAGTGGAGTACTACTTTGGAAAATAAGAATATGATATTGTAACGTTGGGACAAAGTGGATGAAATTTAAGGAGATATACTCAGTGAGGTAAGTATGGAGGTGATAGACAACTAACACACAGTTTTTGTTTTCTTCGTATATGCAATGGAGTATTGAATAACATGAATGTCTCATCATCCCTGCACAAAAAGGCAACAAACTTATGTGACATTTTGAAAACTGTGGTGGTTAACATGGCTACAGGTAGGCACAATCATGTGGTGTTGGGTGAGGTGTTATATATGTCTCATCTTTAAACATTATTCTATTATGGTCACTGCTGTCATCTTCATTTGACAGGTGTTGGTGATTTATAGTACAGTTGTGGGCACATGTGTAAATGTTTTCATTCCAAGAAGACAGGTGTCTGCATGTCAGTCTCACTCCCATCTCAGGCCCTTTCCAGCACCTTGTAGCAGCACCTGGAGGACCCTCCTCCAACCCCTCTCTTCCATTCTTTCTCTTTTTCCTTCATAAAAGTGACACATTTCACTAGATTTTCAGCTGCCTTTTAAGGGGATGGCAGTGGGGAACCTGTTTGTAAACTGATAAATGAACTAAGACTCATTGAGGCAGGAGACATGGGGCTCCAACTCCCCAAATTTACAGCATCTGAGTGAACCCTTATGATGGTGAGGGCTCTGTGCACAATGGTGTGTCAGGGAAGGTTCTTGAAATGTAGAAATGTCTACTCAGGTCGGAGTGCTGGGTCATGGAGGCGGATTTGTGTTCTCATCACCTGAACTAAATCATAAACCAGGATATCCTCAGATCAAGCACTGTGTCACCTAAATGTGGCCTGAAAACTAAAAGGATTTTATGTAATGATTAGTTCTCCAGTGTGTGGTATTTCAGGGACATCAGCTCCCTGCCAACTCAGCATTTCACTGATCATAAGCTAACTTAACATAGACAACTGTCACTATTGCTGCCCCAGAATATACACTTAAAGTTCTTTTGGAAAGAATTTTCTCTATTTCAAAAAGCAATTTTAATGTTTTCATTAGTGATTTAGTAATAGTTTACATGATTGCAAGTATATGGAGGGTTAGAGAGATAGGGCTATAGTTATGAAAAACCATTTTGATGCATGTTCCAAGTTTGATACCATCAGCACCAAAAGCCAGAGCTGAGTAGTGCTGTGATAATATAAAAGAATATAAGAATAGAATAGGTAAGATAATATTTGGGGGGCATATTCCATGACACCTACACCATCACAATTCTGTGGTCCCAACCTTAGCAATAACTTTCATAATTCTTACAAAACTAGCTCAATCCCTGTGACTTTTGTGAGGGGGAGTCTGTGTACTTCACTACTCAATTGCTTACATGAGAGAAACTACCCAGTACTAGTTTATCACCTCCTTACTCACTTCACTGAGCACAATCACCCTCAGCTTCATTGGTCCTAAGGGACCCAGTATCACCCACCCAAAATGTAGGGTAGTACTCCCTAGAGTCCTCAAATTTCTTCATCCACTCTTGGGTATGAGAAACAGTGCTAAACGCACTCTGTCTATGCCTTAAAATAAGGACTGAGACACGGAGAGTCATGAGCAAAGCAAAAGTTTGACATATATATGTAAGCCAGCAATCATGCCAAAGGCAATCTTCAGAGCCTTTTTCTATGTTACTGGCCATGGGAACAACCTGTCCTCTTCCCCTTTGGCGAGAAAGAACTGGCTCTCAATCTAACCATGTTTTGGAAAACGGGATGGGAACAGATATTAGGAGGGAGCCTGGGGTCTGCTATAATGGTAAAGGGAGTGCAAGGAAGGGATTTTGGCCGGGACAATGTGGCTATCATGGGAAAGGAAGAGTGAGGATGGTCCTGGGAAGTCTAAGCTAATTTTGAAGAAAAATAAGGCATGGTTGTCAACACATAGACAGGTAAAAAGTCAGGGGTCTGTAGTCAGACTGGATTGATAGACATCAATGAAAATGCTACAACCAACTGGGCCTTTTCATACAATGGGCATTTCAGCTCTATCCACAGCTGGAGTGTGAGGATGGCAGCTGTGAACATAGGGAATCCAACTGTCCACAGAATGAGGGATACAACTTCACACCATCCCCACCACCAGAGTTCTACAACTCTGTGCCCTTCAATGGAAATTGCAGTGATTCTCATAATGCCACAGATTTGGGTTGACTACTATTTCCATAACTATCTCTATTGTTCCCTATTTTTTCCTATGGTCCTGCTTTCTCTTTCATTTTAAGTCACATGTGAACCAATTACTACCTTTGAATTTATTTTTTCTCTATCTTTCTTTCTTTTTGTATTGTCATGGAATTGGGTCAGAGCCATGTAGTCATCTACTAACATTTTTCCCCCTCTGGGAGTCTGGACAAAAATTCCTAATTGAAAAGCAATGGGCAAGGTAGAATTCCCTGCTTCATAGTAGAATTTAGACATAATCTCTAGATTGAGAAGATGGACTATGTTTTGGGGCCATTATACACACTGTGAGGTCTAAGACACAACTTGCAGTGTTCCAGGTGAAACAAAGTCAGTCACATGCATCAAGAAGCCAAAGCCTGATAATAATATCACAGTCTACAGAGCCTATGTATTATAAACAAACACTTTTCTCCTATTTTATTTACTTATTTTACCAGAGCACTGCTGTACTTTGGCTTATGTTGTTGCAGGGATTTGAGTTTTAGGCAAGAAATTCTCTGTGCATAACAATTATGCCATGTATCCTAGGTTTTAATGAAATCCTTATACCTTTTACTATCTATGAGGAAAGGATAATTCTAAGATGTTTCTCAAATGGAGAAAGTTTTTGCTAAAGCAATTTTACAAAAAAAGGAAATTGGGTGAGCAGGATGTGGTGCAGTAGATAAAGTGCCTGACTCTCCACTATGAGGCCCTGAGTCCCTCCTTCGCGTGACACGTGCCACTGTGATGCTCAGGCTCTGTCTCTCCATCCCACAGTGAAATTAATAAATCAATTTTGTTATTTATTTATTTGTTTGTTTGTTTGATTGTTTATATTCCTGCTGTCTTTTACAAGGATGATATGAGAAATCTATTTGCTTTAAAATTGATCAGACAGTTTTGGCTGGTTCAGTGCAGGTGGTACAAAGCGCAAGGATCTGCATAAGGATCCCCAACTGCGGGGAAGTCACTACACAGGTGATGAAGCAGGTATGTAGGTGTCTATCTTTCTCTCCCCTATCTGTCTTGCCCTCCTCTCTCAATCGCTCTCTGTCCATCTAACCATGACGTTAACTACAACAATAAAAAGGGCAACAAAAGCTAAAATAAATAAATAAATAAATATGAATAAGAATTGATCAATGGCAGGGCAGCTGTGTAGTGGGTTAAGGGCACATGTCACAAAGCACAAGAACTGGTGGTAAGGATCCCGGTTTGAGCCCCTGGATGCCCACTTGCAGGGGGGGGTCTCTTCACAGGTGGTGAAGCATGTCTTCAGCTGTCTGTTTCTCCCCTATCAATACATATCTTTATTCATGCAGGTACCCCAGAGAGGGCCCCAAAACATAGCCCATCTCCTCAATCTAGATACTATGTCTACATTCTACTATGAAGCAGGGAATTCTATCTTGCCCATTGCTTTTCAATTAGGAATTTTGGTCCAGACTTGGGCGTGTAGGCACCTAGTTAAAACCCTATGGAGCCAAAAATCATAATGGCTAGCTTCTGCCTCTCCCTGCATAGCCCCCTTCTCCTCCATATACACAAAAGTCAAGCCTGCCCAGGAAGTTGCTTCATAATCCATACATCATTAAAAGAAGGCAGAGAAGTTTTTGCTACCCAAAAACTACATCTTCAAGTAGGCCACTTGAAAACTCTTGATGATTTTCAAAGACTATTGGGTGACATAAATTGGATTAGGCCATATCTTAAGTTTACCACTGGAGAACTTAGGCCACTCTTTGAAATTCTTAAGGGAGATTCCAACCCTTCCCCCCCGCCCCCCCCCTGCTCCTTGTCCCCTGCAGCTACATGCGCTATATGGTTGGTAGAAGAAGCCATTCAGAAATAGGGAGTCTCCTTTATTTCCTATGAAGCACCACTTCTGTTTGTCATTTGTGCAACCTCACATACACCTACAGGAGTGTTTTAGCAACGTGGCCCTATGCTTTGGGTTCATCTTCCAGTTTCCCCCCCTAAAGTACTTACTCCCTACACCTCCCTGGTTGCTGAGCTTATTCTTTCAGGACGCGAACAGAGCCACCAGTTCTTTGGTAAAGATCCTGAAAAAATAATCATACCACATTCCAAAAGTCAATTAAAATGGCTCATGCAAACCACAGACGAGTGGCCCATTGCTTGCTCCTCCCTTTTGGGAGAAATTGATAATCATTACCCTGCTGATGAATTATTTCAATTTGCGAAGGTTCATTCCTTCATTTTCCCAAAGGACACTTCCCCCCACCCCTTGTCAAATGCCTGCTTAGTATTCACTGATGGCTCCTCAAATGGAATGGCCGCCTTTGTTATAGATGGACAGGCTGCCTCTATTTGCTCCCCCTTCAAATCGTCTCAACTTGTTGAGCTTTTTGCAATAATACAGGTTTTTCAAAAATTAAAAAATCATCCTTTTAACTTGTACACTGACAGTGCCTATATTGCTCATTCGGTTCCCGTTCTTGAGATGGTTTCCTATATTAAACACTCCACAAATGCCGCCCCTCTTTTTTCTCAGCTTCAAAAATTGATCGCCTCTAGATGTCAACCCTTTTTTGTCGGACACCTTTGCACTCATTCCCGTATGCCTGGCCCCCTCTGGAAAGGAAATGCTTGTGCAGATGCTGCCACCCGCTTGACGTTTCCAGTACTGATAGGTTCTGTAGATCAAGCCCAAAAGAGTCATGCTTTACATCATTTAAATGTTCAGACCCTTCGCCTACTTTTTAAGATCACTCGTGAGCAAGCTCGTCAAATTGTTAAGCAGTGCCCCACTTGTGTGTCACACTTCTACCCACCCCCCCCACCTGGGTTTTAACCCCAGAGGTTTGGTCCCAAATGAAATATGGCAAATGGATGTTACACATGATCCTGAATTTGGCAACCTTAAATATCTTCATGTGACTATAGATACATTTAGTGGATTTACCTTTGCTTCCTTATATACTTGAGAAGCTTCTAAAAATGTTATAGCCCATGTTTTAAATTGCTTTTTCTGTCTTGGGCAGTTTTAATGGTAAAACTGATAATGTCACAGGCTATAATGGACAAAAGGTTCAGGAATTTTGCCGCCAGTTACAAATTAGACACATTACTGGCATTCCTTATAATCCTCAAGGACAAGGCATTGTCGAACGTGCCCACCAAACTATCAAAAATTCTCCCCATAAATTAAAGAGAGGGGAATTATACCCTCAGAAGGGGTCCCCTAGAAATATTCTTCATCATGCCTTGTTTGTTATTAACTTTCTAAATTTAGTCGCCCATGGCAAATCTGCAGGCTGATCGCCTCTAGCACCCTGAGACAAATAAAGATTTTGCCACAATCATGTGGAAAGACGCGCTCACCTTCAAATGGAATGGCCCAGATCCAGTCCTCATATGGGGGAGAGGTTCAGCCTGTCTTTCTTTCACCAAAGAAGGATCAGCTAGATGGCTGCCAGAAAGGCTGATAAAACTAATTAATAATAGAAATGAATCCAGGGAGCAATCTTCTCCCTGAGAAAATTTACGCTTCTCTTTTTCAGGAAAATGATGGTTCAAAATACCGACAGTGTTCCTGTGGATGGTCCTCTTGTGCGGGTGGACACCCACAGTAGCGCCTGACAAGAAAGGAGCCACCTCCCCTTTGCTTGGCGATTTTTCCTGACCTAAAACTACACCAACTATGTTAAAACACAAAATTATGGTCATCTTTTAGCCACGGCTGATTGCCCACCTCAAGGGTGCCAATCTGCCATTTTGCTAAATTTCACAGATTTTAAGGCACAGCCCAGAAAGGTTGCCCCTGCCCTGTGCTTGTTGTTTGACCAGAGTCAGTCCTATTGCACAGATAGTTGGGTTTAAGAAAATGTGGGCTGCCCCTATAAATCATGTAACATCCATAATGTTAAGACCCTAAGAGGTAATGAAGTTATTGCCCAGCTTCCCTATAACAGCCATAAATTTTTTCGCTCTTCCACAGGCTATACCTTGGTTGTTTGGGATCCCTGGGATTCCCGCTGGACCATGCCATTCAAAGGAGCCATGTATATAACCAAAGATGAGACCTAGCCTAGCAGCCGTTTTTATATTTGGCATGCTCTTGTTCAAGTTCAAACAACCCTTCATGCTGAAATTCAAACATGTGAGAAGGAGCTAAATACACAGCACTCAGCTTTAGCTACACACCACCCCTTTTCCTGGCTACCTCTATTAAGAGAAGGCCTAATTCTTGCCAATATCACTGGCCTTGACAATGTTTCTGCATGTTTTCCTTGTGCCATGTTAGGATGTCCCCCTTTGAGGGCAATTCCATATCCCACCTCACTGAATACTTCTGGCACATCTGGTAAGGCCTTTTCTCCCATTTTTGAAGTTTCCTTGTAATTAGCTCCTGAACAGGAAAAATTTAGTTTTTGTTATTCCAATGCTAGTACCAGGTTGTGCAATCAGATTGCCTTACCTGCCGCAGATCGTATTGCCCCTGATGAGTTTTTCTTTTGGTGTAGTGGTACCCTTTTAAAAAATCTTTCTAGCCAAATAGATGAGAGATTGTTATGACTTCCAGTTACCTTAGTACCCCAGTTGAACCTATTTACTGCTGCTGAGTATTTAGGTTGGGACAGCCCCTCGTCCCCTAAAATAAAATGGGATGTTTTTCTTCCTTTAGTGGCTGGTGTTTCTTTTGCAACATCTGTTGTGGCTGCAGGTCTGGCTTAAGGCGCCTTGGGTCACTCCCTTCTTACCACTGCTAAGCTCTCTCAACAATTCTCACTGGCAGTGGAAGCCTCAGCCAAATCATTGGCCTCCCTACAGAGACAACTTACCTCCCTTGCCCAGGTTGCCTTATAGAACTAGCGAGCTTTGGACCTCCTGACCACAGAAAAGGGTGGCACTTGTTTTTGAAAGAGGAGTGCTGCTTATATGTTAATGAGTCTGGTTTAGTGGAGACCCAGGTAAAGCAGTTACACAAGCTTAGTATTTATAAAAACAAAAATTTTCGGCTGCTGCTGATAGTTGGTGGAAAGCCTCCATGTTCTCCCTTTTGATGCCCCTTATGGGACCCCTGATTAGTCTTTTGTTAATGATTACCTTGGGGCCTTTTATTTTCAATAAGATTACTGGCTTTATAAAACAACAAATTGACTCCTTGACATTGAAACCCTTACAAATATATTACCACAGACTTGATTTGGATGACAGAGACTTGGCTAAACCTGAGGGTGGCAGACCTCTTTTAGGGGCTGCATAAAACTCAGATTTATGCACGCCAGCCTTGGTATGGTGTGGGCACCGGTAAGGGGTGCAGGGATAAGCACTGCAGGGGCAGGACCCTATAGTCCACCTATGAGTCCCCCATGAAGCAAACCTGATTTGCATGGAGGTTGGTGTAGGTCATCAGAACTCTTCGCCGTGAGTTTTTCTCACCTTAGAAATAGTGGCTCTGCCTCCCCTCCCCAAAAGACACCAAGAGCCATATAAGATGCTGGAAGATCAGTTCTATATTTACCCCACTGGAGGAATCATGTCTATACTTCCCCCCCTCTGTTTAATGCCCGCTTATCTCTTGATAAAATTTCTAGCTTTTACCTCATTTGCCCGCCTCACTTAAATTGTAAAAAGGGAGGACATGCCGGGAGCCAAGGCGTTAGCTAAGACTCTCATATATCCGGTGAGAAGACATTCCGACCATTGGAACTGAGATTAGCATCTAGCTGTTTGGAAGGTTTCTCACCTACCTCCCTCCCCCACTACCTTAGGAGAACTTCCTCTTTGTGCTTATATTGTGGCTGCACAATAAAATTTTCAGAGCTTGAACAGACCTCCTGTTTTGCCCTCGTTCTTCGCATCTCTTGTCCATTCCATTCTCTCGCGCCCTACCCTAGGTTTCAGTCGATAACCGTGCAGGTTGGGGCAGGGCACCAAAGTAAACACCCTGTGGTGAGGGGTAGACATGCAGCTTCCTGGGCCGGTGGGGGGTAGGGGTGGATGGGATGGGACACAGTCTTTTGGTGGTGAGAATGGTTTATGTACACTCCTAGTAAAGTGTAGTCATATAAATCACTAGTTAATTAATATGAGAGGGAAAAAATTAATTGTGTCTTGAAGTTTATAAAACACAGACTGAGTCTTTTAAATATATAGGCTGTGTATTTGATATGCGGACTCTCTCAAAAGCCTAGACTAATGTCTTCTTTTTTAAATAAACGAAAAAAAAGAAATTTCCAAATCCTCTTCCACTCATAGGGGTTCTCTCCAGTAGGTATTCTCAGATGGATAACTGAGAATGTGATTTTTCTAAAAGGGTTGCATTAAAAGGATTTGTGTCTGTATGAGTTGACAAGCTGCATAGACTCTGAGAACTCTCAGTGATAATGCAGTTCACGGTGTTATGAATTCACCCATAAATGAATTTATGCCTGACCATCAGCCAATTCTTGAGGAAGTAGAGTCTTAGGATTCTTGATTTCAAAGTGTGGCTTGAAGGTCTTAGGGTCTGACATTTGTGTCCTACAGAGAGTGCAGGAATGTATTAAGGTATCTTTGGCTGCAGTCTTGTGATCATGTCCTTCTTCTTTAGTAAGGCTTGCTTTGAGCACTTTTCTACTGGGACATAATCTTGTGCTGTCCACAATCCATGTCTAGGCTGGGACATTCTAGCACACAGTTTGAGAGGTATGGGTAGGTACTTGGGGCGGGGAATGGAATGGGGATCACAACCAGTCCTGTTTAGGCCTCTTCCACCGACCTGGGAAGGGAAAGAGGAAGCAGGAACACAACAGCTTTCCTGGCACTCTCTGCTGCCACTGATGTCACCGCACATGCCCACTGCCACCTTGGCCTCGGAAGAAGCCACTCCAACACATGCCTGCCCTCACGCACTGCCATAAGTTTTTTTTTTACACGAGTAAGAAAAGAAGAAAAACATATACCATAGCAAAACCTTTCCTCAGAACACTGTGTGTGAAACTGTGTCACGCACATGGCAAAGAACATGCTATCTGAGTGAGTTATGTATCTGTCTCTGAACTCTGTAATCGTTGATGCAGAGCACAGATGGTTTGCAGACCCATGGATCACTGTCGTATTGGTGGATTAATTGCAATAAACATTGATTGCCTTTCTCCTGGAATGTAAATCAAGGACTTCACCTAGTCTCACTACCCCTGTCAAAGGATTAAGAATAAGAATTCCTCCTGGCATCCCAAGACACACCCCCTCCCCACCTGAAAAGGGTGGGGCTCTTCTAAACTAGATGGTGTTTAAACTAGATGATCTGGATTCTTTTTAGTGCTGTTTTCCGGAGGTTAGAATGCTTTGCATAGGTCACACTTGCCCAAACTTTGTAATTGCCAAATTAAATTAAATTCATCCAGTATGTAATGTATTCCTTAAATGTGCTCTTTAGGCTTGAAACAAGAGTCTGCCTTCTCAGAAATACTGAGGTCCACCCTCCGAGCAAGAGAGAGAAGAATGGAGCAGAACATATTTCCATGAAACTGGAAAATGCCATTTCTATTAAAGGTGATGAGAATGCATTCTGAGAACACATTTACAAACTTTTGGATCTCTTCTATGTTGGTCTGCTTCTAATTCTCTCTTCTAAGACCCCTTATGTTTTGATCATCTCCTTAGGTTCACTAGCATTTGCTTAACGTTGTGGTCTATTTGTGGTTTATTGTTTTGTTTGAGTCCCGCATTGGTTTAATCCCCACTGGTTCATGCCCTCTTTCTACACTGCCCCCTCTCCTAGTCACATCCTGTTTTCCACCATTTCATCACCTCTGGTTCACCCATTTTTTCCTTCTACCCACCCAATATCCTACATAGAAAGTTTTCCTTACACTTCCACCTCAGGAGACATAAAGGACAGGATTTTCTAATGAAGAGAGACTGATTGATTGCACTACATCCCCGCTCATCAATAGAGATTTGGTCCGTGACTGAGCTGTGTCCCTGGCTACTGGAATTGTCCTATTTCTCAATGCAGTAGTGGTGAGTGAGCCCAGACGCTCACAGTGGTGCAGTATTGCTAACAAAGATTCCAGTTCCAATGTTTTATTTTTCTTTTCTTGGGAGAGAGAAAAAAGGCAAATATTGCTCCACCATTTCCCTTGTCCTTGGAAAGGAAGAAGCCACGACTGAGTAGCAATACACTCACTGTTTTTGTACAAACATAAAGGGTAATTGTCTGTCTGTTATGTTTTAGACTGATTTATCTTTTTATTGGGGAAATTACTAGTTTACATTGATAAGAAAATACAGTTGTTGTTATATGTGTAAACTGTCAGTTTTCTGTAAAATATTCTCCCACTGAACTTCGGTCCTCCAGCATCCTGCACCAGGACCTGAAAGCCCCCACCTCAAGACTCATGCCACACCCCACCAAAATTCTTTACTTTAGTGTAATATACCAAACCCAGTCCAAGTTCCAGAGAAGAGTTTCCAGTGACACAGAAAGAGACAAGCCAGAGCCACACTGATACATGGCATGTAAGTCCAGTGCTTGGTCCGTAGAACAATCTTCCCTAGATGTTGATGCTTTCCTTTGTATCTATGTTAGTTTCAGTAGAGGATGACCGCTGGGGATGAGAGGCCGTCGGGAGGATGGGAGGAACCAAGTGTTGGCTTGTTGGAGCCACTTCCTGGGGCTTCCATGAGGGTATGTGAAATCCTGTGCACATCCCAAATTGCGGGCGCCATGGTTGGGCACCCACATTTTGTGGGAACCACACCTGGCCATCCACATATTGTGGTGGACACTGCTCAGCACCCATAATTTGTGGGAACCATAGCTGGCCATCCACATATTGTGGTTGACACTGCTGGGCACCCATATTTTGTGGAAACCACAGTTGGCCATCAACATAGTGTGAGGAACACCGCTGGGCATCCATATTTTGTGGGAACCACAGCTGGCCACCCACATAGTGTGGGGTCCACAGCTGGTTGTTCACATATTGTGGGGACCACAACTGGCCATCAGAGGGATATATGACCTGGTACTCAGGAGGCTGGAGATCAGGAGGAGTCAGTGACACCCCTTCTGCATACAGAGGATCTAGAGAGAGAGGGAGAGAGAGAGAGATCAATGGAACATGCAAATACATGAGCACATGACTCCCCACCCCCCCCCCACCAACTCTTGAACTAACTGGACTCAGGGGTCCTATCCAGCTCAGTCAGTCCAGGAATATATGTCCTAGGGACTTAGTCAAATGAGAATATCTTGTTCTCTCTGCTGATGCAGGGGGAAGTTGTGCGCAGGTTAGCTCCCAGCTCTGAGCTCCGCAGGGAGTATGTGAGCCTGGCTGGCTGCAATCCCTCCCTCAAGGCCATCTAAGGAAGAGAAGACACACACCTGAGGGCTCCTCCTCTCTTCTGTATTCCAAGATCCTTTTCAGGACGTCTCCAAATGGACAGGGTAAGGGCTGGCTTCTTGGCTTCTTGTTGGCATTCTTGACAGTCCAATACATATCAGACATGTTCTTCAACATGAGAAAACACTCTCTTTTGCTCTTCATGATGCCCTTAATACCCAATCCCCAGGAAATGACTAGGGCTGCAATCTTGTTCTTCAGATGCCCTTGCGTTTTGAGGGATTCCCATTCTTCCAGGAAAATCCTCATCTCAGCTTGAATCCAAGTTGGAACAATATTCCCTGCACTAGGGGAGGCACCTGAAAGGATGGAGAAATTGGGATGACTCCACATCACTCAGTGCACCTTTGCCTGCGAGGTTCCTCAGAGCCCCTCTTTCAACACTCAAGCCTAGACCTGCCTTCACTCAGTTCTTGGGAACTGCTTCAACCATCCTCCCAACAAAGATCAGGATTTAGAATCAGCCCCTGGATAGTAGGGAGCAGTGTGTGTCTAAACCTCGATCAAGGTCCATGCCTGACAATATAGACATTAGCAGCGAGAGCATAATCATGGTTCATTCAGTGTTTCTGTCTTTCATAATTTTATTTCTTGTTTGCTTCTAGGGTTATCATTGGTGCTCAGTGCCATCACTATGAATCACTGCCCCTGGAAGCTGCTTCGTCCGTTCCATCTCCCTTTTTCCCTTCTTTTCTTTCTTTCTCTCTCTCTCTCTCTCTCTCTCTCTCTCTCTCTCTTTCCTTCTTGTTTACATTTATTCTATAGGACAGAACACCTGGGGCCCTGATTCACCATTTGTGAAGCATCCCTGATGTAGGTGGGGAGTGGGAGAACCTGGTTCCTTGTGTGGGTGCTTGAGCATAGTACTTTGTTCACTTAACTAGGTGCATCACCACCCAAATGCTCATTTAATGTTTCAAAGATCTCTGAGACTGTGGAGCTGACATCCCAGTCCCAGAAGGGATTAGCATTGCCTCCTGGTCTTTTCCCCACACAGGCTCAGAGACAGTGCCAAAGAGCTTCCAGGACACTGAGCTGACCCCTCTACTAGAACTGCCCTTGGCCAGAGCCTGCAAGAGGAAATTAGATCAGGCATATGATGGAGCTGATCTGAGAAAGCTGTGTCTAACACACACACACACACACACACACACACACACACACACACACACACACACACATGACTTAGAATACAGTACCTGAAGTTTTTTCTGTTTCTTGGTTTTTTTCTTTCTCCTCTCCTTCCTGACTGTGGGAAATAGTTTCAGTCTGAAGTACCTCTTCCTACATAAAAAGGAAACAGAAAGTTAGTATTTATGTAGTCAAAATGTTGTTCGTACCATTTCTGAAAACCAGAATTCTCAGTTCTAGCTTATGGTGGTGCAGGGGATTGAATGAGGGACTTCGGTGTCTCAGGCATGAGACTCTCTTTGCATGACAACTTTGCTATTTCACCCACTCATCAAAATGCCTTCATGACTACATTATGAATAATGAAATAATTTAACCCATTATAGAAACGAAAGCACAAATCAAACAGATTTTGTGGTTGATGCTCTCTGAATGATTTTCCCACTCAGGTTGGCCTATTTCAGACAGAATGAACAATAGCAAAATTTCCTTCAATGTGGTAAAGGAAGGTCTTGTACCTGGAAACAGATATGGAAAAGCAGTGGACTGTCAGTGAGCTGTTTTGATGGCCCCAACTTACTCCATTTCAGTCTATGTGTAGAAAATAATAAGTCTAGTGGTCTAGTTCAGGATTTGGTCTAGTTTATAAAGCATTGGATTCTCAAGCATGAGATCCTGAGTTCGATCTCTATCAGCACATTTACCAGAGTGATGTCTAGTTCTTTCTCTCCTATCTTTCTCATAATTAATATGATATGATATGATATGACAGAATATAATGAATGAATTTAAAAGATGCCAGCAAAGCAGAACATTGCTGAAACTCCTCCAGGGAGCCTTGCGAAAACAGAATGCTCCATTCTGTTAACCCCTTCTGCTCTGGGCTAAGGAGTGCTGAACCAGTATTCAGGGGTGAAGGAGAGAGTTCAGTGGTTATGCAAAGAGACTCCTGCCTGAGGCTCTAAGTCCCATATTCAAACCTCCCTGGCCAACACCACCATAAGCCAAAGCTGAGAAATTCTCTGGTAAAAATAAATAAATAAATAAATAAATAAATAAATAAATAGGAAAGAATGAAAGAAAGTATAGAAGGCTTCACAGCAGCTCAGACTATTGCTCATTACGAGCAAACAAGTGAGGCGAGGGGTTCCAAAGCTGTCTTGGGTCTTCCTAGTGAGACTTTGATGCTGTAAATGGCTCTGGATAGGCTTCAGGTCATTTTATTATTCTTTGTCATCCCCAAGGCCAAGGTTTCCTACAGGAGTAATGACACAACTCTCAAGTCTTTCTCTTTTTCAGGTAACTCCAGGGTAGAGGAGCACTGGGGCTTCTTCCATTTCCATGGCACTCCCTTGTGATGCCCTGACTTGAACCGAAGCTGTGAGAATCCCCTACTCAGTGAGCCAGCTCTCTGCCCCAGGCCACACATTTTCTTTCTTTTTCTTTTTTATATAAAAAAGTATACTACTTTGGTATGTGCAGTGCTGGGGATTGAATTGGGAGCCTCAGGATTTCCAAGGCTGTATGTCTGCCATAAATGAACAGCTTTCCGTACTCTGCATCTTTTATAGTAACATCTGACTAATGGATTCTTGTGCACCAACGTTTTACTTTTGAAATAACAAGGTGCCAGGCCCCTTTCTGATTCAAAGCAGCCCGTTCTGAAGTTTAAGAGTCTGTGTCTTTGGGACAAATTGCTGCAATTGCTGCAGGGCTTGGGGGCATGAAACACAGAGTGGGAATGGTGTGGATTATACCTATGACGGATAATTTTATAAGTCACCATTAGTTGTTGAAAGAAAAAACTAAGACAGCTCTTCTTTTCCTTTACCAGATAAGATATTAATTTAGCATAATGGTTATGCTAAACACTTTCATTCCTGAACCACCAAGCCCCAAATTCAGTCCTTTTTAACACCATGAGACAGCTGAGAAGTGCTCTTGTGTCTCTGTGTTAATTTCTCTCAGTTACTTTCTCACTGCATCTCTGTTTCTCACTTTGTCTCATGCCTCCAGAGAAGATAGACAGGGAAATAGACAGAGAGACACCTGAAGCACTGCTTTACCATTTTCAAAGCTTTCTCCCGTGCAGGTGGGGGCTGGGAGCTCATACCCGGGTCCTTGTGTACTGTATAATGTGCACTCAACCAGGTCACCACCACCAGCCCCATAGTTTTATATCTTTTATGTTGTCTACAGTATGAAAGTTCTCAGCTACTGTGTCTTTTATAATTCTTTCTTAAACTCCCTCTCTTTCTTTTTTTGGTAAGCCAATGCTGCATATATTATTTCGTTAAAGCCATCTCATATGTTTGTTTTTGTTTTCAATATCTTTTAATGTCTACTTGACATCTTTTACACTGCTTTCTTAGTTTTCTCACATTCAACCTCAATCTGGCTACTTCTCATCTCTGTGTTCTCTATTTTGTTAAACTCTTCTAATATTGCATTAGCTTTGTTAGCCAGTTGTGCCTCTAGCTCAGCTATTTCAGATTTCAGCTCTCTGAATACCTTGAGATAGTTAGTGTTTACTTTCATAGTCTCATTTGCTCTTTACTCATTTATGATGGCTTTACTTGCAATGCCTACTAACTTCTGTGACTAATACGTCAACTAGTGTTTGGATGTGGTTCTCATTCTCATGTGTTTCTTTCTATCTTTGGGAGACATTTAGCTGGGCTCTTGTTCTGGTTCATTTCTCCAATCACTGTTCTTGGTTTAAACATTGCCTATAATGTACTGTAAGGGCTCTCTGCAAGTGCTTTCAATCCACTCCTGATTGGGCTGACTTGTGTGAAGTAAGGTACTTAATCACTTCACAATTGTGGAAACTAACATTTATTTCAGTGTTATCTCAATCCCTTCACTGAAGCACAGAGGGCTCTTAAATCCTCTTAAGTTCCTTTTGTTCTCTGTAGGCTATGTGAGCCTGAGGGCTTCTTAACTCTAAGTAGGGTTTTTAGCTTAATAGCCCACAACTAACCGAGAGATAAAATAGGGTGTGGGAGAGATAGCATGGTGGTTATGCAAAGAGACTCTCACGCCCTGAGGGTCCAAATCCCCATGCCCAGTTTAGCTACTCTGATAGCAGCTAGAGTCAGGGCAGGCAGCACACCTTGGCCCTGAGAGTTTCAAAAAAGTCTTCTTTGTACTCTGTGGGTTCTGAGCAGTTATTCAGTGTGTCTCCGAGTTCAATGTGGAATCCTTCTACTATACAGCCCCACTTCCAGACCACTGCGAGTGTATATCTTCTGCTTAGTTTCCTTGTCCCTTCCCTTCTCCTGCTGTCAGCACAGGGGATCCTGGCTGTTACTCCAGCCTCCAAGGGGCAATGGCAGTGGAGATTAACAGGTCCATATGGTGAAACTTAGGGGATCCTCTTCTCTCTTCAACAGTATTTTTGTTGGTAAATCTCAAACTGGAGGTGGCACCAACTAGTAAGTTTTTGGAGTGTTACTAGTCACTCCCAAGAAGATACAGGCTTTTATCCTCTGGAATAACAGGTAGCCCCTTTCTGTCCATGACTCACACATTTGCATTTACTTGTGACTTGGTGAGTTCAATATGCTAATGTTAATAGCATCTGAATACATGAATATAGTCTTCTAAACTGAAGATTTAAATGTATGCTCAAGATGCCCAAGAATTTTCCCTGATTTATTGCTTCCAGAAAAACCAACGAAGGGCACCTAAAGAGATATGTGCATTGGACAACATCAGACATACAAGCTTAAACTTCCACTTTGAACTTCATCTCTCTATCACACCATTGTTTTGTCTTCTGATTTTCTTCTGTGCATATTGGAAGGAGATGATGTCTTCATTTCACAGCACAAAAGATCAGAGCTTTGAGCAACCTACCAGTAGTCTTCCACTGATATGGTTCACAAACATAAGCATAACCCAAGTTTTAATCCCTGGAGATTTCATTTAACTTCCCTAATATTTACAGGTAGGGTGGCATCTTTTTACACTGTGCTTGGAATATTTATTGAAAATGACAGAATTCCCTGGGTACCCACACTTGTATGACTACACATACACTGAGAAACCATTATCCTAAGGGGCTGAAATAATGGACTGTGTTAATAACACTCGTGTGAGTGTGAGATCTGTTTGCTAAACACACTCACCCAGCCTGGGCCCTGTTGAATCTGATTGCTGGCAGGTGTAAGATGTTGCTTGAATGTGCACTGTGGCTGTAGAAGGTGGGAAGTTGTCTGTGGTTGACAATTCAACCCACTGAGTTTTCTATGATTAGACTTTATACATGTGGACAAAGTCTATGTCTCTCAACAAAACTGCATGATTCTGTCAGCTCTGACCTCACTTTTCAGAGACCTCAAAGTTCTATTCAGATATCCTGTAACTCTACCAGTCTCTCCTGACTTGTGAAGAAATCAAATTTCTGTTCTAAGGAAAATAATCCAATAGATTTCACCTCATGAGTCACCCAGCTTCATCCCAAAACCTTCATTAGATGACCACACTCTTACAGCATCCTCTTTGTGCCATAGTCTGCATGTTGCAGTGTGCTGTCCCAGTGTCATTTCTAGATGATACCTGCCTTATTCACTGGGTTGAGGGCAGGAAGAGCTGCAGCAGTAGAGTACAGGACTTACATAGTGAGTCCCCCGTTTTCATCCCTGGCACTACCCAATGCTAGACTTGATGTGGCTCACTGTGGGGAGTGTTTCCTCGAGGATGTCAAACTTTGATGCCTGAGTTGCACAGCAGATGTCATCGGCGTAGATGAACTTCCTTGAAGAAGTTTCTGGGAGGTCATTGATGTAAATATTAAATAGCATAGGAGCCAGAACGGAGCCCTGGGGGAGGCCACTTGAGACAAGTCTCCATCTGCTAGACTTGTCACCCAGATGCACCTGGAATCTTCTGTTTTGGAGAAGAAACGATATAGTGTTGGCCACCCATGGAGGCAAGCATCTTGAGATCTTGACACGGTGCCATAACGTGTCATAGGCTGCTGTGAGATCAACAAAGACGGCACCCGTCTTTAAATTCTTCTGGAATCCATTTTCAATGTAAGTTGAGAGGGCCAGGGCTTGTTCGCAGGTAGATCTTCCTGGGCGGAAACCAGCTTGGGTGGGTGATAGGAATTTCTCTGTAAGATGAGAAATACGTGACACAAGCAGCCTCTCAAGGAGTTTGTAACACACGGAGAGGAGAGAAATTGGTCTATAGCTGGCGGCCAGTGTTGGGTCTTTCTTTGGTTTCAAAACCACTATTACCTTCGCACGACGCCAAACTTTGGGCATAGACTCAGATTCCAAGATGTGGGACAGGAATGAAGCGAGCCACTTCTTTGCTGCGGGACCCAGGTTAAGAATGAGTCCTGGGGTGATGTTATCATAGCCAGCAGCTGTTCCCGGTTTAACCCTCTTCAAAACGTCTTCCAGTTCAGACAGTGTAAAGGGAGAGAGTTTTGGAGATGGACAAGATAACCAGAAGTGGGATGACCACTCGTGGGAAATTTCTCTTTTCCAGACTGGGTCGATCTTAGCACGGCCAACTTGAGTTAGGTGACTGGCCACTGAGTTTGGAGATATGGGAGGATGGGAGATGGGAGGGGGTTGGCTACCGGCACCCAGTCTGTGAAGAAGCTTCCAGGCCTTCCTACTTGAGTGGGTGAAATTCAGACTTTCCGTGAGTTGTTGCCAGCAGGCTTGGCATGCTGCATCCAGGGAGGCAATGAGATGGTCAGCCACATCTGGGTCACCCGACTCATCATACTGCTTTAGTAGTTGCTCGCATTCACGAAAGACATGTCTCTGATATCTGATTACTGTAAAAAATGGCGACTAATCCCTAGCACTGCAAAAACGGTATCATCTGTTTTCCATCTACACCATGCCTCGGCCTCGCGTGAGCTTAATGTGCAGCTTGGCGATACGAGAATCCGGCATGAAGCCCAGCCAGTCTATCTTGGCGTTACTCTCGATCGCACCCTGTCATTTCACAAACATCTCATAAAAACTGCAGCAAAGGTGGGCGTGAGGAATAACATCATTGCAAGACTGGCCAGCTCCATATGGGGCACGAGTGCTTCCACACTACGATCATCATCTCTGGCATTATGCTATTCCACTGCAGAATACTGTGCCCCAGTATGGTTCCGTAGCCCCCATGTCCACTTGGTCGATTCCAAATTATATTCCTCCATGAGGATAATTTCTGGAACCATCCGTTCCACCCCGGTTCCATGGCTGCCAGTTATTAGCAACATAGCCCCGCCAGATATTCGTCGGGATGCGGCATCATCTAAGTTCATTTCCCACGTCTACGCTCGACCGGACCTGCCAATATACGCGGATATCTTCATCCACCCTGTCCAACGCTTGACGTCTCGTCACCCAATCTGATCCCCTACGCCTACACTGAACTTCTCTGTTCCAGACTCTTGGAAACAGAGTTGGCAGTCAGCTGAGGTCAAGAACAAACACCTCATCACAGACCCCTGCAAGCGTCAACCTGACTTTGACCTAGCATGTTATGATTGGGCCCTCCTCAATCGCTATCAAACGGGCCATGGCCAGTGCGCCACTATGTTCCATCGCTGGGGGGCCAGAGATGACCCGAACTGCCCCTGCGGCTACAGACAGACTATGACCCACATAGTCAACGACTGCCACCTCTCCAGATTGAAAGGAGGTCTCGAAACTTTACATCAGGCTCAACCTGACACTGTTGACTGGCTACGGAAGAAGGGCAAACGCTAGAAGAACTGTGGGGAGAGTGAATTTTGGGTCATCTGATTTGTTTGTTTGTTTTCTGTATAGATGCCCTACATCAGGGCCTCCTGGGACTTGCTTATCTGGAACCAGCAATGCTCCCACACACAGCCTCGTTTTCTGTAGGACCCTGTATTTCCCTTCCCCCAGAAGAACTCAATGGCTTCCTGTCATATTCTCCTAACTGAGGAATCCTCCATGATGCCTCCCTCAAGCCTGAAGTACCCTTTCTGTAGTCTTCAATGGCTCCATGAAAGACCCCCTCTCTGCAGCACCTCTCTTAGGACCCACTGTTACATTCTAGGGCCCCCTAATCTCCTCAGGACCCTGAAGAGCACTCCTCAGGACCCTATATGTCTCCTTAGAACTCCTTACTCCTCATCCAGCAGAGTACCCTTATGCTCTCTCTGCTCAGTCCCCCATGTGCCTCTTTAGGACTCTCTAACCACCTCATGATATTCTTGTGCCCAACCCCTGAGGACTTCAAGGTGCCCACTTAGTGTCTCCTGATGCTCCTACCTCCATCCCCCATACCCCATAAGTTCTCTCTCCTCAGAACCCTAACAATTTCCTTATGGATCTCCTTTTGCACCCGCTTAGGAGACCATGTCTGCCCCTTAGCTCCCTTAGTCCCCATGAAGACCCCCTATAACCATTAGAGCCCCATGCTTTGTCAACAAAGCTCCCATTCTCCTTCAGAACACCTTCATGTCTCCCTTAAGTACTCTCCAGTTGTTCCCCTCAAGACCCCCATACCTCACCTCAGAACCCCTCTGGTCTCCTTCACAGTACCCAAGCACCCTCAGATCCCAACATATCTCCCACCCAGGACCCCTCATGTGTTCCTGAGAACCGAAATGTCTCCTCCTCAGAACCACCCATTTCACCTCCTCAATGTCTCCCACTTCCCATTAGAACACCCCTCATCTACACGAAGGAGCCCTGAGTCTCCCCACTCAGGACCCCTGGCCTCCCTCCAGGGCTGAATTCTCGTAGAAGGTGGACCTGACCTGCCGGAACTGTGAGCTATGACCAGGACAGCGGCACAGAGGTGTTCCCCAGAACACCTATGCCCCGGACAGTCCCTGCAGACCACAGAGTGACAAGGACCCCATATGAGGAGAGAATCCCAGGACATTCAAGGGCCCCAGGGTGATGACCCCGTGCAGGACAGGCAGAGGATGCTGTGAGGACACTGAAGCAAACCTGGACCTCCAGGAAAGGAGAGTCGGCAACTGATGCTGGGGCCAGTGTGGGAATCAGGGGAGTCCCCCCTACCTTGGGCTCTGGTGGGGTCTGTGTCACGTGACAAGGGCCCGGGCTCTGCCCAGACGCCATGTCTCTTCCAGGTTCTGACTGGAATTAGCCTGCGCTCCATATCCCATGACCCGCGCTACTGGCAGGGCACTGCCTTGGCCCTGAGGTTCTTCTGGGGATGCAGCTGCTCACAGGCCCCTCACCTCACTGCACCTGTGCTGTGCAGGTCCGATTGCCCAAAGCCCCACAGCTCTCACAGCTCTTCTTTGTGTTTCCTTCTCCACATTTTATTAGCAGGTCCATGGTGGTTTACAGGAGGAGAAGATGGCGGATTCCAGCTCCACATCACCCACCAACCAAGTCCACAGCAGCCACCCTCAGGCAGCCGCCATGGTTCTCAGAGTTTTGACAACAATTTGCTCTTTCTTTGTTGACTCATTTATGCAAGTTCATGTGCTCCAGTTGTCCAGATGCCAAACACACCTGAAGTGAAACCATATTTAGCTTTGGAGCATATGTAACCTCTGCATCCTTTTGGGCATGAACTCACATTCTGTGGTCATGAATAGGAACATTCCAAGTTGCCCAATTTCCAGACTCTCTTCCTCAGGTGGTACATAGAGTTTGTTATCCAGCCACTTTTCAGAGGATGGAACATTCTCTACCACATTGAGGGAAAGGTTGTATGGTTGCCCACAAATGGGTCTACTGTGTTGTTCCTGATGGACACAACAAGTGACTATAGAGAAAGTGATCTATTCGAGGTCTAGGCTCCACATGTCTGTGTGGGAATCTCAGGACTCCCTGACTAGGGCCCCAGAAGATGGAGTGGCCTGAGAGTGACTAAAGAGTAGATGAAAGAGTTCTTACAGGCTCTGCCTCCCTCTCCACACATCTGCTTCAGCATACAGAACTCCCATTTCTCTTCTTGCAATGGCAAAAGCTGTGGCAGTTGGGTAAAGGAGCCAGTAGCTTCAAAATGAAGTGCTGGGTTGTGAAGCATGAGGTCTCAAGTTCTGTCACCAGCATTACACGTGCCAGAGCAATGCTCTCATTCTTTCTCTCTTCACTCATTGAAAAAGTTTTATTTTTCACTAGAGGATTTATGGCCCATTTATGCAGAGAAAAACAAATATTCATTTCTGACAACCTAATATTCATGAATGGGGAAGATAGCATAATGGTTATGCAAAATACTTTCATGCCTGAGGTTACAAAGTCCCAGATTCAATCCTCCACACAGCTATAAACCAGAGATGAAGAGTGAGTGCTCCAGTCTCTCTCTGCCTGATACAATTACAACAAAGAAAATAGATTTATTTATTTGTCATTTATTTAAAGAAATAAAAGATAAAAGCTATGTTCCCCTACCCCTCACCCATCTTAATCTCTTCTGTCCATTTAAGTCTTTCAGACAGGCTAACATCCTATCTGCACACACTGGACCACCTCATCATACTTCCGATGCCTGGACTCTTCCCCAAACCTGCGTATCAGACTATCTTCACAGGTCACACATAGCCCAAGGAATTTCCTGTCCATGTGATTCTAACATATGATGGAGTATGGTAGCCTTTTGGAGCAATATTGCCATTGGAAAATTGAATTTCTCAACCTAATTCCCTGAGAGAGGCCCTACCAATTAGTAGTAAAGTTAACCCTAAATTTAGAGTATTTTATTTGTTCAAACAATCCGATCTGGATTGGTGGGATTGAGAGACTCCTAAAAATTCAGATCCCATACAGTTGATTTCAGATAATCACAGATAGGATCGTTAGGGTGGGTCTTAGGGAATCACACCCTAGGCCTTTATAAGTTCTGAGTTGGGTCTCACATACTGCTAGAAGCAGACAGGAGCAGACACATCTGTGCACTCTGTGACCTCCAGGCCTCCTGCCCATATCAGAGCAGAGGCAGTGTGGAATCTCTGCACATTTGGACCAGGCCTCATCCCTACACTCCAGAGCCTCCAGAACTCCAGACCTCCAGCAGAGCAGAGAAAGTTAATACTCTCTGTTGACCTAGGAGTAGACCCTGTAAGAAGACAGACAACTCAAATAAGAATGACGGTGAGTTAGCAGGAGCCTTCCCTATTTGTTTGTGGGAAGATTCTTTTTTCTTCATTAAAAAATGTGTATTGGGTAGGTAGCATAGGATTAGGAAACAGTCACTCTAACCTGATTTTGCAAAGTACAATGATCAATCCCACAAAGCTGAAAAAAATCCCGATTAAAAAAAAAAGAAAGAAAAAAGAAAAGTTATTGGGAAAAGTGTCTGATGCTCTGGGAGGTGTTTAATGTATAAAGGGTTGGACCCTCAAGCATGAGGCCCTGATTTTTAGACCCTGCAACTCATAGGCCTATCACGTTTTGTTCTCTTTCCTTCTAATTGTCATTAATAAATAAACCTTTTTATTTAAGCTAGAGAGATATCTCATTGTGTAGCATAGCGCTTGAAAGACATCAAGTACTAGAATATCTCCCCACTCTTTGTCTCTCTCTCTCACTCTTCATCTCACCAAATGAGGAAAAGTATAGCCTGGGATATTAAAAATGTTCTTGGAAAGGGTATCAGTGAGTTAATTCCCATGGCGTGAAGTGCAAAGACCCGCTCAGGATCCTAGTTTGAGCCCTTGATGCCCCCCAGCAGTGGGTGTCACTTAATAAGTGGAAAAGCAGATGCTTATCTTTCTTTTCCCTGTCATTTTCTCTGTGTCCTTTCCAATAAGAAAAGGGATAACAACAATAAACAATGAAGGCAACAACAGGGAAAATATAGCCTCCAAGGCCTGTGCATTCATAGTGTAGGTACTGAGCTCCAGCAATCACGAAAGAGAATAAGAAAAAAAATAGTCCTGGCACCAGACAAAAAAAAAACCAACAGTAACCAAATAATCATTGAAGGGATTAGCTTCGTTGGCAGACATACAGCCTTGGAAATCCTGATGATCCCAATTCAATCGCCAGCACTGCACATACCAAAGTAGTATACTTTTTTATATAAAAAAGAAAAAGAAAGAAAATGTGTGGCCTGGGGCAGAGAGCTGGCTCACTGAGTAGGGCATTCTCACAGCTTAGGTTCAAGTCAAGGCATCACTGGGGAGTGCCATGAAAATGGAAGAAGCCCCAGTGCTCCTCTACCCTGGAGTTACCTGAAAAAGAGAAAGGCTTGAGAGTTGTGTCATTACTCCTGTAGGAGACCTTGGCCTTGGAGATGACAAAGAAAAATAAAATGACCTGAAGCCTATCCAGAGCCATTTACAGCATCAAAGTCTCACTAGGAAGACCCAAGACAGCTTTGGAGCCCCTCGCCTCACTTGTTTGCTCTTAATGAGCAGTAGTCTGAGCTGCTTTGAAGCCTTCTATACTTTCTTTCATTCTTTCCTATTTATTTATTTATTTATTTTTACCAGAGTGTTGCTCAGCTTTGGCTTATGGTGCTGTTGGCCAGGGAGGTTTGAATATGGGACTTAGAGCCTCAGGCAGGAGTCTCTTTGCATAACCACTGAACTCTCTCCTTCACCCCTGAATACTGGTTCAGCACTCCTTAGCCCAGAGCACAAGGGATTAACAGAATGGAGCATTCTGTTTTTACAAGGCTCCATGGAGGATTTTAAGCAATGTTCTGCTTTGCTGGCATCTTTTAAATTCATTCATTATATTCTGTCATATCATATCATATCATATCATATTAATTATGAGAAAGATAGGAGAGAAAGAACTAGACATCACTCTGGTAAATGTGCTGATAGAGATCGAACTCAGGATCTCATGCTTGAGAATCCAATGCTTTATAACTAGACCAAATCCTGAACTAGACCACTAGACTTATTATTTTCTACACATAGACTGCAATGGAGTCAGTTGGGGCCATCAAAACAGCTCACTGACAGTCCACTGCATTTCCATATCTGTTTCCAGGTACAAGACCTTCCTTTACCACATTGAAGGAAATTTTGCTCTTGTTCATTCTGCCTGAAATAGGCCAACCTGAGTGGGAAAATCGTTCAGAGAGCATCAACCACAAAATCTGTTTGATTTGTGCTTTCGTTTCTATAATGGGTTAAATTATTTCATTATTCATAATGCAGTCATGAAGGCATTTTGATGAGTGGGTGAAATAGCAAAGTTGTAATGCAAAGAGAGTCTCATGCCTGAGACACCAAAGTCCCTCATTCAACCCCCTGCACCACCATAAGCTAGAACTGAGGAGAATTCTGGTTTTCAGAAATGGTACGAACAACCTTTTGACTACATAAATACTAACTTTCTGTTTCCTTTTTTTTGTAGGAAGAGGTACTTCAGACTGAAACTATTTCCCACAGTCAGGAAGGAGAGGAGAAAGAAAAAACCCAAGAAACAGAAAAGACTTCAGGTACTGTGTTCTAAGTCATATGTGTGTGTGTGTGTGTGTATGTGCGTGTGTGTGAGTGTGTGTGTGTTAGACACAGCTTTCTCAGATCAGCTCCATCATATGCCTGATCTAATTTCCTCTTGCAGGCTTTGGCCATGGCAGTTCTAGTAGAGGGGTCAGCTCAGTGTCCTGGAAGCTCTTTGGCACTGTCTCTGAGCCTGTGTGGGGAAAAGACCAGGAGGCAGTGCCAATCCCTTCTGGGACTGGGATGTCAGCTCCACAGTCTCAGAGATCTTTGAAACATTAAATGAGCATTTGGGTGGTGATGCACCTAGTTAAGTGAACAAAGTACTATGCTCAAGCAACCACACAAGGAACCAGGCTCTCCCACCCCCACCTACATGAGGGATGCTTCACAAATGGTGAATCAGGGCCCCAGGTGTTCTGTCCTATAGAATAAATGTAAACAAGAAAGAAAGAAAGAAAAGAAGGAAAAAGGGAGATGGAAAGAACGAAGCAGCTTCCAGGGGCAGTGATTCATAGTGATGGCACTGAGCACCAATGATAACCCTAGAAGCAAACAAGAAAGAAAATGATCAAAGACAGAATCATTGAATGAACCATGATTATGCTCTCGCTGCTAATGTCTATATTGTCAGGCATGGACCTTGATCGAGGTTTAGACACACACTGCTCCCTACTATCCAGGGGCTGATTCTAAATCCTGACCTTTGTTGGGAGGATGGTTGAAGCAGTTCCCAAGAACTGAGTGAAGGCAGGTCTGGGCTTGAGTGTTGAAAGAGGGGCTCTGAGGAACCTCGCAGACAAAGGTGCACTGAGTGATGTGGAGTCATCCCAATTTCTCCATCCTTTCAGGTGCCTCCCCCAGTACAGGGAATATTGTTCCAACTTGGAGTCAAGCTGAGATCAGGATTTTCCTGGAAGAATGGGAGTCCCTCAAAATGCAAGGGCATCTGAAGAACAAGACTGCAGCCCCAGTCATTTCCCAGGGACTGGGTATTAAGGGCATCATGAAGAGCAAAAGAGAGTGTTTTCTCATGTTGGAGAACATGGCTGATATGTATTGGACTGTCAAGAATGCCAACAAGAAGCCAAGGAGCCAGCCCTTACCCTGTCCATTTGGAGATGTCCTGAAAAGGATCTTGGAATACAGAAGAGAGGAGGAGCCCTCAGGTGTGTGCCTTCTCTGCCTTAGATGGCCTTGAGGGAGGGATTGCATCCAGCCAGGCTCACATACTCCCTGCGGAGCTCAGAGCTGGGAGCTAACCTGCCCACAACTTCCCTCTGCATCAGCAGAGAGAGCAAGATATTCTCAGGGCCTCCAGTTTCTTATTTGACTAAGGCCCTAGGACATATATTCCTGGACTGACTGAGTTGGATAGGACCCCTGGGTCCAGTGAGTTCAAGAGTTGGTGGGAGGGGGTGGGGAGTGATGTGCTCACGTATTTGCATGTTCCATTGATATCTCTCTCTCTCTCTCCCCCTCTCTCTAGATCCTCTCTGTGCAGAAGGTGTCACTGACTCCTCCTGATCTCCAGCCTCCTGAGTACCAGGTCATATATCCCTCTGATGGCCAGTTGTGGTCCCCACAATATGTGAGCAACCAGCTGTGGACCTCACACTATGTGGGTGGCCAGCTGGGGTTCCCACAAAATATGGATGCCCAGCAGTGTTACCCACACTATGTTCATGGCCAACTGTGTTTTCCACAAAATATGGGTGCCCAGCAGTGTCAACCACAATATGTGGATGGCCAGCTATGGTTCCCACAAATTATGGGTGCTGAGCAGTGTTCACCACAATATGTGGATGGCCAACTGTGGTTTCCGCAAAATATGTGTGCCCAGCAGTGTCCACCACAATATGTGGATGGCCAGGTGTGGTTCCCACAAAATGTGGGTGCCCAACCATGGCATCCGCAATTTGGAATGTGCACAGGAGTTCACGTACCCTCATGGAAGCCCCAGGAAGTGGCTCCAACAAGCCAACACTTGGTTCCTCCCATCCTCTTGACTTACACTGATGCCCAGCGGTCATCCTCTACTGACACTAACATAGATACAAATGAAAGCATCAACATCTAGGGAAGATTGTTCTATGGACCAAGCACTGGACTTACATGCCATGTATCAGTGTGGCTCTGGCTTGTCTCTTTCTGTGTCATTGGAAACTCTTCTCTGGAACATGGACTGCGTTTGGTATATTACACTAACGTAATGTATTTTGTTGGGGTTTAGCATGAGTCTAGAGGTGGGGGCTTTCAGGTCCTGGTGCAGGATGCTGGAGGACCGAAGTTCAGTGGGAGAATATTTTACAGAAAACTGACAGTTTACACATTTGACAACAACTGTATTTTCTTTTCAATGTTAACTAGTAATTTCCCCAATAAAGAAATTAATCAGTCTAAAACATAACAGAGAGACAATTTCCATTTATGTTTGTACAACCACAGTGATTGTATTGCTACTCAGTCGTGGCTTCTTCCTTTCCGAGGACAAGGGAAATGGTGAAGCAATATTTGCCTTTTTTCTCTCTCCCAAGAAAAGCAAAATAAAACATTGGAACTGGAATCTTTGTTAGCAATACTGCACCACTGTGAGCGTCTGGGTTCACTTGCCACTACTGCAATGAGAAAAAGTACAATACCAGCAGCCAGGGACACAGCTCAAGCACAGACCAAATCTTTATTGATGAGCGGGGATGCAGTGCAATCAATCAATCAGTCTCTCTTCATTATAAAATCTTGTCCTTTATGTCTCCTGAGGCGGAAGTGTCAGAAAAAGGTTCAACGTAGGATAGTGGGTGGGGAGAAGGAAAAAAATGCGTGAACTAGTGGGGATTAAACGGGGGAAAACAGGATGTGACTAAGAGAGGGGGCGGTGTGGAAAGAGAGCATGAATCAGTGGGGATTAAACCAATGTGGGTCTCAAACAAAACAGTCATGTAAATAGAGCACAACGTTAAGCAATGCTAGCGAACCTAATGTGATGATCAAAACAGAAGGGGTCTTAGAAGAGAGAAGTAGAAGCAGACCAACATAGAAGAGAGCCAAAAGGCTGTACATGTGTTCTCAGAATGCATTCTCATCACCTTTAATAGAAATGGCATTTTCCAGTTTCATGGAAATATGCTCTGCTCCATTCTTCTCTCTCTTGCTCGGAGGGTGGACCTCAGTATTTCTGAGAAGGCTGACTCTTGGATCAAGCCTAAAGGGCACATTTAAGAAATACATTACATACTGGATGAATTTAATTTAATTTAATTTGGTATTTACAAAGTTTGGGCAAGTGTGACCTATGCAAAGCATTCTAACCTCGGGAAAACAGCACTAAAAAGAATCCAGATCATCGAGTTTAAACACCATCTAGTTTAAAAAAGCCCCACCCTTTTCAGGTGGGGAGGGGGGTGTGTCTTGGGATGCCAGGAGGAATTCTTATTCTTAATCCTTTGACAGGGGTAGTGAGACCAGGTGAAGTCCTTGATTTACAATCCAGGAGATAGGCAATCAATGTTTATTGCAATTAATCCACCAATACGACAGTGATCCATGGGTCTGCAAACCATCTGTGTTCTGCATCAATGATTACAGAGTTCAGGGACAGACAAATAACTCACTCGGATTGCTGTTCTTTGCCATGTGCATGACGCAGTTTCACGCCCTGTGTACTGAGGAAAGCTTTTGCTATGGTATCTGTTTTACTTTTTTTCTTATTCTTGTAAAAAAAAAAAAAACTTATGGCAGTGTGCGAGGGCAGGCATGTGTTGGAGTGACTTCTTCCAAGGCCAAGGTGGTAGTGGGCATGTGCGGTGACATCAGTGGCAACAGAGCGTGCGAGGTGAAAGCTGTTGTGTTCTGGTTCCTCTTTCACTTCCCAGGTGGGTGGAAGAGACCTAAACAGGACTGGTTGTGCTCCCCCTTCCATTCCCCGCCCCAGGTACCTCCTCAGTCCTCTCAAAACTTGTGCTAAATATACCAGCCCAGATATGGATTGTGGACAGCACAAGATTAAGTCCCAGCAGAAAAATTTTCAAAGCAAGTTGTACAAAAGAAGAAGGACATGATCACAAGACTGCAGCCAAAAATACCTTAATATCTTCCAGCACTCTCTGTAGGACACAAATGTCAGAACCTAAGACCTTCAAGGCACACTTTGAAATCAACAATCCTAAGACTCTACTTCCTCCAGAATTGGCTGATGGTCAGACATGAAATCATTTATGGATGAATTCATAACACCGTGAACTGAATTATCACTGGGAGTTCTCACAGTCTGTGCAACTTGTCGACTCATACAAGACACAAACCCTTTTTAATGCAACCCTTTTAGACAAATCACATTCTCAGTTATCCATCTGAGAATACCTACTGCAGAGAACCCCTATGAGTGGAAGAAGATTTGGAAATTTGTTTTGTTGTTGTTTATTTATAAAAGGAGACATTAGTCTAGGCTTTTGAGAGAGTCTGCATATCAAATACACACCCTATATATTAAAAAGACTCAGTCCGTGTTTTAAAAACTTCAAGACATACAATCAATATTTCCCCTCTCATATTAATTAACTAGTGATTTCTATGACTACACTTTACTAGGAGTGTACATAAACACCATTGTCACCACCAAAAGACAATGTAGCATCCCACCCCCCCCCCAGCCCCCATAGGTTCAGGAAGCTGCATGTCTACCCCTCACCACAGGGTTTTTACTTTGGTGCCCTACTTTCAATTTAGTCAGATCCTGCTTTTAGTTTCCCTTACAGATCTTCTTTCTCAACTTCAGAAGCAACCAAAGGCACAGCTATGTAGAAGATACAGGGTACTATACAGCAAACCCTAACAAAAGGGCTTTTCAAAGTTAACCCAATTACCAAATAATGTGATGATAACATTAACTATCCATTGTCATTTTGAAACCTAAGACTATTCTCTAAATCCATCCCAGGTGGTTCACTTTCTAACAAAGTCCCCAAACCTAAATATAGACCAGGTTCTGTAAGAGAGAGAGCATATGTTCACATGTATCCACAAAGTAGTGCAAAATATATACCTGAAAGCCAGAAGTACACTAGAGTTTGCAGTGAGTACCGCCCTAACACTTCCTCTCCACTAGTCCAACCTTTGGGTCCATGATTGCTCAACCATTTATTTAACTTTGTATGTTAACACTTTTGTCAGCCACCTGGTTCCAGATGCCATCAGGATGCCGGCCAGGCTTTCCTGGACTGAAGACCCCACCAATGTGTCCTGGAGCTCCACATCCCCAGAGACCCACACTACTAGGGAAAGAGAGGCAGACTGGGAGTATGGACCGTCCTGTCAATGTCCATGTTCAGCGGGGAAGCAATTGGAGAAGCCAGACCTTCCACATTCTGCAACCCACAAAGACCCTGGGTCCATGCTCACAGAGGGATAGCGAATGGGAAAGCTATCAGGAGAGGGGATGAGATATGGAGATTGAGTGGTGGGAACTGTGTGTAGTTGTACCTCTCCTACCCTATGGTTTTCTTAATTTATCCTTTCTTAAATAAATTTAAAAAAACGAGACATTATCAAATCCATAGGATAAGAGTGGTCAAACTCCATAGAATTCCCACAACCAGACTTCTGTATACCATCCCTTCCCATCATAGCTTTATCCCCCTGGGATTATGTACCCAGGGACTTTGTTGGATACAGAAGTGTGAAGGTCTGGATTCTGTAATTGCTTCCCCGCTGAACAAGGGCTTTGACTGGTTGATCTATACTGCAAGGCTGCCTCTCTCTTTCCCTAGTAGGTTGGATCTCTGGGGAAGTGGAGTTCCAGGACACATGTCAGGGTCATCTGTCCAGGGAATTCTCATTGGCATCATGCTAGCATCTGGAACCTGGTGGCTCAAAAGAGAATTAACATACAAAGCCAAACAAACTGTTGATCAGTCATGGGCCTAAAGCCTGGAATAGTTCAGAAGAAGTGTTGGGGGTACTCACTGCAGACTATTGTGTACTTTTGCTTTCAGATATATGTGTTGCCCTAGTTTATGGATACGTGTAAACATATGCTCTATCTCACAGGACCTGTCTATATCTAGGTTGTGGGACTTTGTTAGGACGTGAACCACCTGGAATGGAATTAGAGAATACTATGAAAGAAAAATCTCAACCAAGTAATGAAGTTGAAGGGTTGTCATTCCCCACCTGAAGTCTCTGGACAGAGTTTGAAGTGAAGCATGCTGAGGTAGTACTCACTGTGTTGACTAGTTTGGGATCGGCGGATGTAATATTATTTGGTATGAATTGAGAGAAGCATGCAGGAATATACGCCCCTTTCTAAGGATCCAGAACTGGGGGAAATATAGGCTTTGTAGTGGCAAGGTGAGGTTCCTGCTGTCTAAGGATTCAAGAAGACAATGGACAGTTACTGTTATCATCACATTATTTGGTAATTGTCTTAACTTCTAAAAATCCATTTGCAAGTATTTGCTGTATAATACCCAACAACACCATAACTTATATCCTTTGAAATAATTTGTATATATCTGTGCCACCCATTGCTTCTGTTCTCCGTGGTCAAGAATCTTGAGAGAGTCAACATATCAAAGACCCAGCCTATGTATTAAAAAGACTCAGTCTGTGCTTTACAAAGCCCAGCCATGCCAGAACTTGCAAGGCTCATGGGAATTGGTCTCTGACCGTGGCTCAGCTGTCCCCCCCATGTGCAAACCCACACCCCACTTCCACTCCATCAACCCTGAGCAGGCACCTCCCTGTAGGCTGTGGCAGTTGTGAGGCAGCTTGGGCAAGAAACCTTCAGATCCCCTGCTGCTACTTCTGGGCCCCATCACCTATCCTCCAGCCCTGCCTCCTCCTGGACTCTCTGGCAAAAGCCACAGTAGGGATTTCATGTTCCTGAGGGACCTTTCTGTCTTACACCGGTGGTGGCCATTTGCAGGGATCCACACACTCTTCAGCAGTAGCCTGGCACAGGAATCCCCCAATTCTTGTTCCTGACTCATACGCAGCAAGCCTTTTCCTCCATGCAACTGGCACCCTGATGGCAGCATGCCCAAGGAGCTCTTATCCACGTGGAACCAGGTGCCCCGCCTCTGGCAGTTCCACAGGCACTCAATGTCCATTTGTGACTTGGCGAGTTCCCAAAGTTGTCCTAGTCATGTTCTAGTGATGTCTTGTTGCATTCTCAGGTAAGCTTCTTTGCTATTCCTATGTGACTAGGGAGTGGTGAGTAACACAGCTGCTTCTACTTTGTAGCCACACCTCCAGAAATCTTACAAGTGTCTTTCTACCTTTCTCCATCCACTCTTCCCTTTAAATTTCTGTCTGTATCAGTAGGAAATAAGTAGATAGGTATAAACAAGCAAGTCCAGAATTCAACTAAATAAAAAAGAGGAAAGCCATGTGCCAACCTCCACAGCTATCTATGCACGGCCTTCCATGGGCCTCATCCTTGGAAGCATCACCCCAGAAGCACTGGATCCTCGAGTCTATAGAGCTGACTGGACTCAGAGTTTCTGGGTCCTCATTGCCCTTCTCCTAATGTCTGGTGTTACTGAGTCATCTACACACAATGGATCATGTACTGAATAAGTAACTTTTGTGTAAAACATTGTAAGCCTATGTAAAGGCAACATTTGAATCTTCTGGAATTCTCCTGAATTCTTGCATTCTCTAATGTTTGTCTAGAGTGATACTTATCATTTATTATAGGAAAGAAGTGTCGAAACCCTACCTAGCCATGGTACTTGATGCCCTGGCTAGGAAATTCAATTGAGAGATTTAGTGGCTGGTAACTGTCTGGCAGTTTACTGGTAGCGGCATGAACTCCAGTCTGTCTTACAAACAGAGTGTTTAAGGGAAGAGAGGAATCCCCTAAGACTCACCTAGTACAAATGTGAGTCTCCATTTCTCCTGCCCTCAGAGGCTGGAGCACCAGGTTGGAGGCCCTGTGCTAGCACCATGGGACAGGGAACTGACCTGGAAACTCAGGAGATCTACACCTTGGTGGCCTACTGGTAGTGCTATGTGGTGGAAACCTTTGCACATTGTTCTCCTCATGAGAACATAGTTAGTAGTTCTTCCAGAACCTACAGAATATAAACCGGAGTGTTTAGAAACTCACAGGGCCACCAATGTTGCGTGGCTTGGCAGAGAAGCTGAGTTGAGCCTGGAGCTTTGGATGCTTGGGGCGTGAGTCTCTTTCCCTAAACACAGTATTATCTCTCCCCAACCCTGCTTTATCTCTTGATCATGAGTGAGGGATTAAGCTATGTAGCCACTTATAGTTTAAAATTCCTCAGACTCCCTATGCCTACAGGGAAGAAAAAAAAAACAAAAGGGCTTCTGGGATTATTAAAATTAACTGAAAAAATATTATACATACGCAAACTATTGTATTTACTGTTGAATGTAAAACATTAATTCCCCAATAAAGAAATTTTTTTAAAAAATATGATGCAGGTGAAGGGTGTGTGCTACTGCCTGACAGCCACTGTTGACAGCACTGCCCTTTTGCAAAAGAGGAAGTGTCTTGCTTCAACTTCTTAAAAAAAGAGCCAGAAGAAACTGTGCCTTTGATCTATGAGCAGGAGGCAAAGAAGCATGGACTAAAAGTAGCATGCTAAAGGTTGTCAATCAATCCGTGTTCCAGAGGCTGCAAAGATGGGATTAAGAAAACTCTTAAGTCACTGATGTGATTACTATACATAATTCCAAAGAGGGTGTGGAGGGTGTGTGAAACCCAGCCTAGTCAACTCCTTTATAAGGAGGAGGAGGAGGAGGCTGGGATTTCAAAATCTCTAGGAGAACATAGGAACTCTGGGACCACTTGGCTGCCTCACCTCCAGCAAGGAAAGAGATCCAGTGTAACAATCTTTGATCAGAATCATTTAATGATGAAAAAGTGGAATACCAAGATGTTGGTGAGTAGTAGGAGTGTGTTTCCTGGGGAGATTGACTTTTTCTCAGCCATCAGTGGACTGGATAAAAATTCAGATAGTCATGAAGACATAGGCTCTACCACAGCTCTGATCTCTCCACACTGGGAAATCCTTTTAGGGTCTGATAGGTTTGGCTTGATATTCTGCACTCTGAGAAAGACTAGGAGATCCACCCTGAGAATTCTATGAGGAGGGATCACATTTGTGTTTTGAGAAATGAAGCACAATCTAGCATTTTCTCTCTTGAGACCCAGACTCTGAGACATTTCTGTGGTATTGCTTTTCAACTGCTGTGAGTAATGGGAACCAGCAAGGGCTTGCAAGCATACAGACCAATACCACTATCTGAAGACCCTGAGCTGAGGCATCAGACATTCACACACTCCTCTGAGCTCCTGCTGCCCAGGCTTGATCACTCTGGGTCACTTCCTCTCTCAGTCTTCTTCTTGTCGCTGCAGGGGTGACAGAAGGTGGCGCTCTGGTGGACTGTTTAAAAATTCCTAGGAGAGACAAACACATGCACAGGCAAATGCAACTCTATATGTCTAGATCAGTTTTGAATAATGCAGTATGATTTGCATATTCAGTTGTGAGGTGGTCGGTCTTTTAATTTATTATTTATTTTCTTTTTATTTATTTTAGAAAATGTCGGTGAGTTTTCAAATTACTTCCTCGCAGAATAACAGCATGAGAAAGGAACTCCGGGGACAGCAATATTATTCAGGTATTCATCTTCTATTTTCTGTATCATTTCCAGGAAGGTTTAAACATATAGTGAATATTCTAGGGGTCACTGTGTACCCTCAGTGCCCTGGGAGCTATCAGTCACTGCCCACATACCAGGGAACATGAGCATAGAGTATATAAGCCTCTTGTCCATGAGAGTGAGAAACCCCACATGGAGAGTCCTCCCAGAAAGGAGGAAGCACAAGTGAGCTCTCAATCAGGATCTCTGCAATGTCAGTCATGGAACTGGAGCAGAATCCAGACTGATATGCTTCCTCACTGTCCAGAGACTGTGTGTTGTAGGCAGGTGTCTAGCTGACGCTGAAGCCCTCACCTTCTCTGGTCAGGATCTCTTAGCTCTTCAGCACTGCAGATATTCTGCATTGGCCCAATGCGTCCAGGGAGGGGCTCAGAAAATGCTCTTGTTCATGTGACTGACGAAAATCTCTCCCTGTCCCCTCTACTTCCAGGGCATCCTCTTGTCTCCTGGACAGACCTGGAGATTCTGAGCCTCTGTTATGAGTGGGTATTGCTAGCCAATGAAGAACTGAGAAGCTGGCACTGGAAATAAGCCAAAACCATCAGCCAGTGGCTCAGGGGCAGAGGCATCCTGAAGAGTCACCAAGTGCAAATGTGAGTCTCCATTGCTACTGCCCTCAGAGACTGAAGCACCAGGTTGGAGGCCCTGAGCTGACACCACAGGGCAGGTAACTGACCTGGAAACTCAGGAGAAGATCTACACCTTGGTGTCCTACCAGTAGGGCTGTGTGATAGGATCCTTTCCACGCTATTCTCCTGATAAGAACATAGTGAATAGTTGTCCCAGAACCTACAGACTATAAACTGGAGTGTTGAGAAACTCACAAGACCAAGCGGTGCTGCCTGGCTTGGCAGAGAAGCTGAGTTGAGCCTGGAGCTTTGGATGCTTGGGGTGTGAGGGTGTCTTTGCATAAGTACTGTATTATCTCTCTCACAACCTGCTTTACCTCTTGGTCATAAGTGACAGATGAAGCTAAGAAGCCGACTTATAGTTTAAAAGCCATCAGGCTCCCATCACCTACAGGGAAGAAAAAGAACAAAAGGGCTTCTGGGATTCTTAATAGTTCCAGAAAGTGGAAGCTCAACGGTACACTCCTTAACAACTACTGGGTCAAAGAGGAAAGAAAGGAAGAAATCATTATCTTTCGAGAGTTCAGTGAAAATGAAGACACATGCTATCAAAGATTTTGGGACACAACTAAGGCAGTACTGAAAGGGAAGTTCTTAGTCATACAAGTACACATTAGCAACCAAGAAAAAGCACAAATAAACACCCTGATTGCACATCTTAAAGACCTAAAGAACAGCAAAGGAACCCTAAAACTTACAGAAGGACAGTAATCACTAAAGTTAGGGCAGAAATAAATGACACTGAAATAATAAAACCATACTAAAGATCAATGAAAGTAAATGTTGATTCTTCAAAATAGTGAACAAAATTAACAAACTTTTAGCCAGACTCACAAAAGAAAACAGGGAGATGACCAAAATAAATAGGATCAAAAATGAAAGAGGAGATATCACAACAGTCCTGGTTTTGATCTCCTGCTCTTCATGTGCTGAAGCAGAGATCTGCTCCCTCTTTTGCTCACTAAGTATATCTCTTGGAAATAAAATTATAGTTGGACAATATTCTTCAAAGTACAATATGCTAATGTTAATAGCATACAAATATATTAATATAGTCTTCTATACTAAAGACGTAAAAAAATCTTCAGAATGCTCAAGGAGTTTCCCTGATTTACTGATTTGAGAAGATCCAAAACAGGGCAGATAAAGAGATATGTGCATTGGAAAACATCAGTCTTACAAGCTTAAACTTCCAGTTTGATCTTAATCTCTGTACCACAACATTGTTTTGCCACCTGTTTTTCTTCTGAGCAAATTGGAAGGAAATGATGTCTACATTTCACAGCACAAAGAATCACAGCTGTGAGAAACATACCAATAGTCTTTCACTGATATGGTTCACAAACATAAGCAAAAGCAAACTTTTAATCCCTGGAGATTCTATTCAACTTCGCTAACACTTACATGTTGGAATGGCATCTTTTTACACTGTCTTTGGAATAGTTATTGAAAATGACAGAATGCCCTTGATACACACACTTGTATGACTACACACACACACTGAGAAACCATTGTCCTAAGGGGCTGAAATAATGGACTGTGTTAAAAACACTCGTGTGAGATCTGGTTGCTACACACCCTCACCCAGCCTGGGCCCTGTTAAATCTGATTGCTGGCAGGAGTAAGATGTTACTTGAATGTGCACTGGGGCTGTAGAAGGTAGGCATTTGCCTAAGTTTGACAATACAACCCACTGGGTTTTCTATGATTAAACTTTATACATGTAGACAAAGTCTAGTGTCTCTCAACAAAACGGCATGATTCTGTCAGCTTCAGCTTCACTTCTGAGAGATCTCAAAGTTCTGTTCAGATATCCAAAGCCCTACCAGTCATGAAGAAATCAAATTTCTGTTCTAAGAAAAGTGATCCCATAAATTTCACCTCATGAATCACCCATCTTTATCCCATAACCTTCATTAGATGACCACACTCTTACTGCATCCTCTTTGTGCCATGGTCTGCATGTTACAGTGTTCTGGCCCAGTGTCTCTTCTCGATGATGCCTGCCTTATTCAATGGGTTGAGGGCTGGGAGAGCTAAAGCAGTAGAGCACAAGAGTTACATGGTGAGCCCCCAAGTTTTATCCCTGGCAACACCCGCTGCTAGACTTGAGGGGGCTCAGGGTGCAGGGAGTGAATTTTGAGTCATCGGTTTTTTGTTTTTCTTTTATGCTGTATAGATGCCCTACAAAGGACCCCCTGTGCCTTGCCTATATGAACCCAGGAATTCCCCCACACTCAGCCTCGTTTTCTCTCAGGACCCAGCATTGCTCCCGCCCCACAAGAAAACTATGGATTCTGGTCATATCCTCCTACCTCAGGAATGCCAGCAATATAATCCCACAAGTCTCTATGGACGTTTTCTCCTTTTCACTTAAAATGCTAGGATGGAGAGAATTTCAGTGGGGAGAGGGGGACAGTTAAAGTGAATACGAAACATCTGCAGACCTGCTTCACTGGTAAATTTTCTCTGCAGGTGCCGGCACTCTTGTGAGTTGAGGTCCAGCTGGAAGGCAAACCGTCTGGTTCTCCCTCGCTCGTTCATGAGATGACATGAAAATAGAGACAAGAGAAACTGGGGAGAATGGAGGCACTCTCATTTAATGGCAGAAAAACGTGGGCTTAAATAGGAATTCAAACAAATAACATATTTCAAACATGTCAGGAATTACATATTTCTTAAAGGTCAGCTTGCCCCTATGATAGGGGGCTGGTATGACAGGAATTGATGAGACACATAAAGGTCAAGACAATTATTCTCCGTGATGCAAACAACTTAATTATCTAAAGGTATTTGAGAGAAATATAGGGGTTAAGTCAGCAGGGTGAGATAGGTTAAAGATAAACAGAGCATGGTAGGTATCAAAGATATAAGGAAATGAAGTTTGGTGCATCACTGACTGTTGTCAGAGAAGTGTGTGATGGAGTATGCCTTTTCTAGTGATCAAAAGTGAGGTGGTTGTGTGAACTCTGGGTGACTATGTGTGCTGGCAAATTGTGCAGCTGCATTCACATCTGCCATGTTGACCCATCAGTCTATTACTAGTTCCCGCGAGAGTTGGGACATTCTTGGAGCTCCTGTTCTGCCATGTTGTGCCCTCAGGACATTGTCCATTCCCTGTGATATTTGGAGTGCTTTGGTTACTCCTCCCCTCTCCCATTCTCACGAGAGATTTATTATCCTACCCTGGAGTGCTATGGTTACTCTTCCCCCATTCCATTCTAGTGAGAGCTACTCTCATAAAAGCCCTTCTTCCACACCCCTCTCTGGGCGGCTTCTTCACTTCAGTGTTTAGACGCAGGAAAGGTTACTGTGTGAGGCAGCCATTTTTGCTAGCACAACGTGGCCCAACCTGCTTCTCCAGAGAAGAAGTCTCCACGTGAGAGCCCTGTTGGGGAGCATGGAGAGGAGAGATCCACGGTCCCAGAGAAGCTGTGGCTACCAACTCAACTCTTGACCATCTAAACATTAGGTTCCCAGTCAAGCAACAGGCAAGCAGAAGAAGCACACAGAGCTCAATTGGTTTTTTTGACATTTTATTTGATCACATAGGGCTGGGCCCAGGGGGGGCCATAGCAGTCTAGAATGACAGTAGTGGCATAAAATGTCACAGCACCAAGCTATCAATACCCACTCATAACAGAAGCACAGAATCTCCTGGTCTGTCCAGGAGACAAGAGGGTGCCCTGGAAGGAGAGGGTAACAGGGAGCAATTAGCATCAGTCACATAAACAAGAGCATTTTCTGAGCCCCTCCTTGAACACATTATGCCGATGCAGGATATTTACAGTGCTGTAGAGCTCAGAGACCCTCACCAGAGAAGTTGAGGGATTCAGCCTCAACTATAGACCTGCCACCAACACACAGTCTCTGGACAGTGAGGAAGCATTTCAGTCTGTTCTCTGCTCCAGTTCCATGACTGACATTACAGAGATCCTGACTGAGAGCTCACTTGTGCTTCCTCCTTTCTGGGAGGACTCTACTTGTGGGGTCTCTCACTCTATGACCAAGAGGCTTATATAGTCTATGATCATGTCCCCAGGTATGTGGGCAGTGACTGATAGCTCCCAGGGCACTGAGGGTACACAGTGACCCCTGGCATATTCACTATATGTTTAAAACTTCCTGGAAAAGATACAGAATTTAGAAGATGAATACCTGAATAATATTGCTGTCCCCGGAGTTCCTTTCGCATGCTGTCATTATGTGAGGAAGTAATTTCAAAATGCATTGACATTTTCTAAAATTATGTAATTAAGTGATTAATTAATAGTAAAATAAAAGACCGACCATCTTTCAATTGAATATGCAAATCATACTGCATTCTTCAAAACTGATCTAGAACATATGGAGTCACATTTAACTGTGCATGTGTTTCTCTTTCCAAGGACTTTTAAAAGGATCCACCTAGATGTACAACAACAGATGTCCAACAACAGGCTGAGCAAGGTCTGGTCTCTATACACAATGGAATAATACTTATCTATTAATAATGGTGATTTCACCATTTTCAGCCCATCCTGGATGGAGCTTGAAGGAGTCACGTACATGAGGTAAGTCAGAAACAGAAGATGCATATGGGGTGGTCTCACTCATAGACAAAATTTGAAAAACAAGCACAGGAGAGACAACACTAAGCACACTTTGGACTGGAGTAAGCATATTGCACCAAAGTAAAAGTTTCAAAGGTGACTGGGAGAGGAGGGGGCAAATATAGGCTCTATAGTGGAGATGTGAGATTCCTGCTGTCTTACGGTTCAAAAAGACAATGGATAGTTAATCTTATCATCACATTATTTGGTAACTGGGTTAACTTTGAAAAGTCCTTTTGTTAGGGTTTGCTGTATAGTACCCAGTATCTTATAGCTGTGCCATTGGTTGCTTCTGAAGTTGAGAAAGAAGATCTGAAAGGGAAACTAAAAGCAGGATCTGACTAAATTGAAAGTGGGGCACTGCCGGGAGCCAAGGCCTTAGCTAAGACTCTCATATAGCTGGTGAGAGGGCATTCCGACCACTTGAACTGAGATTACCATTTAGCTCTTTGGAAAGTTGCTCACCCACCTCCCTCCCCCACTCCCTTAGCAGAACTTCCTCTTTTTGCTTATATTGTGGCTGCTAAATAAAATTTTCAGAGCTTGAGCAGACCTCCTGTCTTGCTCTCATTCTTCGTGTCTTTTGTCCTTTCCATTCTCTTGCCCCCTACCCTAGGTTTCTGTCGATAACCGTGCAGGCCGGGGCACCTGGCGCCCAACGTGGGAGTTTTTGGGTCTGGGGTCCGAGAGAACATCACTTCCCAGTGGTCTACCATGAAGCATAGGACCGCCACTTCAGAGAAGGAGTGAGTGAAGGTTCACTGCTCTAGCCCAGAGTGAGTGAAGATACGCATGGTGATCACCACAGATTCACCCCTCTGTGAAATTGATCCGTTTTGAGGTATGACAGAGCGATGCAATTATGGGACAAGCACTGAGTAAACATGATTTGTTGCATAAGGGCCTCAAAAAGTCCCTCAAGACACGAGGAGTAAAGGTTAAGAAAAAGGAACTCAAGAAGTTTTTTTATTTTGTGAGTGATATTTGTCCGTGGTTTCCATTAGAGGTGACTATTGATGAAAAAAGATGGGCCAGAGTAGGAAACTGTTTAAGAGATTTTTAGGAGACCTTTGGTCCAGAAAAGATTCCAGTCCAGGCTTTTTCTTATTGGAATTTAGTAAATGATATACTCAAAGTCCATAAACATTGCCCTGATGTACAGGGTGTCATGAGAGAGGGAGAAAAAAATCTTACAGCAACACTCCTGGCCACCTTCTGTTTGTGAGTCTGTCTCTATTCCCATGCCTGATTCAGGAGACCCCACCCCTGAGGCCTCTGCGATCAAAACGGCTCCTGCTAAGTTCCCTCCTGTTAAGATTTACCCCTCTTTGACAATCTTAAGACCCCCCCCAACAAAGATGGGCCTGATGATAGTCTTTCTCCTGAAGAGACCTTATCCCTTGATGAAGAGAGGCCAAATATCATAATCCTGACTGTCCACCCCTACGCTCTTCTTTGTCCAGACTGCCTCCCTACACCACCATCCCTCCATTTTGTGCTCCAGTCCTCGACTTGGCCCACATCACTGACTATACCACCAAGGCTAAAACTCAACTAGCACAAAAAACAGCTTCCCTTAGAAAATTAGTAGAAGAAAAACGAGAGCATTTGCAATTAGTTAAAGAATTGAGGGCTCTTGATTCGGCATTAACTTCCTTCTCTTTGCCGCCCACCTTGCCCAAGGTTAAAGGGAAAACAAAATCTCAAAAATCTGTCCTGGCCTTTCCCGTCACCAGGAGCAGATCTACTGTTACTCCAGATAGCACAAATAAGACCCATGCCTCCCCCTCCGAGGGAGAGGATAACTCCTCGAAAGGGGAAGACAATGAGGGGGCAGCTCGCTCTGACAACGGAACCTCCGATGATGAGAATGAAGTTTGGGGGGTTCAGAGAGTGAGGGAGACGCTATAAAAAATCAACAATATTGCCGTCTAGGGTTTAAACATGTAAAAGATCTGAAAATGGCAGTTACCATTTATGGCCGACGGCTCCTTTTACCTTATCCTTAATTGAAAATTTGAGTGAACGGTGGCTTGTACCCAATGATTGGTGTTTTCTAGCCTGTGCCACCATAACGGGGGTTGACTATATGATGTGGAAGACTGAATTTGCTGAAAACTGCAGGGAAATAGCTCTCCGTAATTCTGAAAGCAAGGCTTCAAAGAAATGGACCAGAGAAAAAACTCTTAGGAAGGAGTCCTTATGATACCAATGAAAGACAGGCCCAATTCCCCCCAGGTCTTCTGGCTCAGATTCAATGTGCGGGTCTCAAATCCTGGAAATGGGTCCCCCCTAAGGGGTCGGCAACCACTTCTCTTGGTAAGATTCGCAAAGATCCTGATGAGCCCTATAGTAGTTTTATCAGCCGACTTACTGATGCAGCTGAAAGGCTCATCGGCCAAGACGAAAAAGAAAGGGCCTTTGTTAAACATCTCGCATTTGAAAACGCAAACCCCACCTGTCATGCTGCCATACGCCCCTATCGCCGAGGTGCCCACCTTTTTGATTATATCAAACTATGCATGGGCATTGGGTCTGCCCATGCGATTGGACTGGCGATTGGACTGGCTATTGGCGTTGCCCTTAAAGACCTTACACAAGGTGGTCAGCCTAAGACTTGCTTTAATTGTAGACAGCCAGGACATTTCATCCAAGAATGCACATCCCTAAAAACAGCTCGCCCACCGCACACCACTCTATGCCCCCGATGCAAGCGAGGAAGGCACTGGGCCTCAGAGTGCTGCTGTCAGACAGATGCCCACTATAATACTCTCCCCCCAAAACAGGGAAACTTCCAGAGGGGCCAGCTCCTGACCCCAAACATGAGACAAATCCCTGGGGCTGTCAGGTTTGTCCCCCAAACGCCAACTCCTCAGACTCAGTATCCAATCTCCCCCGAGCCACCACAGGCAGCACAGGATTGGATCTCTGTTCCTCCACCAACACAAAATTAACACCCGAAATAGGAGTTCAGGTACATACTGGAGTTTTTGGGCCCCTACCTTCTGGTACTTTTGGACTCATTCTTGGCCATGCTAGCTCCACTCCCCAGGGTTTAAATGTCTCCCCAGGAATAACTGATAATGATTATACAGGAGAAATAAAAATTTTGGCCTCGTCCACTTCTGGTCCCCTAACCATAAAAACAGGACAGAGAATTGCTCAGCTGCTATTATTTCCCCATACTCATCCTAATCAAAACTTTTTCAAAAATCCAGAGGCATCAGCAATTTTGGATCTTCAGATGCTTACTGGGTCCAACAAATTACTCAAGATAGACCCTTCCTCAAATTAAAACTAGATGGCAAAAGCTTTGAAGGACTTGTAGACACCGGAGCCGATGCCACGGTAATCTCTGACAAGGATTGGCCTTCTTCTTGGCCCCCCATGGCCTCCTTGACTCATCTTAAAGGCATTGGCCAAACCTCCAACCCACAGCAAAGTTCCAAGGTCCTTATATGGACATATGAGGAAGGTTATATTGGCACTGTTCAACCCTACGTTGTGCCTGCCCTGCCTGTTAGTCTTTGGGGAAGAGATATCCTTGCCCAACTAAATCTTATCATGTGTAGCCCAAATGAAATTGTTACCCGCCAAATGTTAAAACAGGGTTTCCGCCCTGGAAAAGGTTTAGGAAAATATTCACAGGGAATAAAAGAACCTATTTTGGTGGTTAAAAAGAATGACCATTCTGGACTAAGGAGAGAAAATTTACACTAATGGCTGTTGACATTCCTGTACCCTATGCAGACAAAAGTACTTGGAAATCTGATGAGACTGTGTGGGTTGATCAATGGCCTTTGACCTCTGAAAAATTGGCTGCGGCGACAGAGTTAGTACAGGAACAACTTGCTGCTGGCCATATTGAGCCTACCACCTCCCCTTGGAATACTACTATTTTTGTTATTAAGAAAACATCTGGCAATTGGAGACTGTTACAAGATTTGAGAGAAATTAATAAAACTTTGCTTACTATGGGGGCCTTACAGCCTGGATCGCCCACCCCTGTGGCCATCCCTACTGGGTTTTTTAAGATAATAATTGACCTTAAAGATTGCTTTTTCACCATTCCCCTACACCCTGAAGACAGACAGCGGTTTGCCTTTAGGCAACCAGTTACTAATCTCAAGGGGCCTATGTCACGTTTTCAGTGGCGGTTCCTCCCTCAGGGTATGGCTAATAGTCCAACGCTATGTCAAAAGTTTGTGGCACAAGTGATTGATACCTTTCACATTTTGTGGCCTTCTATCTATATTATTCATTATACAGATGACATCATTTTAGCGGGACCTGACAGTACCCAACTACTTTACTGTTGTCGAGAACTATCACGAAATTTGGCAGATAGGGGACTCCAGGTTGCCCCCGATAAGATTCAGCTTCAAGACCCTTAATTTTATTTAGGCTTTGAGCTTTACCATCAAAAATTTGCTACCCAAAAACTTCAGCTTCAAGTAGGCCACTTGAAAACTCTTAATGATTTTCAAAGACTATTGGGTGACATAAATTGGATTAGGCCATATCTTAAGCTTACCACTGGAGAACTTATGCCACTCTTTGAAATTCGTAAGGGAGATTCCAACCCTTTTTCACCCCCGCTCCTTGACCCCTGCAGCTACATGCGCTTTATGGTTGGTAGAAGAAGCCATTCAGAAACAGGGAGTCTCCTTTATTTCCTATGAAGCACCACTTCTGTTTGTCATTTGTGCCACCTCACATACACCTACAGGAGTGTTTTGGCAACGTGGCTCTATGCTTTGGGTTCATCTTCCAGTTTCCCCCCCTAAAGTACTTGCTCCCTACACCTCCCTGGTTGCTGAGCTTATTCTTTCAGGACGTGAACAGAGCCGCCAGTTCTTTGGTAAAGATCCTGAGAAAATAACCATACCATATTCAAAAAGTCAATTAAAATGGCTCATGCAAACCACAGATGAGTGGCCCATTGCTTGCTCCTCCTTTTTGGGAGAAAATGATAATCATTACCCTGCTGATAAATTACTTCAATTTGCGAAGGTTCATTTCTTCATTTTCCCAAAGTACACTTCCCCCCACCCCTTGTCAAATCCCTGCTTAGTATTCACTGATGGCTCCTCTAATGGAATGACCGCCTTTGTTATAGATGGACAGGCAGCCTCTATTTGCTCCCCCTTCAAATCGGCTCAACTTGTTGAGCTTCTTGCAATAACACAGGTTTTTCAAAAATTAAAAAATCATCCTTTTAACTTGTACACTGACAGTGCCTATATTGCTCATTCAGTTCCCGTTCTTGAGACGGTTTCCTATATTAAACACTCCACAAATGCCGCCTCTCTTTTTTCTCACCTTCAAAAATTGATCGCCTCTAGATGTCACGCCTTTTTTGTCGGACACCTTTGCGCTCATTCCGATCTGCCTGGCCCCATCTCGAAGGGAAATGCTTGTGCAGATGCTGCCACCCACTTGACTTTTCCAGTACTGATAGGTTCTGTAGATCAAGCCCAAAAGAGTCATGCTTTACATGATTTAAATGTTCAGACCCTTCACCTACTTTTTAAGATCACTCGTGAGCAAGCTCGTCAAATTGTTAAACAATGCCCCGCTTGTGTCACACTTCTACCCACACCCCACCTGGGTGTTAACCCCAGAGATTTGGTCCCAAATGAAATATGGCAAATGGATGTTACACATGATCCTGAATTTGGCAACCTTAAATATCTTCATGTGACTATAGATACATTTAGTGGATTTATCTTTGCTTCCTTATATACTTGAGAAGATCTAAAAATGTTATAGCCCATGTTTTAAATTGCTATTTCTGTCTAGGCCTATGAGTTGCAGGGTCTAAAAATCAGGGCCTAATGCTTGAGGGTCCAACCCTTTATACATTAAACACCTCCCAGAGCATCAGACACTTTTTTCAGTAACTTTTCTTTTTTCTATTTTCTTACCAGAATTTTGCTCAGCTTTGTGGGATTGATCATTGTACTTTGCAAAATCAGGTTAGAGTGACTGTTTCCTAATCCTATGCTACCTACCCAATACACATTTTTTAATGAAGAAAAAAAAATCTTCCCACAAGCAAATAGGGAAGGCTCCTGCTAACTCACCGTCATTCTTATTTGAGTTGTCTGTCTTCTTACAGGGTCTACTCCTAGGTCAACAGAGAGTATTAACTTTCTCTGCTCTGCCGGAGGTCTGGAGTTTTGGAGGCTCGGGAATATAGGGATGAGGCCTGGTCCAAATGTGCAGAGATTCCACACTTCCTCTGCTCTGATATTGGTAGGAGGCCTGGAGATCACAGAGTGCAGAGATGTGTCTGCTCCTGTCTGCTTCTAGCAGTATATGAGACCCAAGTCAGATCTTATAAAGGCCTAGGGTTTTATTCCCTAAGACCCACCCTAAAGATTCTATCTGTGATTGGCTGAAATCAACTGTATGGGATCTGAATTTTTAGTAGTCTCTCAATTCCACCAATCCAGATCATATACTTTGAACAAATAAAATACTCTAATTTTAGGGTTAACTTTACTACTAATTGGAAGGGCCTCTCTCTGGGATTTAGGATGATAAATGCAATTTTCTGATGGCAATATTGCTCCAGAAGGGTAACATACTCCAGCACATGTTAAAGCCAAATGACAAGAAATTCTTTGGGTTTTGTGTGACCTGTGAAGATAGTTTGATAGGCAGGTGTGGGGAAGAGGCCAGGCATTGGAAGGATGATGAGGTGGTCCCCGTGTGTGGAGATGGGATGGTAGCCTGTCTGAAAGACTTAAGTTGACAGAAGAGATTAAGATGGGTGAAGGGTAGGGGAACACAGATTTTATCTTTTATTTATTTAACTAAAAGACAAATAAATATATTTTCTTTGTTTTAACTGTATCAGACAGAGAGAGAATGGAGCACTCACTGTTCATCTCTGGTTTATAGCTGTGTGGAGGATTGAATCTGGGACTTTGTAACCTCAGGCATGAAACTATTTCACATAACCATTATGCTATCTTCCCCATTCATATACATTAGGTTGTCAGAAATGTCAAGACGTATTTTTGTGTTTTATGCAAAAATGCACCATAACTTCTCTAGTGAAAAATAAAGTTTTTTTTAATGAGTAAAAAGAGAACAAATAAGAGCATTGCTCTGGCATGTGTAATGCTGGTGACATAAAGAACTGAAACCTATAAAGCAAAGAAAATATGACAAGATTTTATTTCGGTTTAATAATTTTATCATTGGTATTTATTTTCTGTGATAACCTGGGCCCTTCTGATATTCTGGTTAGAATTTGGTGCCTTCTGACTTATCTTTTGCATGCTATGTCAGAACATCCTTCTTTCCTTAGAAAAAGGTGCTAATGTATCTTTCTAAAATAATTTTTAATTACCTTGGATGAATATTTAGTGATATAGATATTGGTACACAAGATAACTTCAAGTTGTCTAATATCTACCTGGCCATGATAATTTCATCCCCTGCCTCTCTTTAATATTTCTTCTTTTAAAAAATGTCTCTATATATTGATTTATGGAGAGTGAGTGAGAAAGAAAGGAAAAGGTTCTGGGTGATGGCACACCCATTTATGTGCATATGTCAAGGAACTCTATTAATCATCAGGTTGCCTGTAGCCGAGGTGTGTGGAAGCCAGATAAAGTCCTTTAAATATGTGCTTTTCAGGAGCTCAGAGATTTGTGATACCTCTGGCAACAAACAAAGGGACAGAGAACGATTTAATATGTGGTGCAGGCCTGAAAGTAAATGTCATTACAGTAGCAAAGCCTTCAGTTTAAGCGATGGGCCTTAAACCCACTGCTCATGGTCTGTTTGCCCTAGTCACTGTTATTTTACCTGCATATCAGTTTTTGGCAAAGCTAAGCCTCACATGAGATGGAACACTGAGCACTGTGGTGTGTATCATTTTAGGGAGGCAAAAGCTAGGGTGACAGAAGCTTCTGTTACAGTAAAAGTTTATTCTTACCTTCATCATTTCTACTTGAAATGTAAGTGCAGGAAACTTAACTAGAGTCACGCTAGCTATCTCGGAGTTACAAGCCTCTGATTCTCATCTACAAGGTAAAGCTTCAGAACCAGTGATGCATGTCTGTAAGTGTCTCCTTTATCTGTCTCTCTCTGGCTCCATCTCCCTTTTTTCTCTCCACCCATTTGAAATAGACTTGGATCAACAATAAAAACTATTACATTGATTCTGGCATTGTTACTATGAAGAGACTGGGTGTAGGTGTTTTTACTATTTATTTGACACCAGGTGTTGTTTTCAACAGGTTATGTTGTTTTCAATGGGTTAAGTTGTTTTCGCCGGGCTGGCTTCATGGGCGGGTAACAGACGATCAGGGACTCATGGCTGGGTTGTAGGCAGTGTCTCTTTATTCATGCAGGACGCAGCACAATCTAAGATGAGCTAAGTTAAACCCAAAGTACAGTACTGTAAAAATCACAATGCTGTCTTTATATATACTTGCCAAGTAAGGTGGAAACAGGATGTGACATAGAGAGGGTGGAGAGAAAAGTGACTGGTGAAAATCAGGGTGTGATAAAGAAGGGATCAGGATGTGACAAGGAGGGGGGGTGGAGCAAAAACATATCATGAAACAGTGGGGATTGAACCAATGCCATGGAGGGAGGTGCTTGTTAACAGCGGTTATGTAAATAGAATGAAGTGGTTATGTAAATAGAATAGTGTTAAGCAGGGGGGATTTAAACCAAATGAAACAGAAGGGGTCTCATGCATACCAACAACCAGGATTACCAATAGGACAGTGCCTGCACTCTAAATCCAGAACTCTCTGTGGATGTTTTCTCCTTTTCACAGACAATGCTAGGACAGAGAGAATTTCAGTGCAGAGAGGGGGACAGCAAAAGTGAATAGGAAACATCTGCAGACCTGCTTCACGAATAAATTTTCTCTGCAGGTTCCAGATTGCCCCTCCAGAGAAGATGTCTCCATGTGACAGCCGTGGTGCGGACCATGGAGAGGAGAGATCCCCGGTCCCAGGGAAGCTGTGCTTCCCAACTGTTGACCATCGAAACATTAGGGCCCCACTCATGCAACAGGCAAGCAGAAGAAGCACACAGAGCTCAATTGGTGTCATTGACATTTTATTTGATCACAGGGGCTGGGCCCTGAGGGGCCATAGCAGTCTAGAATGACAGTAGTGGCAGAAAATATCACAGATGCAAGAAAATCCACACAGAAGGGGGATCTCAGTTGCCGCCGACTCCTTAGATCAGAGTCTGTATCAATCTGTGGATGTCACTGTTCAGAGGAGCTGGTGTCTGCTTACAGGAAGGAAGGAAACTTGAATAGATGTGACCAAGGCAGGTTGGTTGTCCAGGGGTTCCATTCTTCTGTGTGGTCATCCTTCAGTTGTGGGAGGCTACAGTGCAACTGCCCTGTGGGCTCAGTTCTGGCAGAGCCTTGGTCCTGGGTTGTAGATGTGCTGATGCATGGAAGATGGTGCTGGAGTGCAAACGCCCATGGAGTTACTGAGGAAGAGAGAAGAGTGGCAAAAAACATCAGTCAACATCACCCACATAGTTTCTCAATGCCCACTTGCTCCCTCCCCAGGTGGCCCCATGAGCCATGTCTCTTTGAGCCAGGCCAGGAGCAGGGCCCTGAGGATACTACAGGGGCCACCTGGCTGAGGCAGAAGGAGGACCCAGGAAACCCAAAGAGCTTCCAGGATTTGTTGGAAGCAGAGGAAGCAATGGGCAGGCACAGAGCCCAGCTCTGCCTGCTAAGGGAGTGTGGAAGCTAGGCCAGCTGCTGCCTCAGTGGGACGACAGTGCAAGCCCCAGTGACAGAGAAGACACCAACCTGAGAAGATGTGGATGCTGCTTTGTTGCAGGAGTCTGTCCAGGGCATCTTGACAGGGGCAGCTCCACGGCTGTCTCCGGGGCTTGTGCTTGGGCTGCTGGGTGTCTCGGCCCAGCCCCTTCACATGGATGAGCATGTGATGACACTGCAAGGCGCTCTTCAGGATGCCTCTGCCCCTGAGCCACTGGCTGATGGTTTTGGCTGATTTCCAGTGCCTGCTTCTCAGTTCTTCATTGGCTAGCAACACCCACTCATAACAGAAGCTCAGAATCTCCAGGTCTGTCCAGGAGACAAGAGGGTGCCCTGCAAGGACAGGGGACAGGGAGCAATTTTCATCAGTCACATGAACAAGAACATTTTCTGAGCCCCTCCCGGGACGCATTGGGCCAATGTAGAATATCCGCAGTGCTAGAGAGCTCAGAGACCCTGACCAAAGAAGTTGAGGGCTTCGGCGGCCTTAACTAGAGACCGGCCTCCAACACACAGTCTCTGGACAGTGAGGAAGCATTTCAGTCTGGACTCTGCTCCAGTTCCATGACTGATATTGCAGACATCCTGACTGAGAGCTCACTTGTGCTTCCTCTTTTCTGGGAGGACTCTCCTTGTAGGCTTTTTCCATCTCAAGGCCAAGAGCCTTATACCCTGTGCTCATGTCCTCTGGTATGTGGGCAGTGACTGAGAGCTCCCAAGGCACTGAAGGTACACAGTGACCCCTAGAATATTCACTATATGGTTAAACCTTCCTGAAAAACATACAGGACTTAGAAGATAAATACCTGAGTGATATTGCTGTCCCCGGAGTTCCTTTCTCATGCTGTTATTCCGCGAGGAAGTAATTTGAAAACTCACCGACATTTTCTAAAATAAATAAGTAAATGAATAAATCAATAAATAATAAAATCAAAGACCAACCATCTTTCAATTGAAGATGCAAATCACACTGAATTCTTCAAAACTGATCTAGAACATATCGAGTCGCATCAGCGTGTGCATGTGTTTCTCTCTCCAAGGAATTTTAAAACAATCCCCCAGAGTGCCACCTTCTGTCAGCCCTGCAGGGACAAGAATTACACAGACAGAGAAAGTGACCCAGAGTGATCAAGCCTGGGCAGCAGGAGCTCAGAGGAGTGTGTGAATGTCTGAAGCCTCCACTCAGGGTCCGCAGAGAGTGGTATTGGTCTGTATGCCTGCAAGCTCTTGCTGGTTCCCATTACTCACAGCAGTTGAAAAGCAATACCACAGAAATGTCTAAGAGTCTGGATCTCCAGAGAGAAAATGCTAGATTCTGTTTCCTGTCTCAAAACACAAATGTGATCCCTCCTCCCAGAATTCCCAGTGTGGATCTCCTAGTTTTTCTCTGAGTGCAGGATATCAAGCCAAACCTATCAGATCCTAAAAGGATGTCCCAGTGTGAAGAGGTCAGCACTGTTTGTAGAGCCTTGTTTCATGACAATCCAAATTTTTATCCAGTCCACAGATGGCTGAGAAAAAGTCAACCTCCCCAGCAAACACAATCCCACTACTCACCAATAGCTTGGTTTTTGACTTTTTCATCATTAAAAGATTCTGATCAAGGATTGTTACACTGGATCTCTTTCCTTGCTGGAGGTGAGGCAGTCACGCGGTCCCAGAGTTGCTATATGCTCCTAGGAGGATTTGAGATCCTAGGCATCTCCTCCACCTTATAAAGGAGTTGACGATGGTGGGTTTCACACACCCTCCACACCCTCTTTTGTAATTACGTCTAGTAATCACATCAGTGACTCTGAGCAGGCTTCCTAATCCCATCTTTGCAGCCTCTGGAACCGGGTGTGATTGACAACCTTTAGCATGGTCCACCCTACTTTTAGTCCATGCTTCTCTGCCTCCTGCTCATTAGATCAAAGTCAGAGTTTCTTCTGCCTCTTTTTTTAAGAAGTTGAAGCAAGACATTTATTCTTTTGCAAAAGAGCCGTGCTGCCAACAGTGGCTGTTAGGCAGTAGCATGAACCCTTCACCTGCATCCCGTCTTGTTTTTGTTTTGTTTTTTTTAATTTTGTTTATTGGGGAATTAATGTTTTACTTTCAACAGTAAATACAATAGTTTGCACATGAAAAACATTTCTTCCGTTAATAATAATGATCCCAGAAGCCCTTTGGTTCCCTTTCTTGCCTGTAGGCAAAGGGAGCCTGAGGGCTTTTAAACTATAAGTAGGCTACTTAGCTTAATCCCTCAATCCTGAGCAAGAGATACAGCAGGGTAGGGGAGAGATCATACAGTGCTTATGCAAAGAGACTCTCATGCCCCAAGCATCCAAAGCTCCCGGATCAACTCAGCTTCTCTGCCAAGCCAGGCAACATTGGTGGCCCTGTGAGTTTCTAAACAATCCAGTTTATAGTCTGTAGATTCTGGAAGAGCTATCCACTATGTTCTCATCAGCAGAACAACGTGGAAAGGCTTCCCCCACAAAACACTACCAGTAGGCCACCAAGGTGTAGATCTTCTCTTGAGTTTCCAGGTCAGTTCCCTGTCCCATGATGTCAGCACAGGGCCTCCAACCTGGTGCCCCAGCCTCTGAGCGCAGTAGCAATGGAGTCTCACCTTTGTACTAGTTGAGTCTTAGGGGAATCCTCTCTTCCCTTCGGCGGAATTTTGTTTGTAAATCAGACTGGAGGTGGTGCCTCAACCAGTAATCTGCCAGAGAGTTAACAGCCATTAAATCTCTCAATTGAATTGCCTAGCCAGGGCGTCAAGTACCATGGCTAGGTAGGGTTTCAACACTTGTTTCCTGTAATAAAGGATCAATATCATTCTAGACAATCATTAGAGAATGCCAGAATTCAGGAGAAGTCCAGAAGATTCAATATGTTGCCTTCACCTCTATTTACAATGTTTTACACAAAGGTCACTTCTTCAGTACATGATCCAATGAGTGTAGCTGACTCAGTAACCCCAGCCATAAGGAGAGGGGCAATGAGGACCCAGAACACTCTGAGTCCAGTCAGCTCTATAGACTCGAGGATCCAGTGCTTCTGGGGTGATGCTTCCCGAGGATGAGGCCCATAGAAGGCCATGCATAGATAGCTGTGGAGGTTGGGACATGCCTTTCCTCTTTTGTATTTACTTGAATTCTGGACTTGCTTGTTTATACCTATCTACTTATTTCCTACGCATACAGACAGAAATTGAAAGGGAAGGGTGGATGGAGAAAGATAGAAAGACACTTGTAAGATTTCTGGAGGTGGGGCTACTAAGTAGCAGCAGCAGCTGTCTTACTCACCACTCCGCAGTCGAGTAGGAATAGCAAAGAAGATCACCTGAGAATGCAACAAGACATGCCTCGGACAACTTTGGGAACTCACCAAGTCACAAGTGAATGCAAACGTGTGAGTCATGGACAGAAAGGGGCTACCTGTTATTCCAGAGGATAAAAGCCTTTATCTTCTTGGCAGTGACTGGTAACACTCCTACAACTTACTAGTAGAGTTGCCACCTCCAGTTTGAGTTTTATCAACAAAAATACTGCTGAAGGGAGAAGAGGATCCCTTAAGCTTCATCAAATGGATCTGTTAATCTCCATTGCCACTGTCCCATGGAGGCTAGAGTATCATCCAGGATCCCCTATGCTGACAGCAGGAGAAGAGAACAGACCAGGAAAATAAGCAGAAGATATACATTCCCAGTGGACTGGAAGTGTGGCTGTATACTAGAAGTTTCCACAATGTTTTGTTGAACTGGAAGACACACTGAATAAATCTCTCAGAATCCACAGAGTACAAAGAAGATTTTTTGCTCTCCTTTATTTATTTATTTATTTATTTATTTATTTTTTTATGGAATCTGTCAGGGGCAATGTGTGCTGCCTGCCCTGACTCTAGCTCCTATCAGAGTAGCTAAACTGGGCATGTGGCTTTGGAGCCTCAGGGTGTGGGGTCTCTTTGTATAACTACCATGCTATCTCTCCCCCACTCTGTTTTATCTCTTGGTGAACTGTGGGCTATTAAGCTGTACCCCTACTTAGAGTGAAAGAGCTGTCAGGCTCTCACAGCCTACAGGGAAGAAAAATAACTTCAGAGGCTTTAACAGTCCTCTGTGTTTCAATGAAGCGATTGAGATAACATTGAAACAACTGGTAATTTCCGCAATTGTGAAGTGATTAAGTGCCTTACTTGACACAAGTCATCCCAGGCAAGAGTGGATTGAAAAGCACTGACAGAGAGACCTCACAGGACATTATAGGCCATGGTTAAACCAAGGTGAATGATTGGAGAAATGAACCACAACAAGAGCCCAGCTAAATGTCCCCAGAAGGTAGAAACACATGAGAAAGAGGACCCCATCTAAACACTAGTTGAGGCGTTCGTCACAGGAGTGAGGAAAGCATTACAAGTAAAATCATCAGAAATGGGTAAATAGCAAATGAGACTCTGAAAGAAAACACTCACTATTCCGAGGTAATTAGAGAGCAGAAAGCTGAAATAGCTGAGCTAAGTGCGCAACTGGCTGACAAAGCTAATACAGTATTAGAAGAGTGTAACAAAACAGCTGAGCTACAGAAAACCAAAGAGGGGTGTGGGAATAGAATAAATGAAACAGTTAGAACAGAATGGGCCTGATCGAGGGTGAATTAGACGCAACTAAGAACACAGTGTAAGAGATGTGAAAAAGACATTAAAAGATACTGAAATCAACAAAAGAGATATATGAGATGACTTCAAAGGACATAATTGATGCAGTATCGGCTTCCCGAAAAATGAAAGAGAATTATAAATCACACAGTGGCTAAGAACTTTCACACTCTAGACAATATACAAGACATCAAACTAGGGGGCAGGTTGTGGTGAACCTGGTTTGTGCACATATTACGGTGCACAATTACCTGGGTTTGAGCCTTCAGTCTCCCACTGCTGGGAAAAGCTCTGCAAGTGGTGAAGCAGTGCTGCAGATGTCTCTCGGTCTCTCTCACTGTCTATCTCCCCTACTCCTCCTAGTTTCTGAATGCCTCTATGCAATAAATAAATAAATAAATAAATGTAATTTTAAAAAAATATGTAAAAGCTATAAAAGTTGAAGAAGTACAGAGGGTCCTAAGAAGAATTGACCCAGGCATAAACATATCAATACACTTCCAGCCAAGAAGAGATCTGAAACACTGGCAAACATATGAAAAAAAATGCTCCAAGTCATTGATTGCCATAGAAATGTAACTAAAGACAAAATGAGATAGCACTTCACTCCTGTGAGAATATGAAACATAAGCAAAGATAGCAGAAACAAACACTGGAGAGGTTGTGGGGACAAAGGAACACTCCTGCACTGCTGGTGGGAATGTCAGTTGATTGGTCCTACTCCTGTGGAGAGCTTTCTGAAGAAATCTCATGAGCTTAGAAGTGAACCTAGCCTGTAAGCCTACAAATTCCTCTCCTGGTGATATATATTCTAAGGAACCCAACACATCCGTCCCAAAATATTTGTGTATATCTGTTTTCATAGCAACACAGTTTGTAATAGCCAAAATCTGGAAGCAACCTAGGTGTCCAACAACAGATGAGTGGCTGAGCAAGGTCTGGTCTCTATACACAATGGAATTCTACTCAGCTTTTTAAAAAAAGTCATGTCACTGTTTTCAGCACATCCTGGATGGAGCTTGAAGGACTCATGTTAAATGAGGTAAATCAGAAACAGAAGATGCATATGGGATGGTCTCACTCGTAGACAAAATTTGAAAAACAAGAACAGGAGAGAAAACACTAATCAGACCTTGGACTGGAGTTGGTGTAGTGCACCAGAGTAAAAGTTTCAAAGGTGACCGGGGGAGGAGGGGGAAAGTCCTGAAACATGAACACAGAGGAGGACCTAGTGGTGGCTAAAACTGGGAATTTTTATGCATGTACAAACTCTTGTATTTACTGTCATCTACAAACCATTAACAGCCATTAAAGAAATCAAAAATAGACACTGGGAGCACTGTTCCACAGCTTGTGAAGCTTAGCCCCTGTGGGTGAGAACCAGGGGTTCAACCCAGATCTTTGTGCTCTGTGATGTGTGAGCTCCACCAGGTGTGCCACCACATGGACGCTTACTTCATATATATATATATATACATTTTGATTTACAAAAAGGAAACCCTGTCCAAAACCATATGGTAAGCATGGTACCACTCTAGAGAATTCCTAGTGCCAGAACTCTATTGTCCTTATTCTCTGCTGATTGATTTCCTGTTCTCTTAATTCTCGGGGAGTATGATCTGGATCTCCTGTACACCAGTGTAATAAAACTCCACTCTTTCACCAAGAAATGTCTCTAGTCTTGTGCTTTGGGGATCCTTTCTGTAACAGGGACTCCTGAGGCGGAGATGTGAGTGAGTCCTGTGGGGGAAGCATGGTGGGTGTTCTGAATTGGGGTGCGAGCTCCTACAAGTTAGATGTGAGTGAAAGTTATCGAGTGCCGTGGTGACTATGAGAGGGAAATATAGGGGATTGTGACAGGGACACATGGAGGTCCCCAAGGGGGATATAAATGTTTCTATTGGGGATACATGATGGGTCCAGAGGGAGAGACATTGGCGGTTTTGAGCGGGATAATTTTGGGGTTGGGGGGTCCTGAGTTACAGAATCATAAGAAATCATTGGATCATATTGTATGCTACAATATCCTACTCAACTTTTCCTGGCTAGGTTTTGGATACAATAGTTATAAATGAACAGCTTTCCATACTCTGCATCTTTTATAGTAACATCTGACGAATGGATTCTTGTGCACCAAAGTTAAATAAAAGCTAAGCCTCACATGAGATGCAACACTGGGCAGAGAGGTGTGTATCTTTTTGGGAGGCAGAAGCTAGGGTTACAGAAGCTTCCTTTCCAGTAAAAGTTTATTCTTACCTTCATCATTTCTACTTGAAATGTAAGTGCAGGAAACTTAACTAGAGTCACGCTAGCTTTCTCGGAGTTACTGGAAACAGGTTTGATTTTTGGTTCTCCAGATCCAGAAACAGCTAATGCTAAAAAGTTTCTGGGCCCTGATGTGTAAATATCTGGGTTCAAGCCTCCGATTCTCATCTACCAGGTAAAGCTTCAGAACCAGTGATGCATGTCTGTAAGTGTCTCCTTTATCTGTCTGTCTCTCTCTCTGGCTCCAAATCCCATTTTTCTCTCCACCCATTTGAAATAGACATGGCTCAACAATAAAAACTATTACATTGGTTCTGGCATTGTTCCTATGAAGAGACTGGGTGTAGGTTGTTTTTATTATTTATTTGACACGAGGGTAACCACGAGGACTGTGCCTGCACTCTAAATCCAGAACTCTCTGTGGACGTTTTCTCCTTTTCACAGACAATGCTAGGACAGAGAGAATTTCAGTGCAGAGAGGGGGACAGCAAAAGAGAATAGGAAACATCTGCAGACCTGCTTCACGAATAAATTTTCTCTGCAGGTTCCAGATTACCCCTCCAGAGAAGATGTCTCCATGTGCCAGCCCTGGTGGGGAGCATGGTGAGGAGAGATCCCCGGTCCCAGAGAAGGTGTGCCTCCCAACTGTTGACCATCGAAACGTTAGGGCCCCACTCAAGCAACAGGCAAGCAGAAGAAGCACACAGAGCCCAATTGGTGTCATTGACATTTTATTTGATCACAGGGGCTGGGCCCCAGGGGGCCATAGCAGTCTAGAATGACAGTAGTGGCAGAAAATATCACAGATGCAAGAAAATCCACACAGAAGGGGGATCTCAGTTGCCGCCGACTCCTTAGATCAGAGTCTGTATCAATCTGTGGATGTCACTGTTCAGAGGGGCTGGTGTCTGCTTACAGGAAGGAAGGAAACTTGAATAGATGTGACCAAGGCAGGTTGGTTGTCCAGGGGTTCCATTCTTCTGTGTGGTCATCCTTCAGTTGTGGGAGGCTACAGTGCAGCTGCCCTGTGGGCTTAGTTCTGGCAGAGCCTTGGTCCTGGGTTGTAGATGTGCTGATGCATTGAGGATGGTGCTGGAGTGCAAACGCCCATAGAGGAACTGAGGAAGAGAGAAGAGTGGCAGGAAACATCAGTCAGACATCACCCACATCCTTTCTCAGTGCCCACTTGCTCCCTCCCCAGGTGGCCCCATGCGCCATGTCTCTTTGAGCCAGGCCAGGAGCAGGTCCCTGAGGATACTACAGGGGGCACCTTGCTGAGGCAGAAGGAGGACCCAGGAAACCCGAAAAGAGCTTCCAGGATTTGGTGGAAGCAGAGGAAGCAATGGGCAGGCACAGAGCCCAGCTCTGCCTGCTAAGGGAGTGTGGATGCAAGGTGGCCAGCTGCTGCCTCAGTAGGACGACAGTGCAAGCCCCAGTGACAGAGAAGACACGAACCTGAGAAGATATGGATGCTGCTTTGTTGCAGGAGTCTGTCCAGGGCATCTTGACAGGGGCAGCTCCATGGCTGTCTCCGGGGCTTGTGCTTGGGCTGCTGGGTGTCTCGGCCCAGCCCCTTCACATGGATGAGCATGTGATGACACTGCAAGAAGCTCTTCAGGATGCCTCTGCCCCTGAGCCGCTGGCTGATGGTTTTGGCTGATTTCCAGTGCCTGCTTCTCAGTTCTTCATTGGCTAGCAACACCCACTCATAACAGAAGCTCAGAATCTCCAGGTCTGTCCAGGAGACAAGAGGGTGCCCTGCAAGGAGAGGGGACAGGGAGCAATTTTCATCAGTCACATGAACAAGAGCATTTTCTGAGCCCCTCCCGGGACGCATTGGGCCAATGTAGAGTATCCACAGTGCTAGAGAGCTCAGAGACCCTGACCAGAGAAGTTGAGGGCTTCGGCGGCCTTAACTAGAGACCAGCCTCCAACACACAGTCTCTCTGGACAGTGAGGAAGCATTTCAGTCTGGACTCTGCTCCAGTTCCATGACTGATATTGCAGACATCCTGACTGAGAGCTCACTTGTGCTTCCTCTTTTCTGGGAGGACTCTCCTTGTAGGCTTTTTCCATCTCAAGGCCAAGAGCCTTATACCCTGTGCTCATGTCCTCTGGTATGTGGGCAGTGACTGAGAGCTCCCAAGGCACTGAAGGTACACAGTGACCCCTAGAATATTCACTATATGGTTAAACCTTCCTGAAAAACATACAGGACTTAGAAGATAAATACCTGAATAATATTGCTGTCCCCGGAGTTCCTTTCTCATGCTGTTATTCCGCGAGGAAGTAATTTGAAAACTCACCGACATTTTCTAAAATTAATAAGTAAATGAATAAATCAATAAATAATAAAATCAAAGACCAACCATCTTTCAATTGAAGATACAAATCACACTGAATTCTTCAAAACTGATCTAGAACATATGGAGTCGCATCTCCGTGTGCATGTGTTTCTCTCTCCAAGGAATTTTAAAACAATCCCCCAGAGTGCCACCTTCTGTCAGCCCTGCAGGGACAAGAATTACACAGACAGAGAAAGTGACCCAGAGTGATCAAGCCTGGGCAGCAGGAGCTCAGAGGAGTGTGTGAATGTCTGAAGCCTCCGCTCAGGGTCCGCAGAGAGTGCTATTGGTCTGTATGCCTGCAAGCTCTTGCTGGTTCCCTTTACTCACAGCAGTTGAAAAGCAATACCACAGAAATGTCTAAGAGTCTGGGTCTCCAGAGAGAAAATGCTAGATTCTGTTTCCTGTCTCAAAACACAAATGTGATCCCTCCTCCCAGAATTCCCAGTGTGGATCTCCTAGTCTTTCTCTGAGTGCAGGATATCAAGCCAAACCTATCCGATCCTAATAGGATTTCCCAGTGTGGAGAGGTCAGCGCTGTTTGTAGAGCCTTGTTTTCATGACGATCCAAATTTTTATCCAGTCCACAGATGGCTGAGAAAAAGTCCACCTCCCCAGCAAACACAATCCCACTACTCACCAATAGCTTGGTTTTTGACTTTTTCATCATTAAAAGATTCTGATCAAGGATTGTTACACTGGATCTCTTTCCTTACTGGAGGTGAGGCAGTCACGCGGTCCCAGAGTTGCTATATGCTCCTAGGAGGATTTGAGATCCCAGGCATCTCCTCCACCTTATAAAGGAGTTGACGATGGTGGGTTTCACACACCCTCCACACCCTCTTTTGTAATTACGTCTAGTAATCACATCAGTGACTCTGAGCAGGCTTCCTAATCCCATCTTTGCAGCCTCTGGAACCGGGTGTGATTGACAACCTTTAGCATGGTCCACCCTACTTTTAGTCCATGCTTCTCTGCCTCCTGCTCATTAGATCAAAGTCAGAGTTTCTTCTGCCTCTTTTTTTAAGAAGTTGAAGCAAGACATTTATTCTTTTGCAAAAGAGCCGTGCTGCCAACAGTGGCTGTTAGGCAGTAGCATGAACCCTTCACCTGCATCCCGTCTTGTTTTTGTTTTGTTTTTTTTAATTTTGTTTATTGGGGAATTAATGTTTTACTTTCAACAGTAAATACAATAGTTTGCACATGAAAAACATTTCTTCCGTTAATAATAATGATCCCAGAAGCCCTTTGGTTCCCTTTCTTGCCTGTAGGCAAAGGGAGCCTGAGGGCTTTTAAACTATAAGTAGGCTACTTAGCTTAATCCCTCAATCCTGAGCAAGAGATACAGCAGGGTAGGGGAGAGATCATACAGTGCTTATGCAAAGAGACTCTCATGCCCCAAGCATCCAAAGCTCCCGCATCAACTCAGCTTCTCTGCCAAGCCAGGCAACATTGGTGGCCCTGTGAGTTTCTAAACAATCCAGTTTATAGTCTGTAGATTCTGGAAGAGCTATCCACTATGTTCTCATCAGCAGAACAACGTGGAAAGGCTTCCACCACACAACACTACCAGTAGGCCACCAAGGTGTAGATCTTCTCTTGAGTTTCCGCGTCAGTTCCCTGTCCCATGATGTCAGCACAGGGCCTCCAGCCTGGTGCCCCAGCCTCTGAGTGCAGTAGCAATGGAGACTCACATTTGTACTAGTTGAGTCTTAGGGGAGTCCTCTCTTCCCTTCGGCGGACTTTTTGTTTGTAAATCAGACTGGAGGTGGTGCCTCAACCAGTAATCTGCAAGAGAGTTAACAGCCACTAAATCTCTCAATTGAATTTCCTAGCCAGGGCATCAAGTACCATGGCTAGGTAGGGTTTCAACACTTGCTTCCTGTAATAAAGGATCAATATCATTCTAGACAATCATTAGAGAATGCCAGAATTCAGGAGTAGTCCAGAAGATTCAATATGTTGCCTTCACCTCTATTAACAATGTTTTACACAAAGGTCACTTCTTCAGTACATGATCCAATGTGTGTAGCTGACTCAGTAACCCCAGCCATTATAAGAGTGGCAATGAGGACCCAGAACACTCTGAGTCCAGTCAGCTCTATAGACTCGAGGATCCAGTGCTTCTGGGGTGATGCTTCCCGTGGATGAGGCCCATAGAAGGCCATGCATAGATAGCTGTGGAGGTTGGGACATGCCTTTCCTTTTTTGTATTTACTTGAATTCTGGACTTGCTTGTTTATACCTATCTACTTATTTCCTACGCATACAGACAGAAATTGAAAGGGAAGGTTGGATGGAGAAAGGTAGAAAAACACTTGTAAGATTTCTGGAGGTGGGGCTACTAAGTAGCACCAGCAGCTGTCTTACTCACCACTTCCCAGCCGAGTAGGAATAGCAAAGAAGATCCCCTGAGAATGCAACAAGACATGACTAGGACATGACTAGGACAACTTTGGGAACTCGCCAAGTCACAAGTGGACATTGAGTGCCTGTGGAACTGCCAGGGGCTGGGCACCTGGTTCCATGTGGATAAGAGCTCCTGGGGCATGCTGCCATCAGGGTGCCAGTTGCATGGAAGGAAAGGGTTGCTGCGTGTGAGTCAGGAACAATAATTGGGGATTCCTGTGCCAGGCTACTGCTGGTGAGTTTGTGGATCTCTGCAAATGTCCACCACGGGTTTAAGACTGAAAGGTAACTCAAGAATATGAAGTTCCTACTTTGGCTTTTGCCAGAGAGTCCAGGAGGAGGCAGATCTGGAGGGTAGGTGATGGGGGACCAGAAGTAGCAGCAGGGGGTCTGATAGTTTTGTGCCCAAGCTGCCTCACAACTGCCACAGCCTGCTGGGGAGGTGCCTGTGCGGGTTGATGGAGTGGGAAGTGGGGCATAGGTTTGCGCAAGGGTGGGGGGCCAGCTGAGCCAGGGTCAGTCACCAAGTCCCACGGCCCTGGCAGGGTTTGTCACGGCTGGGATTTGTAAAGCACATACTGAGTCTTTTTAATACATAGGCTTCGTCTTTGATATGTTGACTCTTTCAAGATTCTTGACCACCAAGAACAGAAGCAACGGGTGGTACAGATATATACAAATTATTTCAAAGGACATAAATTATGGTATTGTTGGGTATTATACAGCAAATACTTACAAATGGATTTTTAGAAGTTAAGACAATTATCAAATAATGTGATGATAACAGTAACTATACATTGTCTTCATGAATCCTTAGACAGCAGGAACCTCACATTGCCACTATAGAGCCTATATTTCCCCCAGTTCTGGATCCTTAGCATGGGGCATACTTTCCTGCATGCTTCTCTCAATTCATACCAAATAATATTACATTCGCCCATCCCAAACTAGTCAACACAGTGAGTACTATCTCAGCATACTTCACTTCAAACTCTGTCCAGAGACTTCAGGTGGGTAATGACAACCCTTCAACTTCATTACTTGTTTGAGATTTTTCTTTCATAGTATTCTCTAATTCCATTCCGGGTGGTTCACGTCCTAACAAAGTCCCACAACCTAGATATAGACAGGTCCCGTGAGATAGAGCATATGTTTACACGTATCCATAAAATAGGGCAACACATATATCTGAAAGCAAAAGTACACAATAGTCTGCAGTGAGTACCCCCAACACTTCTTCTGCACTATTCCGGGCTTTAGGTCCATGATTGCTCAACAGTTTGTTTGGGTTTGTATGTTAATTCTCTTTTGAGCCACCAGGTTCCAGATGCTAGCATGATGCCAATGAGAATTCCCTGGACAGATGACCCCGACATGTGTCCTGAAATTCCACTTCCCCAGAGACCCAACCTACTAGGGAAATATAGAGGCAGCCTTGCAGTATAGATCAACCAGTCAAAGCTCTTGTTCAGCGGGGAAGCTATTACAGAATCCAGACCTTCACACTTCTGCATCCAACAATGACCTTGGGTCCATACCCCCAAGGGGTAAAGCTATCATGGGGAGGGATGTGATATGGAAGTCTGGTTGTGGGAATACTATGGAGTTTGACCACTCTTATCCTATGGATTTGATAATGTCTCGTTTTTTTAAATTTATTTTTTATTTAAGAAAGGATACATTAACAAAACCATAGGGTAGGAGAGGTACAACTACACACAATTCCCATCACCCAATCTCCATATCACATTCCCTCTCCTGATAGCTTTCCCATTCTCTATCGCTCTGGGAGCATGGACCTAGGGTCTTGTGGGTTGCAGAAAGTGGAAGGTCTGGCTTCTCAAGTTGCTTCCCCGCTGAACATGGACGTTGACTGGACGGTCCATACTCGCAGTCTGCCTCTCTCTTTCCCTATTAGTGTGGGTTCTGGGCATGCGGAGCTCCAAGACACATTGGTGGGGTCTTCAGTCCAGGGAAGCCTGGCCGGCATCATGATGGCATCTGGCACCAGGTGGCTGACAAAAGAGTTAACATACAAAGCGAAATAAATGGTTGAGCAGTCATGGACCCAAAGGTTGGACTAGTGGAGAGGAAGTGTTAGGGGGGTACTCACTGCAAACTCTAGTGTACTTCTGCTTTTAGGTATATATTTTGCACTAGTTTCTGGATACATGTGAACATATGTGCTCTCTCACAGAACCTGGTCTGTATTTAGGCTTTGGGACTTTGTTAGAAAGTGTACCACCTGGGATGGAATTAGAGAATACTATGCAAGGAAAGGTCTCACCCGAGTAATGAAGCTGAAGGGTTGTCATTCCACACGTGAAGTCGCTGGACACAGTCTGAGCTCAAGCATGTTGAGGTGGCAATCCTTGCGTTGATTAGGTTGTGATCGGCCGATGCAATATTATTTGATATGGATTGGGAGAGGCAGGCGGGAAAGTGGGCCATATCCTAAGCTTCCAGGACTGGGGGAAATGTAGGCTCTATAGTGGAGATGTGATGTTCCTGCTGTCTTGGGTTTCAAAAAGACAATGGATAGTTAATGTTATCATCACATTATTTGGTAATTGGGTTAACTTTGAAAAGCCCTTTTGTTAGGGTTTGCTGTATAGTACCCAGTATCTTCTACATAGCTGTGCCATTGGTGCTTCTGAAGTTGAGAAAGAAGATCTGAAAGGAAAACTAAAAGCAGGATCTGACTAAATTGAAACTAGGGCACCAATGTAAAAACCCTGTGGTGAGGGGTAGACATTCAGCTTCCTAGGCAGGTAGGGCGTATGGGGTGGGTGGGATGGGACACAGTCTTCTGGTGGTAAGAATGGTGTTTATGTACACTCCTAGTAAAGTGTAGTCATATAAATCACTAGTTAATTAATATGAGAGGGGAAAATTAATTGTATGTCTTAAAGTTTTTAAAACACAGACTGAGTCATTTGAATATATAGGCTTTGTATTTGATATGCAGACTCTCTCAAAAGCCTAGACTAATGTCTCCTTTTTTAAATAAACAACAACAACAAAAAAGAAATTTCCAAATCCTCTTCCACTCATAGGGGTTCTCTCCAGTAGGTATTCTCAGATCGATAACTGAGAATGTGATTTGTCTAAAAGGGTTGCATTAAAAGGGTTTGTGTCTTGCATGAGTCAACAAGTTGCACAGACTGTGAGAACTCCCAGTGGTAATGCAGTTCACCGTGTTATGAATTAACCCATAAGTGATTTTATGTCTGACCATCAGCCAATTCCGGAGGAAGTAGAGTCTTAGGATTCTTGATTTCAAAGTGTGCCTTGAAGGTCTTAGGTTCTGACATTTGTGTCCTACCAAGAGTGCCGGAATGTATTAAGGTATTTTTGGCTGCAGTCTTGTGATCATGTCCTTTTTCTTTTGTAAATCTTGCTTTGAACATTTTTCTGCTGGGACTTAATCTTGTGCTGTGTCCCCCGAGAAGCCAGCCCAGATTAAACAACATATGGCACCTACAATGTGGGACCAGACCTGCGCATCTCTCAGATAACTGAAGACAATTTCGCTAACTATGCACTATAGCCTTCTCTTCTGCTTGTGAAGAGATCTCCCAAGGCGTCTGCCCTTTCTTCAGAAATCAGGAACAACTTGGGAGCCAAGAGTTGAGCTCTCTCTACACTCTGAGAAAAAAATTTAAGTATATCAGTAAACTTATTTCCCAAAGCAGTGAATATCTGAATACCCTTTAGTTCTCAACAGAACAAAGGCAATCACTTTATGAGACAATCAAGTAAAATATCACATATTTTGTAACTTGAAATTTTATTAGATCTGATTCAGAGTATAGAACTAGTAGTAGGGAGAAAACTCACAGGACTGTATAACTGCATAGTTGACTATAATTTTCTTTTCAGGTTAATTTTTTTTTCAGGCTTAGAAAGTGCGAATAGAGGGCTAGACAGTGGTGCACCTGGTTGGGTGCAAACATTGCAGTGTGCAAGGACCAAGGTTCAAGCTCTGCCTACTCACCTGAAGGAGGGAAACTTCACAAGTGGTGAATCAGTGTTGTAAATGTCTCTCTTTCTCTCCCTTCCACTTTATCTCCCCTTTCCTTACTAATTACTTGGTGTGCATATCCAATAAAGATAAAAAGAAAGTGATGAATAAACACCAAAATTTTAAGAACCAAGTATACATAGAATTTTCTTTTAAACCATTAAAACTTTTTATTGATGTGAGGTAGCTACATGTCACTTGCTTATATATTTCTCCAAAACTTTTTTCTTGGTACAAATGACTTGCATAATGTTTAAATGTAGTTTCAAAAATATCTTTTACTAAATTAATCTGAAAGTTGGATTTTATGGCTGCAATTCTGACGACAGTTAACATGCTTCTCAGTGACACTCATGAAAACTGGTAGAAGTTATAAATCACAATAAAGACAATATTACTAATAATCCTTTGCTCTTATACATTCTCAATCTTATAGTAATAACTTAATGACATATGTTGGTATGTTCCCTTCCCCCTGACCTCTGAGAGGAATTGGTTTTCCCCTTGCTAGTTTTGTGCCCCGCTTTCTCCCCACCCCCTATACTAAGGACGGGCAGAGTCTCAGAAGCAGTGCTGCAGAGAGGATGATGGAGAAAAGCACATGGTGTGGTGATTTTCCCGTTCGTGAATAAAGATTAAACTGCGTTCTCAGCACAGCCGTGTGTCTCTGGTTGTCTCTGTTACCCTCTTGTGAAGCCAGCCCGGATTAAACAACATATGGCGCCTACAACGTGGGACCGGACCTGCGCATCTCACAGATAAGTGAAGACAATTTGGCTACCTATGCACTATGGCCTTCTCTTCTGCTTGTGAAGAGATCTCCAAAGGCATCTGCCCTTTCTTCATGAGACTGTTTTGCTGTCTCTGGAACATTTATCTCGGGACCACTCTGTGGTTTCTGCCCAACGCCAGCCCGCATGAGCTGGCTTTCCACTGTGTGGTGTGGGGCACTGGGCGTGGGCTCCCTCCACGCTGCTCAGCCACTGTGAGCAGGGCAGCAGACATGGCAGGGCCGCGGCAGCCTATCATGGCTGCCACCCCAGGGGACCTCGGCCCATGCCTTCTGCATGGCTGGCCCACCCGCCCTCGTGCTATGAAGTCTGGACAGATCCCGGACCACCTGGAGACCACAGGCTCCCTGCCGAAACTGGGGCCCCTGGCCGAGATCTCCAGCTTGGGTCTGAAGAATGACGAGCTAAAATATGCAGAGATTCATTCAGAGATCACAACCTGCAATTCCTAGAAGTGAAGCTTCCCAAGAGGCCACTGCTGGACAATGCACTCCCAGAACAGCTAAGACAGTATAGATCTAAATTTGTGTTTAAAATGACATGTCTTCGTAACAAAAGTTTCTCTCCTTGTATATTGAAGACCATGTGTATGTGTGTCTTTAAAGTTTGGTAACATTAACTTTAAGGTTAAGAATATAACTTTAAGGCTAAATTCTTACCAGGCAAAGTTAAATGAAAAAGGTTTTCAACATAATTCTCATAAAGATAAAATTAACTTACATTTAAAGTCTGAGGTAAAAATTAGTTAACAATCAATATATTTTAACTAAGTTAGTCTAAACAAAACCTGTGCACACCTAGGGTGTGTCTCCATCTTAAATGGGTGTAACAAAAGGTTAAATAGACTTGTTGATATGGAAAACTCTCGATTACCTTCCCTATTAGAAATGGTAGATTACACAATGGCTATGCTAATGATACTCATGCCTGAGGTTTTCTTTCCTTGATTCTCATGTTTACCTTTTCACATTCTATTGTTTAAACTTTAACCAACCTTAAAATCATTCTAAAAAAGACTTCTAATTGTAATAGTTATCAATTGTGATAAACTTTTAACCTGCTACAAGTTTGTTTCATAGTAAGTAAATTGGCCCTGTCAAGTTCTCTATAGAAAAGCAGAATTCTGGCAGCGGACCTTCCTCATACACCGCTCCACCCCCTGGCATTCTTCCGTGGACATCTCCTTTCTACTGGCACTCCTATTGGACTCACTGGTACACGCTTAGACACTTTGCACAAAAGTGCAAAAGTGCTGCTATATTTCTCAAATACTGACTGCAGCCAGCTGCCTTTGTGACTATAGGCCGTTCCCCGCCCCCATGCTATAAAATGCCCATCGAGGCAAGTATGCCCCCCAGAGACAGTAAATGTTTTTTTTAAGCTGATAAAGTTTTGCCCACAGAGGCAAAAAAAATGGCCCCTTCAGGCCCTCCCTTAGCAGCACACTGGTTCTTGTTACTTGCTACGTGTTTCTCCATGTTTGTTCCAGTTTCTTTTTTGAAAATGCCTGTACGATATAGGTTTCTGTTCACCCCACACCCCTGGTACTGTTGTCATTTAGTTAAAAACAGAAGGGGGGATTGTTGGTATGTTCTCTTCGCCCCGACCTCTGAGAATTGGTTTTCCCCTTGCTAGTTCCGTGCCCTGTTTCTTCCCACCCCCTATGCTAAGGACTGGCAGAGTCCCAGCAGCAGCGGCAGAGAGAGGATGATAGAGAAAAGCACATGATGTGATTTGCCCGTTCTTGAATAAAGATTAAACTGCGTTCTCAGCCCAGCCATGTGTCTCTGGTCATCTCTTTTACCAACATGTGAAGCCAGCCCGGATAAAACAACACCTGCAGAGAAAATTTATTAGTGAAGCAGGTCTGCAGATGTTTCCTATTCACTTTGGCTGTCCCCCTCTCTGCACTGAAATTCACTCTGTCCTAGCAATGTATGTGAAAAGGAGAAAATGTCCACAGAGAGTTGTGGATTTATAATGCAGGCACAGCCCTGGTGGTAACACTGGTGTCAAATAAATAATAAAAACAACCTACACCCAGTCTCTTCATAGTAACAATGCCAGAACCAATGTAATAGATTTAATTGTTGATCCATGTCTATTACAAGAAAAAAAAAAGAAATGCAAATGGGTGGGGAGAAAAAAGGGAGATGGAGCCAGAGAGAGAGACAGATAAAGTAGACACTTACAGACATGCATCACTGGTTCTGAAGCTTTACCTTTAGATGAGAATCAGAGGCTTAAACCCAGATATTTACACATCGGGGCCCAGAAGCTTTTTAGCATTAGATGTTTCTGGATCTGGAGAACCAAAAATAAAACCTGTTTCCAGTAACTCCGAGATTGCGTGACTTTAGTTAATAATCCTGCACTTACATTTCAAGTAGAAATGATGAAGGTAAGAATAAGCTTTTACTGTAAAGGAAGCTTCTATAACCCTAGCTTATGCCTCCCTAAAAAGATACACACCCCTGTGCCCAGTGTTGTATCTCATGTGAGGCTTAGCTTTGCCAAAAACTGCTATGCAGGAAAAATAACAGTGACTAAGGCAAACAGACCATGAGCAGTGGGTTCAAGGCCCATTGCTTAAACTGAAGGCTTTGCTACTGTAATGACACTTTACTTTCAGGCCTGCACCCCATATTAAATCTTGTACTGTCCCTTTGTTTGGCGCCAGAGGTATCACAAATCTCTGAGCTCCTGAACAGCACATATATAAAGGACTTTTTCCGGCTTCCACACACCTCGGCAATGCGGCTATGCGTGACCTGATGATTAATAGAGTTCCTTGACATAAATGGGTGTGCCATCACCCAGAACCTTTTCCTTTCTTTCTCACTCACTCTCCATAAATAAATATATAGAGACATTTTTTAAAAGAAGTAATATTAAAGAGAGGCAGGGGATGAAATTATCATGGCCTGGTAGATACTAGACCACTTGAAGTTATCTTGTGTACCAATCTCAGTATCAATATCACTAAATATTTATCCAAGGTAATTAAAAAATTACTTTATAAAGATACATTAGCACCTTTCCCTAAGGAAAGAAGGATATTCTGACAGAGCACGCAAAAGACAAGTCTGAAGGCACCAAATTCTAAACAGAATTTCAGAAGGCCCCAGTTTATCACAGAAAATAAATAGCAATAATAAAATTATTAAACAGAAATAAAACCTTCCCACATTTTCTTTGCTTTTTAGGTTTCAGTTCTTTATGTTACCATTTTGGCGACATGTGTTTATAATGCCACCATGATAAGAAGTGGGTTTCATGCTCCTAAAGGTTGTTGATCCAACTCTGTTCTAGGGACTGCTAGGATGGGATTAGGAAAATCTCCTCCAAGTCCCTGATGTGATTCCCAGACTTAATCCCCAACAAGGTGTGGAGGGTGTGTCCAATCTATCATGCTCAACTGCTTTATAACGGGGTGGGAATGCGTGGGATTTCACACCATCTGAGAAGCCGACAACAGCAGGCACAACTCTGCACTCTGGCACATCCCGAGCTCCACCACCAGAATCCAGCAGATACTGAAAGTTTCTAATCCTAGCATATGTTGGATCAGGACCTTGTGTTGATGATGGCAAACTCAGGAATCAAACAGGTGGTGAGTTGGAAGGAACTGTTTTCCTGTGGGACAGTGGCTATGCTCTTTTGCATGGGATGGCTAGAGGGGTCAAACTGTTGATAGGTTCCAACGAATTTTTGAAAGACTTTCTTTCATCTGTCAAAATCAAATCTCTCTATTGAAAGTGGTCTCATCACCAGGCCTTTCGTTTCTTTCTTCTATTTTAAATTTAGAGGTTGATGGAGTAACTGTGTACGTAATTCTTTTGCTACTACTCCTCTCACCGAAGGACATTCAATAATGACTATACATTTTGCAATCTCATAGATGTAAGTGGATTTCCCTACACACACAATTTATGTGCAGTACTCTATATTCCCGATATGAATGAAACCAATCTGTACTGTTCCTTCTACATTTTGCTTGATTCACTAAGCATAATCCTTGTGCTACCATCCAATATTTCCCAAAGGAAACAAGATGACCCTTTTATTGCTGAATACTACTTGGCTTTTAATCACTATTATCAGTCGTTTTATTAATTATGATAAAATCCTCAAGACTGCATCTCTTATGGAGGTACACATTTATCCCATTTCTTATTCATGTAGAAAGAGAACCAAGAAAGGAAGAGCCTATGCAAGCATGCCGAGGAAACCACCAAGGCAGCAATGCCCTCAGGTACTGTGCTCTCAGTCATACGTTGGTTAGCCTCGGTTTCTCTCAGCTCCACCATCTATCTTATGATCTAATTTCCTCTTCTAGGCCCTGCACAAGGGCTGTTCTCATAGTGGGGTCATCTCAGTATGCTGGGAGCTCTCTGGCAACATCTCTGAACCTGTTTCAGGATGTATCAGGAGGCATGGAAATACCTCATGTAGGAGAGTACCTTGGATTGAGCCAGAGCAGGAGAGGCCTTGCCAAGACTCAATAAAGCAGGAATATTTTCTCAGAGCTTATCTTGGCATAGTCCAGCATGGAACATGAACACGGTCTAGACACCATAGTTTCCTAACTGTGCAGGTACAGTGAGTGTCCCGGGAATCAGGGATAAGGTAGACTGCATTGCTACCACCTTGGGTGGTTGGTTGGAACTCTGAGTGACAACTGAGGAAATTCAGGTAGAGGCTTTATTGCTGGAGCCAAGAGGGGCTCTGAGAAACCACACAGTCAGAGGTGCATGTATGGGGCACTGGGCTCACTCCAATTCTTCCATCCTTCCAGGTCGCACCTTATGGACAGAGTATGCTGTCCCCACTTGGACCACAGAGGACATCCGGATCTTCCTACAGGAATGGGAATCAATGAGCATGAGAGACGTGGCTGGGAACATGAGAGCAGCACGCATGATGGCTCACAGACTGAAGACCAGGGGCCTATTCAAGACCTGCAGGCAGTGCTTCCTGCTCTTTCAAAGTCTGCAGGATATATATCACACATTTCAGGAAATCAACCAGAAGCCCCGCAGACAGCCCTTGCCGTGTCCCTTTGGACCAGCCCTGAAGAGGATCCTGCAAGACAGAAGGGAGCCTGACCTTTCTGGTATGTATGTGTCTTCTCTTTCTTGGAAAAGGTTGAGGGCAGGGAGGTGGTGGAGATTCTCACTGGCTCCTGCACTAGCTGGAGGACTGGGAGCTCTCACGGCCTCTAGCTGCCTGTCCCAGCAGCTCCTCAGAGAGGAGCGCAGAGCATGTTCCTGTTTGAAGATCCTTTCTCCTCAAGGGAATCAGCAGGTTGTGCTTGGGGATAGTGTTCTGGGACAGGATGGCTTGGCTGTTGCTGAGCTCAGTACTAATGTGCCTTTCATTCTCTACTAGGACCTCTCTGGGTGGATGGAGTCTATCTACCCCCTCTCCCTGATGTCTTCCATCCTTGGACACAGCCTTTGATCACTGCCATCCCTGAAAGCTTGGAGAAGCATCCCTGTACACCTCCACAATGGAAGGACCCTCAGCTAAATGACTGGAAACCATGGAAGCCCCAGAACACGGCCCCAATAAGCACCCATTTATTTACAGCTGCTCTTCCTGGAACCTGCTACCCCCAGTGGTCATCCTCAGAATGACAATAACACACATCCAAAAGAGACCATCAACATCAGGGGAGATAGCCCAAATGACAGCGCATTACACATGCAGGCCTGACTCAGTGTGGCTCTAAATTGTGTCCTTGTGTCCCATACGAAACTCTTCTCTCTGTTGTAACGAAATACATCTTGGACTTTTACTGGGTTTGGTGTATTGCACAAGGCAATGGACTTTGCATGTGACGTGTTCTGTTCCTTGTGTAGTAGGTAGGGGAGGATCTAGGCTGGGATAAGAATGTTTTGTAGAAAACTGAGAAATTTGTACTTGTATTAATGATAGTGAAACACTACCTCCCCTTTAAAGAAATAAAGCTATCTAATAATACAGACCATGTTCACCTTGATTTTAATGATTTTTTGCAGGAGAGAAAATACATTGCTACCCAAATATGGCCTCTTCTATTTCCAATCCAATGTCTAGTCTTTAGCTAACTTATCAAGTTTATAGCTGATTTGTGTAATGAGTTGCTGATTCAAACCATGAATCTGAGGTATAGAATTGACCAGATTATAATCCAAGAATCAGTGATTGGTTTCATGAACTCTGAACTATCAAAAATGGTAAGGGTAGGGTGGTCAGGCGGTTGGCTACCTGGTTAACAGCCCATAGTATGAAGAACATGAACCCATACAAGGACCTCGACTTGAGAGCCTGTAGTCCCACCTGCAGGTGCCTCTCTTCCCAAGCAGTGAACTGAAGTCCTTCTCTCTTTCTCACTATGATCCCCTCCTCTCTCAATTTATTCCTTTTTTTATCCAAAAAATTGAGAAAAAAAGTTTAGGGTGAACTCTGGTTGGAATTTCAGGGAAGGTGCTATTTCAGGTCCTGTAGTAAGAATCTAGAATGATCCATTTCCCAAGGTTTGGACATAGTTAGATGCTAGGAACCCCTACTTACACACTATCCTTTGATTTGTGGTAAAAGCGTAACATCTGGAGCTTTCTCTGGGTTTATCTTTAACAAGAGCCAGCCATGAGGGCAGTCCATAGTAAAAGCTAGAGCATCCATCACTGAGGTGTCCTGCAATTCCTGTACGTATATTGAGCAGTGTTGGGAGAGAGAGAGAAAGACAGAGAAACAGGAAGAGATAGACGCAGACAGAGGCAGCAGGCAGGGGCAGAGAGGGATTATGGAGAGTATATATCTCTACCACTACATTATTTTCCCCATAAAGAAGATTAAAATAAAACTTAAAAAGATGGGAGGTGGTGAAGGGGGCATGCTCCTGCCTGACAGCCACTGTTGGCAGGATGCCCTTTTGCAAAAGAATAAATGTCCTGCTTCAATTCTTTAAAAAAAAAAAAAAAAGCAGGAAACTCTCACTTTGATCTAAATTGCCAGATTGTTACCAGTCACTCCCAAGAAGATATGGGCTTTTCACCCCAGGAATCACTCCTTAGCCCCTCTCTGTCCACAAGCCACAAGGCTGCATTGAATCGGGAATTCATGGGTGCACAACGTGGTCCTAGTGTAGTCTAATTTAATTTTGTTTAAGAAAGCCTCTGTAATCAATCTTTGTGACTTTTAATTAGGTATTATGCTAAATGTTGCTACATGAAGACCTGGGTGAAGATTGTTTTATTAGCTTAGTCAGAACTCACTGTCTCTCCAAGTTGAATGTGCCAATACTTCATCCCATAACATACTGTGAAGTCCATGGGAATGTTTATTTGTAAAAAGATTGGTATTGAGACTATATTGGAGGAACATTATATATATATATGTATATATATAATTCATAAATATAAATATATATATAATTTATAAAAAGAAGACACTGAAAAAAATGTTTTGTTTTTGAAATAGCAAGGTGCTAAGCCCCTTTCTGATTTCAGAGCAACGTGTTCTGAAATTTAATAGTCTCTGTCTTTGGGACAAATTGCTACAACTGCTGCAGGGTTTGGGGGCACAAGACACAGAAGTGGGAATGGTGTGGATTATACTTATTATGGATAATATTATTAATCACCATTCATTCATGTAAGAAAAACCTGGCACAGCTCTTCTTTTCCTGCACCACATAAGACATTAATATAGCATAATGGTTATGCTAGACACTTTCATGCCTCAGCCACCAAGCCCCAAATTCAGTCCCTTGCAACACCATGAGACAGCTGAGCTGTGTGTCTCTGTGTAAGTTTCTCTCACTGACTTTCTCTCTGTCTCTTGCCTACAGAGATGCTCCTGAGTCACAGTGCCAGGGGTACAAACCCACAGCTGCTGGTGTTCTTTTTTAACATGCTCTTTGTAGGACAGCGTGAACAAAAACGGGGGGAGTGGAAATGGAGAGGGAGAGAGAAAGATAGACAGCTGTATCCCTACTTCACCATTTGCCTGTGTCCCCCCACCAGCCCCTCAAAGTTGAGGATCATGGGAGTTGAACTGTGATTATTTCATGGATCTATGTGCTTCATAATATGTGTTACATGACATTTCCAGATGTTTTTCCTGTTTATGCTTTTTAATATGTGCTTTATAATCTGATTATGATGCACTTGTAAGTAGACTTCACTCCAGAACAGAAAGATTGAAAACATAATTAAAGGGTTAAGGATGTGTAGAAATGCTGAAATGGCACAGGTGGTTAGGACAGTGATGCAGGCTGGCCTTCCCTGAGTGAGAAAGTGACAATGAAGTAGTGTACAGAAATCAATGGCAACTTTTTGTATCAGGCTCCTTTTAACCACCTGTAACCCCTTCTTCCATTTGGTGTTTTTAAAAGCCCTGGCCCATTGAAAGCCAGATTCTGCTGTGTGAACCTGGGATTTTGGAGTTTCAGACATGAGAGTCTGTTTGAATACCCACTTTGCTATCTCCCCCTACCTATGAATCATTTTTGTCAACTTTTCTTGATCTAGAATAGGGAAATTTTACAACACATCAGGGCCCAGAAGCTTTTTAGCATTAGCTGTTTCTGGACCTGGAGCACCAAAAATAAAACCTGTTTCCAGTAACTCCGAGATAGCGTGTCTCTAGTTAATAATCCTGCATTTACATTTCAAGTAGAAATGATGAAGGTAAGAATAAGCTTTTACTGTAAAGGAAGCTTCTGTAACCCTAGCTTCTGCCCCCCTAAAAAGATACACCCCCCTGTGACCAGTGTTGCATCTCATGTGAGGCTTAGCTTTGCCAAAAACTGCTATGCAGGAAAAATAACAGTAACTAAGGCAAACAGACCATGAGCATTGGGTTCTAGGCCCATCGCTTAAATTGCAGACTTTGCTACTGTAATGACACTTTGCTTTCAGGCCTGCACCCCATATTAAATCGTGTACTGTCCCTTTGTTTGGTGCCAGAGATATCACAAATCTCTGAGCTCCTTACCAGCTCATATATAAAGGGCTTTTTTTCAGCTTCCACACACCTGGGCTACGGGCATCCTGATGATTAATAGTGTTCCTTGACATACGCACATAAATGGTTGTGCCATCACCCAGAACCTTTTCCTTTCTTTCTCATTCACTCTCAATAAATAAATGTATATAGACATTTTTTTAAAGAAGAAATATTAAAGAGAGGCAGGGGATGAAATTAGTATGACCTGGTAGATACTAGACATCTTGAAGTTATCTTGTTTACCAATATCAGTATCAATATCACTAAATATTCATCCAAGGTAATTAGCACCTTTCCCTAAGGAAAGAAGGATGTTCTGACAGAGCACACAGAAGACAAGTCTGAAGTTACCAAATTCTAACCAGAATTTCAAAAGGCCCCAGTTTATCACAGAAAATAAATATCAATACTAAAATTATTAAACAGAAATAAAACCTTCTCAAATTTTCTCTGCTTTTACGTTTCAGTTCTTTATGTTACCATTTTGGCAACATGTGTTTATGATTCCACCATGATAAGAAGTGGGTTTGATGGTCCTAAAGGTTGTCAATAAAACCCTGTTCCAGTGACTGCCAGGATGGGATTAGGAAAATCTCCTCCAAGTCCCTGATGTGATTACCAGACTTAATCCCCCAACAAGGTGTGGAGGGTGTGTCCAACCTATCATGCTCAGCTGCTTTATAAGGGGGTGCTTTATAAGGGGATGGGAATGTGTGGGATTTCAAATCCTCCGAGAAGCAGACAACAGCAGGCACGACTCAAAACTCTGGGACATCCAAACCGATGTGAAGCATTCCAACAAATAAACTCTCACTTTGATCTAAATTGCCAGACTGTTACCAGTCACCCCCAAGAAGACATGGGCTTTTCACCCCAGGAATCACTCCTTAGCCCCTCTCTGTCCACAGGCCACAGGTCTGCATTCACTCGTGAATTCATAGGTGCACGAAGTGGTCCTAGTATAGTCTAATTTAATTTTGTTTAAGAAACCCTCTGTAATAAATCTTTGTGACTTAAGTATTATGCTAAATGTTGCTAAATGAAGGCCTGGGTGAAGATTGTTTTATTAGCTTAGTCAGGACTCATTGTCTCTCCAAGTTGAATGTACCAATACTTCATCCCATAACATTCTGTGAAGTCCCTAGGCATGTTTACTTGTAAATAGATGGGCATTGAGACTGTATTGGAGGAACACTGTTGAGTTGATGAGACATTTGGCCACACTTGAAGGTTCTGGATGTGGTGTGTCTGTGATTCAGGCACACTTTGTGTGGTGCTCTGGATCCTTTCATAAGGTGTGGAGGATACAGTGTGGGCCTGTTGTGATCACACCATAATCAACTCCACACTTGTCTCCTGGATCAGCCCGCAAACCACAGTGACCTCTACCCTTGACTCCTGGATCAACCGGCCAGCCAAACCATCTGTGAGGACCCCCCAGTGGACAAGGAAACCCAATTTTACCAATGCTTATATCATTTAAACTATTACACAATTAAGAGAGCCAGTTGGTCTGCCCTAGTGAGCTGCACAGGTAGGTTACCATGTGTAAATATCTCACTTCAAGCCTCTGATTCTCACCGACAAGGTAAAGCTTCAGAATCAGTGAAGCAGGTCTGTAAGTGTCTACTTTATCTTTATCTCTCTCTGGCTCCATCTCCCTTTTTTCTCTCCACCCGTTTCCATTTCTTTTTTCCTTCAAATAGACATGGATCCAGAATAAAAACTATTACATTGGCTCTGGCATTGTTACTATGAAGAGATTGGGTGTAGGTTGTTTTTATTATTTATTTGACACCAGGATTACCACCAGGGCTGGGCCTGCACTATAAATCCACAACTCTCTGTGGATGTTTTCTCCTTTTCACATAAAATGTTAGGACAGAGAGAATTTCAGTGCAGAGAGGGGGACATCAAAAGTGATTAGGAAACATCTGCAGACCTGCTTCACTAATAAATTTTCTCTGCAGGTTCTGGTTTACCCCTCCAGAGAAGTCTCCATGTGACAGCCCTGGTGGGGAGCATGGATGTACTGGGGTACTGGCTGCCCTGGGGTCCTCATCCTCACATGGGGTCCTGAGGAGAGCCGTGGAGGGTCCTGAGGGGAAGTGGGGACCGTTGAGGGTGTGACGTGGGAGGTTCTGAGGATACACATGAGGAGTCCTCAGTGGGAGGCATGTTGCGGTCCTGAGGGTGATAGGGTACTGAGAAGGAAACTTGTTCGGTTCTGAGCAGAGTCATGAGGGTCCTGCCGGGAACAACTGGGATGTACTTAAGAGGGATATGGGGTTTTTCCGAAGGAGAATGGGGGTCTGTTGACGAGGCATGAGGCTCTTAATAGGTATAGGGGTCTTCAAGAGTCCTAGGGGTGCTAAGGGAAAAGACATGGAGTCCTAAGCAGGAGGAAAGGGCAAATCCTGAAAGAAGTTATTAGGGTCCTGAGCAGGGAGAACTGATGGGGTCTGGGGGCTGGAGATAGGAGCGTCAGAGACCTTAAGTGAGTACCTTGTGGTCCTCAGGGGATAGGGCACAATGGAAGAACCCTCAGCTAAATGAATGGAAACTCCAGAACATGGTCCCTATAAACATACATTTCTTTCCAGCTACTCTTCCTGCAACCTGCTGCCCCCAGTGGTCATCCTCAGAGTGACACTAACACAGATACAAAAGAGACCATCACCATTGGGGGAGATGGCCCTACTGACAGGGCATTACATTTGCAGACCTGTCTCAGAGTGTGGCTCTAAATTGTATCTTTGTGTCCCATAGGAAACTCTTCTCTCTGATGTAATTAAACATATCCTGGACATGGTCCATGACTGCACCAAAGTAATGGACTCTGCAGGTGTCACATTCTGTTCCTTGTGTAGAAGGTGCGGGAGGATCTAGGCTGGGGTTAGAATGTTTTGCACAAAACTGAGAAATTTGTACTTGTATTAAAGACAGTAAAACACTATCTCCCCTTTAAAGAAATAAAGTTATCTAAAAAAAATACAGATCATTTGTACCTTGATTCCAATTATTTTTGCACAACAGAAAATACATTGCTAGTCAAAGAAGACCCCTTCTGTTTTAAATTCAATGTCTGACATTTAACTAAAATGTCACATTTGTAGTTGATACGCCTACTGAGGCTGTGTGTTCAAACCATGAGTTTGAGGTGCAGAATTGGCCAGATTATTATCAAACGATCAGGGACTGGTCAAGAACTCTCAAGCATTGAGAATGTTAAGCATGTGGGTGGGTGAGGGGCAGACAGTGTTGTAGCAGGTCAACAGCACATAGTGTGAAGCACAAGGATCCATGCAGGGGTCTCTGTTCCACTGCCCAGATCCCCACCTGAAGGTTCATCTGAAGCAGGTTTGCAGATGCATGTTTTTCCAACTTCCTCTCTATCATGCCCTCCCCTCTCAATTTATTTATGTCCTATACAAGAAGTTGAGAAAAAAAATGGGAAGGCTGAACTCTGGGTGGAAACTCAGAGAACGTTCTACTTCAGGTCCTGTAGTAAGAATCTGGGGTGATCCCTCTCGCATCTGCCATGGTTTGAATGGATTTAAATGCCAGTCAACACTGCTCTCACACTGTCCTTTGATTTGTGGTAAAAGCATAATATCTGAAGCTTCCTCTGGGTGTGTCATAAACCTGAGACTGTGAGGACATTCTATGGTAAAAGATAGGGCATGCTGACTAAGGTCTCCAACAATTCCTGTACATATATATTGAGCAGTAGTGAGAAAGGGAGAGAGAGAGGAACAAGAAGAGATATACACCAAGGGAGTAAGTAGGGGGAGAGAGAGAGAGAGATTATTTAAAGAGTATATATCCCTATCTAACTAACTCTTTGTGTAAAAATGAGTGTTCCATTAACCAGGTATGTTTCTGTGTCATTTATTTCATTGAACTCTAGGATCATTTTGATGATCAAATGTTGATTTCCAATTTCTCTTTGCCCAGATTTGTTTCCCAAGCAATGAAACACACAACAATTAGTGTTCATCATGGGAAAGACAGGAAAACTCTCAAATGCTTGGGACACTGTACTTAGCACGTTAGCCCAGTATCCAATTCCAAACCTCCAATTTTTTTTTCTAAATCAGATATTGGTCTCTACATCCCCAGCGTCATGGGGATGAAGGGAATACCTAGGTGGGTTGTAGGGATAGATGACATTTCCCAGGGATTGTCCCTAAACCCAGAGTGTGGGTCAGGGATAGATCGCATAATGTTTATGCAAAGAGGATTTCCTATATGAGGATCCAAATTCAAACCAATCCAACACAAAGTGTCCTGTTAAATATAAATAATTAAATAAATAAGTGTGGGTTGTAGCTGATGTCTGATGAAGAAAGACAACATCCAGTTGCAGCATCCTGAACTCCTTGACAGCAAGAAACAGATATCAAATGTGTGTGTGTGCAGAAATGAAAAAGAAGGTTTTGGGAGCTTAGAAGAAGCCCAGAATGAAGAGAATTTGGAAACTCTAGAGATGTTACAGACTCTTTTCTTTAAATGTAATACAAAACAAGAGAAAGTAATACAGGAAGAGAGAGAAAGAGAGAGAAAGAAAGAAAGAGAGAAAGAAAGAAAGAAAGAAAGAAAGAAAGAAAGAGAGAAAGGAAGGAGGAACACAGAATTAAGGATACTTGAATATAGGCATCTGAGGGCATTTTGCTGCAGTCACCTTTCTGCATCTTCCAGACAAATCTATGTCTCTTTCCACATTATCACAGACATATCCAGACACACTGAGTGATCATTTATGGACAACTAGAAAACAGCACTACAATGTAACAGGAAACCTTGGTTAGGTAACTCAAAAAACCCTGTCAAGAGAATGAGAATTGCCAAAGAGTGGATTCTGTGAAGTATATTTTCTGTCCCTTACAAGATTACTATATTTAACTTAAATAGGAGTATTTCAGTTTCTTTACCACATTTGAAAATTTCTGGTAGAGTCTGGGGTGGGGATAACAATGATTATGCAAATAGAGTCTCAAGCCTTGGATCCACTGTCCCAGGTTTAATCTCCAAAAGCAACACCACTTGAATCTGAAGAGAACACCGGTCAAAATCATAAAATGGGGAAGAGGAGATAACATAATCGTTATGCAAAGAGAATCTCCTGCCTGAGGATCCAAAGTCCCAGATTCACTACCCTGTACCACCATAAGCCATTATTGAGCAGTGCTCTAGTGAAAAAGAAAAAAAAGAAAGAGATAAATAAATCATAAAACGTGGGCCAATTGGTGGTGCCTCGGGATTAAAGAGTACCTAGTAGATAAAGACCTCAGGCTTGGAATGTCAACTTTTCAGCTTCATTACTTGGCTGAGACCCTTCCCAGCTCAGAGGACCCCTTAGCTTCCTTTTAAGTGGCACACTTCTTACAATACCTCAAGACCTAGATATACACCCGGGCCCATGAGATAGGGCATAAATATGTACATCTATCCGTGAGTTACGGGAAAAGATATATCTGAAAGGAAAAGCCCATAGTAGTCTGCATTGAGTCAATAAGTGAAGCAAGCAAGTAGAAAGAACTAAAAAGACACCTTAAAGTTTCTAATGAAATAGTTTCTACTTAGACTCCTCATCTACCTTATATTCCATGTCCCACAATCACTGTAAAGCTTACTGTCTCTCACAAAGTAAGGTTTACAAAAACGAAACAGGGCCAAGACTGGCATGCAATGACGCTTTAGTCACAGCCAGGTCACCCCATCTCCGTGGGCCCTGGTCAGCGTTCCCACACAGGCATGATGGACCTAGACCTCTAACATATCACTCTCACCACTGTCACTGGTCATCTCCACCAGAAACAACATAATGGACTGGAACCCTTTGTGGGCCCTTGAAAGACCTTGCCCTCAATGTGGATCAATAATGGTAGGCACTCTTTCATTCTCTGAAGGGATTTTGGACAACATACTCTACTTACTACCAAAGGAGGATGGGCCTGGAAATTAGTGCAGGCTGGAATGTTTCTTGTGATGACCACAGAATGTGAGCTCAGACCTACAGGGATGCAGAGGTTACACAGGTTCCTGTGCCAAATATAGGCCCCAGATCAAACCGATGGAGTTTATGGCTAACAATACTTATATACTTTTTCCATGTGTAGGGCCTGCTATCTTCCCTGATGCAGCTTTTTGGTCCTTTTTCCAAGTGTGACACCATCTCCCCAGACAATAACTTAGGTCACCTGCATGTTAAATGTCAAGTTCAGTCAGGAACCAGTAGGGTCAGGGGCCGATTGGAATATACCTAGAATAGAACTACTAGCATTTTCCAAAATGGAGACCCTAAATCTTCATCTGAAATATTCTTGTCTTTATGTTAATCGTCAGTCACCAATTTTTCTGCCTTATATCTTACTTCTTTCTCAGACTCCAGACAATATCATGATGTCAACTGGACTTCCCTGGGTAGAGGACCTCACCAATGTATCCAGCTTCCCCAGATCCCCACTCCACTAGGGAAATAGAGACAGGCTGTGAGTATGGATAGACTATCAATGACCATGTTCAGTGTGGAAGCAGTTACAGAAGCCAGACATCCTATCTTCTGCACCCTGTAATGATCCTGGGTCCATACTCCCAGAGGGATAAAGAATAGGAGAGTTATAAAAGGAGGGGGTTGGATATGTATTTCTGGTGATGGGACCTATGTGGAATTGTATCCCTCTTATCCAACGGTCTTGTCAATACTTCCAATTAATAAGTAAAAAAAAAGTAGAAGAAATATTAGAGAGAGTCAGAAGATGAACTTAAGGTCTTGGTGTATAATGGACAACTCTAAGCTATCTTTTGGATGAAATATATTTTCCAATCTCATCCTAGGTAATTAAAAATTACTTGAGAATGGTATATTAACACATTTTCTCTAATTATAGAAGGCTGTTCTGGTGTCTTTTCAGGTCTTTCTGCTTGCTTGCTTCATTTATTGACTCACTGCAGACTACTGTGCACTTTTGCTTTCAGGTCTATATTTTGCCCTAGTTTAGGGATACATGTGTACATATGCCCTATCTCATGGGACCTGGTGTACATTTAGGTTCTGGGGTTTTGTTAGGAACTGAAACACCCAAAATGGAATTAGAGACTCTTATGAGAAAGGAAAGGTCACACTCAAGTAATGAGGCTGAAATGTTGACATTCCACACCTGACGTCTCTACTCTTTAGTCACTCTCAGGCCACTTCATCATCTAGAGCCCTAGTCAGGGAGTCCTGAGATTCCCACACAGACATGGTGAGCCTAGACCTTGAATATATCTCTTTCCCTAGAGTCACTTGTCATCTCCATCAGGAACAAAGCAGTAGACCCATTTGTGGGCAACCATAGGACCTTTCCCTCAATGTGGTACAGAATGTTCCATCCTCTGAAAAGAGGCTGGATAACAAACTCTATCTACCACCAGAGGAAGATGGGTCCTGAAATCATGGCAGCTTGGAATGTTCCTTCTCATGACCACAGAATGTGAGCTCAGACCTAAAGGGATGCAGAGGTTACATATGCTCCTAAGCTGAATATGGGCCCCAGATCAAATCACTGCGGTCTACAGTCAACAATATTTATACACCTTTCCCGTATATGGGAGCTACTTTCTTCTCTGATGATTCTTTATAGGCCTTGTTCCAGCCTTGAAATCATCTCCCCAGACAATGACATGAGTCAACGTGCATATCACATGTCAGGCTCAGGCAAAAACTAATGCAGTCATGGGCCATTTGGAATATACCTAATATAGATCTACTAGCTATTTCCAAAACTGAGGCCCTCAAATCTTCATCTGCACTATTCCAGCTGTAAGGTTCATAGTTAGTCAACAAGTTGTATGCCTTTATATGTTAACTCATTTTTCAGCCACCAGGTTCCAGATGCTAACATGATGCTAACCAGACTTCCCGGGACAGACAACCCCAACAATGTTTCCTGGTGCTCTGCTTCCACAGAGTCCTGCCTCACTAGGGAAAGATAGAGACAGGCTAGGAGTATGCATCGACCTGTCAACACCCATGTGCAATCAGGAAGCAATTACAGAAGCCAGACCTTCCACCTTCTGCACCCCATAATGACCCTGGGTCTCTACTCCATGGGGTTAAAGAATAGGAAAGCTATAAGGGGAGAGGGAGAGATAAGGAGCTCTGGTGGTGGGAATTGTACCCCTCTTATCTTATGGTCTTGTCAATGTTTCCATTTTATAAATAAATACATTAAAAAGAAAAGAAAAAGGAGAGATTGGGTTCTCTTTAGTGACCTAATTTGAAATTTTCTAATTGGCACTGGCATAGGGTTACATAATGATTAGGTAAAACAATAGGCTTAACTATCACAGGTTTAACCTGCAGAACCACCATAGGTTCAATCTAAAAACTACTCTAGTTAAAAATCATTTAAAAATTTTGAACATCAAAATTTCACATATTTAAATTTATTAACCCTGGTCCTGATGCACCCAAGGAAGAGCATATGTTACAGTAGAGTGGACGCAAGTTCATGCCCCAGCTCTCCAAGTACAGGATGTCTCTCTGTCTGTCTCTTCCACTATATTTTATCCTCTTCCTCCATCCTGTCAAATAAAAAAAAAGTTTTGAGGTAGATAGAATAATGATTATGTAAAGAATCTTTCATGAAGAATAATGATTAACTGAAGAATCTTTCAAGAAACCTCCTCCTGTAGGTGAGAAACAGGGGCTTGAGCCCAGGTACTTACACATGGTAAACTGTGTACTTTATGTGAAGTGGACCACCTGACCCTTTTAATGTAACAGCTTAAAATATATAAAGATTGGATACACTGGATTTCCTTGTCCCCTGGGGGTTGGGGAGGGTAGTCCTCACAGACTTTCAGACTGGCAGGTAGATCCAGAAGACCAGGGTGGAGGTCACTGTAGTGGGATCACGACAGACCCATACTCAAGTCACCACACTTACTAGAGCACTGCACATATTAGTCCTGAACCACAGCCACACCGTCTCTGAACTATGAGCATCTCCTTCACTCAGGAGCATCCAGAAACATCCAGAGTGGCCAACTCTTTCATCAACGTAACAGTGTTCCTCCAATACTGTCCAATTGCCCACCTAACTGCAAATAATCACCCCCAGTGACTTCATAGAATGTTATGAAATAAATTATTGACTCATTTAACTTGGAGAGACAGGGAATCCTAACTAAACTAATGAACACACTCTTCACCCAGGCCTTCCTAGTGGCAAGGCAGTATTTAGCATAATACTTAATTAAAAGTCACAAAGATTGATTACAGAGGATTTCATAAACAAAACAAAAGTGAGAGCATTCTCTAATTTTCAGTAGAAACAACAAAATCCAGAACTCACCAGATATTCTTTCAAGGAACTAAAATGGTTTAACTGCAAATGTATGTCATCAAAAACAACGAAACTTAAAACAACAGCAACAAAAGCAAACGCAATTACATAGTTCAAACAACAAAATCAATTAGAATATAGATGCCATAAGTAGATCCAAGGTGATGCAAACATTGAGATATAAATCTGTTTCAGAATTTTATTTAAAGAACAACCATATCCTGTAAAAATTAGCAGTATCTTGAAATTTTCAAATTCGTAAAAATAGGAATGATTCGGGAGTCGGGCTGTAGCGCAGCGGGTTAAGCGCAGGTGGCGCAAAGCACAAGGACCGGCATAAGGATCCCGGTTCGAACCCGGCCCCCACCTGCAGGGGAGTCGCTTCACAGGCGGTGAAGCAGGTCTGCAGGTATCTATCTTTCTCTCCTCCTCTCTGTCTTCCCCTCCTCTCTCCATTTCTCTCTGTCCTATCCAACAACGATGACAACAACAATAATAACTACAACAATAAAACAACAAGGGCAACAAAAGGGAATAAATAAATAAAATTAAAAAAAAAATTTAAAAAAATAATAAAAAAATAGGAATGATTCAAAATTAGTAGAAGCTAGTGTGGAACCAAGGTTAAAGAGTTCTATGATTTTAATATTCTTAAATAATGCTTAATTATAATTATAAGACTATCAACTAGTTCGAAGAACAGAACATAAATACCAAGAAGGTAATAAACAAAAAAGGAAGAAGAAATTATAAACTAAGTGCAGTAATGATAAAAAATAAGTTGAAGACACTTAAGGAAAATTGATGAAGTGCAAAATACATTCTGTGACACTTCTACATCGGTGAAATAGGAGGTGAAAAGTGTTAGACAGGATGTGAATAAAAAGGAACTGTGGTGCCCTCTTGGTGAGACTAGGACCTGAAGCAACCACTAGAGAACAGTCAGGAGAATCCTTACTCACATAAACATGAAAAGGCTAATGACCTAACGCCAGGCAGTGCTGCATCTTGTTAAGTACTCACATTACCATAGGTAAGGAAACAGGTTTGAGCCTCTGCTCCCAACCTGCTGGGGAGACACTTCATGAGTTTTGAAGCAGAACTGCAGGAATCATTCTCGCTTCCCTGTCTCCTCTTGCCCCTCAATTTCTCTTTGTCCTATCCAATACGAAGTAAAAAGAAAGGAATGAAGGAAGAAGAGAAAAGAAAGAGAGAGAAAGAAAGAAATGGAATGGTTCCCAGGAGCGGTCAATTTGTAGCGGCAGCACCCAGAGCCTCAAGGACCCAAACTTGGGACTGAACAATAGCACTGGAAAACACACATCCAAAGAATATCCGAAGGGACAGGTGCACCCCATGTGCGGAGCTGCACTGTGCACACTCACAAGGAGTGGAACCCGCTGACATGCCCTCTGGTGGATGACTGAACAGAGAAGCTCTGGGCATGGACTACACAGAATGCTACTCTGCAGCTGAAGGGCTGATGTACCTCTTGGAACAAAATGGGTGGAACTGAGGTAATAACACTCAGCGAATGGTTTCACTTCAGGCGTATTTGGCATCCGGACAACTGGAGCACATGAACTAGCATAAATGAGTCAAGGAAGAAAGAGCAAATTGTTTTCAAAACTCTGAGAACCATGGCGGCTGCCTGAGGGTGGCTGCTGTGGACTGTGGTTGGTGGGTGACATGGAGCTGTAATCCGCCATCTTCTCCTCCTGTAAACCATCATGGACCTGCTAATAAAATGTGGAGAAGGAAACACAAAGAAGAGCTGTGAGAGCTGCGGAGCTGCGGGCAGCGGCGGGGCCTGCACAATGCAGCTGCAGTGAGGTGAGGAGCTTGTGAGCAGCTGCGTCCCCAGAAGGGCCTCGGGGCCCAGGCAGCGCCCTGCCAGTGGGGCGGGTAACAAGACATGTTGCAGAAGCTGAGTTCAGTGAGGACCTGGGAGGGACATGGCGTCTGGGCAGAGCCCGGGTCCTTGTCACGTGACACAGACCCCACCAAAGCCCAAGGCAGCAGGGGTGCCCCTGATCCCCACACAGGCCCCAGCATCAGGAGCCAACTCACTTTTCCTGAAGGTCCGGGTGTGCTTCAGTGTCCTCACAGCAGCCTCTACCTGTCCTGCACGAGGTCGTCACCCCGGGGTCCTCGAATACCCTGGGATTCTCGCCATCACATGGGGTCCTTGTCACTCCGTGGTCTGCAGGGACTGTCCCGGATCATAGGTGGTCTAGGGAACACCTCGGTGCCCCTGTCCGGGGCATAACTCGAAGTTCCAGCAGGTCGGGTCCACCTTCTATGAGAACCCAGCCCTGGAGGGAGGCCAGGGGTCCTGAGGGGGTGACTCGGGGGCCCTGAGGGGGATGTGGGGTCTTCTGATGGGAAGTGGGGGACAATGAGAGGGTGAAATGGGTGGTTCTGAGGAGGAGACATTTCAGTTCTCAGGGACACATGAGGGGTCCTGGGTGGGAGATATGTTGGGATCCTGAGGGGGCTGGGGTACTGAGAAGGAGACCAGTGGGGTTCTGAGGGGAGGCATGGGAGTCCTGAGGGAACTACTGGGGAGTACTTAAGGGAGACATGAAGGTGTTCTGAAAGTGAATGGGAGCTCTGTTGATGAGGCATAGGGCTCTTAATGGTTATAGGGGGTCTTCAAGGGGACTAAGGGAGCTAAGGGGCAGAAATGGAGTCCTCAGAGGGAGGCAAAGGGAGATCCTGAAGGAAAGTGTTGGGGTTCTGAGGAGCAAGAACTTATGGGGTACGGGGGATGGAGGTAGGAGCATCAGGAGACCCTAAGTGGGCACCTTGAAGTCCTCAGGGGATGGGCACAAAAATACCATGAGGTGGTTAGAGAGTCCTAAAGAGGCACATGGGGGACTGAGCAGAGAGAGCATGAGGGTACTGTGCTGGATGAGGAGTAAGGAGTTCTGAGGAGACTTAGAGGGTACTGAGGAGTGCTCTTCAGGGTCCTGAGGAGATAGGTGGCCCTAGAATGTAACAGTGGGTCCTGTGAGAGGTGGTGTGGAGAGGGAGTCTTTCATGGGGCCATTGGAGACTACAGAAAGGGCACCTCAGGCTTGAGGGAGGCATCATGGATGATTCCTGAGTTAGGAGAATATGACAGGAAGCCATAGAGTTCTTCTGGGGGAAGGGAAATACAGGGTCCTACAGAAAACTAGGCTGTGTGTGGGAGCACTACTCGTTCCAGATAAGAAAGTCCCAGGAGGCCCTGAAGCAGGGCATCTATACAGAATAAACAAACAAACAAACAAACAAAAACAGATGACCCAAAATTCACTCTCCCCACCATGAGCCACATCAAGTCTAGCATTGGGTAGTGCCAGGGATGAAAACTGGGGACTCACTGTGTAAGTCCTGTACTCTACTGCTGCACTCTCCCTGCCCTCATCCCAGTGAATAAGGCAGGTATCATCTAGAAATGACACTGGGACAGCACACTGTAACATGCAGACCATGGCAGAAAGAGGATGCTGTAAGAGTGTGCTCATCTAACGAAGGTTTGGGGATGCAGCTGGGTGACTCATGAGGTGAAATCTATTGGATTACTTTGCCTAGAACAGAAATTAGATTTCTTCACAAGTTGGAGAGACTTGTAGATACAGAATATCTGAATAGAACTTTGAGGTCTCTGAAAAGTGAAGTCGGAGCTGACAGAATCATGCAGTTTTGTTGGTTTTTCAGGAAGCAATAAATCAGGGAAAATTCTTGGGCATCTTGAACATACATTTAAATCTTCAGTTTAGAAGAGTATATTCATGTATTCAGATGCTATTCACATTAGAACTCACCAAGTCACAAGTAAATGCAAATGTGTGAGTTGTGGACAGAAAGGGGCTACCTGTTATTCCAGAGGATAAAAGCCTGTATCTTCTTGGGAGTGACTGGTAACACTCCTACAATTTACTAGTTGGTGCCACCTCCAGTTTGAGATTTATCAACAAAAATACTGTTGAAGGGAGAAGAGGATCCCCTAAGTTTCACCATGTGGATCTGTTAATCTCCATGGCCACTGTCCCTTGGAGGCTGGAAGAAGCCAGGATCCCCTGTGCTGACAGCAGGAGGAGGGAAGGGACACGGAAACGAAGCAGAAGATATACACTCCCAGTGGTCTGGAAGTGGGGCTGTATAGTAGAAGGATTCCACATAGTTCTGATGAACTGGGAGACACACTGAATAACTGCTTCAGAACCCACAGAGTACAAAGAAGACTTTTTTGAAACTCTCAGGGCCAAGGTGTGCTGCCTGCCCTGACTCTAGCTACTATCAGAGTAGCTGAACTGGGCATGGGGATTTGGACCCTCAGGGCATGGGAGTCTCTTTGCATAACCACCTTGCTATCTCTCCCCCACCCTGTTTTATCTCTCGGTCAGCTGTGGGCTAATAAACTAAAAACCCTACTTAGAGTTAAGAAACCCTCAGCCTCACATAGCCTACAGGGAAGAAAAGGAACTTAAGAGGAATTAACATCCCACTGTGCTTCAATGAAAGGCTTGAGATAACATTGAAACAAATGTTAATTTCCACAATTGTGAAGTGATTAAGTACCTTACTTCACACAAGTCAGCCCAATCAGGAGTGGATTGGAAAGCACTGACAGAGAGCCCTCACAATACATTATATGCAATGTTTAAACCAAGAACAGTGATTGGAGAAATGGACCAGAACAAAAGCCCAGCTAAATGTCTCCCAAAGGTAGAAACACAAGTGAAAGAGGACCACATCCAAACACTCGTTGAGGAATTATTCACAGAAGTGAGTAAAGCATTGCAAATAAAGCCATTATAAATGGGTAAAGAGAAGATGAGACTATGAAAGCAAACACTAACTATCTCGAGGTAATTAGAGAGATGAAATCTGAAATAGCTGAGCTAAGGGCACAACTGGCTAACAAAGCCAATGCAGTATTAGAAGAGTGTAACAATATAGAGAACACAGAGACGAGAAGTAGCCAGATCTAGGTTGAATGTGAGAAAACTAAGAAAGCAGTGTAAAACATGTCAAATAGACATTAAAAGGTATTGAAAACAAAAACAGACACATATGAGATGGCTTCAAAGGCAATAATATATGCAGCATTGGAATACCACACTCCCTTAGCAGGCAGAGCTGGGCTCTGTGCCTGCCCATTGCTTCCTCTGCTTCCAACAAATACTGGAAGCTCTTCGGGTTTCCTGGGTCCTCCTTCTGCCTCAACCAGGTGCCCCCTGTAGTATCCTCAGGGCCCTGCTTCTGGCCTGGCTCAAAGAGACTTGGCTCATGGGGCCACCAGGGGAGAGAGCAAGTGGACACTGAGAAGGGACATGGGTGATGTCTGACTGATGTTTCCTGCCACTCTTCTGTCTTCCTCAGTTCCTCCATGGGCATTCGGACTCCAGCAACATCCTCCTTGCATCAGCACATCTTTTTATTTATTTAAGAATGTATTAATTAACAAAACCATAGGGTAGGAGGGGTACAATTCCACACAATTCCCACCACCCATTCTCCATATCCCACCCCCTCCCCTGATAGCTTTCCCATTCTCTATCCCTCTGGGAGCATGGACCCAGGGTCATTGTGGGTTGCAGAAAGTAGAAGGTCTGGCTTCTGTAATTGCTTCCCCACTGAACATGGGCGTTGACTGGTCGGTCCATACTCCCAATCTGCCTCTCTCTTTCCCTAGTAGGGTGGGTCTCTGGGGCAGCAGAGCTCTAGGACACATTGGTGGGGTCTTCAGTCCAGGGAAGCCTGGCCAGCATACTGATGACATCTGGAACCTGGTGACTGAAAAGAGAGTTAACATACGAAGCCAAACAAGTTGTTCAGCAATCATGGACCCAAAGCTTGGAATAGTGGAGAGGAAGTGTTAGGGGTATACTCACTGCAAAATCTAGTGTACTTCTGCTTTCAGGTATATATTTTGCAGTAGTTTACGGATACATGTGAACATATACTCTCTCTCACAGAAACTGGTGTATATCTAGGTTTCGGGACTGTGTTAGAAACTTAACCACCTGAGATGGAATTAGAGTATACTATGAAAGGAAAGGTCTCACCCGAGTAATGAAGCTGAAGGGTTGTCATTCCATACGTGTAGTCTATGGCCATCGGAAAATTGCATTTCTCATCCTAATTCCCAGAGAGAGGCCCTTCCAATTAGTAGTAAAGTTAACCCTAAAATTAGAGTATTTTATTTGTTCCAACTCTACGATCTGGATTGGTGGAATTGAGAGACTCCTAAAAATTCAGATCCCATAGAGTTGATTTCAGCCAATCACAGATAGAATCTTTAGGGTGGGTCTTAGGGAATAAAACCCTAGGCCTTTATAAGATCTGAGTTGGGTCTCACATACTGCTAGAAGCAGACAGGAGCAGACACATCTCTGCACTCTGTGACCTCCAGGCCTCCTGCCAATATCAGAGCAGAGGCAGTGTGGAATCTCTGCACATTTGGACCAGGCCTCATCCCTATATTCCCGAGCCTCCAAAACTCCAGACCTCCAGCAGAGCAGAGAAAGTTACTACTCTCTGTTGACCTAGGAGTAGACCCTGTAAGAAGACAGGCAACTCAAATAAGAATGACGGTGAGTTAGCAGGAGCCTTCCCTATTTGCTTGTGGGAAGATTTTTTTTTTCTTCATTAAAAAATGTGTATTGGGTAGGTAGCATAGGATTAGGAAACAGTCACTCTAACCTGATTTTGCAAAGTACAATGATCAATCCCACAAAGCTGAGTAAAATTCCGGCAAAAAAATAGAAAGAAAAGAGAAAAGTTACTGGGGAAAGTGTCTGATGCTCTGGGGGGTGTTTAATGTATAAAGGGTTGGACCCTCAAGCATTAGGCCCTGATTTTTAGTCCCTGCAACTCAAAGTCCTATCATGTTTTGTTCTCTTTCCTTCTATTTGTCATTAATAAATAAACATTTCTTATTTAAGCTAGAGTCATATCTCTTTGTATAGCATAGCGCTTGAAAAATAACTAGTACTAGAATATCTCCCCATTCTTTGTCTCTCTCTCACTCTTCATCACACCAAATGAGGAAAAGTATAGCCTGGGATATTACAAATGTTCTTGGAAAGGGGATCAGTGAGTTAATTGCACATGGCGTGAAGTGCAAAGACCCGCTCACGATACTGGTTTGAGCACTTGATGCCCCCCAGCAGTGGGTGTCACTTAATAAGTGGTAAAGCACATGCTTATCTTTCTGTCCCCTGTCATTTTCTCTCTGTCCTATCAATAACAACAGGGATAATAACAATAAACAATGAAGGCAACAAGAGGGAAAAAATAGCCTCCAAGGCCAGTGTTTTCATAGTGTAGGAACTGAGCCCCAGAAATCACTCTAGAGAATAAGAAAAAAATAGTCTTGGCACCAAAAAAAAAAAAAAAAAAACGGTAACCAAATAATCGTTGAAGGGATTAGCTTCATTGGCAGACATACAGGCTTGGAAATCCTGAGGCTCCCAATTCGATCCCCAGCACTGCATGTACCAAAGTAGTATACATTTTATATAAAAAAAGAAAAAAAAAGAAAATGTGTGGCCTGGGGCAGAGAGCTGGCTCACTGAGTAGGGGATTCTCACAGCTTCGGTTCAAGTCAGGGCATCACAGGGGGGTGTCATGGAAATGGAAGAAGCCCCAGTGCTCCTCTACCCTGGAGTTACCTGCAAAAGAGAAAGGCTTGAGAATTGTGTCATTACTTCTGTAGGAGACCTTGGCCTTGGGGATGACAAAGAAAAATAACATGACCTGAAGCCTATCCAGAGCCATTTACAGCATCAAAGTCTCACTAGGAAGACCCAAGACTGCTTTGGAACCCCTCGCCTCGCTTGTTTGCTCTTAATGAGCAGTAGTCTGAGCTGCTGTGAAGCCTTCTATACTTTCTTTCATTCTTTCCTATTTATTTATTTATTTATTTTTACCAGAGTGTTGCTCAGCTTTGGCTTATGGTGGTGTTGGCCAGGGAGGGGTTGAATATGGGACTTAGATCCTCAAGCAGGAGTCTCTTTGCATAACCACTGCACTCTCTCCCTCACCCTTGAATACTGGTTCAGTACTCCAGCCCAGAGCAGAAATGGTTAGTTAACAGAATGGAGCATTCTGTTTTCGCAAGGCTCCCTGGAGGAGTTTCAGCAATGTTCTTTTAAATTCATTCATTATATTCTGTCATATGATATCATATCATATCATATCATATTAATTATGATAAAGATAGGAGAGAAAGAACTAAACATCACTTTGGTAAGTGTGCTGATAGATATCAATTCAGGATCTCATACTTGACAATCCAATGCTTTATAAAGTAGACCAAATCCTGAACTAGACCACTAGACTTCTTATTTTCTACACATAGACTGAAATGAAGTAAATTGGGGCCAGCAAAACAGCTTACTGACAGTCCACTGCTTTTCCATATCTGTTTCCAGGTACAAGACCTTCCTTTACCACACTGAAGGAAATTTTGCTCTTGTTCATTCTGTCTGAAATAGGCCAACCTGAGTAGAAAAATCTTTCAGAGAGCATCAACCACAAAATCTGTTTGATTTGTACTTTCATTTAAGGAATACATTACATACTGGATGAATTTAATTTAATTTATTTTGGCGATTACAAAGTCTGTGCAAGTTTGACCTATGCAAAGCATTCTAACCTCGGGAAAACATCAATAAAAAGAATCCAGATCATCGAGTTTAAACATCATCTAATTTAAAAGAGCCCCACCCTTTTCAGGTGTGGAGGGGGTGTGTCTTGGGATGCCAGGAGGAATTCTTATTCTTAATCTTCTGACAGGGGTAGTGAGACTAGGTGAAGTCCTTGATTTACAATCCAGGAGAAAGGCAATCAATGTTTATTGCAATTAATCCACCAATACAACAGTGATCCATGGGTTTGCAAACCATCTGTGCTCTGCATCAATGATTACAGAGTTCAGGGATAGACAAATAACTCACTCAGATAGTGCCAGCAGAAAAAAGCTCAAAGCAAGCTGTACAAAATAAGGACATGATCCCAAGTCTGCAGCCAAAGATACCTTAATACATTCCTGCACTCTCTGTAGGACACAAATGTCAGACCCTAAGATCTTCAAGCCACACTTTGAAATCAAGAATCTTAAGACTCTACTTCCTCCAGAGTTGGCTGAAGGTCAGGCATAAAATCATTTATATGTGAATTCATAACACCGTTAACTGCATTATCACTGAGAGTTCTCACAGTCTGTGCTGCTTGTCAACTCATACAAGACACAAACGCTTTTAATGCAACCCTTTTAGACAAATCACATTCTCAGTTATCCATCTAAGAATACCTACTGGAGAGAACCCCTATGAGTGGAAGAGGATTTGGACATTTCTTTTTTTTTTATTTATTTAAGAAAAGAAGACATTAGTCTAGGCTTTTGAGAGATTCGGCATATCAAATACACAGCCTATATATTTAAAAGACTCAGTCTGTGTTTTAAAAACTTCAAGACATACAATTATTTTTCCCCTGTCATATGAATTTACTAGTGATTTATATGACTACATTTTACTAGGAGTGTACATAAACACCATTCTCACCACCAAAAGACTGTGTCCCATCCCACCTAACCCTATACCCACTGGCTCAGGAAGCTGCATGTCTACCCCTCACAACAGGGTTTTTACTTTGGTGCCCTGCCCCGGCCTGCGGGGTTATCAACGGAAAACTAGCGTAGGGGCCGAGAAAATGGAAAGTACAAGAGACACGAAGAATGAGGGCAAAACAGGAGGTCTGTTCAAGCTCTGAAAACGTTATTTTGCAGCCACAATATAAGCCCAAAGAGGAAGTTCTGCTAAGGTAGTGGGGGAGGGAGGTGGGTGAGCAACTTTCCAAACAGCTAGATGGTAATCTCACTTCCAGTGGTCGGAATGTCCTCTCCCCGACTATATGAGAGTCTTAGCTAAGGCCTTGGCTCCCGGCATGTCCTCTCTTTTTACAATTTAAGTCAGGTGTGCAAATGATGGTAAAAGCTAGGAATCTTATCAAGAGATAAGCGGGCATTTGTTGTTTTCGACGGGTTGGCTTCACAGGCAGGTAACAGACGACCAGGGACTCATGGTTGAGCTATAGCAGTATCTCTTTATTCATGCAGGATGCAGCACAATCTAAGACGAGCTAAACTAAACTCAAGGTAAAGTACTGTAAAACTCACAATGCTGTCTTTATGTATACTTGCCAAGTAAGGTGGAAACAGGATGTGACATAGAGAGGGTGGAGAGAAAAGTGACTGGTGAAAATCAGAGTGTGACAAAGAGGGGGCAGATTAGGCGAGAATCCTATCACTGGACCACAAATGCCCTGGAGGGGGGGTGGAACTTGTTAACAGTGGTTATGTAAATAGAATGAAGTGGTTATGTAAATAGAATAGTGTTAAGCAGGGGGGATTTAAACCAAATGAAACAGAAGGCGTCTCATGCATACCAACAGGCATTAACCAGATGGATGAAGTATTGACCTGATTCCTCCCCTGGGGTAAATATAGACCTGATCTTCCAACATCTTATACGGCTTTTGGTGTCTTTTGGGGAGGGGAGGCAGAGCCACTATTTCTAAGGTGAGGAAAACTCATGGTGAAGAGTTCTGATGACCTACACCAACCTCCATGCAAATCAGGTTTGCTTCACGGGGGACTCAGAGGTGGACTATAGGGTCCTGCCCCTGCAGTGCTTAGCCCTGCACCGCTTACTGGTGCCCACGCCATAGCAAGGCTGGCGTGCATGAATCTGAGTTTTATGCAGCTCGTAAAAGAGATCTGTCACCCCCAGGTTCAGCCAAGCCTCTGTCAGCCTAATCAAGTCTGTGATAATATATTTGTAGGGGTTTCAATGCCAAGGAGTCAATCTGTTTTATAAAGCCAGTAATCTTATTTAAAATAAAAGGCCCCAAGGTAATCATTAACAAAAGACTAATCAGGGGTTCCATAGGGGGATAAAAAGGGAGAACATGGAGGATTTCCACCAACTATCAGCAGCAGCAGAAAATTTTTGTTTTTGTAATTCAACACTAAGCTTGTGTAACTGCTGAACCTGGGCCTCCACTAAACAAGACTCATTAACATAAAAGCAGCACTCCTTTTTAAAAACAGGTGTCACCCTTTTCTGTGTTCTGGAGGTCCAAAGCTTGCAGGTTCTGTAAGGCAATCTGGGCAAGGGAGATTAGTTTCCTCTGTAGGGAGGCCAAAGATTTGGCTGAGGCTTCCACTGCCAGTGAGAATTGTTGAGAGAGCTTTGCAGTGATAAAAAGGGAGTGACACAAGGCTCCTCCATCCAGACCAGCAGCCACCACAGATGGTCCAAAAGAAACACCAGCCACTAAAGAAAGAAAAACAGCCCATTTTATTTTGGGGGACGAGGGACTGTCCCAACGTAAATACTCAGCAGGAGTAAATAGGGTCAACTGGGGTACTAAGGTAACTGGAAGGCATAACAATCTCTTATCTATTTGGCAAGAAATATTTTTTAAAAGGGTACCATTACACCAAAAGAAAAACTCATCAGGGGCAATACGATCTACAGCAGGTAAGGCAGTCTGACTGTACAACCTGGTACTAGCATTGGAATAACAAAACCTAAATTTTTCCTGTTCAGGAGCTAGGAACAAGGAAACTTCAAAAATGCGAGAAAAGGCCTTACCAGATGCGCCAGAAGTATTCAGTGAGGTGGGATATGGAACTACCATCAAAGGGGGACGGCATAATGTGGCACAAAGAAAACATGCAGAAACATTGCCAAGGCCAGTGATATTAGCAAGCATTAGGACTTCTCTTAATAGAGGTAGCAAGGAAAAGGGGTGGTGTGTAGCTAAAGCTGAGAGCTGTGTATTTAGCTCCTTCTCACGTGTTTGAATTTCAGCATGAAGTGTTGTTTGAACTTGAACAAGAGCACGCCAAATATAAATACGGCTGCTAGGCCAGGTTTCGTCTTTGGTTATATACATGGCTCCTTTGACTGCCGTGGTCCAGCAGGAATCCCAGGGATCCCAAACAACCCAGGTATAGCCTGTGGAGCAGTGAAAAAAATTATGGGGAATAATTTCTGTTATAGGGAAGCTGGGCAATAACCTCATTACCTCTTAGGGTCTTAACATTATGGATGTTACATGATTTTTAGGGGCAGCCCACATATTCTTCAACCCATCTATCTGTGCAATAGGACTGACTCTGGTCAAACAACAAGCACAGGGCAGGGGCAACCTTTCCGGGCTGTGCCTTAAAATCTGTGAAATTTAGCAAAATGGCAGATTGGCACCCTTGAGGCGGGCAATCAGCCTTGGCTAAAAGATGACCATAATTTTGTGTTTTAACATAGTTGGTGTAGTTTTCGGTCAGGAAAAATCGCCAAGCAAACGGGGAGGTGGCTCCTTTCTTTTCAGGCGCTACTGTGGGTGTCCATCCACACAAGAGGACCATCCACAGGAACACTGTCGTTATTTTGAATACCATCATTTTCCTGAAAAAGAGAAGCGTAAATTTTCTCAGGGAGAAGATTTCTCCCTGGATTCATTTCTATTATTAATTAGTTTTATCAGCCTTTCTGGCAGCCATCTAGCTGATCCTTCTTTGGTGTCAGAAAGACAGGCTGAACCTCTCCCCCATATGAGGACTGGATCTGGGCCATTCCATTTGAAGATGAGCACGTCTTTCCACATGACTGTGGCAAAATCTTTATTTGTCTCAGGGTGCCAGAGGCGATCAGCATGCAGATTTGCCATGGGAGACTAAATTTAGAAAGTTAATAACAAACAAGGCATGATGAAGAATATTTCTAGGGGACCCCTTCTGAGGGTATAATTCCCCTCTCTTTAATTTAAGGGGAGAATTTTTGATAGTTTGGTGAGCACGTTCGACAATGCCTTGTCCTTGAGGATTATAAGGAATGTGATCTTAAAAAGTAGGCGAAGGGTCTGAAGATTTAAATGATGTAAAGCATGACTCTTTGGGGCTTGAACTACAGAACCTATCAGTACTGGAAAAGTAAAGCAGGTGGCAGCATCGCATCCTGAAAGAATAAGCTCAGCAACCAGGGAGGTGTAGGGAGCAAGTACTTTAGGGGGGGGAAACTGGAAGATGAACCCAAAGCATAGGGCCACGTTGCCAAAACACTCCTGTAGGTGTATGTGAGGTGGCACAAATGACAAACAGAAGTGGTGCTTCATAGGAAATAAAGGAGACTCCCTATTTCTGAATGGCTTCTTCTAAGAACCGGAAAGCCCATGTAGCTGCAGGGGTCAAGGAGTGGGGGGAAGAAGGGTTGGAATCTCCCTTAAGAATTTCAAAAAGTGGCCTAAGTTCTCCAGTGGTAAGCTGAAGATATGGCCTAATACAATTTATGTCACCCAATTGTCTTTGAAAATCATCAAGTGTTTTCAAGTGGCCTACTTGAAGCTGAAGTTTTTGGGTAGCAATTTTTTTATGGCAAAGCTCAAAGCCTAAATAAAATTAAGGGTCTTGAAGCTGAATCTTATGGGGGGAAACCTCGAGTCCCCTATCTGCCAAATTTTGTGATAGTTCTAGACAACAGTAAAGTATTTGGGTACTGTCAGGTCCCGCTAAAAGGACGTCATCTGTATAATGAATAATATAGATAGAAGGCCACAAAATGCAAAAGGGATCAATCACTTGTGCCACAAACTTTTGACATAGCGTTGGACTATTAGCCATACCCTGAGGGAGGAACCGCCACTGAAAACGTGACATAGGCCCCTTGAAAATAGTAACTGGCAGGCTAAAGGCAAACCGCTGTCTGTCTTCAGGGTGTAGGGGAATGGTGAAAAAGCAATCTTTAAGGTCAATGATTATCTTAAAAAACCCAGTAGGGATGGCCACAGGGGTGTGCAGTCCAGGCTGTAAGGCCCCCATAGTAAGCATAGTTTAATTAATTTCCCTCAAATCTTGTAAGTCTCCACTTGCCAGATGTTTTCTTAATAACAAAAACAGGAGTATTCCAAGGGGAGGTGGTAGGCTCAATATGGCCAGCGGCAAGTTGTTCCTGTACTAACTCTGTCGCCACAGCCAATTTTTCAGAGGTCAAAGGCCATTGATCAACCCACACAGGCTCATCAGATTTACAAGTAATTTTGTCTTCATGGGGTACAGGAATGTCAACAGCCATTAGGGTAAATTTTCTCTCCCTAGTCCAGAACGGTCATTCTTTTTTAACCACCAAAATAGGTTCTTTTATTCCCTGTGAATATTTTCCTAAACCTTGTCCAGGGTGGAAGCCCTGTTTTGACATTTGGTGGGTAACAATTTCATTTGGGCTACACATGATAAGATTTAGTTGGGCAAGGTTATCTCTTCACCAAAGATTAACAGGCAGGCCAGGCACAATGTAGGGTTGAACAGTGCCAGTATTACCTTCCTCATCTGTCCATATAAGGACCAGAACTTTGCTGTGGGTTGGAGGTTTGTCCAATGCCTTTAAGATGAGTCAAGGAGGCCGTGGGGGGGCCAAGAAGAAGGCCAATCCTTGTCAGAGATTACCGTGGCATCGGCTCCGGTGTCTACAAGTCCTTCAAAGCTTTTACCATCTAGTTTTGAGGAGGGATCTATCTTGAGTAATTTGTTGGACCCAGTAAGCATCTGAAGAGCCAAAATTACTGATGCCTCTGGGTTTGTGAAAAATTTTTGATTAGGACGAGTAAGGGGAAATAATAGCAGCTGAGCAATTCTCTGTCCTGTTTTTATGGTTAGGGGACCAGAAGTGGACAAGGCCAAAATTTTTATTTCTCCTGTATAATCATTATCAATTATTACTGGAGAGACATTTAAACCCTGGAGAGTTGAACTAGCATGGCCAAGAATGAGTCCAAAAGTACGAGAAGGTAGGGTCTCCAAAACTCCAGTATGTAGGACCTGAACTCCTATTTCGGGTGTTAATATTGTGTTGGTGGAGTAACAGAGATCCAATCCTGTGCTGCCTGTGGTGGCTCGGGGGAGATTGGAAACTGACTCTGAAGAGTTAACTTTTGAGGGACAAACCTGACAGCCCCAGGGATTTGTCTCATGTTTGGGGGCAGGGGCTGGCCCCTCTGGAAGTTTCTCTGTTTGGGGGGAGAGTATTATAGTGGGCATCTGTCTGAGAGCGGCACTCTGAGGCCCAGTACCTTCCCCGCTTGCATCAGGGGCATAGAGTGGTGGGTGGTGGGCGAGCTGTTTTTAGGGATGTGCATTCTTGGGTGAAATGTCCTGGCTGTCTACAATTAAAGCAAGTCTTAGGCTGACCACCTTGTGTAAGGTCTTTAAGGGCAGCACCAATAGCCAGTCCCATCGCATGGGCAGACCTAATGCCCGCGCATAGTTTGATATAATCAAAAGGTGGGCACCTCGGCGATTGGGGCGTATGGCAGCCTAACAGGCAGGGTTAATCTTCTTTGCTATTCTTAGTTTCCTGTAGAGAGGGGAGAAACACAGCTGCTGTTACTCTGCAGCCTCGCCTCGAAAAGTGTTACAGGTGTCTTTCTTTCTCTAATGCCACTTCTCTCCAACTTCTGTATCTATGCAAAATAAATCAACAAATAGATAGAAATATGAAACTAAGGGAGCTAATAGTAGCTAAGGTCTGAGTCTTATCTTGTTGCATTCTCAGTTGATCTTCTTTGCTATTCCTTGTGCTTGGGGAGAGGTGAGAAACACAGCTGCTGCTACTCTGTAGCCTCACCTGCGGAAGTCCTACAAGTGTCTGTCTATCTTTCTCTATCCTCCCTTCCCTCCAATTTCTGTCTCTATCAAAAATAAATAGATAGAAATAAGAAACAAGTCCAGAATTCAAGTAACTCAAAAAGTAGGAAGCCACCACCTCCCAACCCCCTACCAGATATCTCTGCATGCCTTGCTATGAGATTGTTCCCTGGAATCTCTCTCTCTCCCCCAGAAGGTCTGGCTCCAGGAATGCATGGAGCTGAGTGGACTGAGACTTCTCTTGGTCCTCATTGTCCCTCTGCTAAGTGCTGGGGGGTGGATACTGAAGGCTTTGTGCTCCCAGAGGTAGCCTAAATGCCTCTCAGCTGTGATCCTAGGAGGGAGCCTAGGTGGAAAGACTCTATCTTAAAGCTCGGGTGCCAGGTGATCAAGGACAGAGAAGAGTTGAGGTTACTGATTCATCTGACATGATGGATCATGAATTGAATAATTAAGCTTTGTGTAAAACAATGCTAACACAGGTGAAGACAACATATTGAATCTTAAGGTCTTTCTATTAGAATTAAACTTGGGTCACAGACACACACACACACATTCTTCTTTTTTGTGGGGGGGCATTAGGTCATGAACTCAAGGCAACACATACTGGAATCATTGTACCTCGTCATTGATTTAATATACGGAAATGAAAGTACAAATCAAACATTTTCTATTGCTGATGTTATCTTAAAGATTTTTCCACTTACGACTGACTTTTTCAGGTAGAAACAACAAGATAGAGTCAGAGGGCAAGTAACCACAGATCGGAAGTTGGGCAATAGTGCAGCGGGTTAATCCCAGGTGGGAAAAGCAAAAGGACCCGCTTAAGGATCCAGGTTCGAGCCCCTAGTTCCTCACCTACATGGGAGTCACTTCACAAGTGGTGAAGCAGGTCTGCAGGTGTCTATCTTTCTCTTCCCCTCCTCTCCATTGCTCTCTGTCCTATCCAACAATATCAATAACATCAACAATACAACATGGATGACATCAGGGACAACAACAATAATAACTACAACAATTAAGGAACACGTGCAACAAAAGGGAACATAGAGAGAAATAAGGAAATATCCTTAAGCAAACAAACAAACAACAACAACAAAAAAGCACAGAGCAAAATTTCCTTCAATGTGATAGAGGAAGTTCTTGAACCTGGGTTACAGATAAGGCTAAACAGTGCACTGTCAGTGAGCTGTTTTGCTGACCCAAATATGCTCTACTTTAGACTAGCTGTAGTGTTGGTATGCATGAGACCCCTTCTGTTTCATTTGGTTTAAATCCCCCCTGCTTAACAATATTCTATTTACATAACCACTGCATTCTATTTATATAACCACTGTTAACAAGCACCACCCTCCCTCCAGGGCATTGGTGGTTCAGTGATAGGATTGTCATCTGCTCCGCCCCCTCCTTGTCACACCCTGATCCTCTCCTTGTCACACTCTGATTTTCACCAGTCACTTTTCTCTCCACCCTCTCTATGTCACATCCTGTTTCCATCCTACTTGGCAAGTATATATAAAGACAGCATTGTGAGTTTTATAGTACCTTTAGTTTGGCTTAGCTCACTTAGATTGTACTGCATCCTGCATGAATAAAGAGATACTGCCTACAGCTCAACCATGAGTCCCTGGTCGTCTTGTTACCCGCCCATGAATCCAGGCTGGCAGAAACAACATAAGCTGTCGAAAACAACACTATAGAAAATAAGAAGTCTAGTGGTCTAGTCTGGGATGTGGTGCAGTGGATAAAGCATTGTTTTATCAAGCATGAGATCACAAGTTTGTTCCCTGTCATCATATGTATTAGTGTGATGCCTAGTTCTTTCTTTCTCTCCTATCTTTCCCATGATGAGATAAAATAAAATATTAAAGAAAATAAGTAGTTGACTATCATCCCCTCCTCTCTCTATTTATTCCTTTTTTATCCAAAAAATTGAGAAAAATGTTTAGGGTGAACTCTGGTTGGAATTTCAGGAAAGGTGCTATTTCAGGTCCTGTAGTAAGAATCTAGAATGATCCATTTCCCAAGGTTTCAACATATTTAAAGGCTAGGAATCCCTACTTACACACTACCTTTGATTTGTGGTAAAAGCATAGCATCTGAAGCTTTCTATGGGTTTATCTTTAACAAGAGCCAGCCATGAGGGCAGTCCATAGTAAAAGCTAGAGCATGTATCACTGAGGTGTCCTGCAATTCCTGTACTCATATATTGAGCAGTGTTGAAAGAGAGGGAGACAGAGAAACAGGAAGAAATAGACACAGACAGAGGCAGCAGACAGGGGCAGAGAGGGATTATGGAGAGTATATATCTCTACCACTGCATTATTTTCCCCATAAAGATTAAAATAAATCTTTAAAATATGGGAGGTGGTGAAGGTGGCATGCTCCTGCCTGACAGCCACTGTTGGCAGAACACCCTTTTGCAAAAGAATAAATGTCCTGCTTTAATTCTTTTAAAAAAAGCAGGAAACTCTCACTTTGATCTAAATTTCCAGACTGTTACCAGTCACTCCCAAGAAGATATGGGCTTTTCACCCCAGGAATCACTCCTTAGCCCCTCTCTGTCCACAAGCCACAGGTCTGCATTGACTCGTGAATTGATGGGTGTTCAAAGTGGTCCTAGTGTAGTATAATTTAATTTTGTTAAAGAAACCCTCTGTAATAAATCTTTGTGACTTAAGTATTATGCTAAATGTTGCTAAATGAATACCTGGGTGAAGATTGTTTTATTAGCTTAGTAAGGACTCATTGTCTCTCCAAGTCGAATGTGCCAATACTTCATCCCATAACATTCTGTGAAGTCCCTAGGCATGTTTACTTGTAAATAAATGGGCATTGAGACTGTATTGGAGGAACACTGTTGAGTTGGTGAGACATTTGGCCACACTTGAAGGTTCTTTATGTGGTGTGTCTGTGATTCAAGCACACTTTGTGTGGTGCTCTGGATCCTTTCATAAGTGTGGAGGCTATAGTGTGGGCCTGTTGTGATCACACCATAATCACCTCCACACTTGTCTGCTGGATCAGCCAGCAAACCACAGTGACCTCTACCTGTGATTCCTGGATCAACCTGCCAGCCAAACCATCTGTGAGGACCCGCTAGTGAACTGTACACGTAGGTTACCATGTGTAAATATCTGAGTTCAAGCCTCTGATTCTCACCTACATCGCAAAGCTTCAGAATCAGTGAAGCAGGTCTGTAAGTATCTACTATATCTGTCTCTCTCTCTGGCACCATCTCCCTTTTTTCTCTTCACCCAAATAGACATGGATCCACAATAAAAACTATTAAACTGGTTCTTGCATTGTTACTATGAAGAGACTGGGTGTAGGTTGTTTTTAGTATTTATTTGACACCAGGATTATCACTAGGGCTGTGCCAGCACTATAAATCCACAACTCTCTGTGGACGTTTTCTCCTTTACACATAAAATTCTAGGACAGAGAGAATTTCCGTGCAGAGAGGGGGACAGCAAAAGTGAATATGAAATATCTGCAGACTTGCTTCACTGGTAAATTTTCTCTGCAGGTTCTGGTTTACCGTTCCAGCGAAGAAGTCTTCATGTGAGAGCCCTGGTGTGGAGCATGGAGAGGATAGATCTCCGGTCCCAAAGAAGCTGTGCCTCCCAACTCAACTCTTGACCATCTAAACTTTAGGGTCCCACTCATGCAACAGGCAAACAGAAAAAGCACACAGAGCTCAATGGGTTTCTTTGCCATTTTCTTTGATCACATGGCAATGAGCCCAGGAGGGGCCATAGCAGTCTAGAATGACAGTAGTGACGGAAAATGTCACAGCTACAAGAAAATCCAAAAAGAAGGGGGGACAGTTCCCACAGACTCCCCTTAGATCAGAGTCAGTATCAATCTGGAGTATTCACTGTTCTGAGGGGCTGGTGTCTGCTTAGAGGAAGGAAGGAAACTTGAATAGATGTGACCAAGGCAGGTTGTTTGTCCAGGTGTTCCAGTCTTCTATTTGGTCACCATTCAGTTGTAGGGGGCTACAGTGCAGCTCTCCTGTGGGCTCAGTTCTGGCAGAGACTTGGCCCTGCGTGTTAGAAGTGCTGATGAAAGGAGGATGGTGCTGGAGTCCAAACGCCCATGGAAGAACTGAGAAAGGAGAAGAGTGGCAGGAAACATCAGTCAGACATAACCCATATCCCTTCTCAGTGTCCACTTGCTCTCTCCCCATGTGGCCGCATAAGCCATGTCTCTTTGAGCCAGTCCAGGAGCAGGGCCCTGAGGATATTAAAGTGGGCACTTGGCTGAGGCATAAGGAAACCCAAAGAGCCCCCAGTTTTTGTGGAAGCAGAGGAAGCAATGGGCAGGCACAGAGCCCAGCTCTGCCTGCTATGGGAGTGTGGATGCTAGGACAGCTGCTGCCCCATTAGGGCAGTACAACCCCAAGTGACAGAGAAGATACCAACCTGAGAATATATGGATGCTGCTTTGTTGCAGGAGTCTGTCCAGGGCTGCTTGACAGGGCAAGCTCCAGGGCTGTCTCCTGGGCCTGTGCTTGGGCTGCTGGGTGTCTCAGCCCAGCCCCTTCACATGGATGAGCATGTGCTAACACTGCAAGGAGCTCTTCAGGATGCCTCTGCCCCTGAGCCGCTGGCTGATGGTTTTGGCTGATTTCCAGTGCCTGCTTCTCAGTTCTTCATTGGCTAGCAACACCCACTCATAACAGAAGCTCAGAATCTCCAGGTCTGTCCAGGAGACAAGAGGGTGCCCTGCAAGGAGAGGGGACAGGGAGCAATCTTCGTCAGTCACATGAACAAGAGCATTTTCTGAGCCCCTCCCTGGACGCATTGGGCCAATGTAGAATATCCGCAGTGCTAGAGAGCTCAGAGACCCTGAGCAGAGACCCTGACCAGAGAAGTTGAGGGCTTCAGCGGCCTTAACTAGAGACCTGCTTCCAACACACAGTCTCTCTGGACAGTGAGGAAGCATTTCAGTCTGGACTCTGCTCCAGTTCCATGACATTGCAGACATCCTGACTGAGAGCTCACTTGTGCTTCCTCTTTTCTGGGAGGACTCTCCTTGTAGGGTTTTTCCATCTCAAGGACAAGAGCCTTATACCCTATGCCCATGTCTCCTGCTATGTGTGCAGTGACTGATAGCTCCCAAGGCACTGAGGGCACACAGTGACCACTAGAATATTCACTATATGATTAAACCTTCCTGAAAAACATACAGGACTTAGAAGATGAATACCTGAATAATATTGCTGTCCCCAGAGTTCCTTTGTCATGCTGTTCTTCTGCGAGGAAGTAATTTTAAAACTCACTGATATTTTCTAAAATAAATAAATAAATGAATAAATCAATAATTAATAAAATCAAAGACCAACCATCTTTCAATTGAATATGCAAATCACACTGAATTCTTCAAAACTGATCTAGAACATATGGAGTCACATTTGCATGTGCATGTGTTTATCTCTCCAAGGAATTTTAAAACAATCCACCAGAGTACCACCTTCTGTCAGCCCTGCAGGGATAAGAATTACACAGACAGAGAAAGTGACCCAGAGTGATCAAGCCTGGGCAGCAGGAGCTCAGAGGAGTGTGTGAATGTCTGAAGCCTCCGCTCAGGGTCCGCAGAGAGTGGTATTGGTCTGTATGCCTGCAAGCTCTTGCAGGTTCCCATTACTCACAGCAGTTGAAAAGCAATACCACAGAAATGTCTAAGAGTCTGGGTCTCCAGAGAGAAAATGCTAGATTCTGTTTCCTGTCTCAAAACACAAATGTGATCCCTCCTCCCAGAATTCCCAGTGTGGATCTCCTAGTCTTTCTCTGAGTGCAGGATATCAAGCCAAACCTATCCGATCCTAAAAGGATTTCCCAGTGTGGAGAGGTCAGCGCTGTTTGTAGAGCCTTGTTTTCATGACGATCCAAATTTTTATCCAGTCCACAGATGGCTGAGAAAAACTCAACCTTCCCATGAAACACATTCCCACTATTCACCAACATATTGGTTTTTGACTTTTTCATCATTAAATGATTCTGATCAAAGATTGTTGCACTGGATCTCTTTCCTTGCTGGAGGTGAGGCAGCCACGCAGTGCCAGAGTTCCTATGTGCTCCTAGAGGTTTTGAAATCCCAGCCACCTCCTCCCCCTTATAAAGGAGTTGACTACTCTTGGTTTCACACACCCTCCAAACCCTCTTTGATATTAAGTCTAGTAATCATGTCAGTGACTCTGAGGAGATCTTAATCACATCTTTGCAGCCTCTGGAACAGGGTTTCATTGACAACCCTTAGCATGGTCCACCCTACATTTAGTCCATGCTTCTCTGGCTCCTGCTCATTAGATCAAAGTCAGAGCTTCTTCTGGCTCTTTTTTTAAGAAGTTGAAGCAAGAGGTTTACTCTTTTGCAAAAGGGTCGTGCTGCCAACAGTGGTTGTCAGGCAGTAGCACAAACCGTTCACCTGCATACCATTTTTTTAAAAAATTTCTTTATTGGGGAATTAATGTTTTACATTCAATGGTAAATACAATAGTTTGCACATGTATAACATTTTTTCAGTAAATTTTAATAATCCCAGAAGCCGTTTTTTTTTTTCTTCCCTGTAGGCAAAGGGAGCCTGAGGAATTTTAAACTATAAGTGGCTACTTAGCTTAATCCCTCACTCATGATCAAGAGATAAAGCAGGGTTTGGGAGAGATAATACTGTGCTTATGCAAAGAGATTCTCACACCCCAAGCATCCAAATCTCCAGGATCAACTCAGCTTCTCTGCCAATCCAGGCAACATTGGTGGCCCTGTGAGTTTCTAAACACTCCAGTTTATAGTCTGTAGGTTCTGGGACAACTATTAACTATGTTCTCATGAGGAGAACAATGTGGAAAGGTTTCTACCACACAGCACTACCAGTAGGCCACCAAGGTGTAGACCTTCTCCTGAGTTTCCAGGTCAGTTCCCTGTCCCATGGTGTCAGCACAGGGCCTCCAACCTAGTGCTCCAGCCTCTGAGGGCAGTAGCAATGGAGACTCACATTTGTACTAGGTGAGTCTTAGGGGCGTCCTCTCTTCCCCTAGGCCATCTTTTTGTTTGTAAAACAGACTGGAGTTTCTGCCACAACCAGTAAACTGCCAGAAAGTTAACAGCCACTAAATTTCTCAAGTGAACTTCCTAGCCAGGGTGTCAAGTACCATGGCTAGGTAGGGTTTCAATACTTGTTTCGTGTAATAAATGATCAGTATCATTTTATACAAACATGAGAGAATGCAAGAATTCAGGAGAAGTCCAGAGATTCAATATATTGCCTTCACATATGCCTACAATGTTTTACAAAGGTTACTTATTCAGTACATGATCCATTTTGTGTAGATGACTCAGTAACACCAGCCATTAGGAGAGGGGCAATGAGGACCCAGAACACTCTGAGTCCAGTCAGCTCTATAGACTCGAGGATCCAGTGCTACTGGGGTGATGCTTCCAAGGATGAGGCCCATAGATGGCCATGCATAGATAGCTGTGGAGGTTGGGAGGTTGGGATATGGCTTTCCTCTTTTTTATTTACTTGAATTCTGGACTTGCTTGTTTATACCTATCTACTTATTTCCTACGCATACAGACAGAAATTGAAAGGGAAGGGTGGATGGAGAAAGATAGAAAGACACTTGTAAGATTTCTGGAGGTGGGGCTACAAAGTAGCATCAGCTGTCTTACTCACCACTCCCCAGTCATGTAGGAATAGCAAAGAAGATCACCTGAGAATGCAACAAGACATTACTAGGACATGACTAGTTTCTGAATGCCTCTACCCAATAAATAAATAAAGGTAATTAAAAAAATTATGTAAAAAGTATAAAAGTTGAAGAAGTACAGAGGGTCCTAAGAAGAATTTACCCAGGCATAAAGATATCAAAACACATCCAGCCAAGAAGAGATCTGAAACACTGGAGAACATATGAAAAAAATGCTCCAAGTCATTGATTGTCATAGAAATGCAAATGATGACAAAATGACATACCACTTCACTTCTGTGAGAATATGAAACATAAGTAAAGATAGCAGAAATAAACACTGGAGAGGTTGTGGGGACAAAGGAACACTCCTGCACTGCTGGTGAAAATGTCAACTGATTGGTCCTACTGCTGTGGAGAGTGGTCTGAAGAAATCTCATGAACTTAGAAGTGAACCTACCCTGTAAGCCTACAAATTCCTCTCCTGGTGATATATATTCTAAGGAACCCAACACATCCATCCCAAAATATTTGTGTATATCTGTTTTCATAGCAACACAGTTTGTAATAGCCAAAACTTGGAAGCAACCTAGGTGTCCAACAACAGATGAGTGGTTGAGCAAGGTCTGGTCTCTATATACAATGGAATTCTACTCAGCTTTTAAAAACTGTTATGTCACTGTTTTCAGCCCATCCTAGATGGAGCTTGAAGGACTCATGTTAAATGAGGTAAATCAGAAACAGAAGATGCATATGGGATGGTCTCACTCATAGACAAAATTTGAAAAACAAGAACAGGTTAGAAAACACTAATCAGAGTTTGGACTGGAGTTGGTGTACTGCACCAAAGTAAAAGTTTCAAAGGGGACTGGGGGAGGGAATAAGTCCTGAAACATTTACACAGAGGAGGACCTAGTGGTGGCTAAACCTGTGAATTTTTATGCATGTACTAACTCTTGTATTCACTGTCATCTACAAACCATTAACAGCCATTAAAGAAATTAAAAATAAAGACACTAGGAGCACTGTTACACACCTTGTGAAGCTTAGCCCCTGTGGGTGAGAACCAGGGGTTCAACCCTGATCTTTTTGCTCTATAATGTGTGAGCTCAACCAGGTGTGCCACCACATGGACACTTTCTTCATATCTATATATATTTTATAAATGGAAACCCTGTCCAAAAACATATGATAAGCATGGCACCACTCTAGAGATTTCCTAGTGCCAGAACTCTGTTGCCCTTATTCTCTGCTGATCGATTTCCTGTTCTCTTATGTCTCTGGGAGTATGATCTGGATCTCCTATACACCAGGGTAATAAAATTCCACTCTTTCACCAAGTAATGTCTCTAGTCTTGTGCTTTGGGGATCCTTTCTGTAACAGGGGCTCCTGAGGCAGAGATGTGAGTGATTCCTGTGGAGGAAGCATGGTGGGTGTTCTGAATTGGGGTGCGAGGTCCTACAAGGGAGATGTGAGTGAAACTTATCTAGTGGCATGGTGGCTATGAGAGGGAAATATAGGGGATTGTGACAGGGACACATGGGGGTCCCCAAGGGGGATAGTAATGTTTCTATAGGGGATACATGATGGGTCCAGAGGGAGAGACATTGGCGGTTTTGAGCGGGATAATTTTGGGGCTGCGGGGTCCTGAGTTACAGAATCATAATAAATCATTGAAGTAAAGTATGCTACAATGTCCTACTCAACTTTTCCTGGCTAGGTTTTGGATATAATAGTTATAAATGAACAGCTTTCCATACTCTGCATCTTTTATAGTAACATCTGACAAATGGATTCTTGTGCACCAACGTTTTGCTTTTGAAATACCAAAGTGCCAGGCCCCTTTCTGATTCAAAGCAGCCTGTTCTGAAGTTTAAGAGTCTGTGTCTTTTGGACAAATTGCTGCAATTGATGCAGGGTTTGGGGGCAAAAACACAGAGTGGGAATGGTGTGGATTATACCTATTATGGATAATTTTATAAATCACCATTAGTTCATGAAAGAAAAAAACTAAGACAGCTCTTCTTTTCCTTCACCAGATAAGACATTAATTTAGCATAATGGTTATGCTAAACACTTTCATTCCTTAACCACCAAGCCCCAAATTCAGTCATTTTTAACACCACGAGACAGCTGAGAAGTGCTCTTGTGTCTCTGTGTTAATTTCTCTCAGTTACTTTCTCACTGCATCTCTGTTTATCACTTTGTCTCATGCCTCCAGAGAAGATAGGGAAAGAGACAGAGAGACACCTGAAGCACTGCTTCACCATTTTCAAAGCTTTCTCCCGTGCAGGTGGGGGCTGGGAGCTTATACCCGGGTCCTTATGTACTGTATGATGTGCACTCAACCAGGTCACCACCACCGGCCCCATAGTTTTATGTCTTTTATGTTGTCTAGAGTACGAAAGTTCTTAGCTACGGTGTCCTTTATAATTCTTTCTTAAACTCTGTCTCTTTTTTTTTTTTTGGTAAGCCAATGCTGCATATATTATTTCCTTTAAAGCCATCTCATATGTTTGTTTTTGTTTTCAATATCTTTTAATGTCTACTTGTCATCTTTTACACTGCTTTCTTAGTTTTCTCACATTCAACCTCGATCTGGCTGCTTCTCATCTCTGTGTTCTCTATTTTGTTACACTCTTCTAATACTGCATTAGCTTTGTTAGCCAGTTGTGCCCTTAGCTCAGCTATTTCAGATTTCAGCTCTCTAATTACCTCGAGATAGTTAGTGTTTACTTTCATAGTCTCATTTGCTCTTTACCAATTTATGATGGCTTTTCTTGCAATGCTTTTCTAACTTCTGTGACTAATGCCTCAACTAGTGTTTGGATGTGGTTCTCATTCTCATGGGTTTCTACCTTTGGGAGACATTTAGCTGGGATCTTGTTCTGGCTCATTTCTCCAATCACTGTTCTTGGTTTAAAACATTGCCTATAATGTACTGTGAGGGCTCTCTGTCAGTGCTTTCCAATCCACTCCTGATTGGGCTGACTTGTGTGAAGTAAGGTACTTAATCACTTCACAATTGTGGAAACTAACATTTGTTTCAATGTTATCTCAATCCCTTCATTGAAGCACAGAGGGCTCTTAAATCCTCTTAAGTTCCTTTTCTTCTCTGTAGGCTATGTGAGCCTGAGGGCTTCTTAACTCTAAGTGGGGTTTTTAGCTTAATAGCCCACAGCTGACAGAGAGATAAAACGGGGTGGGGGAGAGATAGCATGGTGGTTATGCAAAGAGACTCCCAAGCCCTGAGGGTCCAAAGCCCCATGCCCAGTTTAGTTACTCTGATAGTAGCTAGAGTCAGGGCAGGCAGCACACCTTGGCCCTGAGAGTTTCAAAAAGATCTTGTTTGTACTCTGTGGGATCTGAGCAGTTACTCAGTGTGCCTCCCAGTTCAATAGAAAAATGTGGATTCCTTCTACTATACAGTCCCACTTCCGGACCACTGGGAGTGTATATCTTCTGCTTAGTTTCCTTGTCCCTTCCCTTCTCCTGCTGTCAGCACAGGGGATCCTGACTGCTACTCCAGTCTCCGAGGTGCAGTGGCAGTGGAGATTAACAGATCCATATGGTGAAACTTAGGGGATCCTCTTCTCCCTTCAACAGTATTTTTGTTGGTAAATCTCAAACTGGAGGTGGCACCAACAAGTAAGTTGTTGAAATGTTACCAGTCACTCCCAAGAAATACAGGCTTTTATCCTCTGGAATAACAGGTAGCCCCTTTCTGTCCATGACTCACACATTTGCATTTACTTGTGACTTGGTGAGTTCAATATGCCAATGTTAATAGCATCTGAATACATGAATATAGTCTTCTAAACTGAAGATTTAAATGTATGTTCAAGATGCCCAAGAATTTTCCCTGATTTATTGCTTCCAGAGAAACCAACAAAGGGCAGCTAAAGAGATATGTGCATTGGAGAACATCAGACATACATGCTTAAACTTCCACTTTGAACTTCATCTCTCTACCACACCATTGTTTTGTCTTCTGTTTTTCTTTTGTTCATATTGGAAGGAAATGATGTCTTCATTTCACAGCACAAAACATCAGAGCTTTGAGCAATCTACCAGTAGTCTTCCACTGATATGGTTCACAAACATAAGCATAACCAAAGTTTTAATCCCTGGAGATTTCATTTAACCTCCCTAACATTTACAGGTAGGGTGGCATCTTTTTACACTGTGCTTGGAATATTTATTGAAAATGACAGAATTTCCTTGATAGCCATTCTTGTATTACTACACATACACTGAGAAACCATTATCCTAAGGGGCTGAAATAATGGACTGTGTTAATAGCATTCGTGTGAGTGTGAGATATGGTTGCTACACACCCTCACCCAGCCTGGGCCCTGTTGAATCTGATTGCTGGCATGTTTAAGATGTTTCTTGAATGTGCACTGTGGATGTAGAAGGTGGGAATTTGTGTGTGGTTGACAATTCAACCCACTGAGTTTTCTATGCTTAAACTTTATACATGCGGACAAAGTCTATGTCTCTCAACAAAACTGCATGATTCTGTCTGCTCTGACCTCACTTTTCAGAGACCTCAAAGTTATATTCAGATATCCTGTAACTCTACCAGTCTCTCCTGACTTGTGAAGAAATCAAATTTCTTTTCTAAGGAAAATAATCCAATAGATTTCACCTCATGACTGACCCAGCTTCATCCCAAAACCTTCATGGAAGCAACTCATGTGTTCAACAACAGATAAGTGGCTGAGAAAGTTGTGGTATATATATATATATATATATATATATATATATATATATATATATATATTACTCAGCTATAAAAATGGTGACTTCACTATTTTCAGCCAAACTTGGATGGACCTTGAAAAATTCATGTTAAGTGAAATAAGTTAGAAACAGTAGGATGAATATGGGATGATCTCTCTCTCAGGCAGAAGTTGAAAAACAAGATCAGAAAAGAAGACACAAGTTGAAGCTGAACTGGAATTGGTGTATTGCACCAAATAAAAGACTCTGGGGTGGGTGGTTGGGGAGAATCAGATCCAAGAAGGATGACCTAGGACCTAGTGGGGGTTGTATTGTTATATGGAAAACTGGGAGATGTTATGTCTGTACAAACTATTGTATTTACTGTCTAATGTAAAACATTAATTCCCCATTAATGAAATAAAAGAAAACCTACTCTAAGGCATCTTTTTTTCTGCTTATATTTGAGATATTTATGCTATCACTTCATCTGTCTTCTTTGAAAATTTTATTCATTGGTTTTCAAGTGAGAGGGATCAGAAAACTACACACTTTGAACTGATGGTGATGTCTGGTATTAATTGCCATGCAAAATGCTCAAAACCAGAGCAAACATTCCTCATAAGGCCTCTGTCATTTCGTATCTCCAACAACAAAAAAATAAAAATAATAAGGAAGAATTCTTGGAAGATTTTAGCTATGAGAGAGTTGTTTTATGAGATCCAGAGAGAGATAGCAGCCTGAGCACCACAGGTACATGCAGCCCTGGGAATTAAACTGCAGCCTCTCTCCTGTGAGTCCTTTGCTCTCCCTGGGCAGCTCTCTTCCAGGTGTGAGGAATTGTGTCGGGCTGAGCTTCATTGATGGGAGACAGACAACCGGGACTCATGGCTGGGTTGTACGCAGTATCTCTTTATTCATGCAGGATGCAGCGCAATCTATACCAAGCTAAGCTAAAACTAAAAACTACAAACAATCTTGTCCTTATAAATATACTAGCCCAGTAGGGTGGGAACAGGATGTGAGGCAGAGAGGGTGGAGAGAAAAGTGACTGGTGAAAATCAGGGTATGACAAAGAGAGGGGGCAGAGCAGGTAAGAATTCTGCCACTAAACCACCAATGCCCTGGAGGGAAGGTGGTGCTTGTTAACAGAGGTTATGCAAATAGAATACAGTGTTATGTAAATATAATGCAGGGGGGATTAAACCAAATGAAACAGAAGGGTTTTTTTTAAAGCATACCAACATTCCCCCTTTCTTTTTAACTAATGGCCATAGTATCAGGATTGTGGAGTGAAAAGAAACCTATATTGTACAGGCGTTTTCAAAAGAACTGGCATAAGACATGGAAAACAAAATAGGCGAGCAGCAATAACCAGTGTGATGCCAAGGGGAACATTTCTTGCCTCAAAGATCAAGGCCTAGCAGGCGAAAGGGCATTTCTTCCCTCTGGGAGCGCTTCATGCCTCTGGGGGCATCTCTTGCCTCAAAGGGCGTTTCCTGACTCTGTGGGCATAACCTAATAAGGAGGGGGAGTTTTCTGACTCTGGGAACAGAGCCTGAAGGCGAGGGGACATGGTCTATAAAGTGTCAAGGCAACTGGCTGAAGTTAGTCTTTGAGAAACACAGCAGCGTGTACCAGTAAGTCCAATTGAGGTCAGTCCAAAGTAGCTGACCACAGAAGAAAATGCCAAGGGATGAAACACTGCATGTCTGTCTCGATGGGGAATGTCAGCCACCAGAATTCTGCTTTTCTGTAGAGAGTGATCTTTGGAGTCTGTGAATCTGTTTCTTCAGTTCGTGCCAGGTCACATCATTGGTTTCCGAGGGTGTGTTGTAGTCATTCCATCTTGTGGGCGATGTCAGAGAACAGGATCCAAATGGATTTCCAGGAATTCCATTTGAGTAGATGCTTTTTCATGTGAAGACTTGACAGCTGAAATTCACTTACTTGTCAAACTTGTAGCAGAATAGAAGTTTACTATAATTGATAACTCCATTTTAATTGTAAGTCCTTTCTAGTATGATTTCAAAGTTGTTGAAACAGTTAAACTCAATAAAATGTGGAAAGGCAAACAGAAGAACCACGGTAGAAGCCTCAGGCATGAGAATAATTAATATAATCATTGCACTATCTGCCCCACCCATAACTCATACCATTTCAGGATTAAACGTTTCAGATTTATGCCAAGACGTAAAAAAGAAATCAAAGGAGGAAAAAAACAATTTTTTGGATTGTTTCTGGATGTCTCTAGAAATCATGGCTGCGTCCAGCATTTTTTTTAAGTCAATGTCATACAAAAATTCAGTCATTCAAATCACTCTCTTATGAAACAGATCTCACCATGTAGCATCAAGAGTCCCCAGAGGGCATCCTAGTCCAAAAAGCTCTTCAAAATTCCATTTAGGGTGATTCTGACTGTTCCTGCTGTATTGCTTCAGGCACCCATTTTTAAAAGTGTCTTCCCATGGAAGAAAGAATCGAATCAGGAGAGTATATCTAACCACGTGTCTCCATTCTTGGGAACTGCCAGGGTACTGGAGAACGTTCCTCTAATTAGAGAAGTCCTTCTCCATGGGAAACATGCGAGAAGAAGTCCAGAAAGTCCCAGTGGAAATCCCCATGCATCTCCCAAGGTCTACGACAGTCATAAAGAACCAAATTGTGGCTGGGAGCAAAATGTAGTCCTTTTCCTTGGGAAACATGGGAGAGGGATCCAGAAAGTCCAAGGATAAATCTCTGTGCATCTCCCAAGCTCTATGATTAGGGTCACAAGAAACCAAAGTTCCGGTCAGGGAAACAAAGTGTGGCCCAGAGCAAAATGTTCCAGAGACAGAGTAACTGTCTCATGATGAAACAGTAGAGGCTTTGGCAAACCAATTCAAGTAGAAGAGAAGGCCATAGTGCATAGGTAGGCAAAGTCTTCACTTATCTGGGAGTTGCGCAGGTCTGGTCCCACGTGGTAGACGCCATATGTTGCTTTCGCCGGGCTGGCTTCACCTGGTGTTTAACCCACTACCTCATCTTCCTCTTCTTTCCACAGAGGTCAGTTGTCTAAGCTAAAATTGCAGCAATTTCTACCAAATAAACATGTGTTGTTTCATGTTTAGAAAAGTGAAGGGGGAGCTACCCTCTGCCCTGATCCAGCTTTCTAGTATTTTTTCCAAATCTGACACCATCTCCCAAGACAATACCCACCTGTGTCTTACCTGTGGCGCTCAGAAAAAATAAAGCAATGTCATGGGCCCTTTGGAATAGACTAAAATAGACTTCCTAGCTTCCCCCTGCAGGAAGACCCCAGATCTCATCTGTTATATTCTTACTTTTAGATTCCTGATTATTAAACAATTTGTTTGGCTCTGTATCTTTTTAAAAATTTTGTTATTTTAATTAGTTATTGAATTGACAGCCAGAAATTGAGAGGAAAGGGGACAATAGAGAAGGACAGACACACAGAAACACCTGCCTCCCTGCTTCACCACTCGACCTGCTAATACCCATGTCCACTGGATATGGAGTTACAGAAGCCAGACTTTCCACCTTCTGCACTTTATAATGATCCTGGGTCCATGCTCCTAGAGGGATCAAGGATAGGAAAACTTCCAATGATGAGGATGGGATATGGAAATCTGGGGGTGGGAATTTTGTGGAAGGGTAGCCATCTCAGCCTACAGCCTTGTCAATCATTGGGCAGTAGTGCAGGGGGACTAAGTGCACATAGTGCAAAGTGCAAGGACCAGAGTAAGGATCCTGGTTTGAGCCCTTGGCTCCCCACCTACAGGGGAGTTGCTTCACAAGCAGTGAAGCAGGTCTGAAGGTATCTATCTTTCTCCCCTCCTCTCTCCATTTTTCTCTCCATGCCATCCAGCAATGACAACATCAATAACAGTAATAATAATAACTACAAAACAACAAGGGCAACAAAAGGGAATAAATAAATAATAAATAAAAGAATATTAAGGTCTAAAAAAGTTCTAATTACCAAATAATAACATAATTCTTTTCTCAAAGATAGTTACTAAAACAACACAATAAAGTATATTCTCCTTTATTAGTAATGGTGATATTTATTTTGGAAATCAACAGTATTTTTGTACATTCATTTATTTTTAAGATTTAAATTATCTTTTTTGTTTGTCTTATTGAACAGAGACAAGAGACACTGAGAGAGGAGGAGGAGGTAGAGATAGGGAAAGAGACAGAGACATAAGCAGCCCTGCTTCACCACTCCTAAATCCCTGCACAGTGTAACGTGTGCGATTAACTAGGTGCATCACCACCCAACCCCCCAGTATATATTTTAATTGCTTTATTAGGGAATTAATGTTTTACGTTCGACAGTAAATACAATAGTTTCTACATGCATAACATTTCCCAGTTTTCCATATAACAATAAAGCCCCCACTAAGTCCTCTGTCCATGTCAATTTTTTCTCTGTTTTCCATAGTTATTTTTTATTATTTCCTTATGGGGGAATTAATGTTTTACATTAGACAGTAAAATACAATAGTTTGTACATGCATAACATTTCTCTTCATATAAGAATACAACCCCCACTAGGTCCTCTGTCATCCTTCTTGGACCTGTATTCTCATCACCACCCACCCCAGAGTATTTTAGTTTAGTGCACTAAGCCAATTCTGTCAACTGGATTCTATTACAAACCCTGATCTAGAATTAAGAGGATATATCAGAGGGGAAGAAATATCAGAAGACAGACCTTCCACCTTTTGCACCCCATAATGACCCTGGGTCCATAATACCAGAGGTTTAAAGAATAGGAAAGCTATCAGGGGAATGGATGGGATACAGGGTTCTGGTGGTGAGAACTAGGTGGAATCATACCCCTATTACCCTATGGGTTTTGTCAGTATTTCCTTTTTTATAAATAAAAATTAAAAGAAAAAGAATTGGGAGTCGGGCTGTAGCGCAGCGGGTTAAGCGCAGGTGGCGCAAAGCACAAGGACCGGCATAAGGATCCCGGTACGAACCCCGGCTCCCCACCTGCAGGGGAGTCGCTTCACAGGCGGTGAAGCAGGTCTGCAGGTGTCTATCTTTCTCTCCTCCTCTCTGTCTTCCCCTCCTCTCTCCATTTCTCTCTGTCCTATCCAACAACGACAACAACAATAATAACTACAACAATAAAACAACAAGGGCAACAAAAGGGAATAAATAAAATAAATATTTAAAAAAAAGAAAGAAAAAGAAAAAGAATTAAGCAGATGCAGATCAATCTTCATAAGAAATTTTAGGCAGGGAAGGTAGAGTGATTATGTAAATGAGTCTCTAGCCTGAGGCCATCATTTCTGAGCTAATCTCCTCATCCTGTGAAGAAACATCCTGTACCTCCTGGCAAGGGTGAGAACAGAGCCCCACCCCACCCCCTGGTGCTCTCTAGAGTGAGTGGATCTCCATTTTAACCAGCCCCTGAAGCATTCAATTGTTTTTTGGTTTTACTTTTTATTAATGCTGTAATATTGGTTCACCAAATTACATGTCAACAGAGGTATAATTCTGGACTTGGGTAGATAGTATAATTGTTATTTAAAGAGATTCTCATACCTGAGGCTACAAAGTCTCAGGTTCAATCCTCTGCACTATAAGCAGTGCTCCGATAAAAAAAAGGGGGGGGACTAGGGCTATAATTCTATAACATTCCCATTGCCAGCATTCTGAATCCCCTTCCCTCCATTGCAAGCCTCAGCGTTCTACTAAGGATGAAGACATGAGTTAACTGTCATCTGTACAACTATCTATCTGCATTTGTACAACTCCAGTTCCCACCCACTCTTCATTTCCAAGTCACACATAATCCTATTCCTACAATCAAATTTAGGGTTGTTCAAACATTAATGTTCTTCTGTGATTGTCAATAGTATTTTGTAATCATTATGTTATGATCCTAGAGTCCAACATTGATACTCCTGGGTGCTGTGTTCCTGCAGTTCTGTGGGAGAATATTGAATTCTCCCCAGTGTCACACCCAGCAATGGATGCTTATATGGCTTCAACTCTACCAGTGTCTTGATAGGATCACTTCCAGAGTCAACCACAAGTAGTCTCTAGCCCAAATGGGGGTGTGATTTCTAACCATTTCTACAGGGGAGAGTAATAGCCAGGATTAACCTGAGAGGATTTTGGGATCTAAGGAGATATCCTATTTCCTCAAGGGAACTCTTCCTTCCAGGCATTTGGTGGAGTAGGGTGTAGCCTAAATAGGATATAAAAGTGTAGGTCCCTAAACAGGGAAGCACAGCCTTCCAGATCTTCATTCTTCCTGTGGCTTCTCCAGGGGCATGAGCTCTGAGCACACAGCCAACTTCATCTTAGCTGGTAAGTTACCCTCCTCTGCTAAGAACCCTTCATGTCACCTGTGGTCAAGCAACTATGGTCGAATACACAAGGGGCTACTTTTGTGGGGGGGGGGTTGTATATTTTATTCATTTTATTTTTTGAGAGAGATGCAGAGCAAGAGACACACAGAGCTATGCTCAGCTCTCTGCCCTATGGTGGTGTATAGGATTGAACCAGGGACTTTTGAACCTCTGGTATGAGAGTCTGTTTGCATAACCATTATCCTATCTCCCCTGCCTGGTTACTTTTGTTTCTCCATATTTTTTCTCTTTTTCTTTTATAAATAATAATAATAATAAGCGCAGGTGGAGCAAAGTACAAGGACCAGCATAAGGATCCTGGTTTGAACCCCGGCTCCCCGCCTGCAGGGGAGTTGCTTCACAGGCAGTGAAGCAGGTCTGTAGGTGTCTGTCTTTCTCTACTCCTCTCTGTCTCCCCTCCTCTCTCCATTTCTCTCTGTCCTATCCAACAATGACGATAACTACAACAATAAAACAACAAGGGCAACAAAAGGGAATAAATAAATAAAATAAATATTAAAAAATGAAAAAAAAGAAAATAAAAAAGAATAAGTTACATTTAAATAATAATAATAAGAAGAAGAAGCCTGTATTTGTGAATGAGGCAGAGATCAGAACATGACCTGCCTACTAGTGGATGTTCCCTGGAGGAACTTCTCCCTTTTTAGTTATTTTCACATAAACAGATTTCGGGGTTTGGTATTGCCTCTACATAGACTCGTTTTACTCCAAAATGTGATGGTTTGCTATGTGCACATTCATTTTTCAACCTTTTAAATTGACAACTAATTCTAGAAATTTTGTTTCTTGACATCTCCAGCATTTACCTGTTATCATCTTTTCCTTCATTTTTTATTTGCACGTACATGATTTACAATGCAGGTGCTGTCAGATGGTTGCAATTTCTCATTTCATCAAGAGAGATATCTGTAAATCACTCTCACCCCCAAGTCAGGCCTATCATCTAGGACCAAGACTGAGAACTCAGGAGTAGATCCATGCCTCTCCCAGTCTTCCTTCCCCTGAGACCAATTGGTGCAATCCCCAAAGCCAGTCCTGATTTTACTTCATGTTCCCCTTTCTATCTTTTTGCTTCTCTGCTTGGAGTAACATGATTTGTTTTCCTTGCCATCAGAGCTGTTGCTGGGACTCAGTTCCTGCATAAACACCCCCTACTTTGATCACCATTTTTTTTCCTTTATCTGACAGTCCACAAGCTTCAGGTGATTAGGGGAACAAAGAGTCAGAACCCATGCTCTGAAGAAGCTTCTTTCCTCTAGGTGGGTATCTGCATCTTGAAGCCTGGTCCTTGAGCTCTATAATGAGTTAGCACCTCAAAGTGTGTAACAACCACCTTATCCTTTCTGTTCTAATTTCTTAAATTTGTGAAGGGGTCTTCCCATACCTGCCTGCTCTTTAGCTTATCATCATTACTTACAGCACATGGCTGTGCTAATCAAGCCATTGTTCCTTGGTGGCTAGTAATGAACACAAGGCCTCACACATGCAAGAACACTCTGTCTTTGGGCTACATTCATTGTTCACACTTTCATTATATGAACTTAAAAAATACTTACAGGACATGTTTCAGAGAGAAACATTTGTTCACAATGTGAGCTCTCATGGGCTAATCAGTCTGATACCCAGATATTTCTTAAGTATGTAAAGAGATGCTCCATAGAGCTGTATGTCCATAGCTTCTTGATCTGAGCTCCCAGTTTTATGTCAACACATGTAGTTACATGAGTGTTATAATCTTACATCAAAATGTCCAAGTTAATAGAATAACACCTGTATGTGGCTGTCTGCTTAGATATTGTAATCTATTTCTAACTGTGAACTTTGGTGACTAACTGTGGAGACTCTACCTCTATTTCTTATCATGCTGCCAGAGTTGAGACTTGACTGCTGAGATGGTTCCTTGAAGAGCAGTATGATGGACACTGGCCATCTCGTGCTGCCTTGAGAATGACATCATTCTCTTTGACTATTTCCACAGGATTGTTGCCAGAGGAGACTCAAGATGAGCTACAACAAGCCATCCAGTCTCTTAGAACTGGCCATTCAGAGCCTTTTAAGGGATGAGAACTTGACCATCTCTTCCCTGAGGAGCCTGCCTGCAGAGCTCTTGCCACGTCTCTTTCTGGACGCTTATGCTCACAGACGCTGGAAGACCCTGAAGGCTCTTATCCAGAGCTGGCCCTTTGACAGACTGCCTCTGGGGGCCCTGGTTCAAGACCTATTTCCTGAGAATGAAACTTTGAAAGCTGTCTTGGATGGAATTGATGTCCTGCTTCAGCAGAAAGTTCTTCCTAGGTAAGGAGGATCCCTAGTCTGGGAGGGTCTCTGTTTCCCAGAAGATAGCTGTGTCAGGAAGAGTGGAGGCCACTGGGGAGGCCTCAAGGCTTCTAATGCCAATGTGACAGCTTATTGCCCATTGTGGAACTCTCTTTAAGAATTGACTGTTGGTCATTTGTGTAGCATAAGTGTTGAGCACACATTCTAACTCCTAAGCTCTGACGAAGGAATTCAGTACAGTGGTGTATTGATCCTTGATCTCTCTAGATCCATATTTTTTTCTTTATGATTACTATTATTCTTTTAAAAAATGGAAACAAAAACAAGACAATAGGATAAGAGAGGTACAAATCTACCAAATTCCCACCACAAGAACTCCATATCCCATCCCCTCCCTTGATAGTTTCCCTGTTCTTTTTCCCTCTGTGAGTACGGACACAGTATCTTTGTGGGGTGTGGAAGGTGGAAGGTCTGGCTTCTGTAACTGCTTCTCCACTGATTATGGGCATTGGCTGTTCGATCCCTACTCCCAGCCTGTCTCTTTCTTTCCTTAGTGGTGCAAGGATCTGGGTGGTGAGGCTTAAGGACTGATGATGGGGGTCCTTTACCCATGGAAGTCAGGTTGGCATCATTGTAGAATATGAAACCTGGTGACTGAAAAAGAGTTAAGATATGAAGAAGAACAAATTGTTGAGTTATCATGAACCTAAAGGCAAGAGTATTGCAGATAAAAATTTGGGTTATTCATTTTTGAAAAAGCTAGTAGGTTTACTTTAGGTATATTTCAGGGGGCCCGTAACTTTAATAGATTTTGTCTGAGCTGGACACCCGATATGCATGTGGACCCAAGTTGTTGTCTTAGATTTGATTTCATGGTTGGGAAAAGGGCTAGAAAGCTGGATCAGGGAAGAAAGTAGCTCCCAAGTATGGGAAAAGTGTATAAATATTGTTAACTGTAAACCTCGTAGATTTGATCTGGGTCCCATATTCAGCACAGGAGCCTATGTAACCTCTGCATCCCTATAGGTCCAAGCTTGCATTCTGTGGTCAGGTGTAGGGTCATTCCAGGTTGCACCAATTTCAGGACATATTCCTTACATTGTTGGAAGAATTGGTAATTAACCTCCCTTTAAATAATGGAATATTCTCTACAATTGTTGATTACATTGAGGGCATTGTACTATGGGTCCCCCCAAAGGCATCCGTTGTGTTGTTTCTGATGGAGATGCCCAATGACAGTGTTAAGAGGGATCTGTTAGAGATCTTGGCCCATCATGTCTGTGTGGGAAACTCAGGACTCCCTGACCAGGGCCCCAGGGGATGGTGTGTCCTGGTAGTGACTAAAGAGTCATCATTAAAATCTGCCAGTCACTTCAGTTTTTGTAGTCCTTATTTGTCTGACAAGGTTAGCACTGGAGTGATTGAGGGAAGTGTAACAAGAAGTAGGTGAGGTGGTCTGGGAATGTGGCTTGGTGGATAAAGCACTGGTTTCTCAACCATAAAGTCCCAAGTTCATTCCTTGGGAGCACATGTACCAGAGTGATGTCAGGTTCTTTCTCTCTTCTATCTTTATCATAAATAAATCATTAAAAAAAAAAGGAGTGGGTGAGGAGGATATCTAGGTCTAAGTAGCAAGTATATTGCCCTAATTTATGGATACATGTGTACATATGCCCTACCTCACGGGCCCTGGTCTATATCTAGGTGTGGGTGCTGTCTTAGGATGTGAGCCATCCAAAATAGGATGACTGAGTCTTATGAGAAAGGAAAGGTCTCACCCAAGTAACGAGACTGAAGGGCTGACTCTCCATGCTTGACTTCTGTAGACAGTCTGAAGTGAAGCATGATGAGGTGGTATTGGTTGCATTGATTAGGTTGGGATCAGCAGATGGAGTATCAATTGGTATGAATTGAGCGAAGCATGCAGGAATGTGTCCCCTACCCTCGAGGTTCTAGGACTGGGAGAAATGTGGTCTTTAAGAGGAAGTGGGAGTTTCCTGTTATCTTAGGGTTTAAGAAGGTAATAGATACTGCTATAATCAAATAACTTAGTAATTGTGTTAACTTTGAAAATCCCATTGTTAAGAATTTGCTGGATCATACATGACCTCACCCTAATTTATTCCCTTTGACTCTACTGACATGTAGCTGTATCTTGTAAAGTAACACCACTGGTTGCTTCTGTTCTTTGTGGTCTAAGCTTATAGGACAGTCACCATTTCAAAGAACAAGCCATCATTAGAAATGTATTAACAATTTCAGTCCACTGTTAAAATTCAATCTGATTAACAATTTGAAGTCTTAAGTTCTTAGATTATAGGAACATATACTCAGAACAATGAACTATGCATGATTTTTTTTTCTTTTTTAACTTATGTTTTTGTTCTTTCCCTCTGGCATATGTTTATTTAGGGGATTGAAGTTGGACCTTGACAACTTGAGCATCAGAGCCTTTTTGTATAACAGTTAAACTATTATCTTTATTTACATAGAGTAATCAGAGTCTACCAGCAGAGAAGGTCCTGAATTCACATTGCCCCAGCTACACAACTGGAGGCAACACAGATCAAAAGGGAGCACAAGGAAAATGGTGTCTTCTAATTTCTAACTTCACCTTAATGCATTCACGATAGAATAGCATTTCAGTTTTATTTTTCTCAGTTTAGTGAAAACTATCTATAAAATGTGGGAATTAGATGAAGAAAGTCAGAAGAGAAGTGGGGAGAAAGAAGCTGTTGTCTGAAATGGGAGGGATTCAAAGAGTTGGTTTGTCTGAGCCTGGCCAATGCTAGCATTCTGGGTCAGAATCTATGTTCATGCTTTGTGTCTTCATCAATGCCCCCCTTTCCCTAAAGCAGGTGTAAGCTGCGAGTGTTGGATTTACAGTTCACTGGACAGAAGTTTTGGAGTGCATGGACTGGAGTCCACTTCCCAGTGTTCTCACAAAGGAGGCATCTAGAGGCTGTGGGACCTTCAAGGAACGAGAAGGCCAGGTGCTGCTTAGAGGTGTGTGTAGACCTCTTCCTCAGTGGTGAATGTGGAAATAAGATGTTCGTCTACCTACTGAACTGGATCAAGAAGAGAAAGGGATTGCACCTTTGTTGTAGGACAGTGACAATATATTCACTGAGCAGGAAGAATGTCCAGCTTTTGAATAATATCTCATTGTGTGATGTCCAGGAGTTGGAAGTAAATTGCACCTGGACAATCTCAAACCTACAGACGTTTGGACAACTTCTGGGCAGGATGAATAACCTCAGGAGACTCTGTCTGGACATCAACATACTTGATGGAATCCCATCCAAGCAGCTGGAGAACCAGGATCATCCCATCACCCAATTTACATCTGAGTTCCTCCAGCTACTTCATCTTCAAGAGCTATACTTGGAATCTGCCTCCTTCCTCCAGGGCTATCTGGATCAGCTGCTCAGGTAGGGTTGTGTCCTTGGCATAGTAACTGTGCAGGAGACATTGGATCTCAAGTTCCTTGCTTCCAAATTCTATTATTATTTATTATTGTTAGTTGCCTGGTTGTCTCTAAAGACTAGTTTAGGATACTCCTGGAGATGAAACCTGAGAACATGGTGACTCAGGAATGAGAGCCATTTTACTTAACCACTACACTATTCCACTCTAACACATCTGTCTCATCATAAATATTCCATCAGACTTTAACCATGAGAAGCTGAGGACAAAGTTTTGCCGAGTTATGGAATGACCACCTTGCTCAAATGCTTGGTGGAATATTCAGTCTAGTGAGGTGGTTGGTTCTCAGGTTCAGGTCTGTAGAGATCTCTTAGATAACTAGACAACTATCAGTGAAGGGGATTCTGAAGAGGAGATCCCATACAATGTCTCCAATTCCTGAACTGCAAGGTCTGACCAGGCAGGATGGTGAATGTGATGGCAGTGCAAACATGCAGAGGCCACTAAAGAGGCTGCAGCTGAGGAATGGGATGTGTCAGGGAGGCCCTGGAGACTGGCAGGACCAGCAGTTGCTGTGGGACCCTGCCTAGAAATTGTATAAATTGCCAGATTCAGTGCCAGGTTCATGTGAACATTGAAAAAAAGAATTCAGCCTTAAGTAGCATTGGAATCGTTGGTTGAGAATAACCACAAGCCTTCTTGTACATCATCACCTCACTCAGAATTTTCATACTCTTGCTGATGCCAATCTCCATCCTATCCTGCCTCTCTCTCCTCAGGAATCTTCATAACCAGCTGGAAGTCTTCTCAGTCGCTAACTGCACATTAACAGAAGAAGATGTGAATCATCTCTTCCAGAGCCCACACATCTATCATCTGAAGGATCTGTGTCTGAGGGGAATCCCCCTGACTTCTGTCAGTGAGCTTCTAAGAGCTCTGCTGGAGATAAATGCAGCCACCCTCCAGCACCTGGACCTGGGTCTGTGTGGCCTCCAGGACCCCCAGCTTGAGGCCCTGCTCCCTGCCCTGAGCAGCTGCTCCCAGCTCAGCTCCCTCAGCCTGCATGGGAATCGCCTGTCCATGGACACCCTGGAGAAGCTGCTGTGCTGCACCTCGGGGCTGCAGCATTTATCTCTCCAGCTGTTTCCTGCCCCTCTGGAGACTTTCAGCCGCCATGGAGTTCCACAGTCTGGGACATTTGACTTGCTTTGTACTCAGATCTCAAAGATTCTCCAGGATCTTGGATACTCCAGGTCCATCATGGTGAGCAGTTGTCACTGCTCATCCTGTGCTAAGAAGGTGTACAATAACTGGGAGCCCATGTTTTTACCCTGCTTTTCTTGTTTAGATCATTATAAAAAGCTGTCTTTTACACTCACTTGAAGTGACATCTAGGAATTTGGCTCCTCAATGCACACACACACCCTGCCTCGATCATCACATCCATGTGATCTATAAGCAAAGGAAACCCAGCTCAGTGCTCACCTTCAGATAATGCATTTGACTCTGAAATATGACGGCACTAAATGGACATTTTTCTAATAGAATCAGATTTACAAGTATTGTAAAAGATTCTGCCTGTTGTATGTGTTATGAAGAGTTGTGAAATAAAATGGATCTCTCTTGTCTTGTTCATTTTTCTACCGTGATCTCTCCTATAACCATCAAAGAAATAAAGGCAGTCATCAGCCATAGGTGTGTGAAGGTGAGAACCGAGAAATTTGATGGAGGGAAGTGTGTGAAACTATACTCCTCTAAACTTATAGTCTTATAAATCACCAGCCATTTTGTATGTTATGGGAAAATCAGGTTGAGTGTTTCAAGATCCTTAGCTGCCTAGAGTTGAGTTCTGCATATCTAATATATTATTTTAAGCCCTTAGTGCTTCAAATTTCTGAACAATAGTAATCCTCACACCAGTCTTAAATGGTTAAATAATTCTAACAAATGTTTTAATTCAAAGTTACTTACAACCTTACAGCAGAGATCAGAATCCTCTGGTTCTGCCAGTTGTTAAGATGTAGTTATTAGTAGATACTATTACATGCCATATAACATCATATGACACAGTGAGTTCAAATAGAATATGAGAAATTCCCACCATGGTATTTTCAAAGTAGACCAAGCTCTCAACTAATTTGATGATAATAAAAATGAACTGTTGCTGTCTGAAACTCTGAGATTGCAAGAAATGCTTCCCAGTCTTTTAAGATCCCTGTCAAACTCAGTCCTGAACCCCTGAGACTTTGCTCTCCTCTTGATCCCTTACAAAGTTAAAATGCCTCTGCTGAACTCAAAGACTACTGCCACTGACTTATGCCTTTGGATTATAGCCAGAGACCCTAAGCCTGAGATTTCAACCTTTCACCTGCAACAGTTTGGTGAGACCTTCCTTAACATAAGGAACTACCTAGTTCCATTTCAGAGGGTGCACTATCTAACCACATTACAGCCCCTAGATATAGGCTAGCACCTAGGGATCACATGTATACACGTGTCCATAGGTAGGAGCACATACATACCTCAGTGTAAAAGTGCTTAGTCGTCCTCTGTAGACCGAAACAGCTTGGCATTGTAGCAGAAAGGCCTTAGAAGAACCCATAGATCTCAAGGATTCACAGCTTAGGCCTAAACACACCCATACAGGCTACTTCGCGCCCCTCAGTCACTCTGTCTCCTCAACTAGCTACACAAGAAAGTAACATATATGTCTTAGTATCTTTGACAGCATCAGCATTATTGTCACCCCTGCATAATCACTGTCTACAATTATCCAAGACATACACAGCCATATATATCTCAACTAGAGGACATTTATCTTCTCTGTGTCAGCTTTTATTAGAATCATCAAACAAGTTATTGCAGTAAAACTCAAGGTTAGCTTAAACCTTATTATAATCCTAGGTCTATTTCCTCCCTAACTTAAGTCCAGACTCCATCCCCTGGGGCCCTAATCTTGGAATCACTGTTCCACCATCAGTGGTCATCTTATACAGGAAGGAATCATAAGCCTTCTGTGAGCTCAGGACCTTGTCCTCACTATGAACTAGCAATGGTAGGGACTGCCACACTTTCTTAATGGAAGCTGGGTCGTCCTATCTGCCACTCAAGGAAATCTCGACCTGAAATAAGTGCAGCCTAGAATGTTCCCAGTTGTGACCATGGATTGTGAGTTCATGCTGACAGGGACTCAGAGGTTATATAGGCTCCTGTGCTATAAATATGAATATATATGGGCCCTGGTCAGGTGGACATGGTAGATAGTTAATTGCGTTTATATATTCTTTACATTTTGGGAGCTTTCTAGTCCTATTCTCAACTCTGACACCATCGTCTTAATCAGTATTTTTACTTTGCCTCCATGTTAGCCATCAACCTCAAGGAAAAACTGTTAATGTCATGTACCCATAGGGGCAGACCTAAAGTAGGCCTTCTAGCTTCTTTCTACCCACAAATCCCTATTCTCATCTGCTCTTTAATACTATTTGTTTCCTGTTTATTCAACATATTGTTTTGCTTTGGTGCCTTTTCACCACCAAGCTGTAGATGCTAGTCTGACTCCATCCTGAACTCCCTTGGCAGATGACTTCACCAATGTGTCTGCAATATCCGCCTTTTCAGAGCCCTCCTTTCTCCTAGGCAAAGAGGAATAGGCTGGGGCTAGGGATCCACCTGCCAATGCCCACGTGCAGGAGAGCAGAAGTGACAGAAGCCAGACCCTCCACTATGTGGACTCCATAAAGAATTTTGATCCATAGTCCCAGAGAGGGAGACATGTTAGTGGTAGATGACCAGAGAGCTCTGACATGTGATTCCATCAGCACCTAGAGACAGAAGAAGATAAAAAAGGAAGGAAAATCTCAAAGAATAATAGGTTTGTCTGTGACTTAGAATGAAAGAGAAAGCAGGGCCATAGGGAAAATGGGCAAATTTATATAAATATATCCAGTTGTAGAAATAATTGTCAACCTTAATCTGAGGCCTTAGGAGATATACTGCATATTTCAAAGGAGGGAATGCATACAGGGAACTCTGGTGGTTGGAATGGTGTGGAATTATATACCTGTTATACACAGCATGTCATTATGCAAACAGACTCTCATCCCTGAGGTTTAGAAGTCCCAGATTCATTCCTTCAACCAATATAAGATAGACATGAGCAGTGCTCTGGATAAAATAAAAGATTTTTTTGTTATTTTTATTATCCAATAAATTATTTATTGGATAGAGACAACCAGAAGTTGAGAGGAAGATGTGGTAGAGAGGGAGAGAGAGAGAGAATCACCTGAAACACTGCCTAACCATTTGTGAAGCTTTTTTCTACAGCTAGGGACCAGGGGCTTGAACCTAGGTCTTTTCACATTGTCACATGTGCACTCAACTAGGTTCTCCACCACCTGGCCCCATATATATATACAGGGGAGAAATTCCATAATTAGTGAAGTATGCTTTGCTCTTTCTCATGCTCTCTCTATATCTCTCCACTCTCCCTATCTCTCGTCTCTCTCACCCATTTTTCTCTCTGTCTTATTGGTTCTCCTTCCACTCTCAATTTCTTAGGCCCTTTCAAATAAAATCATATTCAATAAATAAATATTTAAAAAGAAGTTCAGAGACTCAATGGAGTACTACTTTGGAAATTAAGAGTATGATATTGTAACTTTGGGACAAAGTGGATTAAACTGAAGGTGATATGCTCAGTGAGGTAAGTATGGAGGTGATAGACAACTAACACACAGCTTTTGATTTTTTCGTATATGGAATGGAGTGTTGAATTACATGAAAGATTCATCATCCATGCAAAAAAAGGCAACAAACTTATGTGACATTCTGAACACTGTGGTGGTTAACTTGGGCACAGGTAGGCACAGACATGTGGTGTTGGGTGAGGTGTTGTATACCTCTCACCTTTAAACATCATTCAGTTATGCTCACTGCTATCATCTTCATTTGACAGGTCATGATGATTTACAGTACAGTTATGGGCACATGTGTAAATATTTTCATTCCATGAAGACTGGTGTCTGCAAAGCAGTCTCACCCCCATCTCAAATCCTTTCCAGCACCATGTAGCAGCACCCAAAGGACCCTCCTCCAACCCCTCTCTGCCATTCTTTCTTTCTCTTGTCCCTTCAATAAATGACAAGCTTAAGTATATTATTGGCTGCTTTTTAGAGGATGGTAGTGCAGAACCTGCTTGTGTACTGATAAATGAGCTAACAATCATTGAGGCAGGAGCCATGAGGCTACAACTCCCCAAATTTACAGCATTTAGTGAGCCCTCAGTCTGAGAGGGCTTGGGGGGTAATGGTGTGTCAGGGCAGGTTCTTAAGATGTAGAAATGTCTACTCAGGTGAGGATGCTGTGTCATGGAAGCAGCTTTCTTTGTGTTCACATCCCAGGAACAACATCAGAAATCTGTACGCTCAGATCAATCATTGTGTCATCTAAATGTGGCCTGAAAACTAAAAGGGTTTTATGTAATGATTAGTTCTCCAATGTGTGGTATTTAAGGGACATCAGCTACCTGCCAGCTCAGCATTTCACTGATCATAAGCTAAATTAATGTAGACAACTGCAACTTATAGTTCTTTTGGAAAGAATTTTCTCTATTTCAAATAGCAATTTCAATGTTTTCATTAGAGATTTAGTAATAGTTTGCAAGATTACAAGTATAGATGGAGGACTGCAGAGATAGGGCCATAGTTATGCAAAAACATTTTGATGCCTGAGAAAGCACATGTTCCAAGTTTACTACCAGCAACACCAAAAGCCAGAGTTGAATAATGTTCTGATAATATAAAATAATATAAGAATTGAATAGGTGAGATAATATTTTGGGAGCATATTCCATGACACCCCCACTGTCAAAATTCAGTGGCCCCATCCCTAGCAATAGATGTCATAATTCTTACAAAACCAGCTCCATTCCTGTGACATGTGTGAAGAGGAGTCCACATGCTTTAATACTCTATTCAGTGTATGACAGAAACTCCCCAGTCTGTCACCTCCTTACTCTCTTCACTGAGCACAATCACCCCTAGCTCCATTGGTCCTAAGGGACCCAGTATCATCCTTTCAAGCTGTAGCGTATTCCTCCCTTGAGTCCCCTAATTTTTTCATCCAATCTTCTGTGCATTGGCATTTCAGGTCTCTCTCCACAGCTGGAGTGTGAGGATGGCAGCTGTGAATATAGGGGTACAACTGTCCCTTGAATCTAAGAAAAATTAATGCTCATGCTTCTCTTCATATGATATGCAAAACCAGTGTCAACATTTATAAAATATGTGTATGCATTCTGTGAGTAAGCTTTCTTATTGTTAAGATTTCTGAATTCCAATATTTATATACTTTTCCACACAAATATTTGTTTTCTTCTTGTATACATACCAGAATTTTTCCCAGAAATATTGAAAAAAAAAAGTCTTTTTGGCATTCCATGTTTTATCTCTCTGAACTGCCAGCAGGAGGTAGTAAAATACTATAGCATGGGAGTTTTCCTCTCAGTGACTGAAATGGCCCATCCTTCCTGCCTCCTGTCTCCAAGGCTGTGAAGACTGGAGAATCTTGGGTCATTGTGCAACCCATGCACTGCTCTACTCTGGTTTATAGTGGTGGCCGGGATTGAACCTGGGACTTTGGAGCCTCATCCTGAATGTCTCTTTGCATAACCATGATGCTGTTGAACCTCGAGCAAAGCATGATAATTTATCTTTAAGTATTACAATTTTAGCATACACAGACTTAGGAAACAACTAAACTGTTTCCTAAAAAGGGGTAAACAACATCATTGATTGTTCCTATGTGGAAAGTAGAGGGAGGTGAGTTCAGGGCTTAAACAGCAGGGTGAATGCTGACAAGCTTAATCAGCAATTCCTGGCAGCTGGGAAATAGCTGTCTGGTAGAACAGTGGACTCACAGAATAGAAGCTGCAGTTTATGTACTTGGATAAACACTCCAAATACTGGAATACGTGGAGTGGAAAATTCCTTACCCTTTCCCCTTGGAAAACAGGACCTAATCAGTAAGCCAGTAAGCCACTAGTTGTTTACCAAGACCCTGCATACAGGCAATGCTTATCAGGACCTTTGCACAAGAAAACTGTTTACCAAAAGGTTGCAACTGATGGCGGGAAGATGTGGTGACCATACTCTGGCTAGGTTCTATTGGTTGTGTGGTTTTGCAATGTTTGAAATTAGCCCGCGCTTTGCTTTGAGTGGATCCTGCTTTTTGCTAGGTTTGAAATGATTGGATTCTGCGTTTTCTATAGCATACTATTGGTGATGCATTCCCCTTCCTTGAGTGTATTCAGAAATCCTATAAATTGTGTGGTTTGAGGCCTGTTCGGGGTCGATCCGGTGGACTGCTGTCAGTAACCTCCAGCCCGGATTCGAATTCGTGAATAAACATCTTTCGCTTCCTTGCAGTGGATTGTGGCTTGATTTTGCTCACTAACAGAATAAAAATGTTACCTGTATTAGTCAATTCAAATCTAAATCTACTAACTCAGTACTATCTCAGTGATTTTTTTTTTTTAATCAGAGCACTGCTGCTCTTTGGCTTATGGTGGTACATGGGAATGAACTGGGACTTTGGAGCCTCAGGCATGAGAGTCTTTGCGCATAACCATCATGCCATGTATCCCAGTCTTTGATGAAATCCTTGTACCTTTTACTATCTATGAGGACAGACTTATTCTAAGACGTTTCTGAAAATGGCAAATGTTTTTGCTAAAGCAATTTCACAAAGAAGGAAACTGGGTGAGCAGGAGGTGGTGCAGTAGATAAAGTGCCTGAGTCTCCACCATGAGGCCCTGAGTTCCACCCTGGTATGACATGTGCCACTGTGAAGCTCGGGCTCTGTCTCTCTATCCCACAATGATATTAATGATACAATTTTGCTTATTTATTTATTTTCCTGATGCCTAACAACAACAGTACCTACAACAACTATAACAAAAAGTACAACAAAAAGAAAACAAATAAATTAAAATTAATTAATTAATTAATTAGTAAATAAATTGATGAGCAGCTGTGCGGTGGCACTTTGGGTTAAGCGCATACGAAGCAAAGCACAAGGACTGGCGATAAGGATACTGATTTGAGTCCCCGTATGCCCACGTGAAGGGGGGGTGTGCTCTTCTCAGGTGGTGAAGCAGCTGTCTATCTGTCTGTCTATCTGTCTCTCCCCCTCTCTGTCTTCCCACTCCTCTCTCCATTTCACTCTGTCCTATCCAACAGCAACTAAAAAAACAATAAGAATTTTTAGAAAATTGCTAAAAATTGATGAATAATTTGCAAAGATTGACGCAGATGGGGTGGGGCAAAACTCATGTAGCCCATCAGACTGAAAACTGTGTGAGTGACGGCCGTTGAAGGTAAGATGTGTCAGTGCAGGTTCTTCTGCTGTAGCCTTGTGTCCTCTGGTAGAGAGGCTGACTATTGGAGACTACTTGTGGTTGACTCTGGAAGTGATCCTATTAATATATTGGTAGAGTTGAAGCCATATAAGTGTTCAGTACTGGGTGTGACACTGGGGAGAATTCAATATGCTCTCACAGAACTCAAGAACACAACACCCAGGAGTATCAAAGTTGGACTCTAGGCTCAGATCATAATGGTTACTAAATACTACTGACAATAGCAAGAACATTAATGTTTTAACAACCCTAACTTTGATTGTAGGAACAGGGTGATGTGTGACTTGGAAATTGAAGAGTGGGTGGGGACTTGGAGAAGGGGGCATTGTGTTCAAATACATATAGATAGCTGTAGAGATGACAGTTAACTCATGTCTTCAGCCTTAGGAGAACTGCTGGGGCTTGCAATGGAGGGATTGGGGATCCAGAATGCTGGCAATGGAATGTTATAGAATTATAACCCCACTCCCCCACCTTTTTTTTTTAACCGAAGCACTGCTGAGCTCTGGTTTATAGTGCAGAGGATTGAACCTGGCACTTTGTAGCCTCAGGCATGAGAATCTCTTTGAATAACAATGATGCTATCTACCCCTGTCCAGAATTATACCCCTGTTGACATGTAATTTTGTGAAGCAATACTAAAGCATTAATAAAGAATGAAACCAAAAAAGAATTTAACGCTTCAGGGATTGATAAAAATGGAGATCCATTCACTCTACAGAGCAGCAGGGGGCAGGGTGGGGCTTTGTTCTCATCCTTTCCAGGAGGCACAATATGGTTCCTCACAGGATGAGATCAGGTCAGAAATGATGGCCTCAGGCAAGAGACTCGTTTGCATAATCACTCTACCCTCCCTGACAAAAATTTCATATGAAGATTGATCTGCATCTGCTTAATTGTTTTTCTTTTAATTTTCATTTATAAAATTGGAAACATTGATAAAAGCTATAGGATAAGAAAGGTAGGACTCCACCCTATTCCCATCACCAGAACCCTGTATCCCATCCGTTCCCCTGAGAGCTTTCCTATTATTTAGCTCTCTGGGAGTATGGACCCAGGGTCCTTATGGGGTGCAGAAGATGGAAGGTCTGGCTTCTTCAGTTGTTTCCCCTCTGATGCATCTGCTTAATTTTGTATCAGGGTTGGTAATAGAATCTAGTTGATGGAATTGGTGTATTGCACCAAATAAGAGTCTTGGGTGGGTGGGTGGGGAGAATACAGTTCCAAGAAGGATGACAGAGGACCTAGAGGGGGTTGTATTGTTATATGGAAAACTGGGAAATGTTATGCAGGTAGAAACTATTGTATTTACTGTCAGATGTAAAATATTAGTTTCCCAATAAAGAAATTTAAAGAAAAATACTGGGGGGCTGGGTGGTGATGCACCTAGTTAATCCCACACATTACAGTGTGCAGGCATTTACAAGTGGTGAAGCAGGGCTGCATATGTCTGTGTCTCCTTCCTTCTCTACCTCTCCCTCCTCTCTCAGTTTCTCTCCATCTCTATTCAATAAGAAAAATAAATAAAAATAAGTAAAATCTTTAAAATAATTCAATAAATAAATGTACAAAATACTTTCAATTTCCAAAATAAAGTTTACAATTACTGACAATAGAGAATGTACTTTATTGTGTTGTTTTAGTAACTATCTTTGAGAAAATAATTATGTTATTATTTAATCGGTAAACTTTATTAGACCTTAATATTTTTTATTTATTATTTATTTATTTATTTATTGCCTGGTCTGGCTTCTGCAATTTGCCTCACTGTCATCTTCCGAATCTGCCCAGAAAACGTGTGTAGGGAAAAGCAACATGTAGGTATTAAGTGTCTTGATCCCATGACTGTGACTTGCAGAATTACTAGGATGTGATTATGTTGCAAAACCTAGGACCTTGTAACCTCAGTCATAAAGAACTCTTTGCATTACCATTATGCTGTTTCCCTCAGCCCAGGAATGCTTTCTCACAATAAAATAAACACAAGCAAACACTTGTCAGCTTAATATGAAATATATTTTCTGTTTTATAAATGATTTAATAATGACTGACAAGAATGTAGGCTGAGAGGGTGGGGTTCTAGAACACACTGATGAGGTCCTCTGCCCAGGGAAGTCATGTTGACATCATGGTATCATTTGCAAGTTGGTATCTGAAAATGCATTAAGATATAAAGCAGAGGGGGCCAGATGGTGGTGAACTTGTCTTAGCACAGATGTTATTCCTATTTTTTATAGTGTTTTGATGATAAAGGGATGTTGTATTTCATCAAAGGCTTTCTCTGCATCTATTGAGATGACCATGTGGTTTTTTGGTCTTGCTTTTCTTGATGTGGTGTATCACGCTGATTGATTTACATATATTACACTAACCTTGCCTGCCCGGGATAAACCCTACTTGGTCATGATGAACAATCTCTTTAATATACTGCTGTATCCAGTTGGCTAGAATTTTGTTCAATATTTTCACATCTTTGTTCATCAGAGATACTGGTCTGTAATTTTCTTTTTTGGTTGTGTCCCTGTCTACTTTTGGTACGAAAGTGATATGGGCTTCATAGAAGCTGGAAAGGAGTATTCCAGTGTCTTCAATCTTCTGGAAACCTTTTAAAAGCAGAGGTATTAGTTCTTCTCTCCCTCCCTCTCTCTCCTCTCTCTCCCCCTTCTCTCTATGTCTTATTGTCTATCCTTCCACTCTCAATTTCTAAGGCCCTTTCAAATAAAATCAAAGTCAATAAAATAAATATTAAAAAAGAAATTTGGAGACTCAGTGGAGTACTACTTTGGAAAATAAGAATATGATATTGTAACTTTGGGACAAAGTGGATGAAATTTAAGGAGATATACTCAGTGAGGTAAGTATGGAGGTGATAGACAACTAACACACAGTTTTTGTTTTCTTCGTATGTGCAGTGGAGTATTGAATAACATGAATGTCTCATCATCCCTGCACAAAAAGGCAACAAACTTATGTGACATTCTGAAAAATGTGGTGGTTAACATGGCTACAGGTAGGCACAATCATGTGGTGTTGGGTGAGGTGTTATATATGTCTCATCTTTAAACATTATTCTATTATGGTCACTGCTGTCATCTTCATTAGACAGGTGTTGGTGATTTATAGTACAGTTGTGGGCACATGTGTAAATGTTTTCATTCCAAGAAGACAGGTGTCTGCATGTCAGTCTCACTCCCATCTCAGGCCCTTTCCAGCACCTTGTAGCAGCACCTGGAGGACCCTCCTCCAACCCGTCTCTGCCATTCTTTCTCTTTTTCCTTCATAAAAGTGACACATTTCACTAGATTTTCAGCTGCCTTTTAAGGGGATGGCAGTGGGGAACCTGTTTGTAAACTGATAAATGAACTAAGACTCATTGAGGCAGGAGACATGGGGCTCCAACTCCCCAAATTTACAGCATCTGAGTGAACCCTTATGATGGTGAGGGCTCTGGGCACAATGGTGTGTCAGGGAAGGTTCTTGAAATGTAGAAATGTCTACTCAGGTCGGGGTGCTGGGTCATGGAGGCAGATTTGTGTTCTCATCACCTGAACTAAATCAGAAACCAGTATATCCTCAGATCAAGCACTGTGTCACCTAAATGTGGCCTGAAAACTAAAAGGGTTTTATGTAATGATTAGATCTCCAGTGTGTGGTATTTCAGGGACATCAGCTCCCTGCCAACTCAGCATTTCACTGATCATAAGCTAACTTAACACAGACAACTGTCACTATTGCTGCCCCATAATATACACTTATAGTTCTTTTGGAAAGAATTTTATCTATTTCAAAAAGCAATTTTAATGTTTTCATTAGTGATTTAGTAATAGTTTATATGATTGCAAGTATATATGGAGGGTTAGAGAGATAGGGCTATAGTTATGAAAAAACATTTTGATGCATGTTCCAAGTTTGATACCAGCAGCACCAAAAGCCAGAGCTGAGTAGTGCTGTGATAATATAAAAGAATATAAGAATAGAATAGGTAAGATAATATTTGGGGGTCATATTCCATGACACCTACACCATCACAATTCTGTGGTCCCAACCTTAGCAATAACTTTCATAATTCTTACAAAACTAGCTCAATCCCTGTGACTTTTGTGAGGGGGAGTCTGTGTACTTCACTACTCAGTTGCTTACATGAGAGAAACTACCCAGTACTAGTTTATCACCTCCTTACTCACTTCACTGAGCACAATCACCCTCAGCTTCATTGGTCCTAAGAGACCCAGTATCAGCCACCCAAAATGTAGGGTAGTACTCCCTAGAGTACCCAAATTTCTTCATCCACTCTTGTGTAGTTGGGTATGAGAAACAGTGCAAAACGCACTCTGTCTATGCCTTAAAATAAGGACTGAGACACGGAGAGTCATGAGCAAAGCAAAAGTTTGACATATATATGTAAGCCAGCAATCATGCCAAAGGCAATCTTCAGAGCCTTTTTCTATGTTACTGGCCATGGGGACAACCTGTCCTCTTCCCCTTTGGTGAGAAAGAACTGGCTCTCAATCTAACCATGTTTCGGAAAACGGGATGGGAACAGATATTAGGAGGGAGCCTGGGGTCTGCTATAATGGTAAAGGGAGTGCAAGGAAGGGATTTTGGCCAGGACAATGTGGCTATCATGGGAAAGGAAGAGTGAGGATGGTCCTGGGAAGTCTAAGCTAATTTTGAAGAAAAATAAGGCATGGTTGTCAACACATAGACAGGTAAAAAGTCAGGGGTCTGTAGTCAGACTGGATTGATAGACATCATTGAAAATGCTACAACCAACTGGGCCTTTTCATACAATGGGCATTTCAGCTCTATCCACAGCTGGAGTGTGAGGATGGCATCTGTGAACATAGGGAATCCAACTGTCCACAGAATGAGGGATACAACTTCACACCATCCCCACCACCAGAGTTCTACAACTCTGTGCCCTTCAATGGAAATTGCAGTGATTCTCAAAATGCCACAGATTCGGGTTGACTACTATTTCCGTAACTATCTCTATTGTTCCCTATTTTTTCCTATGGTCCTGCTTTCTCTTTCATTTTAAGTCACATGCGAACCAATTACTACCTTTGAATTTATTTTCTCTCTCTCTCTCTCTTTCTTTCTTTCTTTTTGTATTGTCATGGAATTGGGTCAGTGCCATGTAGTCATCTACTAACATTTTTCCCCCTCTGGGAGTCTGGACAAAAATTCCTAATTGAAAAGCAATGGGCAATATAGAATTCCCTGTTTCATAGTAGAATGTAGACATAATCTCTAGATTGAGAAGATGGACTATGTTTTGGGGCCATTATACACACTGTGAGGTCTAAGACACAACTTGCAGTGTTCCAGGTGAAACAAAGTCAGTCACATGCATCAAGAAGCCAAAGCCTGATAATAATATCACAGTCTACAGAGCCTATGTATTATAAACAAACACTTTTCTCCTATTTTATTTACTTATTTTACCAGAGCACTGCTGTACTTTGGCTTATGTTGTTGCAGGGATTTGAGTTTTAGGCAAGAAAGTCTCTGTGCATAACAATTATGCCATGTATCCTAGGCTTTAATGAAATCCTTATACCTTTTACTATCTATGAGGAAAGGCTAATTCTAAGATGTTTCTCAAATGGAGAAAGTTTTTGCTAAAGCAATTTTACAAAAAAAGGAAATTGGGTGAGCAGGATGTGGTGCAGTAGATAAAGTGCCTGACTCTCCACCATGAGGCCCTGAGTCCCTCCTTCATGTGACACGTGCCACTGTGATGCTCAGGCTCTGTCTCTCCATCTCACAGTGATATTAATAAATCAATTTTGTTATTTATTTATTTATTTGTTTGTTTGCTTGTTTGTTTGTTTATATTCCTGCTGTCTTTTACAAGGATGGTATGAGAAATCTATTTGCTTTAAAATTGATCAGACAGTTTTGGCTGGTTCAGTGCAGGTGGTACAAAGCGCAAGGATCTGAATAAAGATCCCCACCTGCAGGGAAGTTACTACACAGGTGATGAAGCAGGTATGTAGGTGTCTATCTTTCTCTCCCCTATCTGTCTTCCCCTCCTCTCTCAATCGCTCTCTGTCCATCTAACCATGATGTTAACTGCAACAACAATAAAAAGGGCAACAAAAGCTAAAATAAATAAATAAATAAGAATAACAATTGATGAATGGCAGGGCAGCTGTGCAGTGGGTTAAGGGCACATGCCACAAAGCACAAGAACTGGTGGTAAGGATCCCAGTTTGATCCCCTGGATGCCCACTTGCAGGGGGGTCTCTTCACAGGTGGTGAAGCATGTCCTCAGCTGTCTGTTTCTCCTCTCTCTATCAATACAAATCTTTATTCATGCAGGCACCCCAGAGTGGGCCCCAAAACATAACCCATCTCCTCAATCTAGAGACTATGTCTACATTCTACTATGAAGCAGGGAATTCTATCTTGCCCATTGCTTTTCAATTAGGAATTTTGGTCCAGAGTTGGGCGTGTAGGCACCTAGTTAAAACCCTATGGAGCCAAAAATCACAATGGCTAGCTTCTGCCTCTCCCTGCATGGCCCCCTTCTCCTCCATATACACAAAAGTCAAGCCTGCCCAGGAAGTGGCTTCATAATCCATACATCCTTAAAAGAAGGACAGAGAAGTTTTTGCTACTCAAAAACTTCATCTTTAAGAAGGCCACTTGATGATTTTCAAAGACTATTGGGTGACATAAATTGGATTAGGCCAATCTTAAACTTACCACTGGAGAACTTAGGCCACTCTTTGAAATTCCTAAGGGAGATTCCAACCCTTCCTGCCTGCCCGCCCCCCCCCAGCTCCTTGACCCCTGCAGCTACATGCTCTTTATGGTTGGTAGAAGAAGCCATTCAGAAATAGGGAGTCTCCTTTATTTCCTATGAAGCACCACTTCTGTTTGTCATTTGTGCAACCTCACATACACCTACAGGAGTGTTTTAGCAACGTGGCCCTATGCTTTGGGTTCATCTTCCAGTTTCCCCCCCTAAAGTACTTGCTCCCTACACCTCCCTGGTTGCTGATCTTATTCTTTCAGGACACGAACAGAGCCGCCAATTCTTTGGTAAAGATCCTGAAAAAATAATCACACCACATTCCAAAAGTCAATTAAAATGGCTCATGCAAACCACAGACAAGTGGCCCATTGCTTGCTCCTCCCTTTTGGGAGAAATTGATAATCATTACCCTGCTGATGAATTACTTCAATTTGCGAAGGTTCATTCCCTCATTTTCCCAAAGGACACTTCCCCCCACCCCTTGTCAAATGCCTGCTTAGTATTCACTGATGGCTTCTATAATGGAATGGCTGCCTTTGTTATAGATGGACAGGCTGCCTCTATTTGCTCCCCCTTCAAATCGGCTCAACTTGTTGAGCTTTTTGCAATAATACAGGTTTTTCAAAAATTAAAAAATCATCCTTTTAACTTGTACACTGACAGTGCCTATATTGGTCATTCGGTTCCCGTTCTTGAGACGGTTTCCTATATTAAACACTCCACAAATGCCGCCTCTCTTTTTTCTCAGCTTCAAAAATTGATCGCCTCTAGATGTCAACCCTTTTTTGTCGGACACCTTTGCGCTCATTCCGGTCTGACTGGCCCCCTCTCGAAAGGAAATGCTTGTGCAGATGCTGCCACCCGCTTGACGTTTCCAGTACTGATAGGTTCTGTAGATCAAGCCCAAAAGAGTCATGTTTTACATCATTTAAATGTTCAGACCCTTCGCCTACTTTTTAAGATCACTCGTGAGCAAGCTCGTCAAATTGTTAAACAGTGCCCCACTTGTGTCACACTTCTACCCACCCCCCCCACCTGGGTTTTAACCCCAGAGGTTTGGTCCCAAATGAAATATGGCAAATGGATGTTACACATGATCCTGAATTTGGCAACCTTAAATATCTTCATGTGACTATAGATACATTTAGTGGATTTATCTTTGCTTCCTTATATACTTGAGAAGATCTAAAAATGTTATAGCCCATGTTTTAAATTGCTTTTTCTGTCTTGGGCAGTTTTAATGGTAAAACTGATAATGCCACAGGCTATACTGGACAAAAGTTTCAGGAATTTTGCCGCCAGTTACAAATTAGACACATTACTGGCATTCCTTATAATCCTCAAGGAAAAGGCATTGTTGAACGTGACCACCAAAATATCAAAAATTCTCTGCATAAATTAAAGAGAGAGGAATTATACCCCCAGAAGGGGTCCCCTAGAAATATTCTTCATCATGCCTTGTTTGTTATTAACTTTCTAAATTTAGATGCCCATGGCAATTCTGCTGCTGATCGCCTCTGGCACCCTGAGACAAATAAAGATTATGCCACAGTCATGTAGAAAGACCCACTCCCCTTCAAATGGAATGGCCCAAATCCAGTCCTCATATGGGGGAGAGGTTCACCCTGTATTTATGACACCAAAGAAGGATCAGTTAGATGGCTGCCAGAAAGGCTGATAAAACTAATTAATAATAGAAATAAATCCAGGGAGCGATCTTCTCCCTGAGAAAATTTACCCTTCTCTTTTTCAGGAAAATGATGGGATTCAAAATACTGACAGTGTTCCTGTGGATGGTCATCTTGTGCGGATGGACACCCACAGTAGTGCCTGACAAGAAAGGAGCCACCTCCTCGTTTGCTTGGTGATTTTTCCTGACAGAAAACTACACCAACTATGCTAAAACACAAAACTATGGTCATCTTTTAGCCATGGCTGATTGCCCGCCTCAAGGGTGCCAATCTACCATTTTGCTAAATTTCACAGATTTTAAGGCACAGCCCAGAAAGGTTGCCCCTGCCCTGTGCTTGTTGTTTGACCAGAGTCAGTCCTATTGCACAGATAGATGGGTTGAAGAAAATGTGGGCTGCCCCTGTAAATCATGTAACATCCATAATGTTAAAACCCTAAGAGGTAATGAAGTTATTGCCCAGCTTCCCTATAACAGCCATAAATTTTTTCACTCTTCCACAGGCTATACCTGGGTTGTTTTGGATCCCTGGGATTCCCACTGGACCATGCCATTCAAAGGAGCCATGTATATAACCAAAGATGAGACCTAGCCTAGCAGCCGTTTTTATATTTGGCATGCTCTTGTTCAAGTTCAAACAACCCTTCATGCTGAAATTCAAACATGTGAGAAGGAGCTAAATACACAGCTCTCAGCTTTAGCTACACACCACCCCTTTTCCTGGCTACCTCTATTAAGAGAAGGCCTAATTCTTGCCAATACCACTGGCCTTGACAATGTTTCTGCATGTTTTCTTTGTGCCACGTTAGGATGTCCCCCTTTGAGGGCAATTCCTTATCCCACCTCACTGAATACTTCTGGCACATCTGGTAAGGCCTTTTCTCCCATTTTTGAAGTTTCCTTATAATTAGCTCCTGAAAAGGAAAAATTTAGTTTTTGTTATTCCAATGCTAGTACTAGGTTGTGCAATCAGACTGCCTTACCTGCCACAGATCTTATTGTCCCTGATGTATTTTTCTTTTTGTGTAATGGTACCCTTTTAAAAAATCTTTCTAGCCAAATAGATGAGAGATTGTTATGCCTTCCAGTTACCTTAGTACCCCAGTTGAACCTATTTACTGCTGCTGAGTATTTAGATTGGGACAGCCCCTCATCCCCTAAAATAAAATTGGATGTTTTTCTTCCTTTAGTGGCTGGTGTTTCTTTTGCAACATCTGTTGTGGCTGCAGGTCTGGCTTAAGGCGCCTTGGGTCACTCCCTTCTTACCACTGCTAAGCTCTCTCAACAATTCTCACTGGCAGTGGAAGCCTCAGCCAAATCTTTGGCCTCCCTACAGAGACAACTAACCTCCCTTGCCCAGGTTGCCTTATAGAACTAGCGAGCTTTGGACCTCCTGACCACAGAAAAGGGTAGCACTTTTTTTGAAGGCGGAGTGCTGCTTATATGTTAATGAGTCGGGTTTAGTGGAGAACCAGGTAAAGCAGTTACACAAGCTTAGTATTTATAAAAACAAAAATTTTCTGCTGCTGCTGATAGTTGGTGGAAATCCTCCATGTTCTCCCTTTTGATGCCCCTTATGGGACCGCTGATTAGTCTTTTGTTAATGATTACCTTGGGGCATTTTATTTTCAATAAGATTACTGGCTTTATAAAACAACAAATTAATTCCTTGGCATTGAAACCCTTACAAATATATTACCACAGACTTGATTTGGCTGACAGAGGCTTGGCTAAACCTGAGGGTGGCAGACTTCTTTTAGGAGCTGCATAAAACTCAGATTTATGCACGCCAGCCTTGGTATGGTGTGGGCACTGGTAAGGGGTGCAGGGCTAAGCACTGCAGGGGGAGGACCCTATAGTCTGCCTATGAGTCCCCAGTGAAGCAAACCTGATTTGCATGGAGGTTGGTGTAGGTCATCAGAACTCTTTGCCTTGAGTTTTCCTCACCTTAGAAATAGTGGCTATGCCTCCCCTCCCCAAAAGACACCAAGAGCCGTATAAGATGCTGGAAGATCAGTTCTATATTTACCCCACGTGAGGAATCATGTCAGTACTTCCCTCCCTCTGTTTAATGCCCACTTATCTCTTGATAAAATTCCTAGCTTTTACCTCATTTGCCCGCCTCACTTAAATTGTAAAAAGGGAGGACATGCCAGGAGCCAAGGACTTAGCTAAGACTCTCATATAGTCCCTGAGAGGACATTCCGACCATTGGAACTGAGATTACCATCTAGCTGTTTGGAAAGTTGCTCACCCACCTCCCTCCCCCACTACTTTAGGAGAACTTCCTCTTTGTGCTTATATTGTGGCTGCAAAATAAAATTTTCAGAGCTTGAACAGACCTCCTGTTTTGCCCTCCTTCTTCGTGTCTCGTCCTTTCCATTCTCTCACCCCCTACCCTAGGTTTCCGTCGATAACCCCGCAGGTTGGGGCAGGGCACCAAAGTAAAAACCCTGTGGTGTGGGATAGACATGCAGCTTCCTGGGCCAGTGGGGAGTAGGGGTGGATGGGATGGGACACAGTCTTTTGGTGGTGAGAATGGTGTTTATGTACACTCCTCGTAAAGTGTAGTCATATAAATCACTAGTTAATTAATATGAGAGGGGAAAAATTAATTGTGTCTTGAAGTTTTTAAAACACAGACTGAGTCTTTTTAATATATAGGCTGTGTATTTGATAAGCAGACTCTCTCAAAAGCCTAGACTAATGTCTTCTTTTTTAAATAAATGAAAAAAAAAATTCCAAATCCTCTTCCACTCATAGGGCTTCTCTCCAGTAGGTATTTTCAGATGGATAAATGAGAATGTGATTTGTCTAAAAAGGTTGCATTAAAAGGATTTGTGTCTTGTATTATTCGACAAGCTGCACAGACTGTGAGAACTCTCAGTGATAATGCAGTTCACGGTGTTATGAATTCACATATAAATGATTTTATGCCTGACCATCAGCCAACTCTGGAGGAAGTAGAGTCTTAGGATTCTTGATTTCAAAGTGTGGCTTGAAGGTCTTAGGGTCTGACATTTGTGTCCTACAGAGAGTGCAGGAATGTATTAAGGTATCTTTGGCTGCAGACGTGGGATCATGTCCTTATTTTGTACAGCTTGCTTTGAGCTTTTTTCTGCTGGCACTATCTGAGTGAGTTATTTGTCTATCCCTGAACTCTGTAATCATTGATGCAGAGCACAGATGGTGTGCAGACCCATGGATCACTGTCGTATTGGTGGATTAATTGCAATAAACATTGAATGCCTTTCTCCAGGATTGTAAATCAAGGACTTCACCTAGTCTCACTACCACTGTCAAAGGATTAGGAATCAGAATTCTTCCTGGCATCCCAAGACACACCCCCTCCCCACCTGAAAAGGGTGGGGCTCTTTTAAATTAGATGGTGTTTAAACTCGATGATCTGGATTCTTTTTAGTGCTGTTTTCCCGAGGTTAGAATGCTTTGCATAGGTCACACTTGCCCAAACTTTGTAACCGCCAAATTAAATTAAATTCATCCAGTATGTAATGTATTTCTTAAATGAAAGTACAAATCAAACAGATTTTGTGGTTGATGCTCTCTGAAAGATTTTTCTACTCAGGTTGGCCAACTTTAGGCAGAATGAACAAGAGCAAAATTTCCTTCAATGTGCTAAAGGAAGGTTTTGTACCTGGAAACAGATATGGAAAAGCAGTGGACTGGCAGTGAGCTGTTTTGGTGGCCCCAACTTACTCCATTTCAGTTTATGTGTAGAAACTAATAAGTCTAGTGGTCTAGTTCAGGATTTGGTCTAGTTTATAAAGCATTGGATTGTCAAGTATGAGATCCTGAATTGGATATCTATCAGCACACTTAACAAAGTGATGTTTAGTTCTTTCTCTCCTATCTTTCTCATAATTAATATGATATGATATGATATGACAGAATATAATGAATGAATTTAAAAGATGACAGCAAAGAAGAACATTGCTGAAACTCCTCCAGGGAGCCTTGTGAAAACAGAGCGCCATTCTGTTAATCCCTTCTTCTCTGGGCTAAGGAGTACTGAACCAATTTTCAGGGGTGAGGGAGAGAGTGCAGTGGTTATGCAAAGAACTCCTCCCTGAGGCTCTAAGCCCCATATTTAACCCCTCCCTGGCCAACAACACCATAAGCCAAAGCTGAGCAATGCTCTGGTAAAAATAAATAAATAAATAAATAAATAGGAAATAATGAAAGAAAGTATAGAAGGTTTCACAGCAGCTCAGACTACTGCTCATTAAGAGCAAACAAGTGAGGCGAGGGGTTCCAAAGCAGTCTTGGGTCTTCCTAGTGAGACTTTGATGCTGTAAATGGCTCTGGATAGGCTTCAGGTCATTTTATTTTTCTTTGTCATCCCCAAAGCCAAGGTCTCCTACAGGAGTAATGACACAACTCTCAAGCCTTTTTCTTTTTCAGGTAACTCCAGGGTAGAGGAGCACTGGGGCTTCTTCCATTTCCATGACACTCCCCTGTGATACCATGACTTGAACCTAAGCTGTGAGAATGCCCTAATCAGTGAGCCAGCTCTCTGCCCCAGGCCACACATTTTCTTTTTTCTTCTTTTTTTACATAAAATGTATATTACATTGGTACATGCAGTGCTGGGGATCTAATTGGGAGCCTCAGGATTTCCAAGCCTGTATGTCTGCCAATGAAGCTAATCCCTTCAACGATTATTTGGTTACTGTTGGTTGTTTTTTTTTTTTTCTGGTGCCAAGACTATTTTTTTCTTATTCTCTAGCATGATTTCTGGGGCTCAGTACCTACACTATGAACGCATTGGCCTTGGAGGCTATTTTTTCCCTCTTGTTGCCTTCATTGTTTATTGTTATTATCCCTGTTGTTATTGGAAAGGACAGAGAGAAAATGACAGGGGGAAGAAAGATAAGCATCTGCTTTTCCACTTATTAAGTGACACCCACTGCTAGGGGGCATCAAGTGCTCAAACCAGGATCGTGAGCGGGTCTTTGCACTTCACGCCATGTGCAATTAACTCACTGATCCCCTTTCCAAGAAAATTTTTAATATCCCAGACTATACTTTTACTCATTTGGTGAGATGAAGAGTGAGAGAGAGACAAAGAGTGAGGAGATATTCTACTAATAGTTAATTTTCAAGTGCTATGCTGCAGAATGAGATATGACTCTAGCTTAAATAAAAAGGTTTATTTATTAATGACAATTAGAAGGAAAGAGAACAAAACATGATAGGCCTATGAGTTGCAGGGTCTAAAAATCAGGGCATAATGCTTGAGGGTCCAACCCTTTATACATTAAACACCTCCCAGTGCATCAGACACTTTCCCCAGTAACTTTTCTTTTTTCTATTTTTTTTACCAGAATTTTGCTCACCTTTGTGGGATTGATAATTGTACTTTGAAAAATCAGGTTAGAGTGACTGTTTCCTAATCCTATGCTACCTACCCAATACACATTTTTTAATGAAGAAAAAAAAATCTTCCCACAAGCAAATAGGGAAGGCTCCTGCTAACTCACCGTCATTCTTATTTGAGTTGTCTGTCTTCTTACAGGGTCTACTCCTAGGTCAACAGAGAGTATTAACTTTCTCTGCTCTGCTAGAGGTCTGGAGTTCTGGAGGCTCTGGAGTGTAGGGATGAGGCCTGGTCCAAATGTGCAGAGATTCCACACTGCCTCTGCTCTGATATTGGCAGGAGGCCAGGAGGTCACAGAGTGCAGAGATGTGTCTGCTCCTGTCTGCTTCTAGCAGTATGTGAGACCCAACTCAGATCTTATAAAGGCCTAGGGTTTTATTCCCTAAGACCCACCCTAAAGATTCTATCTGTGATTGGCTGAAATCAACTCTATGGGATCTGAATTTTTAGGAGTCTCTCAATTCCACCAATCCAGATCGTAGAGTTGGAACAAATAAAATACTCTAATTTTAGGGTTAACTTTACTACTAATTGGAAGGGCCTCTCTCTGGGAATTAGGATGAGAAATGCAATTTTCCGATGGCAATATTGCTCCAGAAGGATAACACACTCCGCCACATGTTAGAGCCAAATGACAGGAAATTCTTTGGGTTTTGTGTGACCTGTGAAGATAGTTTGATAGGCAGGTGTGGGGAAGATAAGTAAATGAATAAGTAAATAAGTAAATGAATAAATCAATAAATAATAAAATCAAAGACTAACCATCTTTCAATTGAAGATGCAAATCACACTGAATTCTTCAAAACTCATCTAGAACATATGGAGTCGCATCTGCGTGTGCATGTGTTTCTCTCTCCAAGGAATTTTAAAACAATCCACCAGAGTGCCACCTTCTGTCAGCCCTGCAGGGACAAGAATTACACAGACAGAGAAAGTGACCCAGAGTGATCAAGCCTGGGCAGCAGGAGCTCAGAGGAGTGTGTGAATGTCTGAAGCCTCCGCTCAGGTCCGCAGAGAGTGGTATTGGTCTGTATTCTTGCAAGCCCTTGCTGGTTCCCATTACTCACAGCAGTTGAAAAACAATACCACAGAAATGTCTAAGAGTCTGGGTCTCCAGAGAGAAAATGCTAGATTCTGCTTCCTGTCTCAAAACACAATGTGATTCCTCCTCCCAGAATTCTCAGTGTGGATCTCCTAGTCTTTCTCTGAGTGCAGGATATCAAGCCAAACCTATCAGATCCTAAAAGGATTTCCCAGTGTGGAGATTTCAGAGCTGTTGGTAGTGCCTATGTATTCATGACTATCTGAAATTTTTTCCAGTCCACTGAGAAAAAGTCAACCTTCCCAGGAAACACACTCCCACTACTCCCCAACATCTTGGTTTTTGACTTTTTCATCATTAAATGATTCTTTTAGTCCATGCTTCTCTGCCTCCTGCTCATTACATCAAAGTCAGAGTTTCTTCTGGCTCTTTTTTTAGGAAGTTGAAGCAAGACATTTACTCTTTTGCTAATGGGCCATGCTGCCAACAGTGGCTGTCAGGCAGTAGCACCCACCTTTTACCTGCGTCCCATTAAAAAAAAAGTTCTTTATTCGGGAATTAATGTTTTACATTCAACGGTTAATACAATAGTTTGCACATGTATAACATTATTTCAGTTAATTTTAATAATCCCAGAAGCCCTTTTGTTTTTTTCTTCCCTGTAGGCAAAGGGAGCCTGAGGAATTTTAAACTATAAGTAGGCTACTTAGCTTAATCTTTCACTCATGATCAGGAAATAAAGCAGGGTTGTGGAGAGATAATACTGTGCTTATGCAAAGAGACTCTGAAGCCCCAAGTATCCAAAGCTCCAGGATCAACTCAGCTTCTCAGCCAAGCCAGGCAACATTGGTGCCCCTGTGTGTTTCTAAACACTCCATTTTATAGTCTGTAGGTTCTGGGACAACTATTAACTATGTTCTCATGAGGAGAACAATGTGGAAGATTTCCACCACACAACACTACCAGTAGACCACCAAGGTGTAGATCTTATCCTGAGTTTCCAGGTCAGTTCCCTGTCCCATGGTGTCAGCAAAGGGCCTCCAACCTGGTGCTCCAGCCTCTGAGGACAGTAGCAATGGAGACTCACATTTGTACTAGGTGAGTCTTAGGGGAGTCCTCTCTTCCCTTAGCCAGTCTTTTTGTTTGTAAAACAGACTGGAGTTTGTGCCACAACCAGTAAACTGCCAGACAGTTACCAGCCACTAAATCTCTCAATTGAACTTCCTAGCCAGGGCGTCAAGTACCATGGCTAGGTAGGGTTTCAACACTTGTTTCCTGTAATAAATGATCAGTATCATTCTAGACAAACATTAGAGAATGCAATAATTCCAGAGAAGTCCAGAAGATTCAATATGTTGCCTTCACATATGCCTACAATATTTTACACAAAGTTTTTTTTTATTCAGTACATGATCCATTGTGTGTAGATGACTCAGTAACACCAGACATTAGGAGAGGGGCAATGAGGACCCAGAACACTCTGTGTCCAGTCAGCTCTATAGACTCGAGGATCCAGTGCTTCTGGGGTGATGCTTCTGAGGATGAGGCCCATAGAAGGCCATGCATAGATAGCTGTGGAGGTTGGGACATGCCTTTCCTCCTTTGTATTTACTTGAATTCTGGACTTGCTTGTTTATACCTATCTACTTATTTCCTACTGATACAGACAGAAATTTAAATGGAAGGGTGGATGGAGAATGATAGAAAGACACTTGTAAGATTTCTGGAGGTGGGGCTACAAAGCAGCAGCACCTGTGTTACTCACCACTCCCCAGTCACATAGGAATAGCAAAGAAGATCATCTGAGAATGCAACAAGACATCACTAGGACATGACTAGGACAACTTTGGGAACTCGCCAAGTCACAAGTGGACATTGAGTGCCTGTGGTACCACCAGGGGCTGGGCACCAGGTTCCACATGGATAAGAGCTCCTGGGGCATGCTGCCATCAAGGTGCCAGTTTCATGGAGGAAAAGGCTTGCTGGGTGTGAGTCAGGAACAAGAATTTGGGAATTCATGTGCCAGGCTACTGCTCCAGGGAATGTGGATCCCTGCAAATGGCCTCCACGGGTGTAAGACAAAAAGGTTCCTCAGGAATATGAAGTCCCTGCTGTGGCTTTTAACAGAGAGTCCAGGAGCAGACAGGGCTGGAGGGTAGGTAATGGGGGCCCAGAAATAGCAGCATGGATCTGAGGGTTTCATGCCCAAGCTGCTTCAAACTGTCACAGCCTGCAGGGGAGGAACCTGCCCAGGGTTGATGGAGTGTAAGTGGGGCATGGGTTTGCCCATGGGGGGGACAGCTGAGCCACCGTCAGAGACCAATTCCCATGAGCCTTGCAAGGTCTGGCACGGCTGGGCTTTGTAAAGCACAGATTGAGTATTTTTAATACATAAGCTGGGTCTTTGATATGTTGACTCTCTCAAGATTCTTGACCACCGAGAACAGAAGCAACGGGTGGCACAGATATATACAAATAATTTCAAAGGACATAAATTATGGTGTTGTTGGGTATTATACAGCAAATACTTACAAATGGATTTTTAGAAGTTAAGACAATTACCAAATAACGTGATGATAACAGTAACTATCCATTGTCTTCTTGAATCCTTAGAAAGCAGGAACCTCACATTGCCACTATAGAGCCTGTATTTCCCCAGTTCTGGATCCTTAGCATGGGGCATACTTTCCTGCATGCTTCTCTCAATTCATACCAAATAATATTGCATCCGCCGATCCCAAACTAGTCAACACAGTGAGTACTACCTCAGCATGCTTCACTTCAGACTCTTTCCAGAGACTTCAGGTGGGTAATGACAACCCTTCAACTTCATTACTTGTTTGAGATTTTTCTTTCATAGTATTCTCTAATTCCATTCCAGGTGGTTCACGTCCTAACAAAGTCCCACAACCTAGATATAGACAGGTCCCGTGAGATAGAGCATATGTTTACACATATCCATAAACTAGGGCAACACATATATCTGAAAGCAAAAGTACACAACAGTCTTCAGTGAGTACCCCCAACACTTCATTTGCACTATTCCGGCTTTAAGTCCATGATTGCTCAACAGTTTGTTTGGGTTTGTATGTTAACTCTCTTTTGAGCCACCAGGTTCCAGATGCTAGCATGATGCCAATGAGAATTCCCTGGACAGATGACCCCGACATGTGTCCTGAAATTCCACTTCCCTAGAGACCCAACCTACTAGGGAAAGAGAGAGGCAGCCTTGCAGTATAGATCAACCAGTCAAAGCCCTTGTTCAGCGGGGAAACAATTACAGAATCCAGACCTTCACACTTCTGCATCCAACAATGACCTTGGGTTCATACCCCCAGAGGGGTAAATCTATCATGGGAAGGGATGTGATACGGAAGTCTGGTTGTGGGAATTGTATGGAGTTTGACCCTTCTTATCCTATGGATTTGATAATGTCTCGTTTTTTTTTTTTAATTTATTTTTATTTAGGAAAGGATAAATTAACAAAACCAGAGGGTAGGAGCAGTACAACTACACACAATTCCCACCACCCAATCTACATATCTCATTCCCTCCCCTGATAGCTTTCCCATTCTCTATCGCTCTGTGAGCATGGACCTAGGGTCTTTATGGGTTGCAGAAGGTGGAAGGTCTGGCTTCTCCAATTGCTTCCCGCTGAACATGGTCGTCGACTGGTCGGTCCATACTTCCAGTCTGCCTCTCTCTTTCCCCCATAGGGTGGGTCCTTTGGGAATCGGAGCTCCAGGACACATTGGTTGAGTCTTCAGTCCAGGGAAGTCTGGCCGGCATCCTGATGACATCTGGAACCTGGTGACTGAAAAGAGAGTTAACATACGAAGCCAAACAAATTGTTGAGCAATCATAGACCCAAAGCTTGGAATAGTGGAGAGGAAGTGTTAGGGGGGTACTCACTGCAAACTCTAGTGTACTTCTGCTCTCAGGTATATATTTTGCACTAGTTTGTGGATACATGTGAACATATGCTCTCTCTCTTACAGAACCTGGTCTATATTTAGGTTTGGGGACTTTGTTAGAAAGTGAACCACCTGGGATGGAATTAGAGAATAGTATGCAAGGAAAGGTCTCACCAGAGTAATGAAGCTGAAGGGTTGTCATTCCACACGTGAAGTCGCTGGACACAGTCTGAGCTCAAGCATGTTGAGGTGGCAATCCTTGCATTGATTAGATTGTGATCGGCTGATGCAATATTATTTGATATGGATTGGGAGAGGCAGGCGGGAAAGTGGGCCCTATCTAAAGCTTCCAGGACTGGGGGAAATATAGGCTCTATAGTAGAGATGTGAGGTTCCTGCTGTCTTAGCTTTCAAAAAGACAATGGATAGTTAATGTTATCATCACATTATTTGGTAATTGGGTTAACTTTGAAAAGCCCCTTTGTTAGGGTTTGCTGTATAGTACCCAGTATATTGTAGATAGCTGTGCCATTGGTTGCTTTTGAAGTTGAGAAAGAAGATCTGAAAGGGAAACTAAAAGCAGGAACTGACTAAATTGAAAGTAGGGCACCAAAGTAAAAACCCTGTGGTGTGGGGTAGACATGCAGCTTCCTGGACCGGTGGGGGGTGGGGGTGGGTGGGATGGGACACAGTCTTTTGGTGGTGAGAATGGTGTTTATGTACACTCCTAGTAAAGTGTAGTCACAGAAATCACTAGTTAATTAATATGAGAGGGGAAAAATTAATTGTATGTCTTGAAGTTTTTAAAACACAGACTGAGTCTTTTAAATATATAGGCTGTGTATTTGATATGCGGACTCTCTCAAAAGCCTAGACTAATGTCTCCTTTTTTAAATAAATGAAAAAAAATTTCCAAATCCTCTTCCACCCATAGGGGTTCTCTCCAGTAGGTATTCTCAGATGGATAACTTAGAATGTGATTTTTCTAAAAGGGTTGCATTAAAAGGATTTGTGTCTTGTATTATTCGACAAGCTGCACAGACTGTTAGAACTCTCAGTGATAATGCAGTTCACGGTGTTATGAATACACCCATAAATGATTTTATGCCTGACCATCAGCCAATTCTGGAGGAAGTAGAGTCTTAGGATTCTTGATTTCAACGTGTGGCTTGAAGGTCTTAGGGTCTAACATTTGTGTCCTACAGAGAGTGCAGGAATGTACTAATGTATCTTTAGCTGCAGTCTTGTGATCATGTCCTTCTTCTTTAGTACCGCTTCCTTTGAGCATTTTTCTGCTGGGACATAATCTGGTGCTGTCCACAATCCATATCTGGGTTGGGACATTCTAGCACACGGTTTGAGAAGTATGGCTAGGTACTTGGGACGGGGAATGGAATGGGGATCATAACCAGTCCTGTTTAGGCCTCTTCCACCGAACTGAAAAGGGAAAGAGGAAGCAGGAACACAATAGCTTTCCTGGCACTCTGCTGCCACTGATGTCACCGCACATGCCCACTGCCACCTTGGCCTCGGAAGAAGCCACTCCAACACATGCCTGCCCTCGCACACTGCCATAAGTTTTTTTTTTTTTACACGAGTAAGAAAAGAAGAAAAACAGATACCATAGCAAAACCTTTCCTCAGAACACTGTGTGTGAAACTGCGTCATGCACATGGCAAAGAACATGCTATCCAAGTGAGTTATGTGTCTGTCCCTGAACTCTGTAATCATTGATGCAGAGCACAGATGGTTTGGAGACCCATGGATCACTGTCGTATTGGTGGATTAATTGCAATAAACATTGATTGCCTTTCTCCTGGATTGTAAATCAAGGACTTCACTTAGTCTCACTACCCCTGTCAAAGGATTAAGTATAAGAATTCCTCCTGGCATCCGAAGACACACCCCCTCCCCACCTGAAAAGGGTGGGGCTCTTCTAAAATAGATGGTGTATAAACTAGATGATCTGGATTCTTTTTAGTGCTGTTTTCCAGACATTAGAACGCTTTGCATAGGTCACACTTGCCCAAACTTGTAATCGACAAATTAAATTAAATTAAATTTATCCACTATGTAATGTATTTCTTAAATGCGACCTTTAGGCTTGATCCAAGAGTCTGCCTTCTCAGAAACACTGAGGTCCACCCTCCGAGCAAGAGAGAGAAGAATGGAGCAGAGCATAGTTCTATGAAACTGGAAAATGCCATTTCTATTAAAGGTGATGAGAATGCATTCTAAGAACACATTTACAAACTTTTGGATCTCTTCTATGTTGGTCTGCTTCTAATTCTCTCTTCTAAGACCCCTTCTGTTTTGATCATCACCTTAGGTTCACTAGCATTGCTTAACGTTGCGGTCTATTTGTGGTTTATTGTTTTGTTTGAGTCCCGCACTGGTTTAATCCCCACTGGTTCATGCCCTCTTTCTACACCGCCCCCTCTCCTAGTCACATCCTGTTTTCCACCGTTTAATCACCTCTGGTTCACCCATTTTTCCTTCTACCCACCCAATATCCTACATAGAAAGTTTTCCTTACACTTCCGCCTCAGGAGACATAAAGGACAGGATTTTCTAATGAGGAGAGACTGATTGATTGCACTACATCCCCGCTCATCAATAGAGATTTGGTCCGTGACTGAGCTGTGTCCCTGGCTACTGGAATTGTCCTATTTCTCAAAGCAGTAGTGGTGAGTGAGCCCAGACGCTCACAGTGGTGCAGTATTGCTAACTAAGATTCCAGTTCCAATGTTTTATTTTTATTTTCTTGGGAGAGAGAAAAAAGGCAAATATTGCTCCACCATTTCCCTTGTCCTTGGAAAGGAAGAAGCCACGACTGAGTAGCAATACAATCACTGTGGTTGTACAAACATAAAGGGAAATTGTCTGTCTGTTATGTTTTAGACTGATTTATCTCTTTATTGGGGAAATTACTAGTTTACATTGAAAAGAACATACAGTTGTTGTTATATTTGTAAACTGTCAGTTTTCTGTAAAATATTCTCCCACTGAACTTCAGTCCTCCAGCATCCTGCACCAGGACCTGAAAGCCCCCACGTCAAGACTCATGCCACACCCCACCAAAATTCTTTACTTTAGTGTAATATACCAAAGCCAGTCCAAGTTCCAGAGAAGAGTTTCCAGTGACACAGAAAGAGACAAGCCAGAACCACACTGAGACATGGCATGTAAGTCCAGTGCTTGGTCCGTAGAACAATCTTCCCTAGATGTTGATGCTTTCCTTTGTATCTATGTTAGTGTCAGTAGAGGATGACCGCTGGGGATCAGAGGCCGTCGGGAGGATGGCAGGAACCAAGTGTTGGCTTGTTGGAGCCACTTCCTGGGGCTTCCATGAGGGTACGTGAACTCCTGTGCACATCCCAAATTGCGGGCGCCATGGTTGGGCACCCTCATTTTGTGGGAACCACACCTGGCCATCCACATATTGTGGGGGACACTGCTGGGCACACATATTTTGCGGAAACCACAGTTGGCCATCCACATATTGTGGTGAACACTGCTCAGCACCCATAATTTGTGGGAACCATAGCTGGCCATCCACATATTGTGGTGGACACTGCTGGGCACCCATATTTTGTGGAAACCACAGTTGGCCATCAACATAGTGTGGGGAACACTGCTGGGCATCCATATTTTGTGGGAATCCCTGCTGGCCACCCACATAGTGTGGGGTCCACAGCTGGTTGTTCACATATTGTGGGGACCACAACTGGCCATCAGAGGGATATAAGACCTGGTACTCAGGAGGCTGGAAATCAGGAGAAGGGGTCAGTGAGACCCCTTCTGCACAGAGAGGATCTAGAGAGAGAGGGAGAGAGAGAGAGATCAATGGCACCTGCAAACACATGAGGACATCACCCCCCAACCCCGACCACCAACCCTTGAACTCACTCGACCCAGGGGTCCTATCCAGCTCAGTCAGTCCTGGAATATATGTCCTAGGGCCTTAGTCAAATAAGAAACTGGAGGCCCTGAGAATATCTTGTTCTCTCTGCTGATGCAGGGGGAAGTTGTGCGCAGGTTAGCTCCCAGCTCTGAGCTCCGCAGGGAGTATGTGGGCCTGGCTGGCTGCAATCCCTCCCTCAAGGCCATCTAAGGCAGAGAAGGCACACACCTGAGGGATCCTCCTTTCTTCTGTATTCCAAGATCCTTTTCAGGATGTCTCCAAATGGACAGGGTAAGGGCTGGCTCCTTGGCTTCTTGTTGGCATTCTTGACAGTCCAATACATATCAGCCATGTTCTTCAACATGAGAAAACACTCTCTTTTGCTCTTCATGATGCCTCTCATACCCAGTCTCCGGGAAATGACTAGGGCTGCAATCTTGTACTTCAGATGCTCTTGCTTTCTGAGGGACTCCCATTCTTCCAGGAAAATCCTGATCTCAGCTTGACTCCAAGTTGGAACAATATTCCCCGCAATGGGGGAGGCACCTAAAAGGATGGAGAAATTGGGACGACTCCACATCACTCAGTGCACCTTTGAGTGCAAGGTTCCTCAGAGCCCCTCTTTCAATACTCAAGCCCAGACCTGCATTTACTCAGTTCTTGGGAACTGCTCCAACCATCCTCCCAGCAAAGATCAGGATTAAGAATCTGCCTAAGGCACAGCCCCTGGATAGGAGAGAGCAGTGTGTGTCTAAACCTTGCTCAAGGTCCATGCCTGACAATATAGACATTAGCAGCGAGAGAATAATCATGGTTCAGTCAATGTTTCTGTCTTTGATCATTTTCTTTCTTGTTTGCTTCTAGGGTTATCACTGGTGCTCAGTGACATCACTATGAATCACTGCCCCTGGAAGCTGCTTCGTTCCTTCCATCTCCCTTTTTCCCTTCTTTTCTTTCTTTCTTTCTCTCTTTCTTTCTTGTTTACATTTATTCTATAGGACAGAACACCTGGGGCCCTGCTTCACCATCTGTGAAGCATCCCTGGTGTAGGTTTGGAGTGGGAGAACCTGGTTCCTTGTGTGGATGCTTGAGCATAGTACTTTGTGCACTTAAGTAGGTGCACCACCACCCAAACGCTCATTTAATGTTTCAAAGTGCTCTGAGACTGTGGAGCTGACATCCCAGTCCCAGAAGGGATTGGCACTACCTCCTGGTCTTTTCCCCACACAGGCTCAGAGACAGTGCCAGAGAGCTTCCAGGACACTGAGCTGACCCCTCTACATGAATTGTCCTTGGCCAAAGCCTCCAAGAGGAAATTAGATCAGGCATATGATGGAGCTGATCTGAGAAAGCTGTGTCTAACACACACTCACACACATATGACTTAGAACACAGTACCTGAAGTCTTTTCTGTTTCTTGGGTTTTTTCTTTCTCCTCTCCTTCCATTTTGTGGGAAATAGTTTCAGTCTGAAATACCTCTTCCTACATAAAAGGGAAAGAGAAAGTTAGTATTTATGTAGTCAAAATGTTGTTTTTACCATTTCTGGAAACCAGAGTTTTACTCAGTTCTGGCTTATGGTGGTGCAGGGGATTGAAGGAGGGACTTCAGAGTCTCAGGTATGACACACTCTTTGCATAACTACTTTGCTATTTCACACACCCATCAAAATGCCTTCATGATTGGATTATGAGTAATGAAATAATTTAACCCATTATAGAAATGAAAGTACAAATCAAACAGATTTGGTGGTTGATGCTCTCTAAACGATTTTCCCACTCAGGTTGGCCTATTTCAGGCAGAATGACAAGAGAAAACTTTCCTTCAGTGTGGTAAAGGAAGGTCTTGTACCTGGATGACAGATATGGAAAAGCAGTGGACTGTCAGTGAGCTGTTTTGCTGGCCCAAACATGCTCCATTTCAGTCTATGTGTAGAAAATAAGAAGTCTAGTGGTCTAGTTCAGGATTTGGTCTAGTGTATAAAGCATTGGATTCTCAAGCATGAGATCCTGAGTTCAATCTCTAACAGCACATTTACCAGAGTGATGTCTGGTTCTTTCTCTCCTATCTTTCTCATAATGAATATGATATGATATGATATGATATGACATAATATAATGAATGAATTTAAAAGATGACAGCAAAGCAGAACATTGCTGAAACTCCTCCAGGGAGCCTTGTGAAAACAGAATGCTCCATTATGATAATCCCTTCTGCTCTGGGCTAAGGAGTACTGAACCAGTTTTCAGCGGTGAGGGAGAGAATTAAGTGGTTATGCAAAGAGATTCCTGCCTGAGGCTCTAAGTCCCAATTCAACCCCTCCCTGGACAACACCACCATAAGCCAAAGCTGAGCAACACTCTGGTAAAAATAAATAAATAAATAAATAAATAAATAAATAAATAGGAAAGAATGAAAGAAAGTATAGAAGGCTTCACAGCAGCTCAGACTACTGCTCATTAAGCGCAAACAAGTGAGGCGAGGGGCTCCAAAGCAGTCTTGGGTCTTCCTACTGAGACTTTGATGCTGTAAATGGCTCTGGATAGGCTTCAGGTCATTTTATTTTTCTTTGTCATCCCCAAGGCCAAGGTCTCCTTCAGGAGTAATGTCACAACTCTCAAGCCTTTCTTTTTCAGGTAACTCCAGGGTAGAGGAGCACTGGGGCTTCTTCCATTTCCATGGCACTCCCGTGTGATGCCCTGACTTGAACTGAAGCTGTGAGAATCCCCTACTCAGTGAGCCAGCTCTCTGGCCCAGGCCACATATTTTCTTTCTTTTTCTTTTTTTATATAAAAAGTATACTACTTTGGTACTTGCAGTGCTGGGGATCGAATTGGGAGCCTCAGGCTATCCAAGCCTGTATGTCTGCCAACGAAGCTAATCCCTTCAACGATTATTTGATTACTGTTTTTTTCTTTCTGGTGTCAAGACTTTTTTTTTTTTCTTATTCTCTAGCGTGATCCCTGGGGATCAGTACCTACACTGGAATGCACTGGCATTGGAGGCTATTTTTTCCCTGTTGTTGCCCTTATTGTTTATTGTTGTTATTATCCCTGTTGTTATTGGATAGGACAGAGAGAAAACGGGAGGGGGAGAGAAAGATAACCCTCTGATTTACCACTTAGGAAGCGACACCCACTGCTGGGGGGCATCAGGGACTCAAATCAGGATCCTGAGCAGGTCTCTACACTTCACTCCATGTGCAATTAACTCACTGATCCCCTTTCCAAGAACATTTTTAATATCCCAGGCTATATTTTTTCCTCATTTGGTGAGATGAAGAGTGGGGAGATATTCTCGTACTTGATGTCTTTCAAGCGCTATGCTATACAATGAGATATCTCTCTAGCTTAAATAAAAAGGTTTATTTATTAATGATAATTAGAAAGAGAACAAAACGTGATAGGCCTATGAGTTGCAGGGTCTAAAAATCTGGATCTAATGCTTATACGTTAAACACCTCCCAGAGGATTAGACACTTTTTCCTGTACCTTTTCTTTTTTATTCCTTTTTTTTTTTACCAGGATTTTGCTCAGCTTTGTGGGATTGATCAGTGTACATTGCAAAATCAGGTTAGAGTGACTGTTTCCTAATCCTATGCTACCTACCCAATACACATTTTTTAATGAAAAAAAAACTTCCCACAGGCAAATACGGAAGGTTACTGCTAACTCACCTTCATTTTTATTTGGGTTGTCTGTCTTCTTACAGGGTCTGCTCCTCCATCAACAGATAGTAGTAACTTTCTCTGCTCTGCTGAAGGTCTGGAGTTCTGGAGGCTCTGGAGTGTAGGGATGAGGCCTGGTCTAAATGTGCAGAGATTCAACACTGCCTCTGCTCTGATATGTGCAGGAGGCCTGGAGGTCACAGAGTACAGAGATGTGTCTGCTCCCGTCTGCTTCTAGCAGTATGTGAGACCCAAGTCAGAACTTATAAAGGCTTAGGGTGTGATTCCCTAAGACCCACCCTAAAGATCCTATCTGTGATTGGCTGAAATCAACTGTATGGGATCTGAATTTTTAGGAGTCTCTCAATTCCACCAATGCAGATCGTAGAGTTTGAAAAAATAAAATACTCTAAATTTAGGGTTAACTTTACTACTAATTGGAAGGGCCTCTCTCTGGGAATTAGGATGAGAAATGCAATTTTCCGATGGCAATATTGCTCCAGAAGGGTAACACACTCCACCACATGTTAGAGTCAAAGGGACGGGAAATTCTTTGGTCTATGTGTGACCTGTGAAGATAGTTTGATAGGCAGGTTTGGGGAAGAGGCCAGGCATTGGAAGGATTATGAGGTGGTCCCAGTGTGTGCAGATGGGATGTTAGCCTGTCTGAAATACTTAAAGGGACAGAAGAGATTAAGATGGGTGAGGGGTAGGGGAATACAGCTTTTATCTTTTATTTCTTTAAATAAATGACAAATAAATAAATCTATTTTCTTTGTTTTAATTGTATCAGACAGAGAGAGACTGGAACACTGACTCTTCATCTCTGGTTTATAGCTGTGTGGAGGATTGAATCTGGGACTTTGTAACCTCAGGCATGAAAGTATTTCACATAACCATTATGCTATCTTCCCCATTCATGTATATTAGGTTGTCAGAAATGTCAGGACGTATATTTGTGTTTTATGCAAAAATGCACCATAACTTCTCTAATGAAAAATAAAACATTTTTAATGAGTGAAGAGAGAAAGAATGATAGCATTGCTCTGACACATGTGATGCTGGTGACAGAACTTGAGAGCTCATGCTTCAAAGTCCAGCACTTCATTTTGAAGCTACTGGCTCCTTGACCCAACTGCCACAGCTTTTATCTTTGCAAGAAGAGAAATGGGAGTTGTGTATGCTGAAGCAGATGTGTGGAGAGGGAGGAAGAGCTTGTAAGAACTCTTTCATCTACTCTTTAGTTACTCTCAGGCCACCCCATCTTCTGGGGCCCTAGTCAGGGAGTCCTGAGATTCCCACACAGACATGTGGAGCTTAGACCTCGAATAGATCTCTTACTCTATAGTCACTTGTCATGTCCATCAAGAAGAACACAGTAGACCCCTTTGTGGGCAATCATAGGACCTTGCCCTCAATGTGGTAGAGAATGTTCCATCCTCTGAAAAGTGGCTGGATAACAAACTCTATCTACCACACATCTGGAAGATGGGTCCAGAAATTAGGGCAGCTTGGAATGTTCCTATTCATGGCCACAGAATGTGAGTTCAGACCTAAAGGGACGCAGAGGTTACATATACTCCCAAGTTGAATGTGGGTCTCAGATCAAATCAATGTGGTCTACAGTCAATATTTATAGACCTTTCAGATATTTGAAGCTATTCTCTTCCCTGATACAGCTTCCTAGGCTTTTTTCCAGCCATGAAATCATATCCCCAGACCATGACATCGGTGGACATGTATATTAGATGTCAGGTAAACCACCATGGACCCATTCATAAAACGTAGAGAAGGAAATACAAAGATCAGTTGTGGGAGCTGTAGAGGCTTGGGCAGCGGGGCCTGCACAGTGCAGGTGCAGTGAGGTGAGGGGGCTGTGAGCAGCAGCGTCCCCAGAAGGGCCCCGTGGCCCAGGCAGCGCCCTGCCCATGGGAACAGTCATGAGAAATGGAGCAGAGGCTGAGTCCATTCAGTATCTGGGGGGACATGGTGTCTCGGTAGAGCCAGAGTCCTTGGCATGTGACACAGCCCCCACCAGAGCCCAGGGCACCAATGAAACCCACCCAGGCCCCAGATTCAGAGTTTTTCCTGAAGGTCCAGATTCATTCCAGTGTCCTCACTGCAACCTCTGCCTGTCCTTCTTCTTCTAGCATTTGCCCTTCTTCCGTAGCCAGTAAACAGTGTCAGGTTGAGCCTGATGTAAAGTTTCCAGACCTCCTTTGAATCTGGAGAGGTGGCAGTCGTTGACTATGTGGGTCATAGTCTGTCTGTAGCCACAGGGGCAGTTCGGGTCGTCTCTGGCTCCCCAGCGATGGAACATAGCAGTGCACCGGCCATGGCCTGTTCGATAGTGATTGAGGAGGCCCAATCATAACGTGCTAGGTCAAAGCCGGGTTGAGACTTGCAGGGGTCTGTGATGAGGTGTTTGTCCTTTACCTCAGCTGACTGCCAACTCTGTTTCCAAGAGACTGGAACAGAGAAGTTCAGTGTAGGCATAGGGAACCAGATTGGGTGACGAGACGTCAAGCGTTGGACTGGGTGGGAGAAGATATCCGCGTATATTGGCAGGTCTGGTCGAGCGTAGACGTGGGAAATGAACTTACATGATGCCGCATCTGCCTGTCCTGTGCGGGGTCATCAACCTGGGGTACTGGCTGCCCTGGGGTCCTCACCCTCACATGGGGTCGTGAGGAGAGCCATGGAGGGTCCTGAGGGGAAGTGGGGACCATTGGGGGTGTGATGTGGGAGGTTCTGAGGAGACACATGAGGGATCCTCTGTGGGAGGCATGTTGCGGTCCTGAGGGTGAAGGGGTAATGAGAAGGAAACTTGTTCGGTTCTGAGCGGAGTCATGAGAGTCCTGCGGGAACAACTGGGATGTGCTTAAGAGGGATATGGGGCTTTTCCGAAGGAGAATGGGGGGTCTGTTGAAGAGGCATGAGGCTCTTAATAGGTATAGGGGTCTTCAAGAGTCCTAGGGGTGCTAAGGGAAAAGACATGGAGTCCTAAGCAGGAGGAAAGGGCAAATCCTGAAAGAAGGTATTAGAGTTCTGAGCAGGGAGAACTGATGGGGTCTGGAGGCTGGAGCGTCAGAAGACCTTAAGTGAGTACCTTGTGGTCATCAGGGGATAGGGCACAATGGAAGAACCCTCAGCTAAATGAATGGAAACTCCAGAACATGGTCCCTATAAACATGCATTTCTTTCCAGCTACTCTTCCTGCAACCTGCTACCCCCCAGTGGTCATCCTCAGAGTTACACTAACACAGATACAAAAGAGACCATCACCATTGGGGGAGATGGCCCAACTGACAGGCATTAAAGAAAACACTAACTATTCCTAGGTAATTAGAGAGCAGAAAGCTGAAATAGCTGAGCTAAGTGCACAACTGGCTGACAAAGCTAATACAGTATTAGAAGAGTGTAACAAAACAGCTGAGCTACAGAAAACCAAAGAGGGGTGCGGGAATAGAATAAATGAAACAGTTAGAACAGAATTGGTCTGAATGAGGTTGAATTAGAAGGAACTAAGAACACAGTGTAAGAGATGTGAAAAAGACATTAAAAGATACTGAAATCAACAAAAGAGATATATGAGATGACTTCAAAGGACATAATTGATGCAGTATCGGCTTAGCGAAAAATGAAAGAGAATTATAAATCACACAGTAGCTAAGAACTTTCACACTCTAGACAATATACAAGACATCAAACTAGGGGGCAGGTTGTGGTGCACCTGGTTTGTGCACATATTACGGTGCACAATTACCTGGGTTTGAGCTTTCAGTCTCCCACTGCTGGGAAAAGCTTTGCAAGTGGTGAGGCAGTGCTGCAGATGTCTCTCGGTCTCTCTCACTGTCTATCTCCCCTACTCCTCCTAGTTTCTGAATGCCTCTATGCAATCAATAAATAAATATAATTTAAAAAATTATGTAAAAGCTATAAAAGTTGAAGAAGTACAGAGGGTCCTACAAAGAATTGACCCAGGCATAAACATATCAATACACTTCCAGCCAAGAAGAGATCTGAAACACTGGAAAACATATGAAAAAAAATGCTCCAAGTCATTGATTGCCATAGAAATGTAACTAAAGACAAAATGAGATAGCACTTCACTCCTGTGAGAATATGAAACATAAGCAAAGATAGCAGAACCAAACACAGGAGAGGTTGTGGGCACAAAGGAACACTCCTGCACTGCTGGTGGGAATGTCAATTGATTGGTCCTACTCCTGTGGAGAGCTTTCTGAAGAAATCTCATGAGCTTAGAAGTGAACCTACCCTGTAAGCCTACAAATTCCTCTCCTGGTGATATATATTCTAAGGAACCCAACACATCCGTCCCAAAATATTTGTGTATATCTGTTTTCATAGCAACACAGTTTGTAATAGCCAAAATCTGGAAGCAACCTAGGTGTCCAACAACAGATGAGTGGCTGAGCAAGGTCTGGTCTCTATACACAATGGAATTCTACTCAGCTTTTTAAAAACAGTCATGTCACTGTTTTCAGCACATCCTGGATGGAGCCTGAAGGACTCATGTTAAATGAGGTAAATCAGAAACAGAAGATGCATATGGGATGGTCCCACTCATAGACAAAATTTGAAAAACAAGAACAGGAGAGAAAACACTAATCAGACCTTGGACTGGAGTTGGTGTAGTGCACCAGAGTAAAAGTTTCAAAGGTGACCGGGGGGGGGGGGGGGGGAGGGGGCAAGTCCTGAAACATGAACACAGAGGAGGACCTAGTGGTGGCTAAAACTGGGAATTTTTATGCATGTACAAACTCTTGTATTTACTGTCATCTACAAACCAATAACAGCCATTAAAGAAATTAAAAATAGACACTGGGAGCACTGTTCCACAGCTTGTGAAGCTTAGCCCCTGTGGGTGAGAACCAGGGGTTCAACCCAGATCTTTGTGCTCTGTAGTGTGTGAGCTCCACCAGGTGTGCCACCACAAGGACGCTTACTTCATATATATACATTTTTATTTACAAAAAGGAAACCCTGTCCAAAAACATATGATAAGCATAGTACCACTCTAGAGAATTCCTAGGGCCAGAACTCTATTGTCATTATTCTCTGTTGATTGATTTCCTGTTCTCTTAATTCTCGGGGAGTATGATCTGGATCTCCTGTACACCAGTGTAATAAAACTCCACTCTTTCACCAAGAAATGTCTCTAGTCTTGTGCTTTGGGGATCCTTTCTGTAACAGGGGCTCCTGAGGCGGAGATGTGAGTGGGTCCTGTGGGGGAAGCATGGTGGGTGTTCTGAATTGGGGTGCAAGCTCCTACAAGTTAGATGTGAGTGAAAGTTATCGAGTGCCGTGGTGGCTATGAGAGGGAAATGTAGGGGATTGTGACAGGGACACATGGGGGTCCCCAAGGGGGATAGTAATGTTTCTATAGGGGATACATGATGGGTCCAGAGGGAGAGACATTGGCGGTTTTGAACGGGATAATTTTGGGGTGGGAGGTCCTGAGTTACAGAATCATAAGAAATCATTGAATCATATTGTATGCTACAATATCCTACTCAACTTTTCCTGGCTAGGTTTTGGATATAATAGTTATAAATGAACAGCTTTCCATACTCTGCATCTTTTATAGTAACATCTGACGAATCGATTCTTGAGCACCAATGTTTAAAAAAAGCTAAGCCTCACAAGAGATGCAACACTGGGCAGAGGGGTGTGTATCTTTTTGGGAGGCAGAAGCTAAGGTTACAGAAGCTGCCTTTCCAGTAAAAGTTTATTCTTACCTTCATCATTTCTACTTGAAATGTAAGTGCAGGAAACTTAACTAGAGTCACGCTAGCTTTCTCGGAGTTACTGGAAACAGGTTTGATTTTTGGTTCTCCAGATCCAGAAACAGCTAATGCTAAAAAGCTTCTGGGCCCTGATGTGTAAATATCTGGGTTCAAGCCTCCGATTCTCATCTACCTGGTAAAGCTTCAGAACCAGTGATGCATGTCTGTAAGTGTCTCCTTTATCTGTCTCTCTCTCTCTGGCTCCAACTCCCTTTTTTCTCTCCACCCATTTGAAATAGACATGGCTCAACAATAAAAAACTATTACATTGGTTCTGGCATTGTTCCTATGAAGAGACAGGGTGTAGGTTGTTTTTATTATTTATTTGACACGAGGGTTACCAAGAGGACTGTGCCTGCACTCTAAATCCAGAACTCTCTGTGGACGTTTTCTCCTTTTCACAGACAATGCTAGGACAGAGAGAATTTCAGTGCAGAGAGGGGGACAGCAAAAGTGAATAGGAAACATCTGCAGACCTGCTTCACGAATAAATTTTCTCTGCAGGTTCCAGATTACCCCTCCAGAGAAGATGTCTCCATGTGACAGCCCTGGTGGGGAGCATGGAGAGGAGAGATCCCCGGTCCCAGAGAAGCTGTGCCTCCCAACTGTTGACCATCGAAACGTTAGGGCCCCACTCATGCAACAGGCAAGCAGAAGAAGCACACAGAGCCCAATTGGTGTCATTGACATTTTATTTGATCACAGGGGCTGGGCCCCGAGGGGCCATAGCAGTCTAGAATGACAGTAATGGCAGAAAATATCACAGATGCAAGAAAATCCACACAGAAGGGGGATCTCAGTTGCCGCCGACTCCTTAGATCAGAGTCTGTATCAATCTCGGGATCTCACTGTTCCGAGGGGCTGGTGTCTGCTTAGAGGAAGGAAGGAAACTTGAATAGATGTGACCAAGGCAGGTTGGTTGTCCAGGGGTTCCACTCTTCTGGAATGTGGTCATCCTTCAGTTGTGGGAGGCTACAGTGCAGCTGCCCTGTGGGCTCAGTTCTGGCAGAGCCTTGGTCCTGGGTTTTAGATGTGCTGATGCATGGAGGATGGTGCTGGAGTGCAAACGCCCATGGAGGAACTGAGGAAAAGAGAAGAGTGGCAGGAAACATCAGTCAGACATCACCCACATCCTTTCTCAGTGCCCACTTGCTCCCTCCCCAGGTGGCCCCATGCGCCATGTCTCTTTGAACCAGGCCAGGAGCAGGGCCCTGAGGATACTACAGGGGCCACCTGGCTGAGGCAGAAGGAGGACCCAGGAAACCCAAAGAGCTTCCAGGATTTGTTGGAAGCAGAGGAAGCAATGGGCAGGCACAGAGCCCAGCTCTGCCTGCTAAGGGAGTGTGGATGCTAGGCCAGCTGCTGCCTCAGTAGGACGACAGTGCAAGCCACAGTGACAGAGAAGATACCAACCTGAGAAGATGTGGATGCTGCATTTCCCAGTGTGGAGAGATCAGAGCTGTTGGTAAAACCTATGTATTCATGACTATCTTAATTTTTGTCATGTCCATTGATGGCTGAGAAAAAGTCAACCTCCCCAGGAAACACACTCCCACTACTCACCAACATCTTGGTTTTTTACTTTTTCTTCATTAAATTATTCTTTTAGTCCATGCTTCTCTGGCTCCTGCTCATTAGATCAATGTCAGAGTTTCTTCTGGCTCTTTTTTTAAGAAATTGAAGCAAGACATTTACTCTTTTGCAAATGGGCCATGCTGCCAACAGTGGCTGTCAGTCAGTAGCACAAACCCTTCACCTGTGTCCCATTTTTTAAAAAAAAGTTCGTTATTGGGGAATTAATGTTTTACATTCAACGGTTAATACAACAGTTTGCACATGTATAACATTATTTCAGTTACTTTTAATAATCCCAGAAGCCCTTTTGTTTTTCTCTTCGCTGTAGGCAAATGGAGCCTGAGGAAATTTAAACTATAAGTGGATACTTAGCTTAATCCCTCACTGATGATCAAGAGATAAAGCAGGGTTGGGGAGAGATAAAACTGTGCGTATGCAAAGAGACTCTCACGCCCCAAGCATCCAAAGCTCCAGGCTCTACTCAGCTTCTCTGCCAAGCCACGCAACATTGGTGGCCCTGTGAGTTTCTAAACACTCCAATTTATAGTTGTAGGTTCTGGGACAACTATTAACTATGTTCTCATGAGGAGAACAATGTGTAAAGGTTTCCACCACACAGCACTACCAGTAGGCCACCAAGGTGTAGATCTTCTCCTGAGTTTCCAGGTCATTTCCCTGTCCCATGTTGTTAGCACAGGGCCTCCAACCTGGTGCTCTAGCCTCTGAGGGCAGTAGAAATGGAGACTCACATTTGTACTAGGTGAGTCTTAGGGGAGTCCTCTCTTCCTTTAGGCAGTCTGTTTGTAAGACAGACTGGAGTTCATGCCGCAATCAGTAAACTGCCAGACACTTACCAGCCACTAAATCTCTCAATTGAATTTCCTAGACAGGGCGTCAAGTACCATGGCTAGGTAGGGTTTCAACACTTGTTTCCTATAATAAATGATAAGTATCATTGTAGAAAGGGATGCATTGGATCGACCTTCTCGTGGTGCATCCCGTGAGTACCCAATCATTGGGGAAACTGACGATCCTTCCTAGCCGACTGAATCCACATGGATCCCAGTCACTTTCAAAGCCAGCAACAAGCAGCTCCTTGACAGCTTTCAACCTGACCTGTTGACTGGCTACGGAAGAAGGGGAAACGCTAGAAGAAGAAGAATTCTAGAAAAGCATTAGAATATGCAAGAATTTAGGAGATTTCCAGAAGATTCAATATGTTGCCTTCAAATATGCTTACAATTTTACACAAAAGTTACTTATTCAGTACATGACACATTGTGTGTAATTGACCCAGTAACATCATACATTAGTATAGGGGCATTGAGGACCCAGAACATCCTCAGTCTATTCAGCTCTATAGACTCGAGGATCCAGTGCTTCTGGGGTGATGCTTCCAAGGATGAGGCCCATAGAAGGCCATGCATAGATAGCTGTGGATATTGGGACATGGCTTTCCTCTTTTTTATTTACTTGAATTCTGGACTTGCTTGTTTATACCTATCTACTTATTTACTATGCATACAGACAGAAATTGAAAGGGAAGGGTGGATGGAGAAAGATAGAAAGACACTTATAAGATTTCTGGAGGTGGGGCTACAAAGTAGCAGCAGCTGTGTTACTCACCACTCCCCAGTCACATAGTAATAGCAAAGAAGATCCCCTGAGAATGCAACAAGACATGATTAGGACATGACAAGGACAACTTTGGGAACTCGCCAAGTTACAAGTGGACATTGAGTGCCTGTGGAACCTCCAGGGGCTGGACACCTGGTTCCATGAGATAAGAGCTCCTGGGGCATGCTGCCATCAGGGTGCCAGTTGCATAGAGGGAAAGGGTTGCTGCGTGTGAGTCAGGAATAATAATTGAGGGATTCCTGTGCCAGGCTACTGCTGGAGAGTTTGTGGATCCCTGCAAATGGCCACCACCACGGGTGTAAGAGAGAAAGGTACCTCAGGAATATGAAGTTCCTACTTTGGCTTTTGCCAGAGAGTCCAGGAGGAGGCAGAGCTGGAGGATAGGTGATGGGGAACCAGAAGTAGCAGCAGGGGGTCTGATGGTTTCGTGCCCAAACTGCCTCACAACTGCCACAGCCTGCTGGGGAGGTGCCTGCTCGGGGTTGATGGAGTGGAAAGTGGGGTGTGGGTTTGCACAAGGGTGGGGGGGGCAGTTGAGCCAGGGTCAGTCACCAAAACCCACGGGCATGGCAGGGTCTGCCATGGCTGGGCTTTGTAAAGCACAGACTGAGTCTTTTAAATACATAGGCTGGGTCTTTGATATGTTGACTCTTTCGAGATTCTTGACCACCGAGAACAGAAGCAATGGGTGGTACAGATATATACAAATTATTTCAAAGGACATAAATTATGGTGTTGTTGGGTATTATACAGCAAATACTTACAAATGGATTTTTAGAAGTTAAGACAATTATCAAATAATGTGATGATAACAGTAACTATCCATTGTCTTCATGAATCCTTAGACAGAAGGAACCTCACATTGCCACTATAGAGCCTATATTTCCCCCAGTTCTGGATCCTTAGCATGGGGCATACTTTCCTGCATGCTTCTCTCAATTCATACCAAATAATATTACATTCGCCCATCCCAAACTAGTCAACACAGTGAGTACTACCTCAGCATGCTTCACTTCAAACTCTGTCCAGAGACTTCAGGTGGGGAATGACAACCCTTCAACTTCATTACTTGTTTGAGATTTTTCTTTCATAGTATTCTCTAATTCCATTCCAGGTGGTTCACGTCCTAACAAAGTCCCACAACCTACATATAGACAGGTCCTGTGAGATAGAGCATATGTTTACATGTATCCATAAACTAGGGCAACACATATATCTGAAAGCAAAAGTACACAATAGTCTGCAGTGAGTACCCCCAACACTTCATTTACACTATTCCTGGCTTTAAGTCCATGATTTCTCAACAGTTTGTTTGGTTTTGTATGTTAATTCTCTTTTGAGCCACCAGGTTCCAGATGCTAGCATGATGCCAATGAGAATTCTCTGGACAGATGACCCGGACCTGTGTCCTGGAACTCCACTTCCCCAGAGACCCAACCTACTAGGGAAAGAGAGAGGCAGCCTTGCAATATAGATCAACCAGTCAAAGCCCTTGTTCAGCGGGGAAGCAATTACAGAATCCAGACCTTCACACTTCGGCATCCAACAATGACCTTGGGTCCATACCCCTAGAGGGGTAAAGCTATCATGGGGAGGCATGTGATACAGAAGTCTGGTTGTGGGAATAGTATGGAGTTTGATCCCTCTTATCCTATGGATTTGATAATGTCTCATTTTTTAATTTATTTTTTATTTAAGAAAGGATACATTAACAAAACCATAGGATAGGAGAGGTACAACTACACCCAATTCCCATCACCCAATCTCCATATCTCATTCCCTCTTCTGATAGCTTTCCCATTCTCTGTCCCTCTGTGAGCATGGACCCAGGGTCTTTGTGGGTTGCAGAAGATGGAAGGTCTGGCTTCTCAAGTTGCTTCCCCGCTGAACATGGACATTGACTGGACGGTCCATACTCCAATTCTGCCTCTCTATTTCCCTATTAGTGTGGGTCTCTGGGGATGCGGAGCTCCAGGACACATTGGTGGGGTCTTCAGTCCAGGGAAGCCTGGCCGGCATCCTGATGGCATCTGGCACCAGGTGGCTGACAAAAGAGTTAACATACAAAGCGAAATAAATGGTTGAGCAGTCATGGACCCAAAGGTTGGACTAGTGGAGAGGAAGTGTTAGGGGGTACTCACTGCAAACTCTAGTGTACTTCTGCTTTCAGGTATATATTTTGCACTAGTTTGTGTATACATGTGAACATATGCGCTCTCACAGAACCTGGTCTGTATTTAAGTCTGGGGACTTTGTTAGAAAGTGAACCACCTGGGATGGAATTAGAGAATACTATGAAAGGAAAGGTCTCACCCCAGTAATGAAGCTGAGGGTTGTCATTCCACACGTGAAGTCGCTGGACACAGTCTGAGCTCAAGCATGTTGAGGTGGCAATCCTTGCGTTGATTAGGTTGTGATCGGCCGATGCAATATTATTTTATATGGATTGGGAGAGGCAGGTGGGAAAGTGGGCCATATCCTAAGCTTCCAGGACTTGGGGAAATGTAGGCTCTATAGTGGAGATGTGAGGTTCCTGCTGTCTTAGGTTTCAAAAAGACAATGGATAGTTAATATTATCATCACATTATTTGGTAATTGGGTTAACTTTGAAAAGCCCTTTTGTTAGGGTTTGTTGTATAGTACCCAGTATCTTCTACATAGCTGTGCCATTGGTTGCTTCTGAAGTTGAGAAAGAAGATCTGAAAGGGAAACTAAAAGCAGGATCTGACTAAATTGAAACTAGGGCACCAATGTAAAAACCCTGTGGTGAGGGGTAGACATTCAGCTTCCTAGGCAGGTAGGGCGTAGGGGTGGGTGGGATGGGACACAGTCTTTTGGTGGTGAGAATGGTGTTTATGTACACTTCTAGTAAAGTGTAGTCATATAAATCACTAGTTAATATGAGAGGGGAAATTAATTGTATGTCTTGAAGTTTTTAAAACATAGACTGAGTCTTTTGAATATATAGGCTGTGTATTTGATATGCAGACTCTCTTAAAAGCCTAGACTAATGTCTCCTTTTTTAAATAAACAACAACAATAAAAAAGAAATTTCCAAATCCTCTTCCACTCATAGGGGTTCTCTCCAGTAGGTATTCTCAGATCGATAACTGAGAATTTGATTTGTCTAAAAGGGTTGCATTAAAAGGGTTTGTGTCTTGCATGAGTCGACAAGTTGCACAGACTGTGAGAACTCCCAGTGGTAATGCAGTTCACGGTGTTATGAATTCACCCATAAGTGATTTTTATGTCTGACCATCAGCCAATTCCGGAGGAAGTAGAGTCTTAGGATTCTTGATTTCAAAGTGCGCCTTGAAGGTCTTAGGTTCTGACATTTGTGTCCTACCGAGAGTGCTGGAATGTATTAAGGTATTTTTGGCTGCAGTCTTGTGATCATGTCCTTTTTCTTTTGTACATCTTGCTTTGAACATTTTTCTGCTGGGACTTAATCTTGTGCTGTGCCCCCCGAGAAGCCAGCCCGGATTAAACAACATATGGCACCTACAATGTGGGACCCGACCTGCGCATCTGTCAGATAACTGAAGACAATTTCACTAACTATGCACTATAGCCTTCTCTTCTGCTTGTGAAGATATCTCCAAAGGCGTCTGCCCTTTCTTCAGAAATCAGGAACAACTTGGGAGCCAAGAGTTGAGCTCTCTCTACACTCTGAGAAAAAAAATTTAAGTATATCAGTAAACTTATTTCCCAAAGCAGTGAATATCTGAATACCCTTTAGTTCTCAACACAGCAAAGGCAATCACTTTATGAGACAATCAAGTAAAATATCACATATTTTGTAACTTGAAATGGTATTAGATTTGATTCAGAGTATAGAACAAGTAGTAGGGAGAAAACTCACAGGACTGTATACCTGCATAGTTGAGTATAATTTTCTTTTCAGGTTAATTTTCTTTTCAGGCTTAGAAAGTGCGAATAGAGGGCTAGGCAGTGGTGCCCCTGGTTGGGTGCAAACATTGCAGTGTGCAAGGACCAAGGTTCAAGCTCTGCCTACTCACCTGAAGGAGGGAAACTTCACAAGTGGTGAATCAGTGTTGTAAATGTCTCTCTTTCTCTCCCTTCCACTTTATCTCACCTTTCCTTACTAATTACTTGGTGTGCATATCCAATAAAGATAAAAAGAAAGTGATGAATAAACACCAAAATTTTAAGAACCAAGTATACATAGAATTTTCTTTTAAACCATTAAAACTTTTTATTGATGTGAGGTAGCTACATGTCACTTGCTTATATATTTCTCCAAAACTTTTTTCTTGGTACAAATGACTTGCATAATGTTTAAATGTAGTTTCAAAAATATATTTTACTAAATTAATCTGAAAGTTGGATTTTATGGCTGCAATTCTGACAACAGTTAACATGCTTCTCAGTGACACTCATGAAAACTGGTAGAAGTTATAAATCACAACAAAGACAATATTACTAATAATCCTTTGCTCTTATACATTCTCAATCTTATAGTAATAACTTAACGACATATGTTGGTATGTTCCCTTCCCCCTGACCTCTGAGAAGAATTGGTTTGCCCCTTGATAGTTTTGTGCCCCACTTTCTCCCCGCCCCCTATGCTAAGGATGGGCAGAGTCCCAGCAGCAGTAGTGCAGAGAGGATGATGGAGAAAAGCACATGGTGTGGTGATTTGCCCGTTCGTGAATAAAGATTAAACTGCGTTCTCAGCCCAGCCGTGTGTCTCTGGTCGTCTCTGTTACCCTCCTGTGAAGCCATCCCGGATTAAACAACATATGGCACCTACAACGTGGGACCGGACCTGCGCATCTCACAGGTAAGTGAAGACAATTTGGCTACCTATGCACTATGGCCTTCTCTTCTGCTTGTGAAGAGATCTCCAAAGGCATCTGCCCTTTCTTCATGAGACTGTTTTGCTGTCTCTGGAACATTTATCTCAGGATCACTCTGTGGTTTCTGCCCAACTCCAGCCTGCAGGAGCCCAACGCCAGCCCACATGAGCTGGCTTTCCGCTGTGTGGTGCGGGGCACTGGTCGTGGGCTCCCTCCACACTGCTCGGCCACTGTGAGCAGGGCAGCAGACATGGCAGGGCCATGGGGCAGGGCCGTGGCAGCCTATCATGGCTGCCACCCCAGGGCACCTTGGCCCACGCCTTCTGCACGGCTAGCCCACCCGCCCTCATGCTATGAAGTCTGGACAGATCCCGGACCACCTGGAGACCACAGGCACCCTGCCGAAACTGGGCCCCCTGGCCAAGATCTCCAGCTTGGGTCTGAAGAAAGACAAGCTAAAATACGCAGAGATTCATTCAGAGATCACAACCTGCAATTCCTAGAAGTGAAGTTGCCCAAGAGGCCATTGCTGGACAACACACTCCCAGAACGGCTAAGACAGGATAGATCTAAATTTGTGTTTTAAATGACATGTCTTCATAACAAAAGTTTCTCTCCTTGTATATTGAAGACCATGTGTATGTGTGTCTTTAAAGTTTGGTAACATTAACTTTAAGGTTAAGAATATAACTTTAAGGCTAAATTCTTACCAGGCAAAGTTAAATGAAAAAGGTTTTCAACATAATTCTTATAAAGATAAAATTAACTTACATTTAAAGTCTGAGGTAAAAATTAGTTAACAATCAATATATTTTAACTAAGTTGGTCTAAACAAAACCTGCACACACCTAGGGTGTGTCTCCATCTTAAATGGGTGTAACAAAAGGTTAAATAGACTTGTTGATATGTAAAACTCTCGATTACCTTCCCTATTAGAAATGCTAGATTACACAATGGCTATGCTAATGATACTCATGCCTGAGGTTTTCTTTCCTTGATTCTCATGTTTACCTTTTCACATTCTATTGTTTAAACTTTAACCAACCTTAAAATCATTCTAAAAAAGACTTCTAATTGTAATAGTTATCAATTGTGATAAACCTGCTACAAGTTTGTTTCATAGTAAGTAAATTGCAGCTGTCAAGTTCTCTACAGAAAAGCAGAATTCTGGCAGCGGACCTTCCTCATACACCGCTCCACCCCCTGGCATTCTTCCATAGACATCTGCTTTCTACTGGCACTCCTATTGGACTCACTGGTACACGCTTAGACACTTTGCACAAAAGTGCAAAAGTGCTGCTATATTTCTCAAACACTGACTGCAGCCAGCTGCCTTTGTGACTCTAGGCCATTCCCCGCCCCCATGCTGTAAAATGCCCGTCAAGGCAAGTACGCCCCCCAGAGGCAGGAAATGTTTTTTTTAAGCTGATAAAGTTTTGCCCACAGAGGCAAAAAAAAATGGCCCCTTCAGGCCCTACCTTGGCAGCACACTGGTTCTAGTTACTTGCTTAGGTGTTTCTCCATGTTTGTGCCAGTTAATTTTTTGAAAATAGCTGTACGATGTAGGTTTCTGTTCACCACACACCCCTGGTACTGTGGTCATTTAGTTAAAAACAGAAGGGGGAATTGTTGGTATGTTCTCTTCCCCCCAACCTCTGAGAAGAATTGGTTTTCCCCTTGCTAGTTTCGTGCCCTGTTTCTCCCCACCCCCTATGCTAAGGACTGGCAGAGTCCCAGCAGCAACGGCAGAGAGAGGATGATGGAGAAAAGCACATGGTGTGGTGATTTGCCCGTTCGTGAATAAAGATTAAACTGCGTTCTCAGCCCAGGCATGTGTCTCTGGTCGTCTCTGTTACCAACCCGTGAAGCCAGCCCAGATAAAACAACACCTGCAGAGAAAATTTATTAGTGAAGCAGGTCTGCAGATGTTTCCTATTCACTTTCGTTGTCCCCCTCTCTGCACTGAAATTCACTCTGTCCTAGCATTGTATGTGATAAGGAGAAAATGTCCACAGAGAGTTGTGGATTTATAATGCAGGCATAGCCCTGGTGGTAACACTGGTGTCAAATAAATAATAAAAACAACCTACACTCAGTCTCTTAATAGTAACAGTTCCAGAACCAATGTAATAGATTTTATTGTTGATCCACATCTATTTCAAGAAAAAAAAAAGAAATGCAAATGGGTGGAGAGAAAAAAGGGAGATGGACCCAGAGAGAGAGACAGATAAAGTAGACACTTACAGACATGCATCACTGGTTCTGAAGCTTTACCTTGTAGATGAGAATCAGAGGCTTAAACCCAGATATTTACACATCAGGGCCCAGAAGCTTTTTAGCATTAGCTGTTTCTGGATCTGGAGAACCAAAAATAAAACCTTTTTCCAGTAACTCCGAGGTTGCGTGACTTTAGTTAACAAAAAACAGCTTCCCTTAGAAAATTAGTAGAAGAAAAACGAGAGCATTTGCAATTAGTTAAAGAATTGAGGGCTCTTGATTCGGTATTAACTTCCCTCTCTTTGTCACCCACCTCGCCCAAGGCTAAAGGGAAAATAAAATCTCAAAAATTTGTCCTGGCCTTTCCCATCACCAGGAGCAGATCTACTGTTCCTCGAGATAGCACGAATAAGACCCATGCCTCCCCCTCCGAGGGAGAGGATGACTCCTCAGAAGGGGAAGACAATGAGAGGACAGCTCGCTCTGACAACGGAGCCTCCGATGATGAGAATGAAGTTTGGGGGGTTCAGAGAGTGAGGGAGACACTGTAAAAAATCAACAATATTGCCGTCTAGGGTTTAAACATGTAAAAGATCTGAAAATGGCAGTTACCATTTATGGCCGATGGCTCCTTTTACCTTATCCCTAATTGAAAATTTGAGTGAACGGTGGCTTGTACCCAATGATTGGTGTTTTCTAGCCCGCGCCACCATAAGGGGGGGGGGTGACTATATGCTTTGGAAGACTGAATTTGCTGAAAACTGCAGGGAAATAGCTCTCCGTAATTCTGAAAGCAAGGCTTCAAAGAAATGGACCAGAGAAAAAACTCTTAGGAAGGGGCCCTTATGACACCAATGAAAGACAGGCCCAATTCCCCCCAGGTCTTCTGGCTCAGATTCAATGGGCGGGTCTCAAAGCCTGAAATGGGTCCCCCCTAAGGGGTTGGCGACGACTTCTATTGCTAAGATTTGCAAAGGTCCTGATGAGCCCTATAGTAGTTTTATCAGCCGACTTACTGACGTGGCTGAAAAACTCATAGGCTAAGACGAAAAAGAAAGTGCCTTTGTTAAACATCTCGCATTTGAAAACACAAACCCCGCCTGTCATGCTGCCATACGCCCCTATCGCTGAGGTGCCCACCTTTTTGATTATATCAAACTATACGCGGGCATTGGGTCTGCCCATGCGATTGGACTCGCTATTGGTGCTGCCCTTAAAGACCTTACATAAGGTGGTCAGCCTAAGACTTGTTTTAATTGTAGACAGCCAGGACATTTCAACCAAGAATGCACATCCCTAAAAACAGCACACGCACGGCACACCACTCTATGCCCCCGATGCAAGCAAGGAAGGCAATGGATCTCAGAGTGCTGCTCTCAGACAGATGCCCACTATAATACTCTCCCCCCAAAACAGGGAAACTTCCAGAGGGGCCAGCCCCTGGCCCCAAACATGAGACAAATCCCTGGGGCTGTCAGGTTAGTGTCCCCCAAACACCAACTCCTCAGACTCAGTCTCCAATCTCCCCCGAGCCACCACAGGCAGCACAGGATTGGATCTCTGTTCCTCCACTAACACAATATTAACACCCGAAATAGGAGTTCAGGTCCTACATACTGGAGTTTTGGGGACCCTACCTTCTGGTACTTTTGGACTCATTCTTGGCCATGCTAGTTCAATTCCGCATGGTTTAAATGTCTCCCCAGGAATAATTGATAATGATTATACAGGAGAAATAAAAATTTTGGCCTCGTCCACTTCTGGTCCCCTAACCATAAAAACAGGACAGAGAATTGCTCAGCTGCTATTATTTCACCTTACTCATCCGAATCAAAACTTTTTCAAAAATCCAGAAGCATCAGTAATTTTGGCTCTTCAGATGCTTACTGGGTCCAACAAATTACTCAAGATAGACCCCTCCTCAAATTAAAACTAGACGGTAAAAGCTTTGAAGGACTTGTAGACACCAGAGCCGATGCCACGGTAAACTCTGACAAAGATTGGCCTTCTTCTTGGCCCCCCACGGCCTCTTTGACTCATCTTAAAGGCATTGGCCAAACCTCCAACCCACAGCAAAGTTCCAAGGTCCTTATATGGACAGATGAGGAAGGTAATATTGGTACTGTTCAACCCTACATTGTGCCTGGCCTGCCTGTTAGTCTTTGGGGAAGTTTGCCCAACTAAATCTTATCATGTGTAGCCCAAATGAAATTGTTACCCACCAAAAGTTAAAACAGGGCTTCCGCCCTGGACAAGGTTTAGGAAAATATTCTTAGGGAATAAAAGAACCTATTTTGGTGGTTTAAAAGAATGACTGTTCTGGACTAAGGAGAGAAAATTTACCCTAATGGCTGTTGACATTCCTGTACCCCATGCAGACAAAAGTACTTGGAAATCTGATGAGACTGTGTGGGATGATCAATGGCCTTTGACCTCTGAAAAATTGGCTGTGGTGACAGAGTTAGTACAGGAACAACTTGCCGCAGGCCATATTGAGCCTACCACCTCCCCTTGGAATACTCCTATTTTTGTTATTAAGAAAACATCTGGCAAGTGGAGACTGTTACAAGATTTGAGAGAAATTAATAAAACTTTGCTTACTATGGCAGCCTTACAGCCTGGATTACCCACCCCTGTGGCCATCCCTACTTGGTTTTTTAAGATAATTATTGACCTTAAAGATTGCTTTTTCACCATTCCCCTACACCCTGAAGACAGTCAGCGGTTTGCCTTTAGCCAGCCAGTTACTAATCTCAAGGGGCCTATGTCATGTTTTCAGTGGTGGGTCATCCTTCAGGGTATGGCTAATAGTCCAACGCTATGTCAAAAGTTTGTGGCACAAGTGATTGATACCTTTCGAATTTTGTGGCCTTCTATCTATATTATTCATTATACAGATGACGTCCTTTTAGTGGGACCTGACAGTACCCAAATACTTTACTGTTGTCGAGAACTATCAGAAAATTTGGCAGATAGGGGACTCCAGGTTGCCTCCGATAAGATTCAGCTTCAAGACCCTTAATTTTAATTAGGCTTTGAGCTTTGCCATCAAAAAATTGCTGCCCAAAAACTTGAGCTTCAAGTAGGCCACTTGAAAACTCTTAATGATTTTCAAAGACTATTGGGTGACATAAATTGGATTAGGCCATATCTTAACCTTACCACTGGAGAACTTAGGTCACTTTTTGAAATTCGTAAGGGAGATTCCAACCCTTTTTCACCCCCCACTCCTTGACCCCTGCAGCTACATGCGCTTTATGGTTGGTAGAAGAAGCCATTCAGAAACAGGGAGTCTCCTTTATTTCCTATGAAGCACCACTTCTGTTTGTCATTTGTGCAACCTCACATACACCTACAGGAGTGTTTTGGCAAAGTGGCCCTATGCTTTGGGTTCATCTTCCAGTTTCTCCCCAGGAATAATTGATAATGTCTAATTGATAAATGTCTCCCCAGGAATAATTGATAATGATTATACAGGAGAAATAAAAATTTTGGCCTCGTCCACTTCTGGTCCCCTAACCATAAAAACAGGACAGAGAATTGCTCAGCTGCTATTATTTCACCTTACTCATCCTAATCAAAACTTTTTCAAAAATCCAGAGGCATCAGTAATTTTGGCTCTTCAGATGCTTACTGGGTCCAACAAATTACTCAAGATAGACCCCTCCTCAAATTAAAACTAGACGGTAAAAGCTTTGAAGGACTTGTAGACACCGGAGCCGATGCCACGGTAAACTCTGACAAAGATTGGCCTTCTTCTTGGCCCCGCACGGCCTCCTTGACTCATCTTAAAGGCATTGGCCAAAGCTCCAACCCACAGCAAAGTTCCAAGGTCCTTATATGGACAGATGAGGAAGGTAATATTGGCACTGTTCAACCCTACATTGTGCCTGCCCTGCCTGTTAGTCTTTGGGGAAGAGATATCCTTGCCCAACTAAATCTTATCATGTGTAGCCCAAATGAAATTGTTACCCACCAAAAGTTAAAACAGGGCTTCCACCCTGGACAAGGTTTAGGAAAATATTCTTAGGGAATAAAAGATCCTATTTTGGTGGTTTAAAAGAATGACCGTTCTGGACTAAGGAGAGAAAATTTACCCTAATGGCTGTTGACATTCCTGTACCCCATGCAGACAAAAGTACTTGGAAATCTGATGAGACTGTGTGGGATGATCAATGGCCTTTGACCTCTGAAAAATTGGCTGTGGTGACAGAGTTAGTACAGGAACAACTTGCCGCTGGCCATATTGAGCCTACCACCTCCCCTTGGAATACTCCTATTTTTGTTATTAAGAAAACATCTGGCAAGTGGAGACTGTTACAAGATTTGAGAGAAATTAATAAAACTTTGCTTACTATGGCAGCCTTACAGCCTGGATTACCCACCCCTGTGGCCATCCCTACTGGGTTTTTTAAGATAATCATTGACCTTAAAGATTGCTTTTTCACCATTCCCCTACACCCTGAAGACAGTCAGCGGTTTGCCTTTAGCCAACCAGTTACTAATCTCAAGGGGCCTATGTCATGTTTTCAGTGGTGGGTCATCCCTCAGGGTATGGCTAATAGTCCAACGCTATGTCAAAAGTTTGTGGCACAAGTGATTGATACCTTTCGAATTTTGTGGCCTTCTATCTATATTATTCATTATACAGATGACGTCCTTTTAGTGGGACCTGACAGTACCCAAATACTTTACTGTTGTCGAGAACTATCAGAAAATTTGGCAGATAGGGGACTCCAGGTTGCCTCCGATAAGATTCAGCTTCAAGACCCTTAATTTTAACTAGGCTTTGAGCTTTGCCATAAAAAAATTGCTACCCAAAAACTTGAGCTTCAAGTAGGCCACTTGAAAACTCTTAATGATTTTCAAAGACTATTGGGTGACATAAATTGGATTAGGCCATATCTTAACCTTACCACTGGAGAACTTAGGTCACTTTTTGAAATTCGTAAGGGAGATTCCAACCCTTTTTCACCCCCCACTCCTTGACCCCTGCAGCTACATGCTTTATGGTTGGTAGAAGAAGCCATTCAGAAACAGGGAGTCTCCTTTATTTCCTATGCTTTGGTTTCATCTTCCAGTTTCCCCCCCTAAAGTACTTGCTCCCTACACCTCCCTGGTTGCTGAGCTTATTCTTTCAGGACGCGAACAGAGCCGCCAGTCCTTTGGTAAAGATCCTGAAAAAATAATCATACCATATTCCAAAAGTCAATTAAAATGGCTCATGCAAACCACAGATGAGTGGCCCATTGCTTGCTCCTCCTTTTGGGGAGAAAATGATAATCATTACCCTGTTGATAAATTACTTCAATTTGCGAAGGTTCATTCCTTCATTTTCCCAAAGTACACTTCCCCCACCCCTTGTCAAATGCCTGCTTAGTATTCACTGATGGCTCCTCTAATGGAATGGCCGCCTTTGTTATAGATGGACAGGCAGCCTCTATTTGCTCCCCCTTCAAATCGGCTCAACTTGTTGAGCTTTTTGCAATAATACAGGTTTTTCAAAAATTAAAAAATCATCCTTTTAAATTGTACACTGACAGTGCCTATATTGCTCATTCAGTTCCCATTCTTGAGACGGTTTCCTATATTAAACACTCCACAAATGCCGCCCCTCTTTTTTCTCAGCTTCAAAAATTGATCGCCTCTAGATGTCAACCCTTTCTTGTCGGACACCTTTGTGCTCATTCCGATCTGCCTGGCCCCCTCTCGAAGGGAAATGCTTGTGCAGATGCTGCCACCCGCTTGACTTTTCCAGTACTGATAGGTTCTGTAGATCAAGCTCAAAAGAGTCTTGCTTTACATCATTTCAGACCCTTCACCTACTTTTTAAGATCAATCGTGAGCAAGTTCGTCAAATTGTTAAACAATGCCCGCTTGTGTCATACTTCTACCCACACCCCACCTGGGTGTTAACCCCAGAGATTTGGTCCCAAATGAAATATGGCAAATGGATGTTACACATGATCCTGAATTTGGCAACCTTAAATATCTTCATGTGACTATAGACACATTTAGTGGATTTATCTTTGCTTCCTTACATACTGGAGAAGCTTCTAAAAATGTTATAGCCCATGTTTTAAATTGCTTTTCTGTCTTGGGAAAGCCCATATCAATTAAAACTGATAATGTCACAGGCTATACTGGACAAAAGTTTCAAGAATTTTGCCACAAGTTACAAATTAAACACATTACTGGCATTCCTTATAATCCTCAAGGACAAGGCATTGTCAAACGTGCCCACCAAAATATCAAAAATTCTCCGCATAAATTAAAGAGAGAGGAATCATACCCCCAGAAGCGGTCCCCTAGAAATATTCTTCATCATGCCTTGTTTGTTATTAATTTTCTAAATTTAGACACCCATGGCAAATCTGCTGCTGATCGCCTCTGGCACCCTGAGACAAATAAAGATTATGCCACAGTCATGTGGAAAGACCCGCTCACCTTCAAATGGAATGACCCAGATCCAGTCCTCATATGGGGGAGAGGTTCAGCCTGTCTTTCTGACACCAAAGAAGGATCAGCTAGATGGCTGCCAGAAAGGTTGATAAAACTAATTAATAATAGAAATGAATCCAGGGAGAAATCTTCTCCCTGAGAAAATTTACGCTTCTCTTTTTCAGGAAAATGATGGGATTCAAAATACCGACAGATGGTCCACTTGTGCGGATGGACACCCACAGTAGCGCCTGATAAGAAAGGAGCCACCTCCCCGTTTGCTTGGCAATTTTTCCTGACAAAAAACTACACCAACTATGCTAAAAAACAAAATTATGGTCATCTTTTAGTCACGGCTGATTGCCCACCTCAAGGGTGCCAATCTACCATTTTTGCTAAATTTCACAGATTTTAAGGCACAGCCCAGAAAGGTTGCCACTGCCCGGTGCTTGTTGTTTGACCAGTGTCAGTCCTATTGCACAGATAGATGGGTTGAAGAAAATGTGGGCTGCCCCTATAAATGATGTAACATCCATAATGTTAAGACCCTAAGAGGTGGGGAGAATACAGGTCCATGAAATATGATGAATGACATAGTGGGGGATGTATTGCTAAATGGGAATCTGGGGAATGGTATACATGTACAAACTATTGTATTTACTATTGAATGTAAAACATTAATTCCCCAATAAAGAAATAAATTATTTAAAAAAAGACCCTAAGAGGTTATGAAGTTATTTCCCAGCTTCCCTATAACAGCCATACATTTTTTTGCTGCTCCACAGGCTATACCTGGTTTGTTTGGGATTCCTGCTGGACCATGCCAGTCAAAGGAGCCATGTATATAACCAAAGATGAAACCTGGCCTAGTAGCCATATTTTTATTTGGCATGCTCTTTTTCAAGTTCAAACAACCCTTCATGCTGAAATTCAAATACGTGAGAAGGAGCTACATACACAGCTCTCAGCTTTAGCTACACACCACCCCTTTTGCTGGATACTTCTAGTAAGAGAAGGCCTAATGCTTGCCAATATCACTGGCCTTGACAATGTTTCTGAATGTTATCTTTGTGCTGCGTTAGTACGTCTCCCTTTGAGGGCAATTCCATATCCCACCTCACTGAATACTTCTGGCACATCTGGTAAGGTCTTTTCTCCCATTTTTGAAGTTTCCTTGTTCCTAACTCCTGAACAGGAACAATTTAGGTTTTTTTATTCCAATGCTAGTACCAGGTTGTGCAATCAGACTGCCTTACCTGCTGCAGATCTTATTGCCCCTGATAAGTTTTTCTTTTGGTGTGATGGTACCATTTTAAAAAATATTTCTAGCCAAATATATGAGAGATTGTTATGCCTTCCAGGTACCTTAGTAACCCCATAGACCCTATTTACTCCTGCTGAGTATTTAGGTTGGGACAGCCCCTCGTCCCCTAGAATAAAACGGGATGTTTTTCTTCCTTTAGTGGCTGGTGTTTCTTTTGGAACATCTGTTGTGGCTGCAGGTCTGGCTTAAGGCGCCTTCAGTCACTCCCTTCTTACCACTTCTAAGCTCTCTCAACAAATATCGCTGGCAGTGGAAGACTCAGCCAAATCTTTGGCCTCCCTACAGAGACAACTAACCTCCCTTGCCCAGGTTGCCTTATAGAACTAGCGAGCTTTGGACCTCCTGACCACAGAAAAGGGTAGCACCTGTTTTTGAAAGAGGAGTGCTGCTTTTATGTTAATGAGTCTGGTTTAGTGTAGACCCAGGTTCAGCAGTTACACAAGCTTAGTGTTGAATTACAAAAACAAAAATTTTCTGCTGCTGCTGATAGTTGGTGGAAATCCTCCATGTTCTCCCTTTTGATGCCCTTTATGGGACCCCTGATTAGTCTTTTGTTAATGATTACCTTGGGGCCTTTTATTTTCAATAAGATTACTGGCTTTATAAAACAACAAATTGACTCCCTGGCATCGAAACCCTTAACATATATTACCACAGACCTGATTAGGCTGACAGAGGCTTGGCTGAACCTGAGGGTGACAGACCTCTTTTAGGAGCTGCATGAAACTCAGATTTATGCACGCCAGCCTTGGTATGGCGTGGGCACCGGTAAGGGCATGCAGGGATAATCAATGCCAGAACCAATGTAATAGATTTTATTGTTGATCCATGTCTATTACGAAAAAAAAAAAGAAATGCAAATTATGGAGAGAAAAAAGGGAGATGGAGCCAGAGAGAGAGACATAAAGTAGATACTTACAGACATGCATCACTGGTTCTGAAGCTTTACATTTTAGATGAGAATCAGAGGCTTGAACCCAGATATCTACACAATAGGGCCCAGAAGCTTTTTAGCATTAGCTGTTTCTGGATCTGGAGAACCAAAAATAAAACCTGTTTCCAGTAACTCCAAGATTGCGTGACTCTAGTTAATAATCCTGCACTTACATTTCAAGTAGAAATGATGAAGGTAAGAATAAACTTTTACTGTAAAGGAAGCTTCTGTAACCCTAGCTTATGCCTCCCTAAAAAGATACACACCCCTATGCCCAGTGTTGTATCTCATGTGAGGCTAAGCTTTGCCAAAAACTGCTATGCAGGAAAAATAACAGTTACTAAGGCAAACAGACCATGAGCAGTGGGTTCAAGGCCCATTGCTTAAACTGCAGGCTTTGCTACTGTAATGACGCTTTACTTTCAGGCCTGCACCCCATATTAAATCTTGTACTGTCCCTTTGTTTGGTGCCAGAGGTATCACAAATCTCTGAGCTCCTGAACAGCACATATATAAAGGACTTTTTCCGGCTTCCACACACCTCGGCAATGCAGCTATGCGCGACCTGATGATTAATAGAGTTCCTTGACTTATTCACATAAGTGGGTGTGCCATCACCCAGAACCTTTTCCTTTCTTTCTCACTCACTCTCCATAAATAAATATATAGAGACATTTTTTAAAAGAAGAAATATTAAAAAGAGGCAGGGGATGAAATTATCATGGCCTGGTAGATACTAGACCACTTGAAGTTATCTTGTGTACCAATCTCAGTATCAATATCACTAAATATTTATCCAAGGTAATTAAAAAATTACTTTAGAAAGATACATTAGCACCTTTCCCTAAGGAAAGAATGATGTTCTGACAGAACACACAAAAGACAAGTCTGAAGGCGCCAAATTCTAACCAGAATTTCAGAAGGCCCCAGTTTATCACAGAAAATAAATAGCAATAATAAAATTATTAAACAGAAAAAAAAACCTACCCACATTTTCTCTGCTTTTTAGGTTTCATTTCTTTATGTTACCATTTTGGCGACATGTGTTTATGATGCCACCATGATAAGAAGTGGGTTTCATGCTCGTAAAGGTTGTTGATCCAACCTTGTTCTAGGGACTGCTAGGATGGGATTAGGAAAATCTCCTCCAAGTCCCTGATGTGATTCCCAGACTTAATCCCCAACAAGGTGTGGAGGGTGTGTCCAATCTATCATGGTCAACTGCTTTATAAGGGGGTGGGAATGCGTGGGATTTCACGCCATCTGAGAAGCCGACAACAGCAGGCACAACTCTGCACTCTAGCACATCCCGAGCTCCACGATCAGAATCCAGCAGATACTGAAAGTTTCTAATCCTAGCAGATGATGGATCAGGACCTTGTGGTGATGATGGCAAACTCAGGAATGAAACAGGTGGTGAGTTGGAAGGAACTGTTTTCCTGTGGGACAGTGGCTATGCTCTTTTGCATGGGATGGCTAGAGGGGTCAAACTGTTGATAGGTTCCAACGAATTTTTGAAAGACTTTCTTTCATCTGTCAGAATCAAATATCTCTATTGAAAGTGGTCTCATCACTAGGCCTTTCGTTTCTTTCTTCTATTTTAAATTTAGAGGTTGATGGAGTAACTGTGTACGTAATTCTTTTGCTACTACTCCTGTCACTGAAGGCCATTCAATAATGACTATACATTTTGCAATCTCATAGATGTAAGTGGATTTCCCTACACACACAATTTATGTGCAGTACTCTATATTCCCGATATGAATGTAACCAATCTGTACTGTTCCTTCTACATTTTGCTTGATTCACTAAGCAAAATCCTTATGCTACCATCCAATATTTCCCAAAGGAAACAAGATGACCCTTTTATTGCTGAATACTACTTGGCTTTTAATCGCTATTATCAGTTGTTTTATTAATTATGATAAAATCCTCAAGACTGCATCTCTTATGGAGGTACACATTTATCCCATTTCTTTTTCATGTAGAAAGTGAACCAAGAAAGGAAGAGCCTATGCAAGCATGCCGAGGAAACCACCAAGGCAGCAATGCCCTCAGGTACTGTTCTCTCAGTCATATGTTGGTTAGCCTCTGTTTCTCTCAGCTCCACCATCTATCTTATGATCTAATTTCCTCTTCTAGGCCCTGCACAAGGGCTGTTCTCATAGTGAGGTCATCTCAGTATGCTGGGAGCTCTCTGGCAACATCTCTGAACCTGTTTCAGGATGTATCAGGAGGCATGGAAATACCTCATGTAGGAGAGTGCCTTGGATTGAGCCAGAGCAGGAGAGGCCTTGCCAAGACTCAGTAAAGCAGGAATATTTTCTCAGAGCTTATCTCGGCATAGTCCAGCATGGAACATGAACACGGTCTAGACACCAAAGTTTCCCAACTGGGCAGGTACAGTGAGTGTCCCGGGAATCAGGGATAAGGTAGACTGCATTGCTACCACCTTGGGTGGTTGGTTGGAACTCTGAGTGACAACTGAGGAAATTCAGGTAGAGGCTTTATTGCTGGAGCCAAGAGGGGCTCTGAGAAACCACACAGTCAGAGGTGCATGTATGGGGCACTGGGCTCACTCCAATTCTTCCATCCTTCCAGGTCGCAACCTATGGACAGAGTATGCTGTCCCCACTTGGACCACAGAGGACATCCGGATCTTCCTACAGGAATGGGAATTGATGAGCATGAGAGACGTGGCTGGGAACATGAGAGCAGCACGCATGATGGCTCACAGACTGAAGACCAGGGGCCTATTCAAGACCTGCAGGCAGTGCTTCCTGCTCTTTCAGAGTCTGCAGGATATATATCACACATTTCAGGAAATCAACCAGAAGCCCCGCAGACAGCCTTTGCCGTGTCCCTTTGGACCAGCCCTGAAGAGGATCCTGCAAGACAGAAGGGAGCCTGACCTTTCTGGTATGTATGTGTCTTCTCTTTCTTGGAAAAGGTTGAGGGCAGGGAGGTGGTGGAGATTCTCACTGGCTCCTGCACTAGCTGGAGGACTGGGAGCTCTCACGGCCTCTAGCTGCCTGTCCCAGCAGCTCCTCAGAAAGGAGCGCAGAGCATGTTCCTGTTTGAAGATCCTTTCTCCTCAAGGGAATCAGCAGGTTGCGCTTGGGGATAGTGTTCTGGGACAGGATGGCTTGGCTGTTGCTGAGCTCAGTACTAATGTGCCTTTCATTCTCTACTAGGACCTCTCTGGGTGGATGGAGTCTATCTACCCCCTCTCCCTGATGTCTTCCATCCTTGGACACAGCCTTTGATCACTGCCATCCCTGAAAGCTTGGAGAAGCATCCCTGTGCACCTCCACAATGGAAGGACCCTCAGCTAAATGACTGGAAACCATGGAAGCCCCGGAACACGGCCCCAATAAGCACCCATTTATTTACAGCTGCTCTTCCTGGAACCTGCTACCCCCAGTGGTCATCCTCAGAATGACAATAACACACATCCAAAAGAGACCATCAACATCAGGGGAGATAGCCCAAATGACAGCGCATTACACATGCAGGCCTGACTCAGTGTGGCTCTAAATTGTGTCCTTGTGTCCCATATGAAACTCTTCTCTCTGTTGTAATGAAATACATCTTGGACTTTTACTGGGTTTGCTGTATTGCACAAGGCAATGGACTTTGCATGTGATGTGTTCTGTTCCTTGTGTAGTAGGTAGGGGAGGATCTAGGCTGGGATAAGAATGTTTTGTAGAAAACTGAGAAATTTGTACTTGTATTAATGATAGTGAAACACTACCTCCCCTTTAAAGAAATAAAGCTATCTAATAATACAGACCATGTTCACCTTGATTTTAATGATTTTTTGCAGGAGAGAAAATACATTGCTACCCAAATATGGCCTCTTCTATTTCCAATCCAATGTCTAGTCTTTAGCTAAATTATCAAGTTTATAGCTGATTTATGTAATGAGGTGCTGATTCAAACCATGAATCTGAGGTGTAGAACTGACCAGATTATAATCCAAGAATCAGTGATTGGTTTCATGAACTCTGAACTATCAAAAATGGTAAGGGTAGGGTGGTCAGGCGGTTGGCTACCTGGTTAACAGCCCATGGTATGAAGAACATGAACCCATACAAGGACCTCGACTTGAGAGCCTGTAGTCCCACCTGCAGGTGCCTCTCTTCCCAAGCAGTGAACCGAAGTCCTTCTCTCTTTCTCACTATCATCCCCTCCTCTCTCAATTTATTCCTTTTTTTATCCAAAAAATTGAGAAAAAAAGTTTAGGGTGAACTCTGGTTGGAATTTCAGGGAAGGTGCTATTTCAGGTCCTGTAGTAAGAATCTAGAATGATCCATTTCCCAAGGTTTGGACATAGTTAGATGCTAGGAACCCTTACTTACACACTATCCTTTGATTTGTGGTAAAAGCGTAACATCTGGAGCTTTCTCTGGGTTTATCTTTAACAAGAGCCAGCCATGAGGGCAGTCCATAGTAAAAGCTAGAGCATCCATCACTGAGGTGTCCTGCAATTCCTGTACGTATATTGAGCAGTGTTGGGAGAGAGAGAGAAAGACAGAGAAACAGGAAGAGATAGACACAGACAGAGGCAGCAGGCAGGGGCAGAGAGGGATTATGGAGAGTATATATCTCTACCACTACATTATTTTCCCCATAAAGAAGATTAAAATAAAACTTTAAAAGATGGGAGGCGGTGAAGGGGGCATGCTCCTGCCTGACAGCCACTGTTGGCAGGATGCCCTTTTGCAAAAGAATAAATGTCCTGCTTCAATTCTTTAAAAAAAAAAAAAAAGCAGGAAACTCTCACTTTGATCTAAATTGCCAGATTGTTACCAGTCACTCCCAAGAAGATATGGGCTTTTCACCCCAGGAATCACTCCTTAGCCCCTCTCTGTCCACAAGCCACAAGGCTGCATTGAATTGGGAATTCATGGGTGCACAACGTGGTCCTAGTGTAGTCTAATTTAATTTTGTTTAAGAAAGCCTCTGTAATCAATCTTTGTGACTTTTAATTAGGTATTATGCTAAATGTTGCTAAATGAAGACCTGGGTGAAGATTGTTTTATTAGCTTAGTCAGAACTCACTGTCTCTCCAAGTTGAATGTGCCAATACTTCATCCCACAACATACTGTGAAGTCCCTGAGAATGTTTATTTGTAAATAGATGGGTATTGAGACTATATTGATGGAACATTATATATATATGTATATATAATTCATAAATATAAATATATATATATATAATTTATAAAAAGAAGACACTGAAAAAAATGTTTTGTTTTTGAAATAGCAAGGTGCTACGCCCCTTTCTGATTTCAGAGCAACGTGTTCTGAAATTTAATAGTCTCTGTCTTTGGGACAAATTGCTACAACTGCTGCAGGGTTTGGGGGCATAAGACACAAAAGTGGGAATGGTGTGGATTATACTTATTATGGATAATATTATTAATCACCATTCATTCATGTAAGAAAAACCTGGCACAGCTCTTCTTTTCCTGCACCACCTAAGACATTAATATAGCATAATGGTTATGCTAGACACTTTCATGCCTCAGCCACCAAGCCCCAAATTCAGTCCCTTGCAACACCATGAGACAGCTGAGCTGTGTGTCTCTGTGTAAGTTTCTCTCACTGACTTTCTCTCTGTCTCTTGCCTACAGAGATGCTCCTGAGTCACAGTGCCAGGGGTACAAATCCACAGCTGCTGGTGTTCTTTTTTAACATGCTCTTTGTAGGACAGAGTGAACAAAAATGGGGGGAGTGGAAATGGATAGGGAGAGAGAAAGATAGACAGCTGTATCCCTACTTCACCATTTGCCTGTGTCCCCCCACCAGCCCCTCAAAGTTGAGGATCATGGGAGTTGAACTGTGATTCTTTCATGGATCTATGTGCTTCATAATATGTGTTACATGACATTTCCAGATGTTTTTCCTGTTTATGCTTTTTAATATGTGCTTTATAATCTGATTATGATGCACTTGTAAGTAGACTTCACTCCAGAACAGAAAGATTGAAAACATAATTAAAGCGTTAAGGATGTGTAGAAATGCTGAGATGGCACAGGTGGTTAGGACAGTGATGCAGGCTGGCCTTCCCTGAGTGAGAAAGTGACAATGAAGTAGTGTACAGAAATCAATGGCAACTTTTTGTATCAGGCTCCTTTTAACCACCTGTAACCCCTTCTTCCATTTGGTGTTTTTAAAAGCCCTGGCCCATTGAAAGCCAGCTTCTGCTGTGTGAACCTGGGATTTTGGAGTTTCAGACATGAGAGTCTGTTTGAATACCCACTTTGCTATCTCCCCCTACCTATGAATCATTTTTGTCAACTTTTCTTGATCTAGAATAGGGAAATTTTACAACACATCAGGGCCCAGTAGCTTTTTAGCATTAGCTGTTTCTGGACCTGGAGCACCAAAAATAAAACCTGTTTCCAGTAACTCCGAGAAAGCGTGACTCTAGTTAATAATCCTGCATTTACATTTCAAGTAGAAATGATGAAGGTAAGAATAAGCTTTTACTGTAAAGGAAGCTTCTGTAACCCTAGCTTCTGCCCCCCTAAAAAGATACACCCCCCTGTGACCAGTGTTGCATCTCACGTGAGGCTTAGCTTTGCCAAAAACTGCTATGCAGGAAAAATAACAGTAACTAAGGCAAACAGACCATGAGCATTGGGTTCTAGGCCTATCGCTTAAATTGCAGACTTTGCTACTGTAATGACACTTTGCTTTCAGGCCTGCACCCCATATTAAATCGTGTACTGTCCCTTTGTTTGGTGCCAGAGATATCACAAATCTCTGAGCTCCTTACCAGCTCATATATAAAGGGATTTTTTTCAGCTTCCACACACCTGGGCTACGGGCATCCTGATGATTAATAGTGTTCCTTGACATACGCACATAAATGGTTGTGCCATCACCCAGAACCTTTTCCTTTCTTTCTCATTCATTCTCAATAAATAAATATATATAGACATTTTTTCAAAGAAGAAATATTAAAGAGAGGCAGGGGATGAAATTAGTATGACCTGGTAGATACTAGACATCTTGAAGTTATCTTGTTTACCAATATCAGTATCAATATCACTAAATATTCATCCAAGGTAATTAGCACCTTTCCCTAAGGAAAGGAGGATGTTCTGACAGAGCACACAGAAGACAAGTCTGAAGTTACCAAATTCTAACCAGAATTTCAAAAGGCCCCAGTTTATCACAGAAAATAAATATCAATACTAAAATTATTAAACAGAAATAAAACCTTCTCAAATTTTCTCTGCTTTTTACGTTTCAGTTCTTTATGTTACCATTTTGGCAACATGTGTTTATTATTCCACCATGATAAGAAGTGGGTATGATGGTCCTAAAGGTGGTCAATAAAACCCTGTTCCAGTGACTGCCAGGATGGGATTAGGAAAATCTCCTCCAAGTCCCTGATGTGATTACCAGACTTAATCCCCCAACAAGGTGTGGAGAGTGTGTCCAACCTATCATGCTCAGCTGCTTTATAAGGGGGTGCTTTATAAGGGGATGGGAATGTGTGGGATTTCAAATCCTCCGAGAAGCAGACAACAGCAGGCACAACTCAAAACTCTGGGACATCCAAACCGATGTGAAGCATTCCAACAAATAAACTCTCATTTTGATCTAAATTGCCAGACTGTTACCAGTCACTCCCAAGAAGATATGGGCTTTTCACCCCAGGAATCACTCCTTAGCCCCTCTCTGTCCACAGGCCACAGGTCTGCATTCACTCGTGAATTCATAGGTGCACGAAGTGGTCCTAGTATAGTCTAATTTAATTTTGTTTAAGAAACCCTCTGTAATAAATCTTTGTGACTTAAGTATTATGCTAAATGTTGCTAAATGAAGGCCTGGGTGAAGATTGTTTTATTAGCTTAGTCAGGACTCATTATCTCTCCAGGTTGAATGCCAATACTTCATCCCATAACATTCTGTGAAGTCCCTAGGCATGTTTACTTGTAAATAGATGGGCATTGAGACTGTATTGGAGGAACACTGTTGAGTTGATGAGACATTTGGTCACACTTGAAGGTTCTGGATGTGGTGTGTCTGTGATTCAGGCACACTTTGTGTGGTGCTCTGGATCCTTTCATAAGGTGTGGAGGATACAGTGTGGGCCTGTTGTGATCACACCACAATCAACTCCACACTTGTCTCCTGGATCAGCCCGCAAACCACAGTGACCTCTACCCTTGACTCCTGGATCAACCGGCCAGCCAAACCATCTGTGAGGACCCCCCAGTGGACAAGGAAACCCAATTTTACCAATGCTTATATCATTTAAACTATTACACAATTAAGAGAGCCAGTTGGTCTGCCCTAGTGAGCTGCACAGGTAGGTTACCATGTGTAAATATCTCACTTCAAGCCTCTGATTCTCACCGACAAGGTAAAGCTTCAGAATCAGTGAAGCAGGTCTGTAAGTGTCTACTTTATCTTTATCTCTCTCTGGCTCCATCTCCCTTTTTTCTCTCCACCCGTTTCCATTTCTTTTTTCCTTCAAATAGACATGGATCCAGAATAAAAACTATTACATTGGCTCTGGCATTGTTACTATGAAGAGACTGGGTGTAGGTTGTTTTTATTATTTATTTGACACCAGGATTACCACCAGGGCTGGGCCTGCACTATAAATCCACAACTCTCTGTGGACGTTTTCTCCTTTTCACATAAAATGTTAGGACAGAGAGAATTTCAGTGCAGAGAGGGGGACATCAAAAGTGATTAGGAAACATCTGCAGACCTGCTTCAATAATAAATTTTCTCTGCAGGTTCTGGTTTACCCCTCCAGAGAAGTCTCCATGTGACAGCCCTGGTGGGGAGCATGGAGGTACTGGGGTACTGGCTGCCCTGGTGTCCTCACCCTCACATGGGGTCCTGAGGAGAGCCGTGGAGGGTCCTGAGGGCAAGTGGGGACCATTGAGGGTGTGACGTGGGAGGTTCTGAGGATACACATGAGGAGTCCTCAGTGGGAGGCATGTTGCGGTCCTGAGGGTGATGGGGTACTGAGAAGGAAACTTGTTCGGTTCTGAGCAGAGTCATGAGGGTCCTGCCGGGAACAACTGGGATGTACTTAAGAGGGATATGGGGTTTTTCCGAAGGAGAATGAGGGGTCTGTTGACGAGGCATGAGGCTCTTAATAGGTATAGGGGTCTTCAAGAGTCCTAGGGGTGCTAAGGGAAAAGACATGGAGTCCTAAGCAGGAGGAAAGGGCAAATCCTGAAAGAAGTTATTAGGGTCCTGAGCAGGGAGAACTGATGGGGTCTGGGGGCTGGAGATAGGAGCATCAGAGACCTTAAGTGAGTACCTTGTGGTCCTCAGGGGATAGGGCACAATGGAAGAACCCTCAGCTAAATGAATGGAAACTCCAGAACATGGTCCCTATAAACATACATTTCTTTCCAGCTACTCTTCCTGCAACCTGCTGCCCCCAGTGGTCATCCTCAGAGTGACACTAACACAGATACAAAAGAGACTATCACCATTGGGGGAGATGGCCCTACTGACAGGGCATTACATTTACAGACCTGTCTCAGAGTGTGGCTCTAAATTGTATCTTTGTGTCCCATAGGAAACTCTTCTCTCTGATGTAATTAAACATATCCTGGACATGGTCCATGACTGCACCAAAGTAATGGACTCTGCAGGTGTCATATTCTGTTCCTTGTGTAGAAGGTGGGGGAGGATCTAGGCTGGGGTTAGAATGTTTTGCACAAAACTGAGAAATTTCTACTTGTATTAACGATAGTAAAACACTATCTCCCCTTTAAAGAAATAAAGTTATCTAAAAAAAATACAGACCATTGGTACCTTGATTCCAATTATTTTTGCACAACAGAAAATACATTGCTAGTCAAAGAAGACCCCTTCTGTTTTAAATTCAATGTCTGACATTTAACTAAAATGTCACATTTGTAGTTGATACGCCTACTGAGGCTGTGTGTTCAAACCATGAGTTTGAGGTGCAGAATTGGCCAGATTATTATCAAACGATCAGGGACTGGTAAAGAACTCTCAAGCATTGAGAATGTTAAGCATGTGGGTGGGTGAGGGGCAGACAGTGTTGTAGCAGGTCAACAGCACATAGTGTGAAGCACAAGGATCCATGCAGGGTCGCTGTTCCACTGCCCAGATCCCCACCTGAAGGTTCATCGAAGCAGGTTTGCAGATGCATGTTTTTCCAACTTCCTCTATATCATGCCATCCCCTCTCAATTTATTTATGTCCTATACAAGAAGTTGAGAAAAAAAATGGGAAGGCTGAACTCTGGGTGGAAACTCAGAGAAGTTTCTACTTCAGGTCCTGTAGTAAGAATCTGGGGTGATCCCTCTCCCATCTGCCATGGTTTGAATGGATTTAAATGCCAGTCAACACTGCTCTCACACTGTCCTTTGATTTGTGGTAAAAGCATAATATCTGAAGCTTTCTCTGGGTGTGTCATAAACCTGAGACTGTGAGGACATTCTATGGTAAAAGATAGGGCATGCTGACTAAGGTCTCCAACAATTCCTGTACATATATATTGAGCCGTGGTGAGAAAGGGAGAGAGAGAGGAACAAGAAGAGATATACACCAAGGGAGTAAGTAGGGGGAGAGAGAGAAAGAGATTATTTAAATAGTATATATCCCTATCTAACTAACTCTTTGTGTAAAATTGAGTGTTCCATTAACCAGGTATGTTTCTGTGTAATTTATTTCATTGAACTCTAGGATCATTTTGATGATCAAATGTTGATTTCCAATTTCTCTTTGCCCAGATTTGTTTCCCAAGCAATGAAACACACAACAATTAGTGTTCATCATGGGAAAGACAGGAAAACTCTCAAATGCTTGGGACACTGTACTTAGCACGCTAGCCCAGTATCCAATTCCAAACCTCCAATTTTTTTTTCTAAATCAGATATTGGTCTCTACATCCCCAGCGTCATGGGGATGAAGGGAATACCTAGGTGGGTTGTAGGGATAGATGACATTTCCCAGGGATTGTCCCTAAACCCAGAGTGTGGGTCAGGGATAGATCGCATAATGTTTATGCAAAGAGGATTTCCTATATGAGGATCCAAATTCAAACCAATCCAACACAAAGTGTCCTGTTAAATATAAATAATTAAATAAATAAGTGTGGGTTGTAGCTGATGTCTGATGAAGAAAGACAACATCCAGTTGCAGCATCCTGAACTCCTTGACAGCAAGAAACAGATATCAAATGTGTGTGTGTGCAGAAATGAAAAAGAAGGTTTTGGGAGCTTAGAAGAAGCCCAGAATGAAGAGAATTTGGAAACTCTAGAGATGTTACAGACTCTTTTCTTTAAATGTAATACAAAACAAGAGAAAGTAATACAGGAAGAGAGAGAAAGAGAGAGAGAGAGAGAGAGAGAGAGAGAGAGAGAAAGAAAGAAAGAAATAAAGAGAGAAAGGAAGGAGGAACACTTAGAATTAAGGATAATTGAATATAGGCATCTGAGGGCATTTTGCTGCAGTCACCTTTCTGCATCTTCCAGACAAATCTATGTCTCTTTCCACATTATCACAGACATATCCAGACACACTGAGTGATCATTTATGGACAACTAGAAAACAGCACTACAATGTAACAGGAAACCTTGGTTAGGTAACTCAAAAAACCCTGTCAAGAGAATGAGAATTGCCAAAGAGTGGATTCTGTGAAGTATATTTTCTGTCCCTTACAAGATTCCTATATTTAACTTAGATAGGAGTATTTCAGTTTCTTTACCACATTTGAAAATTTCTGGTAGAGTCTGGGGTGGGGGTAACATTGATTATGCAAATAGAGTCTCAAGCCTTGGATCCACTGTCCCAGGTTTAATCTCCAAAAGCAACACCACTTGAATCTGAAGAGAACACCGGTCAAAATCATAAAATGGGGAAGAGGAGATAACATAATGGTTATGCAAAGAGAATCTCCTGCCTGAGGATCCAAAGTCCCAGATTCACTACCCTGTACCACCATAAGCCATTATTGAGCAGTGCTCTAGTGAAAAAGAAAAAAAAGAAAGAGATAAATAAATCATAAAACGTGGGCCAGTTGGTGGTGCCTCAGGATTAAAGAGTACCTAGTAGATAAAGACCTCAGGCTTGGAATGTCAACTTTTCAGCTTCATTACTTGGCTGAGACCCTTCCTAGCTCAGAGGACCCCTTAGCTTCCTTTTGAGTGGCACACTTCTTAACAATACCTCAAGACCTAGATATACACCCGGGCCCATGAGATAGGGCATAAATATGTACATCTATCCGTGAGTTACGGGAAAAGATATATCTGAAAGGAAAAGCCCATAGCAGTCTGCATTGAATCAATAAGTGAAGCAAGCAAGTAGAAAGAACTAAAAAGACACCTTAAAGTTTCTAATGAAATAGTTTCTACTTAGACTCCTCATCTACCTTATATTCCATGTCCCACAATCACTGTAAAGCTTACTGTCTCTCACAAAGTAAGGTTTACAAAAACGAAACAGGGCTAAGACTGGCATGCAATGACGCTTTAGTCACAGCCAGGTCACCCCATCTCCGTGGGCCCTGGTCAGCGTTCCCACACAGGCATGATGGACCTAGACCTCTAACATATCACTCTCACCACTGTCACTGGTCATCTCCACCAGAAACAACATAATGGACTGGAACCCTTTGTGGGCCCTTGAAAGACCTTGCCCTCAATGTGGATCAATAATGGTAGGCACTCTTTCATTCTCTGAAGGGATTTTGGACCACATACTCTACTTACTACCAAAGGAGGATGGGCCTGGAAATTAGTGCAGGCTGGAATGTTTCTTGTGATGACCACAGAATGTGAGCTCAGACCTACAGGGATGCAGAGGTTACACAGGTTCCTGTGCCAAATACAGGCCCCAGATCAAACCGATGGAGTTTATGGCTAACAATACTTATATACTTTTTCCATGTGTAGGGCCTGCTATCTTCCCTGATGCAGCTTTTTGGTCCTTTTTCCAAGTGTGACACCATCTCCCCAGACAATAACTTAGGTCACCTGCATGTTAAATGTCAAGTTCAGTCAGGAACCAGTAGGGTCAGGGGCCGATTGGAATATACCTAGAATAGAACTACTAGCATTTTCCAAAATGGAGACCCTAAATATTCATCTGAAATATTCTTGTCTTTATGTTAATTGTCAGTCACCAATTTTTCTGCCTTATATCTTACTTCTTTCTCAGACTCCAGACAATATCATGATGTCAACTGGACTTCCCTCGGTAGAGGACCTCACCAATGTGTGCAGCTTCCCCAGATACCCACTCCACTAGGGAAATAGAGACAGGCTGTGAGTATGGATAGACTATCAATGACCATGTTCAGTGTGGAAGCAGTTACAGAAGCCAGACATCCTATCTTCTGCACCCTGTAATGATCCTGGGTCCATACTCCCAGAGGGATAAAGAATAGGAGAGTTTTCAAAGGAGGGGGTTGGATACGAATTTCTGGTGATGGGACCTATGTGGAATTGTATCCCTCTTATCCAACGGTCTTGTCAATACTTCCAATTAATAAGTAAAAAAAAAGTAGAAGAAATATTAGAGAGAGTCAGAAGATGAACTTAAGGTCTTGGTGCATAGTGGACAACTCTAAGCTATCTTTTGGATGAAATATATTTTCCAATCTCATCCTAGGTAATTAAAAATTACTTGAGAATGGTATATTAACACATTTGCTCTAATGATATAAGGCTGTTCTGGTGTCTTTTCAGATATTTCTGCTTGCTTGCTTCATTTATTGACTCACTGCAGACTACTGTGCACTTTTGCTTTCAGATCTATATTTTGCCCTAGTTTAGGGATACATGTGTACATATGCCCTATCTCATGGGACCTGGTGTACATTTAGGTTCTGGGGTTTTGTTAGGAACTGAAACACCCAAAATGGAATTAGAGACTCTTATGAGAAAGGAAAGGTCACACTCAAGTAATGAGGCTGAAATGTTGACATTCCACACCTGACGTCTCTACTCTTTAGTCACTCTCAGGCCACTTCATCATCTGGAGCCCTAGTCAGGGAGTCCTGAGATTCCCACACAGACATGGTGAGCCTAGACCTTGAATATATCTCTTTCCCTAGAGTCACTTGTCATCTCCATCAGGAACAAAGCAGTAGACCCATTTGTGGGCAACCATAGGACGTTTCCCTCAATGTGGTACAGAATGTTCCATCCTCTGAAAAGAGGCTGGATAACAAACTCTATCTACCACCAGAGGAAGATGGGTCCTGAAATCATGGCAGCTTGGAATGTTCCTTCTCATGACCACAGAATGTGAGCTCAGACCTAAAGGGATGCAGAGGTTACATATGCTCCTAAGCTGAATATGGGCCCCAGATCAAATCACTGCGGTCTACAGTCAACAATATTTATACACCTTTCCCGTATATGGGAGCTACTTTCTTCTCTGATGATTCTTTATAGGCCTTGTTCCAGCCTTGAAATCATCTCCCCAGACAATGACATGAGTCAACGTGCATATCACATGTCAGGCTCAGGCAAAAAGTAATGCAGTCATGGGCCATTTGGAATATACCTAATATAGATCTACTAGCTATTTCCAAAACTGAGGCCCTCAAATCTTCATCTGCACTATTCCAGCTGTAAGGTTCATAGTTAGTCAACAAGTTGTATGCCTTTATATGTTAACTCATTTTTCAGCCACCAGGTTCCAGATGCTAACATGATGCTAACCAGACTTCCCGGGACAGACAACCCCAACAATGTTTCCTGGTGCTCTGCTTCCACAGAGTCCTGCCTCACTAGGGAAAGATAGAGACAGGCTAGGAGTATGCATCAACCTGTCAACACCCATGTGCAATCAGGAAGCAATTACAGAAGCCAGACCTTCCACCTTCTGCACCCCATAATGACCCTGGGTCTATACTCCATGGGGTTAAAGAATAGGAAAGCTATAAGGGGAGAGGGAGAGATAAGGAGCTCTGGTGGTGGGAATTGTACCCCTCTTATCTTATGGTCTTGTCAATGTTTCCATTTTATAAATAAATACATTAAAAAGAAAAGAAAAAGGAAAGATTGGGTTCTCTTTATTGACCTAATTTGAAATTTTCTAATTGGCACTGGCATAGGGTTACATAATGATTAGGTAAAACAATAGGCTTAACTATCACAGGTTTAACCTGCAGAACCACCATAGGTTCAATCTAAAAACTACTCTAGTTAAAAATCATTTAAAAATTTTGAACATCAAAATTTCACATATTTAAATTTATTAACCCTGGTCCTGATGCACCCAAGGAAGAGCATATGTTACAGTAGAGTGGACGCAAGTTCATGCCCCAGCTCTCCAAGTACAGGATGTCTCTCTGTCTGTCTCTCCCACTATATTTTATCCTCTTCCTCCATCCTGTAAAATAAAAAAAAAGTTTTGAGGTAGATAGCATAATGATTATGTAAAGAATCTTTCATGAAGAATAATGATTAACTGAAGAATCTTTCAAGAAACCTCCTCCTGTAGGTGAGAAACAGGGGCTTGAGCCCAGGTACTTACACATGGTAAACTGTGTACTTTATGTGAAGTGGACCACCTGACCCTTTTAATGTAACAGCTTAAAATATATAAAGATTGGATACATTGGATTTCCTTGTCCCCTGGGGGTTGGGGGGGTAGTCCTCACAGACTTTCAGACTGGCAGGTAGATCCAGAAGACCAGGGTGGAGGTCACTGTAGTGGGATCACGACAGACCCATACTCAAGTCACCACACTTACTAGAGCACTGCACATATTAGTCCTGAACCACAGCCACACCGTCTCTGAGCTATGAGCATCTCCTTCACTCAGGAGCATCCAGAAACATCCAGAGTGGCCAACTCTTTCATCAACGTAACAGTGTTCCTCCAATACTGTCCAATTGCCCACCTAACTGCAAATAATCACCCCCAGGGACTTCATAGAATGTTATGGAATAAATTATTGACTCATTTAACTTGGAGAGACAGGGAATCCTAACTAAAGTAATGAACACACTCTTCACCCAGGCCTTCCTAGTGGCAAGGCAGTATTTAGCATAATACTTAATTAAAAGTCACAAAGATTGATTACAGAGGATTTCATAAACAAAACAAAAGTGAGAGCATTCTCTAATTTTCAGTAGAAACAACAAAATCCAGAACTCACCAGATATTCTTTCAAGGAACTAAAATGGTTTAACTGCAAATGTATGTCATCAAAAACAACGAAACTTAAAACAACAGCAACAAAAGCAAACGCAATTACATAGTTCAAACAACAAAATCAATTAGAATATAGATGCCATAAGTAGATCCAAGGTGATGCAAACATTGAGATATAAATCTGTTTCAGAATTTTATTTAAAGAACAACCATATCCTGTAAAAATTAGCAGTATCTTGAAATTTGCAAATTCATAAAAATAGGAATGATTCAAAATTAGTAGAAGCTAGTGTGGAACCAAGGTTAAAGAGTTCTATGATTTTAATATTCTTAAATAATGCTTAATTATAATTATAAGACTATCAACTAGTTCGAAGAACAGAACATAAATACCAAGAAGGTAATAAACAAAAAAGGAAGAAGAAATTATAAACTAAGTGCAGTAATGATAAAAAATAAGTTGAAGACACTTAAGGAAAATTGATGAAGTGCAAAATACATTCTGTGACACTTCTACATCGGTGAAATAGGAGGTGAAAAGTGTTAGACAGGATGTGAATAAAAAGGAACTGTGGTGCCCTCTTGGTGAGACTAGGACCTGAAGCGACCACTAGAGAACAGTCAGGAGAATCCCACATAAACATGAAAAGGCTAATGACCTAACGCCAGGCAGTGCTGCATCTTGTTAAGTGCTCACATTACCATAGGGAAGGAAACAGGTTTGAGCCTCTGCTCCCAACCTGCTGGGGAGACACTTCATGAGTTTTGAAGCAGGCCTGAAGGAATCATACTCGCTTCCCTGTCTCCTCTTGCCCCTCAATTTCTCTTTGTCCTATCCAATACGAAGTAAAAAGAAAGGAATGAAGGAAGAAGAGAAAAGAAAGAGAGAGAAAGAAAGAAATGGAATGGTTCCCAGGAGCGGTCAATTTGTAGCGGCAGCACCCAGAGCCTCAAGGACCCAAACTTGGGACTGAACAATAGCACTGGCAAACACACATCCAAAGAATATCCGAAGGGACAGGTGCACCCCATGTGCGGAGCTACACTGTGCACACTCACAAGGAGTGGAACCCGCTGACATGCCCTCTGGTGGATGACTGAACAGAGAAGCTCTGGGCATGGACTACACAGAATGCTACTCTGCAGCTGAAGGGCTGATGTACCTCTTGGAACAAAATGGGTGGAACTGAGGTAATAACACTCAGCGAATGGTTTCACTTCAGGCGTGTTTGGCATCCGGACAACTGGAGCACATGAACTAGCATAAATGAGTCAAGGAAGAAAGAGCAAATTGTTTTCAAAACTCTGAGAACCATGGCGGCTGTCTGAGGGTGGCTGCTGTGGACTGTGGTTGGTGGGCGACGTGGAGCTGTAATCCGCCATCTTCTCCTCCTGTAAACCATCATGGACCTGCTAATAAGATGTGGAGAAGGAAACACAAAGAAGAGCTGTGAGAGCTGCGGAGCTGCGGGCAGCGGCGGGGCCTGCACAATGCAGGTGCAGTGAGGTGAGGAGCTTGTGAGCAGCTGCGTCCCCAGAAGGGCCTCAGGGCCCAGGCAGCGCCCTGCCAGTGGGGCGGGTAACAAGACATGTTGCAGAAGCTGAGTTCAGTGAGGACCTGGGAGGGACATGGCGTCTGGGCAGAGCCCGGGTCCTTGTCACGTGACACAGACCCCACCAAAGCCCAAGGCAGCAGGGGTGCCCCTGATCCCCACACAGGCCCCAGCATCAGGGGCCAACTCACTTTTCCTGAAGGTCCGGGTGTGCTTCAGTGTCCTCACAGCAGCCTCTACCTGTCCTGCACGAGGTCGTCACCCCGTGGTCCTCGAATACCCTGGGATTCTCGCCATCACATGGGGTCCTTGTCACTCCGTGGTCTGCAGGGACTGTCCCGGAGCATAGGTGGTCTAGGGAACACCTCGGTGCCCCTGTCCGGGGCATAACTCGAAGTTCCAGCAGGTCGGGTCCACCTTCTATGAGAACCCAGCCCTCGAGGGAGGCCAGGGGTCCTGAGGGGGTGACTCGGGGGCCCTGAGGGGGATGTGGGGTCTTCTGATGGGAAGTGGGGGACAATGAGAGGGTGAAATGGGTGTTTCTTAGGAGGAGACATTTCAGTTCTCAGGGACACATGAGGGGTCCTGGGTGGGAGATATGTTGGGATCCTGAGGGGGCTGGGGTACTGAGAAGGAGACCAGTGGGGTTCTGAGGGGAGGCATGGGAGTTGAGGGAACTACTGGGGAGTACTTAAGGGAGACATGAAGGTGTTCTGAAAGTGAATGGGAGCTCTGTTGATGAGGCATAGGGCTCTTAATGGTTATAGGGGGTCTTCAAGGGGACTAAGGGAGCTAAGGGGCAGACATGGAGTCCTCAGAGGGAGGCAAAGGGAGATCCTGAAGGAAAGTGTTGGGGTTCTGAGGAGTAAGAACTTATGGGGTACGGGGGATGGAGGTAGGAGCATCAGGAGACCCTAAGTGGGCACCTTGAAGTCCTCAGGGGATGGGCACAAAAAATACCATGAGGTGGTTAGAGAGTCCTAAAGAGGCACATGGGGGACTGAGCAGAGAGAGCATGAGGGTACTGTGCTGGGTGAGGAGTAAGGAGTTCTGAGGAGACATAGAGGGTACTGAGGAGTGCTCTTCAGGGTCCTGAGGAGATAGGTGGCCCTAGAATGTAACAGTGGGTCCTGTGAGAGGTGGTGTGGAGAGGGAGTCTTTCATGGGGCCATTGGAGACTACAGAAAGGGCACCTCAGGCTTGAGGGAGGCATCATGGATGATTCCTGAGTTAGGAGAATATGACAGGAAGCCATAGAGTTCTTCTGGGGGAAGGGAAATGCAGGGTCCTACAGAAAACTGTGTGTGGGAGCACCACTCGTTCCAGATAAGAAAGTCCCAGGAGGCCTTGAAGCAGGGCATCTATACAGAATAAACAAACAAACAAACAAACAAAAACAGATGACCCAAAATTCACTCTCCCCACCATGAGCCACATCAAGTCTAGCATTGGGTAGTGCCAGGGATGAAAACTGGGGACTCACTGTGTAAGTCCTGTACTCTACTGCTGCACTCTCCCTGCCCTCATCCCAGTGAATAAGGCAGGTATCTTCTAGAAATGACACTGGGACAGCACACTGTAACATGCAGACCATGGCAGAAAGAGGATGCTGTAAGAGTGTGCTCATCTAACGAAGGTTTGGGGATGCAGCTGGGTGACTCATGAGGTGAAATCTATTGGATTACTTTGCCTAGAACAGAAATTAGATTTCTTCACAAGTTGGAGAGACTTGTAGATACAGAATATCTGAATAGAACTTTGAGGTCTCTGAAAAGTGAAGTCAGAGCTGACAGAATCATGCAGTTTTGTTGGTTTTTCAGGAAGCAATAAATCAGGGAAAATTCTTGGGCATCTTGAACATACACTTAAATCTTCAGTTCAGAAGAGTATATTCATGTATTCAGATGCTATTCACATTAGCATATTGAACTCACCAAGTCACAAGTAAATGCAAATGTGTGAGTTGTGGACAGAAAGGGGCTACCTGTTATTCCAGAGGATAAAAGCCTGTATCTTCTTGGGAGTGACTGGTAACACTCCCACAATTTATTAGTGCCATTTCCAGTTTGAGATTTATCAACAAAAAAAAATGTTGAAGGGAGAAGAGGATCCCCTAAATTTCACCATGTGGATCTGTTAATCTCCATGGCCACTGTCCCTTGGAGGCTGGAAGAAGCCAGGATCCCCTGTGCTGACAGCAGGAGGAGGGAAGGGACAAGGAAACTAAGCAGAAGATATACACTCCCAGTGGTCTGGAAGTGGGGCTGTATAGTAGAAGGATTCCACATAGTTCTGATGAACTGGGAGACACACTGAATAACTGCTTCAGAACCCACAGAGTACAAAGAAGACTTTTTTGAAACTCTCAGGGCCAAGGTGTGCTGCCTGCCCTGACTCTAGCTACTATCAGAGTAGCTGAACTGGGCATGGGGATTTGGACCCTCAGGGCATGGGAGTCTCTTTGCATAACCACCATGCTATCTCTCCCCCACCCTGTTTTATCTCTCGGTCAGCTGTGGGCTAATAAACTAAAAACCCTACTTAGAGTTAAGAAACCCTCAGCCTCACATAGCCTACAGGGAAGAAAAGGAACTTAAGAGGAATTAACATCCCACTGTGCTTCAATGAAAGGCTTGAGATAACATTGAAACAAATGTTAATTTCCACAATTGTGAAGTGATTAAGTACCTTACTTCACACAAGTCAGCCCAATCAGGAGTGGATTGGAAAGCACTGACAGAGAGCCCTCACAATACATTATATGCAATGTTTAAACCAAGAACAGTGATTGGAGAAATGGACCAGAACAAAAGCCCAGCTAAATGTCTCCCAAAGGTAGAAACACAAGTGAAAGAGGACCACATCCAAACACTCGTTGAGGAATTATTCACAGAAGTGAGTAAAGCATTGCAAATAAAGCCATTATAAATGGGTAAAGAGAAGATGAGACTATGAAAGCAAACACTAACTATCTCGAGGTAATTAGAGAGATGAAATCTGAAATAGCTGAGCTAAGGGCACAACTGGCTAACAAAGCCAATGCAGTATTAGAAGAGTGTAACAATATAGAGAACACAGAGACGAGAAGTAGCCAGATCTAGGTTGAATGTGAGAAAACTAAGAAAGCAGTGTAAAACATGTCAAATAGACATTAAAAGGTATTGAAAACAAAAACAGACACATATGAGATGGCTTCAAAGGCAATAATATATGCAGCATTGGAATACCACACTCCCTTAGCAGGCAGAGCTGGGCTCTGTGCCTGCCCATTGCTTCCTCTGCTTCCAACAAATACTGGAAGCTCTTCGGGTTTCCTGGGTCCTCCTTCTGCCTCAACCAGGTGCCCCCTGTAGTATCCTCAGGGCCCTGCTTCTGGCCTGGCTCAAAGAGACTTGGCTCATGGGGCCACCAGGGGAGAGAGCAAGTGGACACTGAGAAGGGACATGGGTGATGTCTGACTGATGTTTCCTGTCACTCTTCTGTCTTCCTCAGTTCCTCCATGGGCATTCGGACTCCAGCAACATCCTCCTTGCATCAGCACATCTTTTTATTTATTTAAGAATGTATTAATTAACAAAACCATAGGGTAGGAGGGGTACAATTCCACACAATTCCCACCACCCATTCTCCATATCCCACCCCCTCCCCTGATAGCTTTCCCATTCTCTATCCCTCTGGGAGCATGAACCCAGGTTCATTGTGGGTTGCAGAAAGTAGAAGGTCTGGCTTCTGTAATTGCTTCCCCACTGAACATGGGCGTTGACTGGTCGGTCCATACTCCCAATCTGCCTCTCTCTTTCCCTAGTAGGGTGGGTCTCTGGGGCAGCAGAGCTCTAGGACATATTGTTGGGGTCTTCAGTCCAAGGAAGCCTGGCCAGCATACTGATGACATCTGGAACCTGGTGACTGAAAAGAGAGTTAACATACGAAGCCAAACAAGTTGTTGAGCAATCATGGACCCAAAGTTTGGAATAGTGGAGAGGAAGTGTTAGGGGTATACTCACTGCAAAATCTAGTGTACTTCTGCTTTCAGGTATATATTTTGCAGTAGTTTACGGATACATGTGAATATATACTCTCTCTCACAGAAACTGGTGTATATCTAGGTTTCAGGACTGTGTTAGAAACTTAACCACCTGAGATGGAATTAGAGTATACTATGAAAGGAAAGGTCTCACCCGAGTAATGAAGCTGAAGGGTTGTCATTCCATACGTGTAGTCTCTGGACACAGTCTGAAGTGAAGCATGTTGAGGTGGCAATCGTTGTGTTGCTTAGGTTGTGATCGGCAGATGCAATATTATTTGATATGGATTGGGAGAGGCATATGGAAAGTGGGCCCTGTCCAATGATTCCAGGACTGGGGGAAGTAGAGGCTCTATAGTGGAGATGTGAGGTTCCTGCTGTCTTAGGGTTCAAAAAGACAATCGATAGTTAATGTTATCATCACACTATTTGGTAATTGGGTTAACTTTGAAAGTCCTTTTGTTAGGGTTTGCTGTACAGTACCCAGTAGCTTGTATATAGCTGTGTTATTGTTTGCTTCTGATCTACTTGTTCTAGGCTTTTAAGAGAGTCTGCATATCAATTACACTGCATATATTGAGAAAAGATTCAGTTTGGGTTTTGAAAAACTTCGAGACATACAATTAATTTTCCCCCTCTCGTATTAATTAACTAGTGATGTATATGACTACATTTTACTAGGAGTGTACATAAACACCATTCCCACCACCAAAAGACTGTGACCCATCCCTCTCACACACTCCAACCCCCCACTGTCCAAGGAAGCTGCAAGTCTACGCCTCACTTCAGGGTTATTACTTTGGTGCCCTACTTAGATTTTGCTCAGGTCCTGCTTTTAGTTTCCCTTTCAGGTCTTCTTCCTCAACTTCTGTTGATGAGTGTGATCATCCCATACACATCTTTATCTTTCTGACTAGCTCACTTAACATAATACCTTCTATCTCCATCCAAGATGGGTCAGAGAAGGTGGGTTCATTGTTCTTGAAAGCTAATAGTATTCCATTGTGTGTAAATACCACAGCTTTCTCAGCTACTCATCTGTTGTTGATTTTCTTGGATCTGTGACATTTTCTGCCACTACTGTCATTCTAGACTGCTATGACCCCTCCGGGCCCAGCCCCATGTGATCAAATAAAATGTCAATGAAACCAATTGAGCTCTGTGTGCTTCTTCTGCTTGCCTGTTGCATGAGTGGGGCCCTAACGTTTCGATGGTCAACAGTTGGGAGGCACAGCTTCTCTGGGACCGGGGATCTCTCCTCACCATGCTCCCCACCAGGGCTGTCACATGGAGACATCTTCTCTGGAGGGGTAATCTGGAACCTGCAGGGAAAATTTATTCATGAAGCAGGTACGCAGATGTTTCCTATTGACTTTCATTGTCCCCCTCTCTGCACTGAAATTCTCTCTGTCCTAGCATTGTATGTGAAAAGGAGAAAATGTCCACAGAGAGTTGTGGATTTATAGAGCAGGCACAGCCCTGGTGGTAATCCTGGTGTCAAATAAATAATAAAAACAACCTACACCCAGTCTCTTCATAGTAACAATGCCAGAACCAATGTAATAGTTTTTATTGTTGAGCCATGTCTATTTCAAATGGGTGGAGAGAAAAAAGGGAGATGGAGCCAGAGAGAGAGAGAGACAGATAAAGGAGACACTTACAGACATGCATCACTGGTTCTGAAGCTTTAACTTGTAGATGGGAATCAGAGGCTTGAACCCAGATATTTACACATCAGGGCCCAGAAGCGTTTTAGCATTAGCTGTTTCTGGATCTGGAGAACCAAAAATAAAACCTGTTTCCAGTAACTCTGAGAAAGCTAGCGTGACTCTAGTTAAGTTTCCTGCACTTACATTTCAAGTAGAAATGATGAAGGTAAGAATAAACTTTTACTGTAAAGGAAGATTCTGTAATCCTAGCTTCTGTCTCCCTAAAAAGATACACAGCTGTGTGCCCAGTTTGCATCTCATGTGAGGCTTAGCTTTGCCAAAAACTGCTATGCAGGAAATATAACAGTTACTAAGGAAAACAAACCATGAGCAGTGGGTTCAAGGCCTATCGCTTAAACTGCAGGCTTTGCTACTGTAATGACACTTTACTTTCAGGCCTGCACCCCATATTAAATCATGTACTGTCCCTTTGTTTGGCGCCAGAGCTATCACAAGTCTCTGAGCTCCTGAACAGCACATATATAAAGGATTTTTTCCAGCTTCCACACACCTCGGCTACAGACAACCTGATGATTAATAGACTTCCTTGATATATGTGCATAAATGGGTGTGCCATCACCCAGAACCTTCTCTTTTCTTTCTTACTCACTCTCCATAAATAAATATATACAGACATTTTTTTAAAAGAAGAAATATTAAAGAGGGGAAGGGGATGAAATTATCATGACCTGGTACATACTAGACAAATTGAAGTTATCTTGTGTACCAATATCAGTATCAATATCATTAAATATTCAACCAAGTTAATTAAAAAATTACTTTAGAAAGATACATTAGCACCTTTCCCCAAGGAAAGAAGGATGTTCTGACAGAGCACACTGAAGACAAGTCTGAAGCCACCAAATTCTAATCAGAATTTCAGAAGGCCCAAGTTATCACAGAAATAAATAGCAATAATAAAATTATTAAACAGAAATAAAATCTTGTCAAATTTTCTTTGCTCTTTAGGTTTCAGTTCTTTATGTCACCAGCAATACACCTGCCAGAGCAATGCTCTCATTCGTTTTCTCTCCACTCATTAAAAAAAGCTTTATTTTTCACTAGAGAAGTTATGGTGCATTTTTGCATAAAACACAAAAATACGTCCTTACATTTCTGATAAGTTAATATACATGAATGGGGAAGATAGCATAATGGTTATGCGAAATACTTTCATGCCTGAGGTTACAAAGTCCCACATTCAATCCTCCACACAGCTATAAACCAGAGATGAACAGTGAGTGCTCCCGTCTCTCTCTGTCTGATACAATTAAAACAAAGAAAATAGATTTATTTATTTGTCATTTATTTAAAGAAATAAAAGATAAAAGCTGTGTTCCCCTACCCCTCACCCATCTTAATCTCTTCTGTCAACTTAAGTCTTTCAGACAGGCTACCATCCCATCTCCACACACGGGGACCAACTCATTATCCTTCCAATGCCTGGACTCTTCCCGAAACCTGCCTATCAAACTATCTTCACAGGTCACACATAGCCCAAAGAATTTCCTGTCCATTTGACTCTAACATGTGGTGGAGTATGTTACCCTTTTGAAGCAATATTGCCATCGGAAAATTGCATTTCTCATCCTAATTCCCAGAGAGAGGCCCTTCCAATTAGTAGTAAAGTTAACCCTAAAATTAGAGTATTTTATTTGTTCCAACTCTACGATCTGGATTGGTGGAATTGAGAGACTCCTAAAAATTCAGATCCCATACAGTTGATTTCAGATAATCACAGATAGGATCTTCAGGGTGGGTCTTAGGGAATCTCACCCTAGGCCTTTATAAGTTCTGACTTGGGTCTCACATACTGCTAGAAGCAGACAGGAGCAGACACATCTCTGCACTCTGTGACCTCCAGGCCTCCTGCCCATATCAGAGCAGAGGCAGTGTGGAATATCTGCACATTTGGACCAGGCCTCATCCCTACACTCCAGAGCCTCCAGAACTCCAGACCTTCAGCAGAGCAGAGAAAGTTACTACTCTCTGTTGATGTAGGAGCAGACCCTGTAAGAAGACAGACAACTCAAATAAGAATGAAGGTGGGTTAGCAGGAACCTTCCGTATTTGCTTGTGGGAAGATTTTTTTTTCTTCATTAAAAAATGTGTATTGGGTAGGTAGCATAGGATTAGGAAACAGTCACTCTAACCTGATTTTGCAAAGTACAATGATCAATCCCACAAAGCTGAGTAAAATTCCGGCAAAAAAATAGAAAGAAAAGAGAAAAGTTACTGGGGAAAGTGTCTGATGCTCTGAGGGGTGTTTAATGTATAAAGGGTTGGACCCTCAAGCATTAGGCCCTGATTTTTAGTCCCTGCAACTCAAAGTCCTATCATGTTTTGTTCTCTTTCCTTCTATTTGTCATTAATAAATAAACATTTCTTATTTAAGCTAGAGTCATATCTCTTTGTATAGCATAGCGCTTGAAAAATAACTAGTACTAGAATATCTCCCCATTCTTTGTCTCTCTCTCACTCTTCATCTCACCAAATGAGGAAAAGTATAGCCTGGGATATTAAAAATGTTCTTGGAAAGGGGATCAGTGAGTTAATTGCACATGGCGTGAAGTGCAAAGACCCGCTCACGATACTGGTTTGAGCCCTTGATGCCCCCCAACAGTGGGTGTCACTTAATAAGTGGTAAAGCACATGCTTATCTTTCTGTCCCCTGTCATTTTCTCTCTGTCCTATCAATAACAACAGGGATAATAACAATAAACAATGAAGGCAACAAGAGGGAAAAAATAGCCTCCAAGGCCAGTGTTTTCATAGTGTAGGTACTGAGCCGCAGAAATCACGCTAGAGAATAAGAAAAAAATAGTCTAGGCACCAAAAAAAAAATGGTAGCCAAATAATCGTTGAAGGGATTAGCTTCATTGGCAGACATACAGGCTTGGAAATCCTGAGGCTCCCAATTCGATCCCCAGCACTGCATGTACCAATGTAATATACTTTTTATATAAAAAAAGAAAAAAAAAAAAGAAAATGTGTTGCCTGGGGCAGAGAGCTGGCTCACTGAGTAGGGCATTCTCACAGCTTAGGTTCAAGTCAGGGCATCACAGGGGAGTGTCATGGAAATGGAAGAAGCCCCAGTGCTCCTCTACCCTGGAGTTACCTGCAAAAGAGAAAGGCTTGAGAATTGTGTCATTACTTCTGTAGGAGACCTTGGCCTTGGGGATGACAAAGAAAAATAACATGACCTGAAGCCTATCCAGAGCCATTTACAGCATCAAAGTCTCAGTAGGAAGACCCAAGACTGCTTTGGAACCCCTCGCCTCACTTGTTTGCTCTTAATGAGCAGTAGTCTGAGCTGCTGTGAAGCCTTCTATACATTCTTTCATTCTTTCCTATTTATTTATTTATTTTTACCAGAGTGTTGCTCAGCTTTGGCTTATGGTGCTGTTGGCCAGGGAGGGGTTGAATATGGGACTTAGAGCCTCAAGCAGGAGTCTCTTTGCATAACCACTGCACTCTCTCCCTCACCCTTGAATACTGGTTCAGTACTCCTTAGCCCAGAGCAGAAAGGGTTAGTTAACAGAATGGAGCATTCTGTTTTCGCAAGGCTCCCTGGAGGAGTTTCAGCAATGTTCTTTTAAATTAATTCATTATATTCTGTCATATGATATCATATCATATCATATTAATTATGAGAAAGATAGGAGAGAAAGAACTAAGCATCACTTTGGTAAGTGTGCTGATAGATATCAATTCAGGATCTCATACTTGACAATCCAATGCTTTATAAACTAGACCAAATCCTGAACTAGACCACTAGACTTCTTATTTTCTACACATAGACTGAAATGGAGTAAGTTGGGGCCAGCAAAACAGCTTACTGACAATCCACTGCTTTTCCATATCTGTTTCCAGGTACAAGACCTTCCTTTACCACACTGAAGGAAATTTTGCTCTTGTTCATTCTGTCTGAAATAGGCCAACCTGAGTAGAAAAATCTTTCAGAGAGCATCAACCACAAAATCTGTTTGATTTGTACTTTCATTTAAGGAATACATTACATACTGGATGAATTTAATTTAATTTATTTTGGCGATTACAAAGTCTGTGCAAGTTTGACCTATGCAAAGCATTCTAACCTCGGGAAAACATCAAAAAAAAGAATCCAGATCATCGAGTTTAAACATCATCTAATTTAAAAGAGCCCCACCCTTTTGAGGTGTGGAGGGGGTGTGTCTTGGGATGCCAGGAGGAATTCTTATTCTTAATCTTCTGACAGGGGTAGTGAGACTAGGTGAAGTCCTTGATTTACAATCCAGGAGAAAGGCAATCAATGTTTATTGCAATTAATCCACCAATACGACAGTGATCCATGGGTTTGCAAACCATCTGTGCTCTGCATCAATGATTACAGAGTTCAGGGATAGACAAATAACTCACTCAGATAGTGCCAGCAGAAAAAAGCTCAAAGCAAGCTGTACAAAATAAGGACATGATCCCAAGTCTGCAGCCAAAGATACCTTAATACATTCCTGCACTCTCTGTAGGACACAAATGTCAGACCCTAAGATCTTCAAGCCACACTTTGAAATCAAGAATCTTAAGACTCTACTTCCTCCAGAGTTGGCTGATGGTCAGGCATAAAATCATTTATATGTGAATTCATAACACCGTTAACTGCATTATCACTGAGAGTTCTCACAGTCTGTGCAGCTTGTCAACTCATACAAGACACAAACGCTTTTAATGCAACCCTTTTAGACAAATCACATTCTCAGTTATCCATCTAAGAATACCTACTGGAGAGAACCCCTATGAGTGGAAGAGGATTTGGAAATTTCTTTTTTTTTTCATTTATTTAAAAAAAGAAGACATTAGTCTAGGCTTTTGAGAGAGTCTGCATATCAAATACACAGCCTATATATTTAAAAGACTCAGTCTGTGTTTTAAAAACTTCAAGACATACAATTATTTTTCCCCTGTCATATGAATTTACTAGTGATTTATATGACTACATTTTACTAGGAGTGTACATAAACACCATTCTCACCACCAAAAGACTGTGTCCCATCCCACCTAACCCTACACCCACTGGCTCAGGAAGCTGCATGTCTACCCCTCACAACAGGGTTTTTACTTTGGTGCCCTGCCCCGGCCTGCGGGGTTATCAACGGAAAACTAGCATAGGGGCCCAGAAAATGGAAAGGACAAGAGACACGAAGAATGAGGGCAAAACAGGAGGTCTGTTCAAGCTCTGAAAACGTTATTTTGCAGCCACAATATAAGCACAAAGAGGAAGTTCTGCTAAGGTAGTGGGTGAGGGAGGTGGGTGAGCAACTTTCCAAACAGCTAGATGGTAATCTCACTTCCAGTGGTCGGAATGTCCTCTCCCCGACTATATGAGAGTCTTAGCTAAGGCCTTGGCTCCCGGCATGTCCTCCCTTTTTACAATTTAAGTCAGGTGTGCAAATGATGGTAAAAGCTAGGAATCTTATCAAGAGATAAGCGGGCATTTGTTGTTTTCGACGGGTTGGCTTCACAGGCAGGTAACAGACGACCAGGGACTCATGGTTGAGCTGTAGGCAGTATCTCTTTATTCATGCTGGACGCAGCACAATCTAAGACGAGCTAAGCTAAACTCAAGGTAAAGTACTGTAAAACTCACAATGCTGTCTTTATATATACCTGCCAAGTAAGGTGGAAACAGGATGTGACATAGAGAGGGTGGAGAGAAAAGTGACTGGTGAAAATCAGAGTGTGATAAAGAGGGGGCAGATTAGGCGAGAATCCTATCACTGGACCACAAATGCCCTGGAGGGAGGGTGGAACTTGTTAACAGTGGTTATGTAAATAGAATGAAGTGGTTATGTAAATAGAATAGTGTTAAGCAGGGGGGATTTAAACAAAATGAAACAGAAGGGGTCTCATGCATACCAACAGGCATTAACCAGAGGGGTGAATATTGACCTGATTCCTCCCCTGGGGTAAATATAGAACAGATCTTCCAGCATCTTATACAGCTTTTGGTGTCTTTTGGTGAGGGGAGGCAGAGCCACTATTTCTAAGGTGAGGAAAACTCATGGTGAAGAGTTCTTATGACCTACACCAACTTCCATGCAAATCAGGTTTGCTTCACGGGGGACTCAGAGGTGGACTATAGGGTCCTGCCCCTGCAGTGCTTAGCCCTGCACCGCTTACTGGTGCCCACGCCATAGCAAGGCTGGCGTGGATGAATCTGAGTTTTATGCAGCTCGTAAAAGAGATCTGTCACCCCCAGGTTCAGCCAAGCCTCTGTCAGCCTAATCAAGTCTGTGGTAATATATTTGTAAGGGTTTCGATGCCAAGGAGTCAATCTGTTGTTTTATAAAGCCAGTAATCTTATTAAAAATAAAAGGCCCCAAGGTAATCATTAACAAAAGACTAATCAGGGGTTCCATAGGGGGATAAAAAGGGAGAACATGGAGGATTTCCACCAACTATCAGCAGCAGTAGAAAATTTTTGTTTTTGTAATTCAACACTAAGCTTGTGTAACTGCTGAACCTGGGTCTTCACTAAACAAGACTCATTAACATAAAAGCAGCACTCCTTTTTAAAAACAGGTGTCACCCTTTTCTGTGGTCTGGAGGTCCAAAGCTTGCAGGTTCTGTAAGGCAATCTGGGCAAGGGAGATTAGTTGTCTCTGTAGGGAGGCCAAAGATTTGGCTGAGGCTTCCACTGCCAGCGAGAATTGTTGAGAGAGCTTAGCAGTGGTAAGAAGGGAGTGACACAAGGCTCCTCCATCCAGACCAGCAGCCACCACAGATGGTCCAAAAGAAACACCAGCCACTAAAGAAAGAAAAACAGCCCATTTTATTTTAGGGGACGAGGGGCTGTCCCATCCTAAATACTCAGCAGGAGTAAATAGGGTCAACTGGGGTACTAAGGTAACTGGAAGGCATAAAAATCTCTTATCTATTTGGCTAGAAATATTTTTTAAAAGGGTACCATTACACCAAAAAAAAACTCATCAGGGGCAATACGATCTACAGCAGGAAAGGCAGTCTGACTGCACAACCTGGTACTAGCATTGGAATAACAAAACCTAAATTTTTCCTGTTCAGGAGCTAGGAACAAGGAAACTTCAAAAATGCGAGAAAAGGCCTTACCAGATGCGCCAGAAGTATTCAGTGAGGTGGGATATGGAACTGCCATCAAAGGGGGACGGCATAATGTGGCACAAAGAAAACATGCAGAAACATTGCCAAGGCCAGTGATATTAGCAAGCATTAGGACTTCTCTTAATAGAGATAGCCAGGAAAAGGGGTGGTGTGTAGCTAAAGCTGAGAGCTGTGTATTTAGCTCCTTCTCACGTGTTTGAATTTCAGCATGAAGGGTTGTTTGAACTTGAACAAGAGCACGCCAAATATAAAAAGGGCTGCTAGGCCAGGTTTCATCTTTGGTTATATACGTGGCTCCGTTGACTGCCGTGGTCCAGCAGGAATCCCAGAGATCCCAAACAACCCAGGTATAGCCTGTGGAGCAGTGAAAAAAATTATGGGGAATAATTTCTGTTATAGGGAAGCTGGGCAATAACCTCATTACCTCTTAGGGTCTTAACATTATGGATGTTACATGATTTTTAGGGGCAGCCCACATTTTCTTCAACCCATCTATCTGTGCAATAGGACTGATGCTGGTCAAACAACAAGCACAGGGCAGGGGCAACCTTTCTGGGCTGTGCCTTAAAATCTGTGAAATTTAACAAAATGGCAGATTGGCACCCTTGAGGCGGGCAATCAGCCTTGGCTAAAAGATGACCATAATTTTGTGTTTTAACATAGTTGGTGTAGTTTTCGGTCAGGAAAAATCGCCAAGCAAACGGGGAGGTGGCTCCTTTCTTGTCAGGCGCTACTGTGGGTGTCCATCCACACAAGAGGACCATCCACAGGAACACTGTCGTTATTTTGAATCCCATCATTTTCCTGAAAAAGAGAAGCGTAAATTTTCTCAGGGAGAAGATTTCTCCCTGGATTCATTTCTATTATTAATTAGTTTTATCAGCCTTTCTGGCAGCCATCTAGCTGATCCTTCTTTGGTGTCAGAAAGACAGGCTGAACCTCTCCCCCATATGAGGACTGGATCTGGGCCATTCCATTTGAAGATGAGCACGTCTTTCCACATGACTGTGGCAAAATCTTTATTTGTCTCAGGGTGCCAGAGGCGATCAGCCTGCAGATTTGCCATGGGAGACTAAATTTAGAAAGTTAATAACAAACAATGCATGATGAAGAATATTTCTAGGGGACCCCTTCTGAGGGTATAATTCCCCTCTCTTTAATTTAAGGGGAGAATTTTTGATAGTTTGGTGAGCACGTTCGACAATGCCTTGTCCTTGAGGATTATAAGGAATGTGATCTTAAAAAGTAGCCAAAGGGTCTGAAGATTTAAATGATGTAAAGCATGACTCTTTGGGGCTTGAACTACGGAACCTATCAGTACTGGAAAAGTAAAGCAGGTGGCAGCATCGCATCCTGAAAGAATAAGCTCAGCAACCAGGGAGGTGTAGGGAGCAAGTACTTTAGGGGGGGAAACTGGAAGATGAACCCAAAGCATAGGGCCACGTTGCCAAAACACTCCTGTAGGTGTATGTGAGGTGGCACAAATGACAAACAGAAGTGGTGCTTCATAGGAAATAAAGGAGACTCCCTATTTCTGAATGGCTTCTTCTAAGAACCGGAAAGCCCATGTAGCTGCAGGGGTCAAGGAGTGGGGGGAAGAAGGGTTGGAGTCTCCCTTAAGAATTTCAAAAGGTGGCCTAAGTTCTCCAGTGGTAAGCTGAAGATATGGCCTAATACAATTTATGTCACCCAATAGTCTTTGAAAATCATCAAGTGTTTTCAAGTGGCCTACTTGAAGCTGAAGTTTTTGGGTAGCAATTTTTTTATGGCAAAGCTCAGAGCCTAAATAAAATTAAGGGTCTTGAAGCTGAATCTTATGGGGGGAAACCTCGAGTCCCATATCTGCCAAATTTTGTGATAGTTCTAGACAACAGTAAAGTATTTGGGTACTGTCAGGTCCCGCTAAAAGGACGTCATCTGTATAATGAATAATATAGATAGAAGGCCACAAAATGCAAAAGGGATCAATCACTTGTGCCACAAACCTTTGACATAGCGTTGGACTATTAGCCATACCCTGAGGGAGGAACCGCCACTGAAAACGTGACATAGGCCCCTTGAAAATAGTAACTGGCAGGCTAAAGGCAAACCGCTGTCTGTCTTCAGGGTGTAGGGGAATGGTGAAAAAGCAATCTTTAAGGTCAATGATTATCTTAAAAAACCCAGTAGGGATGGCCACAGGGGTGGGTAGTCCAGGCTGTAAGGCCCCCATAGTAAGCATAGTTTAATTAATTTCCCTCAAATCTTGTAACAGTCTCCACTTGCCAGATGTTTTCTTAATAACAAAACAGGAGTATTCCAAGGGGAGGTGGTAGGCTCAATATGGCCAGCGGCAAGTTGTTCCTGTACTAACTCTGTGGCCACAGCCAATTTTTCAGAGGTCAAAGGCCATTGATCAACCCACACAGGCTCATCAGATTTACAAGTAATTTTGTCTTCATGGGGTACAGGAATGTCAACAGCCATTAGGGTAAATTTTCTCTCCCTAGTCCAGAAAGGTCATTCTTTTTTAACCACCAAAATAGGTTCTTTTATTCCCTGTGAATATTTTCCTAAACCTTGTCCAGGGTGGAAGCCCTGTTTTAACATTTGGTGGGTAACAATTTCATTTGGGCTACACATGATAAGATTTAGCTGGGCAAGGATATCTCTTCACCAAAGATTAACAGGCAGGCCAGGCACAATGTAGTGTTGAACAGTGCCAGTATTACCTTCCTAATCTGTCCATATAAGGACCTTGGAACTATGCTGTGGGTTGGAGGTTTGTCCAATGCCTTTAAGATGAGTCAAGGAGGCCGTGGGGGGCCAAGAAGAAGGCCAATCCTTGTCAGAGATTACCTTGGCATCGGCTCCGGTGTCTACAAGTCCTTCAAAGCTTTTACCATCTAGTTTTGAGGAGGGATCTATCTTGAGTAATTTGCTGGACCCAGTAAGCATCTGAAGAGCCAAAATTACTGATGCCTCTGGGTTTGTGAAAAAATTTTGATTAGGATGAATAAGGGGAAATGATAGCAGCTGAGCAATTCTCTGTCCTGTTTTTATGGTTAGGGGACCAGAAGTGGACGAGGCCAAAATTTTTATTTCTCCTGTATAATCATTATCAATTATTACTGGGGAGACATTTAAACCCTGGAGAGTTGAACTAGCATGGCCAAGAATGAGTCCAAAAGTACGAGAAGGTAGGGTCCCCAAAACTCCAGTATGTAGGACCTGAACTCCTATTTCGGGTGTTAATATTGTGTTGGTGGAGTAACAGAGATCCGATCCTACGCTGCCTGTGGTGGCTCAGGGGAGATTGGAAACTGACTCTGAAGAGTTTACTTTTGGGGGACAAACCTGACAGTCCCAGGGATTTGTCTCATGTTTGGGGGCAGGGGCTGGCCCCTCTGGAAGTTTCTCTGTTTGGGGGGAGAGTATTATAGTGGGCATCTGTCTGAGAGCGGCACTCTGAGGCCCAGTGCCTTCCCCGCTTGCATCAGGGGCATAGAGTGGTGGGTGGTGGGCGAGCTGTTTTTAGGGATGTGCATTCTTGGGTGAAATGTCCTGGCTGTCTACAATTAAAGCAAGTCTTAGGCTGACCACCTTGTGTAAGGTCTTTAAGGGCAGCACCAATAGCCAGTCCAATCGCATGGGCAGACCCAATGCCCGCGCATAGTTTGATATAATCAAAAGGTGGGCACCTCGGCGATTGGGGCGTATGGCAGCCTGACAGGCAGGGTTAATCTTCTTTGCTATTCTTAGTTTACTGTAGAGAGGGGAGAAACACAGCTGCTGTTACTCTGCAGCCTCGCCTCGAAAAGTGTTACAGGTGTCTTTCTTTCTCTAATGCCACTTCCCTCCAACTTCTGTATCTATGCAAAATAAATCAACAAATAGATAGAAATAGGAAACTAAGGGAGCTAATAGTAGCTAAGGTCTGAGTCTTATCTTGTGGCATTCTCAGTTGATCTTCTTTGCTATTCCTTGTGCTTGGGGAGAGGTGAGAAACACAGCTGCTGCTACTCTGTAGCCTCACCTGCGGAAGTCCTACAAGTGTCTTTCTATCTTTTTCTATCCTCCCTTCCCTCCACTTTCTGTCTCTATCGAAAGTAAATAGATAGAAATAAGAAACAAGTCCAGAATTCAAGTAACTCAAAAAGTAGGAAGCCACCACCTCCCAACCCCCTACCAGATATCTCTGCATGCCTTGCTATGAGATAGTTCCCTGGAATCTCTCTCTCTCCCCTAGAAGGTCTGGCTCCAGGAATGCATGGAGCTGAGTGGACTGAGACTTCTCTTGGTCCTCATTGTCCCTCTGCTAAGTGCTGGGGGGTGGATACTGAAGGCTTTGTGCTCCCAGAGGTAGCCTAAATGCCTCTCAGCTGTGATCCTAGGAGGGAGCCTAGGTGGAAAGACTCTATCTTAAAGCTCGGGTGCCAGGTGATCAATGACAGAGAAGAGTTGAGGTTACTGATTCATCTGACATGATTGATCATGAATTGAATAATTAAGCTTTGTGTAAAACAATGCTAACACAGGTGAAGACAACATATTGAATCTTAAGGTCTTTCTATTAGAATTAAACTTGGGTCACAGACACACACACACACACACATTCTTCTTTTTTGTGGGGGGGCATTAGGTCATGAACTCAAGGCAACACATACTGGAATCATTGTACCTCGTCATTGATTTAATATACAGAAATGAAAGTACAAATCAAACATTTTCTATTGCTGATGTTATCTTAAAGATTTTTCCACTTACGACTGACTTTTTCAGGTAGAAACAACAAGATAGAGAGTCAGAGGGCAAGTAACCACAGAACGGAAGTTGGGCAATAGTGCAGCGGGTTAATCCCAGGTGGGAAAAGCAAAAGGACCCGCTTAAGGATCCAGGTTCGAGCCCCTAGTTCCTCACCTACATGGGAGTCACTTCACAAGTGGTGAAGCAGGTCTGCAGGTGTCTATCTTTCTCTTCCCCTCCTCTCTCCATTGCTCTCTGTCCTATCCAACAATATCAATAACATCAACAATACAACATGGATGACATCAGGGACAACAACAATAATAACTACAACAATTAAGGAACACGGGCAACAAAAGGGAACATAGAGAGAAATAAGGAAATATCCTTAAGAAAACAAACAAACAACAACAACAAAAAAGCACAGAGCAAAATTTCCTTCAATGTGATAGAGGAAGTTCTTGAACCTGGGTTACAGATAAGGCTAAACAGTTCACTGTCAGTGAGCTGTTTTGCTGACCCAAATATGCTCCACTTTAGACTAGCTGTAGTGTTAGTATGCATGAGACACCTTCTGTTTCATTTGGTTTAAATCCCCCCTGCTTAACAATATTCTATTTACATAACCACTGCATTCTATTTACATAACCACTGTTAACAAGCACCACCCTCCCTCCAGGGCATTGGTGGTTCAGTGATAGGATTGTCGTCTGCTCCGCCCCCTCCTTGTCACACCCTGATCCTCTCCTTGTCACACTCTGATTTTCACCAGTCACTTTTCTCTCCACCCTCTCTATGTCACATCCTGTTTCCATCCTACTTGGCAAGTATATATAAAGACAGCATTGTGAGTTTTATAGTACCTTTAGTTTGGCTTAGCTCGCTTAGATTGTACTGCATCCTGCATGAATAAAGAGATACGGCCTACAGCTCAACCATGAGTCCCTGGTCGTCTGTTACCCGCCCATGAATCCAGGCTGGCAGAAACAACATAAGCTGTCAAAAACAACACTGTAGAAAATAAGAAGTCTGGTGGTCTAGTCTGGGATGTGGTGCAGTGGATAAAGCATTGTTTTATCAAGCATGAGATCACAAGTTTGTTCCCTGTCATCATATGTATTAGTGTGATGTCTAGTTCTTTCTTTCTCTCCTATCTTTCCCATGATGAGATAAAATAAAATATTAAAGAAAATAAGTAGTTGACTATCATCCCCTCCTCTCACTATTCCTTTTTTATCCAAAAAATTGAGAAAAATGTTTAGGGTGAACTCTGGTTGGAATTTCAGGAAAGGTGCTATTTCAGGTCCTGTAGTAAGAATCTAGAATGATCCATTTCCCAAGGTTTCAACATATTTAAAGGCTAGGAATCCCTACTTACACACTACCTTTGATTTGTGGTAAAAGCATAGCATCTGAAGCTTTCTATGGGTTTATCTTTAACAAGAGCCAGCCATGAGGGAAGTCCATAGTAAAAGCTAGAGCATGTATCACTGAGGTGTCCTGCAATTCCTGTACTCATATATTGAGCAGTGTTGAAAGAGAGGGAGACAGAGAAACAGGAAGAAATAGACACAGACAGAGGCAGCAGGCAGGGGCAGAGAGGGATTATGGAGAGTATATATCTCTACCACTGCATTATTTTCCCCATAAAGATTAAAATAAATCTTTAAAATATGGGAGGTGGTAAAGGTGGCATGCTCCTGCCTGACAGCCACTGTTGGCAGAACACCCTTTTGCAAAAGAATAAATGTCCTGCTTTAATTCTTTTAAAAAAGCAGGAAACTCTCACTTTGATCTAAATTTCCAGACTGTTACCAGTCACTCCCAAGAAGATACGGGCTTTTCACCCCAGGAATCACTCCTTAGCCCCTCTCTGTCCACAAGCCACAGGTCTGCATTGACTCGTGAATTGATGGGTGATCAAAGTGGTCCTAGTGTAGTATAATTTAATTTTGTTAAAGAAACCCTCTGTAATCAATCTTTGTGACTTAAGTATTATGCTAAATGTTGCTAAATGAAGGCCTGGGTGAAGATTGTTTTATTAGCTTAGTCAGGACTCATTGTCTCTCAAAGTCGAATGTGCCAATACTTCATCCCATAACATTCTGTGAAGTCCCTAGGCATGTTTACTTGTAAATAAATGGGCATTGAGACTGTATTGGAGGAACACTGTTGAGTTGGTGAGACATTTGGCCACACTTGAAGGTTCTGGATGTGGTGTGTCTGTGATTCAAGCACACTTTGTGTGGTGCTCTGGATCCTTTCATAAGTGTGGAGGCTATGGTGTGGACCTGTTGTGATCACACCATAATCACCTCCACACTTGTCTGCTGGATCAGCCAGCAAACCACAGTGACCTCTACCTGTGATTCCTGGATCAACCTGGCAGCCAAACCATCTGTGAGGACCTGCTAGTGAACTGTACACGTAGGTTACCATGTGTAAATATCTGAGTTCAAGCCTCTGATTCTCACCTACATCGCAAAGTTTCAGAATCAGTGAAGCAGGTCTGTAAGTATCTACTATATCTGTCTCTCTCTCTGGCACCATCTCCCTTTTTTCTCTTCACCCAAATAGACATGGATCCACAATAAAAACTATTAAACTGGTTCTTGCATTGTTACTATGAAGAGACTGGGTGTAAGTTGTTTTTAGTATTTATTTGACACCAGGATTATCACTAGGGCTGTGCCAGCACTATAAATCCACAACTCTCTGTGGACGTTTTCTCCTTTACACATAAAATTCTAGGACAGAGAGAATTTCCGTGCAGAGAGGGGGACAGCAAAAGTGAATATGAAACATCTGCAGACTTGCTTCACTGGTAAATTTTCTCTGCAGGTTCTGGTTTACCCCTCCAGCAAACAAGTCTTCATGTGAGAGCCCTGGTGTGGAGCATGGAGAGGATAGATCTCCAGTCCCAAAGAAGCTGTGCCTCCCAACTCAACTCTTGACCATCTAAACTTTAGGGTCCCACTCATGCAACAGGCAAACAGAAAAAGCACACAGAGCTCAATGGGTTTCTTTGCCATTTTCTTTGATCACATGGCAATGAGCCCAGGAGGGGCCATAGCAGTCTAGAATGACAGTAGTGGCGGAAAATGTCACAGCTACAAGAAAATCCAAACAGAAGGGGGGACAGTTCCCACAGACTCCCCTTAGATCAGAGTCAGTATCAATCTGGAGTATTCACTGTTCTGAGGGGCTGGTGTCTGCTTAGAGGAAGGAAGGAAACTTGAATAGATGTGACCAAGGCAGGTTGTTTGTCCAGGTGTTCCAGTCTTCTATTTGGTCACCATTCAGTTGTAGGGGGCTACAGTGCAGCTCTCCTGTGGGCTCAGTTCTGGCAGAGACTTGGCCCTGCGTGTTAGAAGTGCTGATGAAAGGAGGATGGTGCTGGAGTCCAAACGCCCATGGAAGAACTGAGAAAGGAGAAGAGTGGCAGGAAACATCAGTCAGACATAACCCATATCCCTTCTCAGTGTCCACTTGCTCTCTCCCCATGTGGCCGCATAAACCATGTCTCTTTGAGCCAGTCCAGGAGCAGGGCCCTGAGGATATTAAAGTGGGCACTTGGCTGAGGCATAAGAAACCCAAAGAGCCCCCAGTTTTTGTGGAAGCAGAGGAAGCAATGGGCAGGCACAGAGCCCAGCTCTGCCTGCTAAGGGAGTGTGGATGCTAGGACAGCTGCTGCCCCATTAGGGCAGTACAACTCCAAGTGACAGAGAAGATACCAACCTGAGAATATATGGATGCTGCTTTGTTGCAGGAGTCTGTCCAGGGCTGCTTGACAGGGCAAGCTCCAGGGCTGTCTCCTGGGCCTGTGCTTGGGCTGCTGGGTGTCTCAGCCCAGCCCCTTCACATGGATGAGCATGTGCTAACACTGCAAGAAGCTCTTCAGGATGCCTCTGCCCCTGAGCCGCTGGCTGATGGGTTTGGCTGATTTCCAGTGCCTGCTTCTCAGTTCTTCATTGGCTAGCAACACCCACTCATAACAGAAGCTCAGAATCTCCAGGTCTGTCCAGGAGACAAGAGGGTGCCCTGCAAGGAGAGGGGACAGGGAGCAATTTTCGTCAGTCACAAAACAAGAGCATTTTCTGAGCCCCTCCCTGGACGCATTGGGCCAATGTAGAATATCTGCAGTGCTAGAGAGCTCAGAGAGCCTGAGCAGAGACCCTGACCAGAGAAGTTGAGGGCTTCAACGGCCTTAACTAGAGACCTGCTTCCAACACACAGTCTCTCTGGATAGTGAGGAAGCATTTCAGTCTGGACTCTGCTCCAGTTCCATGACATTGCAAACATCCTGACTGAGAGCTCACTTGTGCTTCCTCTTTTCTGGGATGACTCTCCTTGTAGGGTTTTTCCATCTCAAGGACAAGAGCCTTATACCCTATGCCCATGTCCCCTGCTATGTGTGCAGTGACTGATAGCTCCCAAGGCACTGAGGGCACACAGTGACCCCTATAATATTCACTATATGATTAAACCTTCCTGAAAAACATACAGGACTTAGAAGATGAATACCTGAATAATATTGCTGTCCCCAGAGTTCCTTTGTCATGCTGTTCTTCTGCGAGGAAGTAATTTCAAAACTCACTGATATTTTCTAAAATAAATAAATAAATGAATAAATCAATAATTAATAAAATCAAAGACCAACCATCTTTCAATTGAATATGCAAATCACACTGAATTCTTCAAAACTGATCTAGAACATATGGAGTCGCATCTGCGTGTGCATGTGTTTTTCTCTCCAAGGAATTTTAAAACAATCCACCAGAGTGCCACCTTCTGTCAGCCCTGCAGGGACAAGAATTACACAGACAGAGAAAGTGACCCAGAGTGATCAAGCCTGGGCAGCAGGAGCTCAGAGGAGTGTGTGAATGTCTGAAGCCTCTGCTCAGGGTCTGCAGAGAGTGGTATTGGTCTGTATGCCTGCAAGCTTTTGCTGGTTCCCATTACTCACAGCAGTTGAAAAGCAATACCACAGAAATGTCTAAGAGTCTGGGACTCCAGAGAGAAAATGCTAGATTCTGTTTCCTGTCTCAAAACGGAAATGTGATCCCTCTTCCCAGAATTCCCAGTGTGGATCTCCTAGTCTTTCTCTGAGTGCAGGATATCAAGCCAAACCTATCAGATCCTAAAAGGATTTCCCTGTGTGGAGAGATCAGAGCTATTGGTAGAGGCTATGTTTTCATGACTATCTGAATTTTTATCCAGTCCACAGATGGCTGAGAAAAACTCAACCTTCCCATGAAACACATTCCCACTATTCACCAACATATTGATTTTTGACTTTTTCATCATTAAATGATTCTGATCAAAGATTGTTGCACTGGATCTCTTTCCTTGCTGGAGGTGAGGCAGCCACGCAGTGCCAGAGTTCCTATGTGCTCCTAGAGGTTTTGAAATCCCAGCCACCTCCTCCCCCTTATAAAGGAGTTGAATACGCTTGGTTTCACACACCCTCCACACCCTCTTTGATATTAAGTCTAGTAATCATGTCAGTGACTCTGAGGAGATCTTAATCACATCTTTGCAGTCTCTGGAACAGGGTTTCATTGACAACCCTTAGCATGGTCCACCCTACATTTAGTCCATGCTTCTCTGGCTCCTGCTCATTAGATCAAAGTCAGAGCTTCTTCTGGCTCTTTTTTTAAGAAGTTGAAGCAAGAGCTTTACTCTTTTGCAAAAGGGTCGTGCTGCCAACAGTGGCTGTCAGGCAGTAGCACAAACCGTTCACCTGCATACCATTTTTTTAAAAAATTTCTTTATTGGGGAATTAATGTTTTACATTCAATGGTAAATACAATAGTTTGCACATGTATAACATTTTTTCAATAAATTTTAATAATCCCAGAAGCCGTTTGTTTTTTTTTTTCTTCCCTGTAGGCAAAGGGAGCCTGAGGAACTTTAAACTATAAGTGGCTACTTAGCTTAATCCCTCACTCATGATCAAGAGATAAATCAGGGTTTGGGAGAGATAATACTGTGCTTATGCAAAGAGATTCTCACACCCCAAGCATCCAAATCTCCAGGATCAACTCAGCTTCTCTGCCAATCCAGGCAACATTGGTGGCCCTGTGAGTTTCTAAACACTCCAGTTTATAGTCTGTAGGTTCTGGGACAACTATTAACTATGTTCTCATGAGGAGAACAATGTGGAAAGGTTTCTACCACACAGCACTACCAGTAGGCCACCAAGGTGTAGACCTTCTCCTGAGTTTCCAGGTCAGTTCCCTGTCCCATGGTGTCAGCACAGGGCCTCCAACCTGGTGCTCCAGCCTCTGAGGGCAGTAGCAATGGAGACTCACATTTGTACTAGGTGAGTCTTAGGGGCGTCCTCTCTTCCCTTAGGCTGTCTTTTTGTTTGTAAAAGAGACTGGAGTTTCTGCCACAAACAGTAAACTGCCAGTAAGGTAACAGCCACTAAATTTCTCAGTTGAACTTCCTAGCCAGGGCGTCAAGTACCATGGCTAGGTAGGGTTTCAACACTTGTTTCGTGTAATAAATGATCAGTATCATTTTATACAAACATGAGAGAATGTAAGAATTCAGGAGAATTCCAGAAGATTCAATATATTGCCTTCACATATGCCTACAATGTTTTACAAAGGTTACTTATTCAGTACATGATCCATTGTGTGTAGATGACTCAGTAACACCAGCCATTAGGAGAGGGGCAATGAGGACCCAGAACACTCTGAGTCCAGTCAGCTCTATAGACTCGAGGATCCAGTGCTACTGGGGTGATGCTTCCAAGGATGAGGCCCATAGATGGCCGTGCATAGATAGCTGTGGAGGTTGGGAGGTTGGGACATGGCTTTCCTCTTTTTTATTTACTTGAATTCTGGACTTGCTTGTTTATACCTATCTACTTATTTCCTACACATACAGACAGAAATTGAAAGGGAAGGGTGGATGGAGAAAGATAGAAAGACACTTGTAAGATTTCTGGAGGTGGGGCTACAAAGTAGCATCAGCTGTCTTACTCACCACTCCCCAGTCATGTAGGAATAGCAAAGAAGATCACCTGAGAATGCAACAAGACATTACTAGGACATGACTAGTTTCTGAATGCCTCTACCCAATAAATAAATAAAGGTAATTAAAAAAATTATGTAAAAAGTATAAAAGTTGAAGAAGTACAGAGGGTCCTAAGAAGAATTTACCCAGGCATAAAGATATCAAAACACATCCAGCCAAGAAGAGATCTGAAACAATGGAGAACATATGAAAAAAATGCTCCAAGTCATTGATTGTCATAGAAATGCAAATGATGACAAAATGACATACCACTTCACTTCTGTGAGAATATGAAACATAAGTAAAGATAGCAGAAATAAACACTGGAGAGGTTGTGGGGACAAAGGAACACTCCTGCACTGCTGGTGAAAATGTCAACTGATTGGTCCTACTGCTGTGGAGAGCGGTCTGAAGAAATCTCATGAACTTAGAAGTGAATCTATCCTATAAGCATACAATTCCTCTCCTGGGGATATATTATAAGGAACCCAACACATCTATCCCAAAATATTTGTGTATATCTGTTTTCATAGCAACACAGTTTGTAATAGCCAAAACTTGGAAGCAACCTTGGTGTCCAACAACAGATGAGTGGTTGAGCAAGGTCTGGTCTCTATATACAATGGAATTCTACTCAGCTTTTAAAAACTGTTATGTCACTGTTTTCAGCCCATCCTGGATGCAGCTTGAAGGACTCATGTTAAATGAGGTAAATCAGAAACAGAAGATGCATATGGGATCGTCTCACTCATAGACAAAATTTGAAAAACAAGAACAGGTTAGAAAACACTAATCAGAGTTTGGACTGGAGTTGGTGTACTGCACCAAAGTAAAAGTTTCAAAGGGGACTGGGGGAGGGAATAAGTCCTGAAACATTTACACAGAGGAGGACCTAGAGGTGGCTAAACCTGTGAATTTTTATGCATGTACTAACTCTTGTATTCACTGTCATCTACAAACCATTAACAGCCATTAAAGAAATTAAAAATAAAGACACTAGGAGCACTGTTACACACCTTGTGAAGCTTAGCCCCTATGGGTGAGAACCAGGGGTTCAACCCTGATCTTTTTGCTCTATAATGTGTGAGATCCACCAGGTGTGCCACCACATGGACACTTTCTTCATATCTATATATATTTTATAAATGGAAACCCTGTCCAAAAACATATGATAAGCATGGCACCACTCTAGAGATTTCCTAGTGCCAGAACTCTGTTGCCCTTATTCTCTGCTGATCGATTTCCTGTTCTCTTATGTCTCTGGGAGTATGATCTGGATCTCCTATACACCAGGGTAATAAAATTCCACTCTTTCACCAAGTAATGTCTCTAGTCTTGTGCTTTGGGGATCCTTTCTGTAACAGGGGCTCCTGAGGCAGAGATGTGAGTGATTCCTGTGGAGGAAGCATGGTGGGTGTTCTGAATTGGGGTGCGAGGTCCTACAAGGGAGATGTGAGTGAAACTTATCTAGTGGCATGGTGGCTATGAGAGGGAAATATAGGGGATTGTGACAGGGACACATGGGGGTCCCCAAGGGGGATAGTAATGTTTCTATAGGGGATACATGATGGGTCCAGAGGGAGAGACATTGGCGGTTTTGAGCGGGATAATTTTGGGGCTGCGGGGTCCTGAGTTACAGAATCATAATAAATCATTGAAGTAAAGTATGCTACAATGTCCTACTCAACTTTTCCTGGCTAGGTTTTGGATATAATAGTTATAAATGAACAGCTTTCCATACTCTGCATCTTTTATAGTAACATCTGACAAATGGATTCTTGTGCACCAACGTTTTGCTTTTGAAATACCAAAGTGCCAGGCCCCTTTCTGATTCAAAGCAGCCTGTTCTGAAGTTTAAGAGTCTGTGTCTTTTGGACAAATTGCTGCAATTGATGCAGGGTTTGGGGGCAAAAACACAGAGTGGGAATGGTGTGGATTATACCTATTATGGATAATTTTATAAATCACCACTAGTTCATGAAAGAAAAAAACTAAGACAGCTCTTCTTTTCCTTCACCAGATAAGACATTAATTTAGCATAATGGTTATGCTAAACACTTTCATTCCTGAACCACCAAGCCCCAAATTCAGTCATTTTTAACACCATGAGACAGCTGAGAAGTGCTCTTGTGTCTCTGTGTTAATTTCTCTCAGTTACTTTCTCACTGCGTCTCTGTTTATCACTTTGTCTCATGCCTCCAGAGAAGATAGACAGGGAAAGAGACAGAGAGACACCTGAAGCACTGCTTCACCATTTTCAAAGCTTTCTCCCGTGCAGGTGGGGGCTGGGAGCTCATACCCGGGTCCTTGTGTACTGTATGATGTGCACTCAACCAGGTCACCACCACCGGCCCCAAAGTTTTATGTCTTTTATGTTGTCTAGAGTACGAAAGTTCTTAGCTATGGTGTCCTTTATAATTCTTTCTTAAACTCTGTCTCTCTCTTTTTTTTTTTTTTTTGGTAAGCCAATGCTGCATATATTATTTCCTTTCAAGCCATCTCATATGTTTGTTTTTGTTTTCAATATCTTTTAATGTCTACTTGTCATCTTTTACACTGCTTTCTTAGTTTTCTCACATTCAACCTCGATCTGGCTGCTTCTCATCTCTGTGTTCTCTATTTTGTTACACTCTTCTAATACTGCATTAGCTTTGTTAGCCAGTTGTGCCCTTAGCTCAGCTATTTCAGATTTCAGCTCTCTAATTACCTCGAGATAGTTAGTGTTTACTTTCATAGTCTCGTTTGCTCTTTACCAATTTATGATGGCTTTTCTTGCAATGCTTTACTCACTTCTGTGACTAATGCCTCAACTAGTGTTTGGATGTGGTTCTCATTCTCATGGGTTTCTACCTTTGGGAGACATTTAGCTGGGATCTTGTTCTGGCTCATTTCTCCAATCACTGTTCTTGGTTTAAACATTGCCTATAATGTACTGTGAGGGCTCTCTGTCAGTGCTTTCCAATCCACTCCTGATTGGGCTGACTTGTGTGAAGTAAGGTACTTAATCACTTCACAATTGTGGAAACTAACATTTGTTTCAATGTTATCTCAATCCCTTCATTGAAGCACAGAGGGCTCTTAAATCCTCTTAAGTTCCTTTTCTTCTCTGTAGGCTATGTGAGCCTGAGGGCTTCTTAACTCTAAGTAGGGTTTTTAGCTTAATAGCCCACAGCTGACAGAGAGATAAAACGGGGTGGGGGAGAGATAGCATGGTGGTTATGCAAAGAGACTCCCAAGCCCTGAGGTTCCAAAGCCCCATGCCCAGTTTAGCTACTCTGATAGTAGCTAGAGTCAGGACAGGCAGCACACCTTGGCCCTGAGAGTTTCAAAAAAATCTTGTTTGTACTCTTTGGGTTCTGAGCAGTTACTCAGTGTGCCTCCCAGTTCAATAGAAAAATGTGGATTCCTTCTACTATACAGTCCCACTTCCGGACCACTGGGAGTGTATATCTTCTGCTTAGTTTCCTTGTCCCTTCCCTTCTCCTGCTGTCAGCACAGGGGTTCCTGACTGCTACTCCAGTCTCCGAGGTGCAGTGGCAGTGGAGATTAACAGATCCATATGGTGAAACTTAGGGGATCCTCTTCTCCCTTCAACAGTATTTTTGTTGGTAAATCTCAAACTGGAGGTGGCACCAACAAGTAAGTTGTTGAAATGTTACCAGTCACTCCCAAGAAGATACAGGCTTTTATCCTCTGGAATAACAGGTAGCCCCTTTCTGTCCATGACTCACACATTTGCATTTACTTGTGACTTGGTGAGTTCAATATGCCAATGTTAATAGCATCTGAATACATGAATATAGTCTTCTAAACTGAAGATTTAAATGTATGTTCAAGATGCCCAAGAATTTTCCCTGATTTATTGCTTCCAGAGAAACCAACAAAGGGCAGCTAAAGAGATATGTGCATTGGAGAACATCAGACATACATGCTTAAACTTCCACTTTGAACTTCATCTCTCTACCACACCATTGTTTTGTCTTCTGTTTTTCTTTTGTTCATATTGGAAGGAAATGATGTCTTCATTTCACAGCACAAAACATCAGAGATTTGAGCAATCTACCAGTAGTCTTCCACTGATATGGTTCACAAACATAAGCATAACCAAAGTTTTAATCCCTGGAGATTTCATTTAACCTCCCTAACATTTACAGGTAGGGTGGCATCTTTTTACACTGTGCTTGGAATATTTATTGAAAATGACAGAATTTCCTTGATAGCCATTCTTGTATTACTACACATACACTGAGAAACCATTATCCTAAGGGGCTGAAATAATGGACTGTGTTAATAGCATTCGTGTGAGTGTGAGATATGGTTGCTACACACCCTCACCCAGCCTGGGCCCTGTTGAATCTGATTGCTGGCATGTTTAAGATGTTTCTTGAATGTGCACTGTGGATGTAGAAGGTGGGAATTTGTGTGTGGTTGACAATTCAACCCACTGAGTTTTCTATGCTTAAACTTTATACATGCGGACAAAGTCTATGTCTCTCAACAAAACTGCATGATTCTGTCAGCTCCGACCTCACTTTTCAGAGACCTCAAAGTTATATTCAGATATCCTGTAACTCTACCAGTCTCTCCTGACTTGTGAAGAAATCAAATTTCTTTTCTAAGGAAAATAATCCAATAGATTTCACCTCATGACTGACCCAGCTTCATCCCAAAACCTTCATGGAAGCAACCAATGTGTTCAACAACAGATAAGTGGCTGAGAAAGTTGTGGTATATATATATATATATATATATATATATATTACTCAGCTATAAAAATGGTGACTTCACTATTTTCAGCCAAACTTGGATGGACCTTGAAAAATTCACGTTAAGTGAAATAAGTTAGAAACAGTAGGATGAATATGGGATGATCTCTTTCTCAGGCAGAAGTTGAAAAACAAGATCAGAAAAGAAGACACAAGTTGAAGCTGAACTGGAATTGGTGTATTGCACCAAATAAAAGACTCTGGGGTGGGTGGTTGGGGAGAATCAGATCCAAGAAGGATGACCTAGGACCTAGTGGGGGTTGTATTGATATGGAAAACTGGAAGATGTTATGTCTGTACAAACTATTGTATTTACTGTCTAATGTAAAACATTAATTCCCCATTAATGAAATAAAAGAAAACCTACTCTAAGGCATCTTTTTTTCTGCTTATATTTGAGATATTTATGCTATCACTTCATCTGTCTTCTTTGAAAATTTTATTCATTGGTTTTCAAGTGAGAGGGATCAGAAAACTACACACTTCGAACTGATGGTGATGTCTGGTATTAATTGCCATGCAAAATGCTCAAAACCAGAGCAAACATTCCTCATAAGGCCTCTGTCATTTCGTATCTCCAACAACAAAAAAATAAAAATAATAAGGAAGAATTCTTGGAAGATTTTAGCTATGAGAGAGTTGTTTTATGAGATCCAGAGAGAGATAGCAGCCTGAGCACCACAGGTACATGCAGCCCTGGGAATTAAACTGCAGCCTCTCTCCTGTGAGTCCTTTGCTCTCCCTGGGCAGCTCTCTCCCAGGTGTGAGGAATTGTGTCCGGCTGAGCTTCATTGATGGGAGACAGACGACCCGGGACTCATGACTGGGTTGTACGCAGTATCTCTTTATTCATGCAGGACGCAGCGCAATCTATACCAAGCTAAGCTAAAACTAAAAACTACAAACAATCTTGTCCTTATAAATATACTAGCCCAGTAGGGTGGGAACAGGATGTGAGGCAGAGAGGGTGGATAGAAAAGTGACTGGTGAAAATCAGGGTATGACAAAGAGAGGGGGTGGAGCAGGTAAGAATTCTGCCACTAAACCACCAATGCCCTGGAGGGAAGGTGGTGCTTGTTAACAGAGGTTATGCAAATAGAATACAGTGTTATGTAAATATAATGCAGGGGGGATTAAACCACATGAAATAGAAGGGGTTTTTTTAAAGCATACCAACATTCCCCCTTTCTTTTTAACTAATGGCCATAGTATCAGGATTGTGGAGTGAAAAGAAACCTATATTGTACAGGCGTTTTCAAAAGAACTGGCATAAGACATGGAAAACAAAATAGGCGAGCAGCAATAACCAGTGTGACGCCAAGGGGAACATTTCTTGCCTCAAAGATCAAGGCCTAGCAGGCGAAAGGGCATTTATTCCCTCTGGGAGCACTTCATGCCTCTGGGGGCATCTCTTGCCTCAAAGGGCGTTTCCTGACTCTGTGGGCATAACCTAGTAAGGAGGGGGAGTTTTCTGACTCTGGGAACAGAGCCTGAAGGCGAGGGGACATGGTCTATAAAGTGTCAAGGCAACTGGCTGAAGTTAGTCTTTGAGAAACACAGCAGCGTGTACCAGTAAGTCCAATGGAGGTCAGTCCAAAGTAGCTGACCACAGAAGAAAATGCCAAGGGATGAAACACTGTATGTCTGTCTCGATGGGGAATGTCGGCCACCAGAATTCTGCTTTTCTGTAGAGAGTGATCTTTGGAGTCTGTGAATCTGTTTCTTCAGTTCGTGCCAGGTCACATCATTGGTTTCCGGGGGTGTGTTGTAGTCATTCCATCTTGTGGGCGATGTCAGAGAACAGGATCCAAATGGATTTCCAGGAATTCCATTCGAGTAGATGCTTTTTCATGTGAAGACTTGACAGCTGAAATTCACTTACTTGTCAAACTTGTAGCAGAATAGAAGTTTACTATAATTGATAACTCCATTTTAATTGTAAGTCCTTTCTAGTATGATTTCAAAGTTGTTGAAACAGTTAAACTCAATAAAATGTGGAAAGGCAAACAGAAGAACCATGGTAGAAGTCTCAGGCATGAGAATAATTAATATAATCATTGCACTATCTGCCCCACCCATAACTCATACCATTTCAGGATTAAACGTTTCAGATTTATGCCAAGACGTAAAAAAGAAATCAAAGGAGGAAAAAAACAATTTTTTGGATTGTTTCTGGATGTCTCTAGAAATCATGGCTGCGTCCAGCATTTTTTTTAAGTCAATGTCATACAAAAATTCAGTCATTCAAATCACTCTCTTATGAAACAGATCTCACCATGTAGCATCAAGAGTCCCCAGAGGGCGTCCTAGTCCAAAAAGCTCTTCAAAATTCCATTTAGGGTGATTCTGACTGTTCCTGCTGTATTGCTTCAGGCACCCATTTTTAAAAGTGTCTTCCCATGGAAGAAAGAATCGAACCAGGAGAGTATATCTAACCACGTGTCTCCATTCTTGGGAACTGCCAGGGTACTGGAGAACGTTCCTCTAATTAGAGAAGTCCTTCTCCATGGGAAACATGCGAGAAGAAGTCCAGAAAGTCCCAGTGGAAATCCCCATGCATCTCCCAAGTCTACGACAGTCATAAAGAACCAAATTGTGGCTGGGAGCAAAATGTAGTCCTTTTCCTTGGGAAACATGGGAGAGGGATCCAGAAAGTCCAAGGATAAATCTCTGTGCATCTCCCAAGCTCTATGATTAGGGTCACAAGAAACCAAAGTTCCGGTCAGGGAAACAAAGTGTGGCCCAGAGCAAAATGTTCCAGAGACAGAGTAACTGTCTCATGATGAAACAGTAGAGGCTTTGGCAAACCAATTCAAGTAGAAGAGAAGGCCATAGTGCATAGGTAGGCAAAGTCTTCACTTATCTGGGATTTGCGCAGGTCTTGTCCCACGTGGTAGACGCCACATGTTGTTTTTGCCCGGCTGGCTTCACCTGGTGTTTAACCCACTACCTCATCTTCCTCTTCTTTCCACAGAGGTCAGTTGTCTAAGCTAAAATTGCAGCAATTTCTACCAAATAAACATGTGTTGTTTCATGTTTAGAAAAGTGAAGGGGGAGCTACCCTCTGCCCTGATCCAGCTTTCTAGTATTTTTTCCAAATCTGACACCATCTCCCAAGACAATACCCACCTGTGTCTTAGCTGTGGCGCTCAGAAAAAATAAAGCAATGTCATGGGCCCTTTGGAATAGACTAAAATAGACTTCCTAGCTTCCCCCTGCAGGAAGACCCCAGATCTCATCTGTTATATTCTTACTTTTAGATTCCTGATTATTAAACAATTTGTTTGGCTCTGTATCTTTTTAAAAATTTTGTTATTTTAATTAGTTATTGAATTGACATCCAGAAATTGAGAGGAAAGGGGACAATAGAGAAGGACAGACACACAGAAACACCTGCCTCCCTGCTTCACCACTCGACCTGCTAATACCCATGTCCACTGGATATGGAGTTACAGAAGCCAGACTTTCCGCCTTCTGCACTTTATAATGATCCTGGGTCCATGCTCCTAGAGGGATCAAGGATAGGAAAACTTCCAATGATGAGGATAGGATATGGAAATCTGGGGGTGGGAATTGTGTGGAAAGGTAGCCATCTCAGCCTACAGCCTTGTCAATCATTGGGCAGTAGTGCAGGGGGACTAAGTGCACATAGTGCAAAGTGCAAGGACCAGAGTAAGGATCCTGGTTTGAGCCCTTGGCTCCCCACCTACAGGGGAGTTGCTTCACAAGCAGTGAAGCAGGTCTGAAGGTATCTATCTTTCTCCCCTCCTCTCTCCATTTTTCTCTCCATGCCATCCAGCAATGACAACATCAATAACAGTAATAATAATAACTACAATACAACAAGGGCAACAAAAGGGAATAAATAAATAATAAATAAAAGAATATTAAGGTCTAAAAAAGTTCTAATTACCAAATAATAACATAATTCTTTTCTCAAAGATAGTTACTAAAACAACACAATAAAGTATATTCTCCTTTATTAGTAATGGTGATATTTATTTTGGAAATCAACAGTATTTTTGTACATTCATTTATTTTTAAGATTTAAATTATCTTTTTTGTTTGTCTTATTGAACAGAGACAAGAGACACTGAGAGAGGAGGAGGAGGTAGAGATAGGGAAAGAGACAGAGACATAAGCAGCCCTGCTTCACCACTCCTAAATCCCTGCACAGTGTAACGTGTGCGATTAACTAGGTGCATCACCACTCAACCCCCCAGTATATATTTTAATTGCTTTATTAGGGAATTAATGTTTTACGTTCGACAGTAAATACAATAGTTTCTACATGCATAACATTTCCCAGTTTTCCATATAACAATAAAGCCCCCACTAAGTCCTCTGTCCATGTCAATTTTTTCTCTGTTTTCCATAGTTATTTTTTATTATTTCCTTATGGGGGAATTAATGTTTTACATTAGACAGTAAAATACAATAGTTTGTACATGCATAACATTTCTCTTCATATAAGAATACAACCCCCACTAGGTCCTCTGTCATCCTTCTTGGACCTGTATTCTCATCACCACCCACCCCAGAGTATTTTAGTTTAGTGCACTAAGCCAATTTTGTCAACTGGATTCTATTACAAACCCTGATCTAGAAGTAAGAGGATATATCAGAGGGGAAGAAATATCAGAAGACAGACCTTCCACCTTTTGCACCCCATAATGACCCTGGGTCCATAATACCAGAGGTTTAAAGAATAGGAAAGCTATCAGGGGAATGGATGGGATACAGGGTTCTGGTGGTGAGAACTAGGTGGAATCATACCCCTATTACCCTATGGCTTTTGTCAGTATTTCCTTTTTTATAAATAAAAATTAAAAGAAAAAGAATTAAGCAGATGCAGATCAATCTTTATAAGAAATTTTAGGCAGGGAAGGTAGAGTGATTATGTAAATTAGTCTCTAGCCTGAGGCCATCATTTCTGAGCTAATCTCCTCATCCTGTGAAGAAACATCCTGTACCTCCTGGCAAGGGTGAGAACAGAGCCCAACCCCACCCCCTGGTGCTCTCTAGAGTGAATGGATCTCCATTTTAACCAGCCCCTGAAGCATTCAATTGTTTTTTGGTTTTACTTTTTATTAATGCTGTAATATTGGTTCACCAAATTACATGTCAACAGAGGTATAATTCTGGACTTGGGTAGATAGTATAATTGTTATTTAAAGAGATTCTCATACCTGAGGCTACAAAGTCTCAGGTTCAATCCTCTGCACTATAAGGCAGAGCTGAGCAGTGCTCCGATAAAAAAAAGGGGGGGGGACTAGGGCTATAATTCTATAACATTCCCATTGCCAGCATTCTGAATCCCCTTCCCTCCATTGCAAGCCTCAGCGTTCTACTAAGGATGAAGACATGAGTTAACTGTCATCTGTACAACTATCTATCTGCATTTGTACAACTCCAGTTCCCACCCACTCTTCATTTCCAAGTCACACATAATCCTATTCCTACAATCAAATTTAGGGTTGTTCAAACATTAATGTTCTTCTGTGATTGTCAATAGTATTTTGTAATCATTATTTTATGATCCTAGAGTCCAACATTGATACTCCTGGGTGCTGTGTTCCTGCAGTTCTGTGGGAGAATATTGAATTCTCCCCAGTGTCACACCCAGCAATGGATGCTTATATGGCTTCAACTCTACCAGTGTCTTGATAGGATCACTTCCAGAGTCAACCACAAGTAGTCTCTAGCCCAAATGGGGGTGTGATTTCTAACCATTTCTACAGGGGAGAGTAATAGCCAGGATTAACCTGAGAGGATTTTGGGATCTAAGGAGATATCCTATTTCCTCAAGGGAACTCTTCCTTCCAGGCATTTGGTGGAGTAGGGTGTAGCCTAAATAGGATATAAAAGTGTAGGTCCCTAAACAGGGAAGCACAGCCTTCCAGATCTTCATTCTTCCTGTGGCTTCTCCAGGGGCATGAGCTCTGAGCACACAGCCAACTTCATCTTAGCTGGTAAGTTACCCTCCTCTGCTAAGAACCCTTCATGTCACCTGTGGTCAAGCAACTATGGTCGAATACACAAGGGGCTACTTTTGTGTGGGGGTTGTATATTTTATTCATTTTATTTTTTGAGAGAGATGCAGAGCAAGAGACACACAGAGCTATGCTCAGCTCTGCCCTATGGTGGTGTATAGGATTGAACCAGGGACTTTTGAACCTCTGGTATGAGAGTCTGTTTGCATAACCATTATCCTATCTCCCCTGCCTGGTTACTTTTGTTTCTCCATATTTTTTGTTTTTCTTTTATAAATAATAATAATAATAAGCACAGGTGGAGCAAAGCACAAGGACCAGCATAAGGATCCTAGTTTGAACCCCGGCTCCCCGCCTGCAGGGGAGTTGCTTCACAGGCAGTGAAGCAGGTCTGCAGGTGTCTATCTTTCTCTCCTCCTCTCTGTCTTCCCCTCCTCTTTCCATTTCTCTCTGTCCTATCCAACAATGACGATAACTACAACAATAAAACAACAAGGGCAACAAAAGGGAATAAATAAATAAAATAAATATTAAAAAATGAAAAAAAGAAAGAAAATAAAAAAGAATAACTTACCTTTAAATAATAATAATAATAAGAAGAAGCCTGTATTTGTGAATGAGGCAGAGATCAGAACATGACCTGCCTACTAGTGGATGTTCCCTGGAGGAACTTCTCCCTTTTTAGTTATTTTCACATAAACAGATTTCGGGGTTTGGTATTGCCTCTACATAGACTCGTTTTACTCCAAAATGTGATGGTTTGCTATGTGCACATTCATTTTTCAACCTTTTAAATTGACAACTAATTCTAGAAATTTTGTTTCTTGACATCTCCAGCATTTACCTGTTATCATCTTTTCCTTCATTTTTTATTTGCACGTACATGATTTACAATGCAGGTGCTGTCAGATGGTTGCAATTTCTCATTTCATCAAGAGAGATATCTGTAAATCACTCTCACCCCCAAGTCAGGCCTATCATCTAGGACCAAGACTGAGAACTCAGGAGTAGATCCATGCCTCTCCCAGTCTTCCTTCCCCTGAGACCAATTGGTGCAATCCCCAAAGCCAGTCCTGATTTTACTTCATGTTCCCCTTTCTATCTTTTTGCTTCTCTGCTTGGAGTAACATGATTTGTTTTCCTTGCCATCAGAGCTGTTGCTGGGACTCAGTTCCTGCATAAACACCCCCTACTTTGATCACCATTTTTTTCCCTTTATCTGACAGTCCACAAGCTTCAGGTGATTAGGGGAACAAAGAGTCAGAACCCATGCTCTGAAGAAGCTTCTTTCCTCTAGGTGGGTATCTGCATCTTGAAGCCTGGTCCTTGAGCTCTATAATGAGTTAGCACCTCAAAGTGTGTAACAACCACCTTATCCTTTCTGTTCTAATTTCTTAAATTTGTGAAGGGGTCTTCCCATACCTGCCTGCTCTTTAGCTTATCATCATTACTTACAGCACATGGCTGTGCTAATCAAGCCATTGTTCCTTGGTGGCTAGTAATGAACACAAGGCCTCACACATGCAAGAACACTCTGTCTTTGGGCTACATTCATTGTTCACACTTTCATTATATGAACTTAAAAAATACTTACAGGACATGTTTCAGAGAGAAACATTTGTTCACAATGTGAGCTCTCATGGGCTAATCAGTCTGATACCCAGATATTTCTTAAGTATGTAAAGAGATGCTCCATAGAGCTGTATGTCCATAGCTTCTTGATCTGAGCTCCCAGTTTTATGTCAACACATGTAGTTACATGAGTGTTATAATCTTACATCAAAATGTCCAAGTTAATAGAATAACACCTGTATGTGGCTGTCTGCTTAGATATTGTAATCTATTTCTAACTGTGAACTTTGGTGACTAACTGTGGAGACTCTACCTCTATTTCTTATCATGCTGCCAGAGTTGAGACTTGACTGCTGAGATGGTTCCTTGAAGAGCAGTATGATGGACACTGGCCATCTCGTGCTGCCTTGAGAATGACATCATTCTCTTTGACTATTTCCACAGGATTGTTGCCAGAGGAGACTCAAGATGAGCTACAACAAGCCATCCAGTCTCTTAGAACTGGCCATTCAGAGCCTTTTAAGGGATGAGAACTTGACCATCTCTTCCCTGAGGAGCCTGCCTGCAGAGCTCTTGCCACGTCTCTTTCTGGACGCTTATGCTCACAGACGCTGGAAGACCCTGAAGGCTCTTATCCAGAGCTGGCCCTTTGACAGACTGCCTCTGGGGGCCCTGGTTCAAGACCTATTTCCTGAGAATGAAACTTTGAAAGCTGTCTTGGATGGAATTGATGTCCTGCTTCAGCAGAAAGTTCTTCCTAGGTAAGGAGGATCCCTAGTCTGGGAGGGTCTCTGTTTCCCAGAAGATAGCTGTGTCAGGAAGAGTGGAGGCCACTGGGGAGGCCTCAAGGCTTCTAATGCCAATGTGACAGCTTATTGCCCATTGTGGAACTCTCTTTAAGAATTGACTGTTGGTCATTTGTGTAGCATAAGTGTTGAGCACACATTCTAACTCCTAAGCTCTGACAAAGGAATTCAGTACAGTGGTGTATTGATCCTTGATCTCTCTAGATCCATATTTTTTCTTTATGATTACTATTATTCTTTTAAAAAATGGAAACAAAAACAAGACAATAGGATAAGAGAGGTACAAATCTACCAAATTCCCACCACAAGAACTCCATATCCCATCCCCTCCCTTGATAGTTTCCCTGTTCTTTTTCCCTCTGTGAGTATGGACACAGTATCTTTGTGGGGTGTGGAAGGTGGAAGGTCTGGCTTCTGTAACTGCTTCTCCACTGATTATGGGCATTGGCTGTTCGATCCCTACTCCCAGCCTGTCTCTTTCTTTCCTTAGTGGTGCAAGGATCTGGGTGGTGAGGCTTAAGGACTGATGATGGGGGTCCTTTACCCATGGAAGTCAGGTTGGCATCATTGTAGAATATGAAACCTGGTGACTGAAAAAGAGTTAAGATATGAAGAAGAACAAATTGTTGAGTTATCATGAACCTAAAGGCAAGAGTATTGCTGATAAAAATTTGGGGTATTCATTTTTGAAAAAGCTAGTAGGTTTACTTTAGGTATATTTCAGGGGGCCTGTAACTTTAATAGATTTTGTCTGAGCTGGACACCCGATATGCATGTGGACCCAAGTTGTTGTCTTAGATTTGATTTCATGGTTGGGAAAAGGGCTAGAAAGCTGGATCAGGGAAGAAAGTAGCTCCCAAGTATGGGAAAAGTGTATAAATATTGTTAACTGTAAACCTCATAGATTTGATCTGGGTCCCATATTCAGCACAGGAGCCTATGTAACCTCTGCATCCCTATAGGTCCAAGCTTGCATTCTGTGGTCAGGTGTAGGGTCATTCCAGGTTGCACCAATTTCAGGACATATTCCTTACATTGTTGGAAGAATTGGTAATTAACCTCCCTTTAAATAATGGAATATTCTCTACAATTGTTGATTACATTGAGGGCATTGTACTATGGGTCCCCCCAAAGGCATCCGTTGTGTTGTTTCTGATGGAGATGCCCAATGACAGTGTCAAGAGGGATCTGTTAGAGATCTTGGCCCATCATGTCTGTGTGGGAAACTCAGGACTCCCTGACCAGGGCCCCAGGGGATGGTGTGTCCTGGTAGTGACTAAAGAGTCATCATTAAAATCTGCCAGTCTCTTCAGTTTTTGTAGTCCTTATTTGTCTGACAAGGTTAGCACTGGAGTGATTGAGGGAAGTGTAACAAGAAGTAGGTGAGGTGGTCTGGGAATGTGGCTTGGTGGATAAAGCACTGGTTTCTCAACCATAAAGTCCCAAGTTCATTCCTTGGGAGCACATGTACCAGAGTGATGTCAGGTTCTTTCTCTCTTCTATCTTTATCATAAATAAATAATTAAAAAAAAAGGAGTGGGTGAGGAGGATATCTAGGTCTAAGTAGCAAGTATATTGCCCTAATTTATGGATACATGTGTACATATGCCCTACCTCATGGGCCCTGGTCTATATCTAGGTGTGGGTGCTGTCTTAGGAAGTGAGCCATCCAAAATAGGATGACTGAGTCTTATGAGAAAGGAAAGGTCTCACCCAAGTAACGAGGCTGAAGGGCTGACTCTCCATGCTTGACTTCTGTAGACAGTCTGAAGTGAAGCATGATGAGGTGGTACTGGTTGCATTGATTAGGTTGGGATCAGCAGATGGAGTATCAATTGGTATGAATTGAGCGAAGTATGCAGGAATGTGTCCCCCACCCTCGAGGTTCTAGGACTGGGAGAAATGTGGTCTTTAAGAGGAAGTGGGAGTTTCCTGTTATCTTAGGGTTTAAGAAGGCAATAGATACTGCTATAATCAAATAACTTAGCAATTGTGTTAACTTTGAAAATCCCATTATTAAGAATTTGCTGGATCATACATGACCTCACCCTAATTTATGCCCTTTGACTCTACTGACATATAGCTGTATCTTGTAAAGTAACACCACTGGTTGCTTCTGTTCTTTGTGGTCTAAGCTTATAGGACAGTTACCATTTCAAAGAACAAGCCATCATTAGAAATGTATTAACAATTTCAGTCCACTGTTAAAATTCAATCTGATTAACAATTTGAAGTCTTAAGTTCTTAGATTATAGGAACATATACTCAGAACAATGAACTATGCATGATTTTTTTTTTCTTTTTTAACTTATGTTTTTGTTCTTTCCCTCTGGCATATGTTTATTTAGGGGATTGAAGTTGGACCTTGACAACTTGAGCATCAGAGCCTTTTTGTATAACAGTTAAACTATTATCTTTATTTACATAGAGTAAGCAGAGTCTACCAGCAGAGAAGGTCCTGAATTCACATTGCCCCAGCTACACAACTGGAGGCAACACAGATCAAAAGGGCGCACAAGGAAAATGGTGTCTTCTAATTTCTAACTTCACTTTAATGCATTCATGATAGAATAGCATTTCAGTTTTATTTTTCTCAGTTTAGTGAAAACTATCTATAAAAAGTGGGAATTAGATGAAGAAAGTCAGAAGAGAAGTGGGGAGAAAGAAGCTGTTGTCTGAAATGGGAGGGATTCAAAGAGTTGGTTTGTCTGAGCCTGGCCAATGCAAGCATTCTGGTTCAGAATCTATGTTCATGCTTTGTGTCTTCATCAATGCCCCCCTTTCCCTAAAGCAGGTGTAAGCTGTGAGTGTTGGATTTACAGTTCACTGGACAGAAGTTTTGGAGTGCATGGACTGGAGTCCACTTCCCAGTGTTCTCACAAAGGAGGTATCTAGAGGCTGTGGGACCTTCAAGGAACGAGAAGGCCAGGTGCTGCTTAGAGGTGTGTGTAGACCTCTTCCTCAGTGGTGAATGTGGAAATAAGATGTTCCTCTACCTACTGAACTGGATCAAGAAGAGAAAGGGATTGCACCTTTGTTGTAGGACAGTGACAATATATTCACTGAGCAGGAAGAATGTCCAGCTTTTGAATAATATTTCATTGTGTGATGTCCAGGAGTTGGAAGTAAATTGCACCTGGACAATCTCAAACCTACAGACGTTTGGACAACTTCTGGGCAGGATGAATAACCTCAGGAGACTCTGTCTGGACATCAACATACTTGATGGAATCCCATCCAAGCAGCTGGAGAACCAGGATCATCCCATCACCGAATTTACATCTGAGTTCCTCCAGCTACTTCATCTTCAAGAGCTATACTTGGAATCTGCCTCCTTCCTCCAGGGCTATCTGGATCAGCTGCTCAGGTAGGGTTGTGTCCTTGGCATAGTAACTGTGCAGGAGACATTGGACCTCAAGTTCCTTGCTTCCAAATTCTATTATTATTTATTATTGTTAGTTGCCTGGTTGTCTCTAAAGACTAGTTTAGGATACTCCTGGAGATGAAACCTGAGAACATGGTGACTCAGGAATGAGAGCCATTTTACTTAACCACTACACTATTCCACTCTAACACATCTGTCTCATCATAAATATTCCATCAGACTTTAACCATGAGAAGCTGAGGACAAAGTTTTGCAGAGTTATGGAATGACCACTTTGCTCAAATGCTTGGTGGAATATTCAGTCTAGTGAGGTGGTTGGTTCTCAGGTTCAGGTCTGTAGAGATCTCTTAGATAACTAGACAACTATCAGTGAAGGGTATTCTGAAGAGGAGATCCCATACAATGTCTCCAATTCCTGAACTGCAAGGTCTGACCAGGCAGGATGGTGAATGCGATGGTAGTGCAAACATGCAGAGGCCACTAAAGAGGCTGCAGCTGAGGAATGGGATGTGTCAGGGAGGCCCTGGAGACTGGCAGGACCAGCAGTTGCTGTGGGACCCTGCCTAGAAATTGTATAAATTGCCAGATTCAGTGCCAGGTTCATGTGAACATTGAAAAAAAGAATTCAGCCTTAAGTAGCATTGGAATCGTTGGTTGAGAATAACCACAAGCCTTCTTGTACATCATCACCTCACTCAGAATTTTCATACTCTTGCTGATGCCAATCTCCATCCTATCCTGCCTCTCTCTCCTCAGGAATCTTCATAACCAGCTGGAAGTCTTCTCAGTCGCTAACTGCACATTAACAGAAGAAGATGTGAATCATCTCTTCCAGAGCCCACACATCTATCATCTGAAGGATCTGTGTCTGAGGGGAATCCCCCTGACTTCTGTCAGTGAGCTTCTAAGAGCTCTGCTGGAGATAAATGCAGCCACCCTCCAGCACCTGGACCTGGGTCTGTGTGGCCTCCAGGACCCCCAGCTTGAGGCCCTGCTCCCTGCCCTGAGCAGCTGCTCCCAGCTCAGCTCCCTCAGCCTGCATGGGAATCGCCTGTCCATGGACACCCTGGAGAAGCTGCTGTGCTGCACCTCGGGGCTGCAGCATTTATCTCTCCAGCTGTTTCCTGCCCCTCTGGAGACTTTCAGCCGCCATGGAGTTCCACAGTCTGGGACATTTGACTTGCTTTGTACTCAGATCTCAAAGATTCTCCAGGATCTTGGATACTCCAGGTCCATCATGGTGAGCAGTTGTCACTGCTCATCCTGTGCTAAGAAGGTGTACAATAACTGGGAGCCCATGTTTTTACCCTGCTTTTCTTGTTTAGATCATTATAAAAAGCTGTCTTTTACACTCACTTGAAGTGACATCTAGGAATTTGGCTCCTCAATGCACACACACACCCTGCCTCAATCATCACATCCATGTGATCTATAAGCAAAGGAAACCCAGCTCAGTGCTCACCTTCAGATAATGCATTTGACTCTGAAATATGATGGCACTAAATGGACATTTTTGTAATAGAATCAGATTTACAAGTATTGTAAAAGATTCTGCCTGTTGTATGTGTTATGAAGAGTTGTGAAATAAAATGGATCTCTCTTGTCTTGTTCATTTTTCTACCGTGATCTCTCCTATAACCATCAAAGAAATAAAGGCAGTCATCAGCCATAGGTGTGTGAAGGTGAGAACCGAGAAATTTGATGGAGGGAAGGGTGTGAAACGATACTCCTCTAAACTTATAGTCTTATAAATCACCAGCCATTCTGTATGTTATGGGAAAATCAGGTTGAGTGTTTCAAGATCCTTAGCTGCCTAGAGTTGAGTTCTGCATATCTAATATATTATTTTAAGCCCTTAGTGCTTCAAATTTCTGAACAATAGTAATCCTCACACCAGTCTTAAATGGTTAAATAATTCTAACAAATGTTTTAATTCAAAGTTACTTACAACCTTACAGCAGAGATCAGAATCCTCTGGTTCTGCCAGTTGTTAAGATGTAGTTATTAGTAGATACTATTACATGCCATATAACATCATATGACACAGTGAGTTCAAATAGAATATGAGAAATTCCCACCATGGTATTTTCAAAGTAGACCAAGATCTCAACTAATTTGATGATAATAAAAATGAACTGTTGCTGTCTGAAACTCTGAGATTGCAAGAAATGCTTCCCAGTCTTTTAAGATCCCTGTCAAACTCAGTCCTGAACCCCTGAGACTTTGCTCTCCTCTTGATCCCTTACAAAGTTAAAATGCCTCTGCTGAACTCAAAGACTACTGCCACTGACTTATGCCTTTGGATTATAGCCAGAGACCCTAAGCCTGAGATTTCAACCTTTCACCTGTAACAGTTTGGTGAGACCTTCCTTAACATAAGGAACTACCTAGTTCCATTTCAGAGGGTGCACTATCTAACCACATTACAGCCCCTAGATATAGGCTAGCACCTAGGGGTCACATGTATACACGTGTCCATAGGTAGGAGCACATACATACCTCAGTGTAAAAGTGCTTAGTCATCCTCTGTAGACCGAAACAGCTTGGCATTGTAGCAGAAAGGCCTTAGAAGAACCCATAGATCTCAAGGATTCACTGCTTAGGTCTAAACACACCCATACAGGCTACTTCGCGCCCCTCAGTCACTCTGTCTCCTCAACTAGCTACACAAGAAAGTAACATATATGTCTTAGTATCTTTGACAGCACCAGCATTATTGTCACCCCTGCATAATCACTGTCTACAATTATCCAAGACATACACAGCCATATATATCTCAACTAAAGGACATTTATCTTCTCTGTTTCAGCTTTCATTGGAATCATCAAACAAGTTATTGCAGTAAAACTCAAGGTTAGCTTAAACCTTATTATAATCCTAGGTCTATTTCCTCCCTAACTTAAGTCCAGACTCCATCCCCTGGGGCCCTAATCTTGAAATCACTGTTCCACCATCAGTGGTCATCTTATACAGGAAGGAATCATAAGCCTTCTGTGAGCTCAGGACCTTGTCCTCACTATGAACTAGCAATGGTAGGGACTGCCACACTTTCTTAATGGAAGCTGGGTCGTCCTATCTGCCACTCAAGGAAATCTCGACCTGAAATAAGTGCAGCCTAGAATGTTCCCGGTTGTGACCATGGATTGTGAGTTCAGGCTGACAGGGACTCAGAGGTTATACAGGCTCCTGTGCTATAAATATGAATATATATGGGCCCTGGTCAGGTGGACATGGTAGATAGTCAATTGCGTTTATATATTCTTTACATTTTGGGAGCTTTCTAGTCCTATTCTCAACTCTGACACCATCGTCTTAATCAGTATTTTTACTTTGCCTCCATGTTAGCCATCAACCTCAAGGAAAAACTGTTAATGTCATGTACCCATAGGGGCAGACCTAAAGTAGGCCTTCTAGCTTCTTTCTACCCACAAATCCCTATTCTCATCTGCTCTTTAATACTATTTGTTTCCTGCTTATTCAACATATTGTTTTGCTTTGGTGACTTTTCACCACCAAGCTGTAGATGCTAGTCTGACTCCATCCTGAACTCCCTTGGCAGATGACTTCACCAATGTGTCTGCAATATCCGCCTTTTCAGAGCCCTCCTTTCTCCTAGGCAAAGAGGAATAGGCTGGGGCTAGGGATCCACCTGCCAATGCCCACGTGCAGGAGAGCAGAAGTGACAGAAGCCAGACCCTCCACTATGTGGACTCCATAAAGAATTTTGATCCATAGTCCCAGAGAGGGAGACATGTTAGTGGTAGATGACCAGAGAGCTCTGACATGTGATTCCATCAGCACCTAGAGACAGAAGAAGATAAAAAAGGAAGGAAAATCTCAAAGAATAATAGGTTTGTCTGTGACTTAGAATGAAAGAGAAAGCAGGGCCATAGGGAAAATGGGCAAATTTATATAAATATATCCAGTTGTAGAAATAATTGTCAACCTTAATCTGAGACCTTAGGAGATATACTGCATATTTCAAAGGAGGGAATGCATACAGGGAACTCTGGTGGTTGGAATGGTGTGGAATTATATACCTGTTATACACAGCATGTCGTTATGGAAACAGACTCTCATCCCTGAGGTTTAGAAGTCCCAGATTCATTCCTTCAACCACTATAAGATAGACATGAGCAGTGCTCTGGATAAAATAAAATAATTTTTTTGTCATTTTTATTATCCAATAAATTATTTATTCGATAGAGACAACCAGAAGTTGAGAGGAAGATGTGGTAGAGAGGGAGAGAGACAGAGAATCACCTGCAACACTGCCTAACCATTTGTGAAGCTTTTTTCTACAGCTAGGGACCAGGGGTTTGAACCTAGGTCTTTTCACATTGTCACATGTGCACTCAACTAGGTTCTCCACCACCTGGCCCCATATATATATACAGGGGAGAAATTCCATAATTAGTGAAGTATGCTTTGCTCTTTCTCATGCTCTCTCTATATCTCTCTCCACTCTCCCTATCTCTCTTCTCTCTCACCCCTTTTTCTCTCTGTCTTATTGTTTCTCCTTCCACTCTCAATTTCTTAGGCCCTTTCAAATAAAATCATATTCAATAAAATAAATATTTGAAAAGAAGTTCAGAGACTCAATGGAGTACTACTTTGGAAATTAAGAGTATGATATTGTAACTTTGGGACAAAGTGGATGAAACTAAAGGTGATATGCTCAGTGAGGTAAGTATGGAGGTGATAGACAACTAACACACAGCTTTTGATTTTTTCGTATACGGAATGGAGTGTTGAATTACATGAAAGATTCATCATCCATGCAAAAAAAGGCAACAAACTTATGTGACATTCTGAACACTGTGGTGGTTAACTTGGGCACAGGTAGGCACAGACATGTGGTGTTGGGTGAGGTGTCGTATACCTCTCACCTTTAAACATCATTCAGTTATGCTCACTGCTATCATCTTCATTTGACAGGTCATGATGATTTACAGTACAGTTATGGGCACATGTGTAAATGTTTTCATTCCATGAAGACTGGTGTCTGCAAAGCAGTCTCACCCCCATCTCAAACCCTTTCCAGCACCATGTAGCAGCACCCAAAGGACCCTCCTCCAACCCCTCTCTGCCATTCTTTCTTTCTCTTGTCCCTTCAATAAATGACAAGCTTAAGTATATTATTGGCTGCCTTTTAGAGGATGGTAGTGCGGAACCTGCTTGTGTACTGATAAATGAGCTAACAATCATTGAGGCAGGAGACATGGAGCTACAACTCCCCAAATTTACAGCATTTAGTGAACCCTCAGTCTGAGAGGGATTGGGGGTAATGGTGTGTCAGGGCAGGTTCTTAAGATGTAGAAATGTCTACTCAGGTGAGGATGCTGTGTCATGGAAGCAGCTTTCTTTGTGTTCACATCCCAGGAACAACATCAGAAATCTGTACGCTCAGATCAATCATTGTGTCATCTAAATGTGGCCTGAAAACTAAAAGGGTTTTATGTAATGCTTAGTTCTCCAATGTGTGGTATTTAAGGGACATCAGCTACCTGCCAGCTCAGCATTTCACTGATCATAAGCTAACTTAACGTAGACAACTGCAACTTATAGTTCTTTTGGAAAGAATTTTCTCTATTTCAAATAGCAATTTCAATGTTTTCATTAGAGATTTAGTAATAGTTTACAAGATTACAAGTATAGATGGAGGACTGCAGAGATAGGGCCATAGTTATGCAAAACCATTTTGATGCCTGAGAAAGCACATGTTCCAAGTTTACTACCAGCAGCACCAAAAGCCAGAGTTGAATAATGTTCTGATAATATAAAATAATATAAGAATTGAATAGGTGAGATAATATTTTGGGAGCATATTCCATGACACCCCCACTGTCAAAATTCAGTGGCCCCATCCCTAGCAATAGATGCCATAATTCTTACAAAACCAGCTCCATTCCTGTGACATGTGTGAAGGGGAGTCCACATGCTTTAATACTCTATTCCATGTATGACAGAAACTCCCCAGTCTGTCACCTCCTTACTCTCTTCACTGAGCATAATCACCCCTAGCTCCATTGGTCCTAAGGGACCCAGTATCATCCTTTCAAGCTGTATCATATTCCTCCCTTGAGTCCCCTAATTTTTTTCATCCAATCTTCTGTGCATTGGCATTTCAGGTCTCTCTCCACAGCTGGAGTGTGAGGATGGCAGCTGTGAATATAGGGGTACAACTGTCCCCTTGAATCTAAGAAAAATTAATGCTCATGCTTCTCTTCATATGATATGCAAAACCAGTGTCAACATTTATAAAATATGTGTATGCATTCTGTGAGTAAACTTTCTTATTGTTAAGATTTCTGAATTCCAATATTTATATACTTTTCCACACAAATATTTGTTTTCTTCTTGTATACATACCAGATTTTTTTCCCAGAAATATTGAAAAAAAAAGTCTTTTTGGCATTCCCATGTTTGATCTCTCTGAACTGCCAGCAGGAGGGAGTAAAATACTACAGCATGGGAGTTTTCCTCTCAGTGACTGAAGATGGCCCATCCTTCCTGCCTCCTGTCTCTAAGGCTGTGAAGACTGGAGAATCTTGGGTCATTGTGCAACCCATGCACTGCTCTACTCTGGTTTATAGTGGTGGCCGGGATTGAACCTGGGACTTTGGAGCCTCATCCTGAATGTCTCTTTGCATAACCATGATGCTATTGAACCTCGAGCAAAGCATGATAATTTGTCTTTAAGTATTACAATTTTAGCATACACAGACTTAGGAAACAACTAAACTGTTTCCTAAAAAGGGGTAAACAACATCATTGATTGTTCCTATGTGGAAAGTAGAGGGAGGTGAGTTCAGGGCTTAAACAGCAGGGTGAATGCTGACAAGCTTAATCAGCAATTCCTGGCAGCTGGGAAATAGCTGTCTGGTAGAACAGTGGACTCACAGAATAGAAGCTGCAGTTTATGTACTTGGATAAACACTCCAAATACTGGAATATGTGGAGTGGAAAATTCCTTACCCTTTCCCCTTGGAAAACAGGACCTAATCAGTAAGCCAGTAAGCCACTAGTTGTTTACCAAGACCCTGCATACAGGCAATGCTTATCAGGACCTTTGCACAAGAAAACTGTTTACCAAAAGGTTGCAACTGATGGCGGGAAGATGTGGTGACCATATTCTGGCTAGGTTCTATTGGTTGTGTGGTTTTGCAATGTTTGAAATTAGCCCGCGCTTTGCTTTGAGTGGATCCTGCTTTTTGCTAGGTTTGAAATGATTGGATTCTGCGTTTTCCATAGCATACTATTGGTGATGCATTCCCCTTCCTTGAGTGTATTCAGAAATCCTATAAATTGTGTGGTTTGAGGCCTGTTCGGGGTCGATCCGGTGGACTGCTGTCAGTAACCTCCAGCCCGGATTCGAATTCGTGAATAAACATCTTTCGCTTCCTTGCAGTGGATGGTGGCTTGATTTTGCTCACTAACAGAATAAAAATGTTACCTGTATTAGTCAATTCAAATCTAAATCTACTAACTCAGTACTATCTCAGTGATTTTTTTTTTTAATCAGAGCACTGCTGTTCTTTGGCTTATGGTGGTACATGGGAATGAACTGGGACTTTGGAGCCTCAGGCATGAGAGTCTTTGTGCATAACCATCATGCCATGTATCCCAGTCTTTGATGAAATCCTTGTACCTTTTACTATCTATGAGGACAGACTTATTCTAAGACGTTTCTGAAAATGGCAAATGTTTTTGCTAAAGCAATTTCACAAAGAAGGAAACTGGGTGAGCAGGAGGTGGTGCAGTAGATAAAGTGCCTGAGTCTCCACCATGAGGCCCTGAGTTCCACCCTGGTATGACATGTGCCACTGTGAAGCTCGGGCTCTGTCTCTCTATCCCACAATGATATTAATGATACAATTTTGCTTATTTATTTATTTTCCTGATGCCTAACAACAACAGTACCTACAACAACTATAACAAAAAGTGCAACAAAAAGAAAACAAATAAATTAAAATCAATTAATTAATTAATTAGTAAATAAATTGATGAGCAGCTGTGCGGTGGCGCTTTGGGTTAAGCGCATACGAAGCAAAGCACAAGGACTGGCGATAAGGATACTGATATGAATCCCCGTATGCCCACGTGAAGGGGGGGCGTGCTCTTCTCAGGTGGTGAAGCAGCTGTCTATCTGTCTGTCTATCTGTCTCTCCTCCTCTCTGTCTTCCCACTCCTCTCTCCATTTCACTCTGTCCTATCCAACAGCAACTAAAAAAACAATAAGAATTTTTAAAAAATTGCTAAAAATTGATGAATAATTTGCAAAGATTGATGCAGATGGTGTGGGGCAAAACTCATGTAGCCCATCAGACTGAAAACTGTGTGAGTGACGGCCGTTGAAGGTAAGATGTGTCAGTGCAGGTTCTTCTGCTGTAGCCTTGTGTCCTCTGGTAGAGAGGCTGACTATTGGAGACTACTTGTGGTTGACTCTGGAAGTGATCCTATCAATATATTGGTAGAGTTGAAGCCATATAAGTGTTCAGTACTGGGTGTGACACTGGGGAGAATTCAATATGCTCTCACAGAACTCAAGAACACAACACCCAGGAGTATCAAAGTTGGACTCTAGGCTCAGATCATAATGGTTACTAAATACTACTGACAATAGCAAGAACATTAATGTTTTAACAATCCTAACTTTGATTGTAGGAACAGGGTGATGTGTGACTTGGAAATTGAAGAGTGGGTGGGGACTTGGAGAAGGGGGCATTGTGTTCAAATACATATAGATAGCTGTAGAGATGACAGTTAACTCATGTCTTCAGCCTTAGGAGAACTGCTGGGGCTTGCAATGGAGGGACTGGGGATTCAGAATGCTGGCAATGGAATGTTATAGAATTATAACCCCACTCCCCCACCTTTTTTTTTTAACCGAAGCACTGCTGAGCTCTGGTTTATAGTGCAGAGGATTGAACCTGGCACTTTGTAGCCTCAGGCATGAGAATCTCTTTGAATAACAATGATGCTATCTACCCCTGTCCAGAATTATACCCCTGTTGACATGTAATTTTGTGAAGCAATACTAAAGCATTAATAAAGAATGAAACCAAAAAAGAATTTAACGCTTCAGGGATTGATAAAAATGGAGATCCATTCACTCTACAGAGCAGCAGGGGGCAGGGTGGGGCTTTGTTCTCATCCTTTCCAGGAGGCACAATATGGTTCTTCACAGGATGAGATCAGGTCAGAAATGATGGCCTCAGGCAAGAGACTCGTTTGCATAATCACTCTACCCTCCCTGACAAAAATTTCATATGAAGATTGATCTGCATCTGCTTAATTGTTTTTCTTTTAATTTTTATTTATAAAATTGGAAACATTGATAAAAGCTATAGGATAAGAAAGGTAGGACTCCACCCTATTCCCATCACCAGAACCCTGTATCCCATCCGTTCCCCTGAGAGCTTTCCTATTATTTAGCTCTCTGGGAGTATGGACCCAGGGTCCTTATGGGGTGCAGAAGATGGAAGGTCTGGCTTCTTCAATTGTTTCCCCTCTGATGCATCTGCTTAATTTTGGATCAGGGTTGGTAATAGAATCTAGTTGATGGAATTGGTGTATTGCACCAAATAAGAGTCTTGGGTGGGTGGGTGGGTGGGGAGAATACAGTTCCAAGAAGGATGACAGAGGACCTAGAGGGTGTTGTATTGTTATATGGAAAACTGGGAAATGTTATGCATGTAGAAACTATTGTATTTACTGTCAGATGTAAAATATTAGTTCCCCAATAAAGAAATTTAAAGAAAAATACTGGGGGGGCTGGGTGGTGATGCACCTAGTTTATCCCACACATTACAGTGTGCAGGCATTTACAAGTGGTGAAGCAGGGCTGCATATGTCTGTGTCTCCTTCCTTCTCTACCTCTCCCTCCTCTCTCAGTTTCTCTCCATCTCTATTCAATAATAAAAATAAATAAAAATAAGTAAAATCTTTAAAATAATTCAATAAATAAATGTACAAAATACTTTCAATTTCCAAAATAAATTTTACAATTACTGACAATAGAGAATGTACTTTATTGTGTTGTTTTAGTAACTATCTTTGAGAAAATAATTATGTTATTAGTTAATCGGTAAACTTTATTAGACCTTAATATTTTTTATTTATTTATTATTTATTTATTTATTGCCTGGTCTGGCTTCTGCAATTTGCCTCACTGTCATCTTCCGAATCTGCCCAGAAAACGTGTGTAGGGAAAAGCAACATGTAGGTATTAAGTGTCTTGATCCCATGACTGTGGCTTGCAGAATTACTAGGATGTGATTATGTTGCAATACCTAGGACCTTGTAACCTCAGTCATAAAGAACTCTTTGCATTACCATTATGCTGTTTCCCTCAGCCCAGGAATGCTTTCTCACAATAAAATAAACACAAGCAAACACTTGTCAGCTTAATATGAAATATATTTTGTTTTATAAATGATTTAATAATGACTGACAAGAATATAGGCTGAGAGGGTGGGGTTCTAGAACACACTGATGAGGTCCTCTGCCCAGGGAAGTCATGTTGACATCATGGTATCATTTGCAAGTTGGTATCTGAAAATGCATTAAGATATAAAGCAGAGGGGGCCAGATGGTGGTGAACTTGTCTTAGCACAGATGTTAGTCCTATTTTTTATAGTGTTTTGATGATAAAGGGATGTTGTATTTCATCAAAGGCTTTCTCTGCATCTATTGAGATGACCATGTGGTTTTTTGGTCTTGCTTTTCTTGATGTGGTGTATCACGCTGATAGATTTACATATATTACACTAACCTTGCCTGCCCGGGATAAACCCTACTTGGTCATGATGAACAATCTCTTTAATATACTGCTGTACCCAGTTGGCTAGAATTTTGTTCAATATTTTCACATCTTTGTTCATCAGAGATACTGGTCTGTAATTTTCTTTTTTGGTTGTGTCCCTGTCTACTTTTGGTACGAAAGTGATATGGGCTTCATAGAAGCTGGAAAGGAGTATTCCAGTGTCTTCAATCTTCTGGAAACCTTTTAAAAGCAGAGGTATTAGTTCTTCTCTCCCTCCCTCTCTCTCCTCTCTCTCCCCCTTCTCTCTATGTCTTATTGTCTATCCTTCCACTCTCAATTTCTAAGGCCCTTTCAAATAAAATCAAAGTCAATAAAATAAATATTAAAAAAGAAATTTGGAGACTCAGTGGAGTACTACTTTGGAAAATAAGAATATGATATTGTAACTTTGGGACAAAGTGGATGAAATTTAAGGAGATATACTCAGTGAGGTAAGTATGGAGGTGATAGACAACTAACACACAGTTTTTGTTTTCTTCGTATGTGCAATGGAGTATTGAATAACATGAATGTCTCATCATCCCTACACAAAAAGGCAACAAACTTATGTGACATTCTGAAAACTGTGGTGGTTAACATGGCTACAGGTAGGCACAATCATGTGGTGTTGGGTGAGGTGTTATATATGTCTCATCTTTAAACATTATTCTATTATGGTCACTGCTGTCATCTTCATTAGACAGGTGTTGGTGATTTATAGTACAGTTGTGGGCACATGTGTAAATGTTTTCATTCCAAGAAGACAGGTGTCTGCATGTCAGTCTCACTCCCATCTCAGGCCCTTTCCAGCACCTTGTAGCAGCACCGGGAGGACCCTCCTCCAACCCCTCTCTGCCATTCTTTCTCTTTTTCCTTCATAAAAGTGACACATTTCACTAGATTTTCAGCTGCCTTTTAAGGGGATGGCAGTGGGGAACCTGTTTGTAAACTGATAAATGAACTAAGACTCATTGAGGCAGGAGACATGGGGCTCCAACTCCCCAAATTTACAGCATCTGAGTGAACCCTTATGATGGTGAGGGCTCTGTGCACAATGGTGTGTCAGGGAAGGTTCTTGAAATGTAGAAATGTCTACTCAGGTCGGGGTGCTGGGTCATGGAGGCGGATTTGTGTTCTCATCACCTGAACTAAATCAGAAACCAGTATATCCTCAGATCAAGCACTGTGTCACCTAAATGTGGCCTGAAAATTAAAAGGGTTTTATGTAATGATTAGATCTCCAGTGTGTGGTATTTCAGGGACATCAGCTCCCTGCCAACTCAGCATTTCACTGATCATAAGCTAACTTAACACAGACAACTGTCACTATTGCTGCCCCATAATATACACTTATAGTTCTTTTGGAAAGAATTTTCTCTATTTCAGAAAGCAATTTTAATGTTTTCATTAGTGATTTAGTAATAGTTTACATGATTGCAAGTATATATGGAGGGTTAGAGAGATAGGGCTATAGTTACGAAAAACCATTTTGATGCATGTTCCAAGTTTGATACCAGCAGCACCAAAAGCCAGAGCTGAGTAGTGCTGTGATAATATAAAAGAATATAAGAATAGAATAGGTAAGATAATATTTGGGGGGCATATTCCATGACACCTACACCATCACAATTCTGTGGTCCTAACCTTAGCAATAACTTTCATAATTCTTACAAAACTAGCTCAATCCCTGTGACTTTTGTGAGGGGGAGTCTGTGTACTTCACTACTAGATTGCTTACATGAGAGAAACTACCCAGTACTAGTTTATCACCTCCTTACTCACTTCACTGAGCACAATCACCCTCAGCTTCATTGGTCCTAAGGGACCCAGTATCACCCACCCAAAATGTAGGGTAGTACTCCCTAGAGTCCCCTAATTTCTTCATCCACTTTTGTATAGTTGGGTATGAGAAACAGTGCAAAACGCACTCTGTCTATGCCTTAAAATAAGGACTGAGACACTGAGAGTCATGAGCAAAGCAAAAGTTTGACATATATATGTAAGCCAGCAATCATGCCAAAGGCAATCTTCAGAGCCTTTTTCTATGTTACTGGCCATGGGAACAACCTGTCCTCTTCCCCTTTGGCGAGAAAGAACTGGCTCTCAATCTAACCATGTTTCGGGAAAAGGGGATGGGTACAGATATTAGGAGGGAGCCTGGGGTCTGCTATAATGGTAAAGGGAATGCAAAGAAGGGATTTTGGCCGGGACAATGTGGCTATCATGGGAAAGGAAGGGTGAGGATGGTCCTGGGAAGTCTAAGCTAATTTTGAAGAAAAATAAGGCATGGTTGTCAACACATAGACAGGTAAAAAGTCAGGGGTCTGTAGTCAGACTGGATTGATAGACATCAATGAAAATGCTACAACCAACTGGGCCTTTTCATACAATGGGCATTTCAGCTCTATCCACAGCTGGAGTGTGAGGATGGCATCTGTGAACATAGGGAATCCAACTGTCCACAGAATGAGGGATACAACTTCACACCATCCCCACCACCAGAGTTCTACAACTCTGTGCCCTTCAATGGAAATTGCAGTGATTCTCATAATGCCACAGATTCGGGTTGACTACTATTTCCGTAACTATCTCTATTGTTCCCTATTTTTTCCTATGGTCCTGCTTTCTCTTTCATTTTAAGTCACATGTGAACCAATTACTACCTTTGAATTTATTTTCTCTCTCTTTCTTTCTTTCTTTCTTTCTTTCTTTCTTTCTTTCTTTCTTTCTTTCTTTCTTTCTTTTGTATTGTCATGGAATTGGGTCAGTGCCATGTAGTCATCTACTAACATTTTTCCCCCTCTGGGAGTCTGGACAAAAATTCCTAATTGAAGAGCAATGGGCAATATAGAATTCCCTGTTTCATAGTAGAATGTAGACATAATCTCTAGATTGAGAAGATGGACTATGTTTTGGGGCCATTATACACACTGTGAGGTCTAAGACACAACTTGCAGTGTTCCAGGTGAAACAAAGTCAGTCACATGCATCAAGAAGCCAAAGCCTGATAATAATATCACAGTCTACAGAGCCTATGTATTATAAACAAACACTTTTGTCCTATTTTATTTACTTATTTTACCAGAGCACTGCTGTACTTTGGCTTATGTTGTTGCAGGGATTTGAGATTTAGGCAAGAAAGTCTCTGTGCATAACAATTATGCCATGTATCCTAGGCTTTAATGAAATCCTTATACCTTTTACTATCTATGAGGAAAGGCTAATTCTAAGATGTTTCTCAAATGGAGAAAGTTTTTGCTAAAGCAATTTTACAAAAAAAGGAAATTGGGTGAGCAGGATGTGGTGCAGTAGATAAAGTGCCTGACTCTCCACCATGAGGCCCTGAGTCCCTCCTTCATGTGACACGTGCCACTGTGATGCTCAGGCTCTGTCTCTCCATCTCACAGTGATATTAATAAATCAATTTTGTTATTTATTTATTTATTTGTTTGTTTGCTTGTTTGTTTGTTTATATTCCTGCTGTCTTTTACAAGGATGGTATGAGAAATCTATTTGCTTTAAAATTGATCAGACAGTTTTGGCTGGTTCAGTGCAGGTGGTACAAAGCGCAAGGATCTGAATAAAGATCCCCACCTGCAGGGAAGTCACTACACAGGTGATGAAGCAGGTATGTAGGTGTCTATCTTTCTCTCCCCTATCTGTCTTCCCCTCCTCTCTCAATCGCTCTCTGTCCATCTAACCATGATGTTAACTGCAACAACAATAAAAAGGGCAACAAAAGCTAAAATAAATAAATAAATAAGAATAACAATTGATGAATGGCAGGGCAGCTGTGCAGTGGGTTAAGGGCACATGCCACAAAGCACAAGAACTGGTGGTAAGGATCCCAGTTTGATCCCCTGGATGCCCACTTGCAGGGGGGTCTCTTCACAGGTGGTGAAGCATGTCCTCAGCTGTCTGTTTCTCCTCTCTCTATCAATACAAATCTTTATTCATGCAGGCACCCCAGAGTGGGCCCCAAAACATAGCCCATCTCCTCAATCTAGAGACTATGTCTACATTCTACTATGAAGCAGGGAATTCTATCTTGCCCATTGCTTTTCAATTAGGAATTTTGGTCCAGAGTTGGGCGTGTAGGCACCTAGTTAAAACCCTATGGAGCCAAAAATCACAATGGATAGCTTCTGCCTCTCCCTGCATGGCCCCCTTCTCCTCCATATACACAAAAGTCAAGCCTGCCCAGGAAGTGGCTTCATAATCCATACATCCTTAAAAGAAGGACAGAGAAATTTTTGCTACTCAAAAACTTCATCTTTAAGTAGGCCACTTGATGATTTTCAAAGACTATTGGGTGACATAAATTGGATTAGGCCAATCTTAAACTTACCACTGGAGAACTTAGGCCACTCTTTGAAATTCGTAAGGGAGATTCCAACCCCCCCCCCCCCCCCCCCGCTCCTTGACACCTGCAGCTACATGCTCTTCATGGTTGGTAGAAGAAGCCATTCAGAAATAGGGAGTCTCCTTTATTTCCTATGAAGCACCACTTCTGTTTGTCATTTGTGCAACCTCACATACACCTACAGGAGTGTTTTAGCAACGTGGCCCTATGCTTTGGGTTCATCTTCCAGTTTCCCCCCCTAAAGTACTTGCTCCCTACACCTCCCTGGTTGCTGATCTTATTTTTTCAGGACGCGAACAGAGCCGCCAATTCTTTGGTAAAGATCCTGAAAAAATAATCACACCACATTCCAAAAGTCAATTAAAATGGCTCATGCAAACCACAGACAAGTGGCCCATTGCTTGCTCCTCCCTTTTGGGAGAAATTGATAATCATTACCCTGCTGATGAATTACTTCAATTTGCGAAGGTTCATTCCTTCATTTTCCCAAAGAACACTTCCCCCCACCCCTTGTCAAATGCCTGCTTAGTATTCACTGATGGCTCCTATAATGGAATGGCTGCCTTTGTTATAGATGGACAGGCTGCCTCTATTTGCTCCCCCTTCAAATCGGCTCAACTTGTTGAGCTTTTTCAATAATACAGGTTTTTCAAAAATTAAAAAATCATCCTTTTAACTTGTACACTGACAGTGCCTATATTGCTCATTCGGTTCCCGTTCTTGAGACGGTTTCCTATATTAAACACTCCACAAATGCCGCCCCTCTTTTTTCTCAGCTTCAAAAATTGATAGCCTCTAGATGTCAACCCTTTTTTGTCGGACACCTTTGCGCTCATTCCGGTCTGCCTGGCCCCCTCTCGAAAGGAAATGCTTGTGCAGATGCTGCCACCCGCTTGACGTTTCCAGTACTGATAGGTTCTGTAGATCAAGCCCAAAAGAGTCATGTTTTACATCATTTAAATGTTCAGACCCTTCGCCTACTTTTTAAGATCACTCGTGAGCAAGCTCGTCAAATTGTTAAACAGTGCCCCACTTGTGTCACACTTCTACCCACCCCCCCACCTGGGTTTTAACCCCAGAGGTTTGGTCCCAAATGAAATATGGCAAATGGATGTTACACATGATCCTGAATTTGGCAACCTTAAATATCTTCATGTGACTATAGATACATTTAGTGGATTTATCTTTGCTTCCTTATATACTTGAGAAGATCTAAAAATGTTATAGCCCATGTTTTAAATTGCTTTTTCTGTCTTGGGCAGTTTTAATGGTAAAACTGATAATGCCACAGGCTATACTGGACAAAAGTTTCAGGAATTTTGCCGCCAGTTACAAATTAGACACATTACTGGCATTCCTTATAATCCTCAAGGAAAAGGCATTGTTGAACGTGACCACCAAAATATCAAAAATTCTCTGCATAAATTAAAGAGAGAGGAATTATACCCCCAGAAGGGTTCCCCTAGAAATATTCTTCATCATGCCTTGTTTGTTATTAACTTTCTAAATTTAGATGCCCATGGCAATTCTGCTGCTGATCGCCTCTGGCACCCTGAGACAAATAAAGATTATGCCACAGTCATGTAGAAAGACCCACTCCCTTTCAAATGGAATGGCCCAAATCCAGTCCTCATATGGGGGAGAGGTTCACCCTGTATTTATGACACCAAAGAAGGATCAGTTAGATGGCTGCCAGAAAGGCTGATAAAACTAATTAATAATAGAAATAAATCCAGGGAGCGATCTTCTCCCTGAGAAAATTTACCCTTCTCTTTTTCAGGAAAATGATGGGATTCAAAATACTGACAGTGTTCCTGTGGATGGTCATCTTGTGCGGATGGACACCCACAGTAGTGCCTGACAAGAAAGGAGCCACCTCCTCTTTTGCTTGGCGATTTTTCCTGACAGAAAACTACACCAACTATGCTAAAACACAAAACTATGGTAATCTTTTAGCCATGGCTGATTGCCCGCCTCAAGGGTGCCAATCTACCATTTTGCTAAATTTCACAGATTTTAAGGCACAGCCCAGAAAGGTTGCCCCTGCCCTGTGCTTGTTGTTTGACCAGAGTCAGTCCTATTGCACAGATAGATGGGTTGAAGAAAATGTGGGCTGCCCCTGTAAATCATGTAACATCAATAATGTTAAAACCCTAAGAGGTAATGAAGTTATTGCCCAGCTTCCCTATAACAGCCATAAATTTTTTCACTCTTCCACAGGCTATACCTGGGTTGTTTGGGATCCCTGGGATTCCCACTGGACCATGCCATTCAAAGGAGACATGTATATAACCAAAGATGAGACCTAGCCTAGCAGCCGTTTTTATATTTGGCATGCTCTTGTTCAAGTTCAAACAACCCTTCATGCTGAAATTCAAACATGTGAGAAGGAGCTAAATACACAGCTCTCAGCTTTAGCTACACACCACCCCTTTTCCTGGCTACCTCTATTAAGAGAAGGCCTAATTCTTGCCAATACCACTGGCCTTGACAATGTTTCTGCATGTTTTCTTTGTGCCACGTTAGGATGTCCCCCTTTGAGGGCAATTTCATATCCCACCTCACTGAATACTTCTGGCACATCTGGTAAGGCCTTTTCTCCCATTTTTGAAGTTTCCTTGTAATTAGCTCCTGAACAGGAAAAATTTAGTTTTTGTTATTCCAATGCTAGTACCAGGTTGTGCAATCAGACTGCCTTACCTGCCACAGATCTTATTGTCCCTGATGTATTTTTCTTTTGGTGTAATGGTACCCCTTTAAAAAATCTTTCTAGCCAAATAGATGAGAGATTGTTATGCCTTCCAGTTACCTTAGTACCCCAGTTGAACCTATTTACTGCTGCTGAGTATTTAGATTGGGACAGCCCCTCATCCCCTAAAATAAAATTGGATGTTTTTCTTCCTTTAGTGGCTGGTGTTTCTTTTGCAACATCTGTTGTGGCTGCAGGTCTGGCTTAAGGCGCCTTGGGTCACTCCCTTCTTACCACTGCTAAGCTCTCTCAACAATTCTCACTGGCAGTGGAAGCCTCAGCCAAACCTTTGGCCTCCCTACAGAGACAACTAACCTCCCTTGCCCAGGTTGCCTTATAGAACTAGCGAGCTTTGGACCTCCTGACCACAGAAAAGGGTGGCACTTGTTTTTGAAAGAGGAGTGCTGCTTATATGTTAATGAGTCGGGTTTAGTGGAGACCCAGGTAAAGCAGTTACACAAGCTTAGTATTTATAAAAACAAAAATTTTCTGCTGCTGCTGATAGTTGGTGGAAATCCTCCATGTTCTCCCTTTTGATGCCCCTTATGGGACCGCTGATTAGTCTTTTGTTAATGATTACCTTGGGGCATTTTATTTTCAATAAGATTACTGGCTTTATAAAACAACAAATTGATTCCTTGGCATTGAAACCCTTACAAATATATTACCACAGACTTGATTTGGCTGACAGAGGCTTGGCTAAACCTGAGGGTGGCAGACCTCTTTTAGTAGCTGCATAAAACTCAGATTTATGCACGCCAGCCTTGGTATGGTGTGGGCACTGGTAAGGGGTGCAGGGCTAAGCACTGCAGGGGGAGGACCCTATAGTCCGCCTATGAGTCCCCAGTGAAGCAAACCTGATTTGCATGGAGGTTGGTGTAGGTCATCAGAACTCTTTGCCTTGAGTTTTCCTCACCTTAGAAAGAGTGGCTATGCCTCCCCTCCCCAAAAGACACCAAGAGCCGTATAAGATGCTGGAAGATCAATTCTATATTTACCCCACGTGAGGAATCATGTCAATACTTCCCTCCCTCTGTTTAATGCCCACTTATCTCTTGATAAAATTCCTAGCTTTTACCTCATTTGCCCGCCTCACTTAAATTGTAAAAAGGGAGGACATGCCAGGAGCCAAGGACTTAGCTAAGACTCTCATATAGTCCCTGAGAGGACATTCCGACCATTGGAACTGAGATTACCATCTAGCTGTTTGGAAAGTTGCTCACCCACCTCCCTCCCCCACTACTTTAGGAGAACTTCCTCTTTGTGCTTATATTGTGGCTGCAAAATAAAATTTTCAGAGCTTGAACAGACCTCCTGTTTTGCCCTCCTTCTTCGTGTCTCGTCCTTTCCATTCTCTCACCCCCTACCCTAGGTTTCCGTCGATAACCCCGCAGGTTGGGGCAGGGCACCAAAGTAAAAAACCTGTGGTGTGGGATAGACATGCAGCTTCCTGGGCCGGTGGGCAGTAGGGGTGGATAGGATGGGACACAGTCTTTTGGTGGTGAGAATGGTGTTTATGTACACTCCTAGTAAAGTGTAGTCATATAAATCACTAGTTAATTAATATGAGAGGGGAAAAATTAATTGTGTCTTGAAGTTTTTAAAACACAGACTGAGTCTTTTTAATATATAGGCTGTGTATTTGACAAGCAGACTCTCTCAAAAGCCTAGACTAATGTCTTCTTTTTTAAATAAATGAAAAAAAAAATTCCAAATCCTCTTCCACTCATAGGGCTTCTCTCCAGTAGGTATTTTCAGATGGATAAATGAGAATGTGATTTGTCTAAAAGGGTTGCATTAAAAGGATTTGTGTCTTGTATTATTCGACAAGCTGCACAGACTGTGAGAACTCTCAGTGATAATGCAGTTCACGGTGTTATGAATTCACATATAAATGATTTTATGCCTGACCATCAGCCAACTCTGGAGGAAGTAGAGTCTTAGGATTCTTGATTTCAAAGTGTGGCTTGAAGGTCTTAGGGTCTGACATTTGTGTCCTACAGAGAGTGCAGGAATGTATTAAGGTATCTTTGGCTGCAGACTTGGGATCATGTCCTTATTTTGTACAGCTTGCTTTGAGCTTTTTTCTGCTGGCACTATCTGAGTGAGTTATTTGTCTATCCCTGAACTCTGTAATCATTGATGCAGAGCACAGATGGTGTGCAGACCCATGGATCACTGTCGTATTGGTGGATTAATTGCAATAAACATTGAATGCCTTTCTCCAGGATTGTAAATCAAGGACTTCACCTAGTCTCACTACCACTGTCAAAGGATTAGGAATCAGAATTCTTCCTGGCATCCCAAGACACACCCCCTCCCCACCTGAAAAGGGTGGGGCTCTTTTAAATTAGATGGTGTTTAAACTCGATGATCTGGATTCTTTTTAGTGCTGTTTTCCCGAAGTTAGAATGATTTGCATAGGTCACACTTGCCCAAACTTTGTAATCGCCAAATTAAATTAAATTCATCCAGTATGTAATGTATTTCTTAAATGAAAGTACAAATCAAACAGATTTTGTGGTTGATGCTCTCTGAAAGATTTTTCTACTCAGGTTGGTCTACTTTAGGCAGAATGAACAAGAGCAAAATTTCCTTCAATGTGGTAAAGGAAGGTTTTGTACCTGGAAACAGATATGGAAAGGCAGTGGACTGGCAGTGAGCTGTTTTGGTGGCCCCAACTTACTCCATTTCAGTTTATGTGTAGAAACTAATAAGTCTAGTGGTCTAGTTCAGGATTTGGTCTAGTTTATAAAGCATTGGATTGTCAAGTATGAGATCCTGAATTGGATATCTATCAGCACATTTACCAAAGTTATGTTTAGTTCTTTCTCTCCTATATTTCTCATATTTCATATGATATGATATGATATGACATAATATAATGAATGAATTTAAAAGATGACAGCAAAGAAGAACATTGCTGAAACTCCTCCAGGGAGCCTTGTGAAAACAGAGCGCCATTCTGTTAATCCCTTCTTCTCTGGGCTAAGGAGTACTGAACCAATTTTCAGGGGTGAGGGAGAGAGTGCAGTGGTTATGCAAAGAACTCCTCCCTGAGGCTCTAAGCCCCATATTTAACCCCTCCCTGGCCAACAACACCATAAGCCAAAGCTGAGCAATGCTCTGGTAAAAATAAATAAATAAATAAATAAATAAATAGGAAATAATGAAAGAAAGTATAGAAGGTTTCACAGCAGCTCAGACTACTGCTCATTAAGAGCAAACAAGTGAGGCGAGGGGTTCCAAAGCAGTCTTGGGTCTTCCTAGTGAGACTTTGATGCTGTAAATGGCTCTGGATAGGCTTCAGGTCATTTTACTTTTCTTTGTCATCCCCAAAGCCAAGGTCTCCTACAGGAGTAATGACACAACTCTCAAGCCTTTTTCTTTTTCAGGTAACTCCAGGGTAGAGGAGCACTGGGGCTTCTTCCATTTCCATGACACTCCCCTGTGATACCATGACTTGAACCTAAGCTGTGAGAATGCCCTAATCAGTGAGCCAGCTCTCTGCCCCAGGCCACACATTTTCTTTTTTCTTCTTTTTTTACATAAAATGTATATTACATTGGTACATGCAGTGCTGGGGATCTAATTGGGAGCCTCAGGATTTCCAAGCCTGTATGTCTGCCAATGAAGCTAATCCCTTCAACGATTATTTGGTTACTGTTGGTTGTTTTTTTTTTTTTCTGGTGCCAAGACTATTTTTTTCTTATTCTCTAGCGTGATTTCTGGGGCTCAGTACCTACACTATGAACGCATTGGCCTTGGAGGCTATTTTTTCCCTCTTGTTGCCTTCATTGTTTATTGTTATTATCCCTGTTGTTATTGGAAAGGACAGAGAGAAAATGACAGGGGGAAGAAAGATAAGCATCTGCTTTTCCACTTATTAAGTGACACCCACTGCTAGGGGGCATCAAGTGCTCAAACCAGGATCGTGAGCGGGTCTTTGCACTTCACGCCATGTGCAATTAACTCACTGATCCCCTTTCCAAGAAAATTTTTAATATCCCAGGCTATACTTTTACTCATTTGGTGAGATGAAGAGTGAGAGAGAGACAAAGAGTGAGGAGATATTCTACTAATAGTTAATTTTCAAGTGCTATGCTGCAGAATGAGATATGACTCTAGCTTAAATAAAAAGGTTTATTTATTAATGACAATTAGAAGGAAAGAGAACAAAACATGATAGGCCTATGAGTTGCAGGGTCTAAAAATCAGGGCATAATGCTTGAGGGTCCAACCCTTTATACATTAAACACCTCCCAGTGCATCAGACACTTTCCCCAGTAACTTTTCTTTTTTCTATTTTTTTTTACCAGAATTTTGCTTACCTTTGTGGGATTGATAATTGTACTTTGAAAAATCAGGTTAGAGTGACTGTTTCCTAATCCTATGCTACCTACCCAATACACATTTTTTAATGAAGAAAAAAAAATCTTCCCACAAGCAAATAGGGAAGGCTCCTGCTAACTCACCGTCATTCTTATTTGAGTTGTCTGTCTTCTTACAGGGTCTACTCCTAGGTCAACAGAGAGTATTAACTTTCTCTGCTCTGCTAGAGGTCTGGAGTTCTGGAGGCTCTGGAGTGCAGGGATGAGGCCTGGTCCAAATGTGCAGAGATTCCACACTGCCTCTGCTCTGATATTGGCAGGAGGCCAGGAGGTCACAGAGTGCAGAGATGTGTCTGCTCCTGTCTGCTTCTAGCAGTATGTGAGACCCAACTCAGATCTTATAAAGGCCTAGGGTTTTATTCCCTAAGACCCACCCTAAAGATTCTATCTGTGATTGGCTGAAATCAACTCTATGGGATCTGAATTTTTAGGAGTCTCTCAATTCCACCAATCCAGATCGTAGAGTTGGAACAAATAAAATACTCTAATTTTAGGGTTAACTTTACTACTAATTGGAAGGACCTCTCTCTGGGAATTAGGATGAGAAATGCAATTTTCCGATGGCAATATTGCTCCAGAAGGATAACACACTCCGCCACATGTTAGAGCCAAATGACAGGAAATTCTTTGGGTTTTGTGTGACCTGTGAAGATAGTTTGATAGGCAGGTGTGGGGAAGATAAGTAAATGAATAAGTAAATAAGTAAATGAATAAATCAATAAATAATAAAATCAAAGACCAACCATCTTTCAATTGAAGATGCAAATCACACTGAATTCTTCAAAACTCATCTAGAACATATGGAGTCGCATCTGCGTGTGTATGTGTTTCTCTCTCCAAGGAATTTTAAAACAATCCACCAGAGTGCCACCTTCTGTCAGCCCTGCAGGGACAAGAATTACACAGACAGAGAAAGTGACCCAGAGTGATCAAGCCTGGGCAGCAGGAGCTCAGAGGAGTGTGTGAATGTCTGAAGCCTCCGCTCAGGTCCGCAGAGAGTGGTATTGGTCTGTATTCTTGCAAGCCCTTGCTGGTTCCCATTACTCACAGCAGTTGAAAAGCAATACCACAGAAATGTCTAAGAGTCTGGGTCTCCAGAGAGAAAATGCTAGATTCTGCTTCCTGTCTCAAAACACAATGTGATTCCTCCTCCCAGAATTCTCAGTGTGGATCTCCTAGTCTTTCTCTGAGTGCAGGATATCAAGCCAAACCTATCAGATCCTAAAAGGATTTCCCAGTGTGGAGATTTCAGAGCTGTTGGTAGTGCCTATGTATTCATGACTATCTGAAATTTTTTCCAGTCCACTGAGAAAAAGTCAACCTTCCCAGGAAACACACTCCCACTACTCCCCAACATCTTGGTTTTTGACTTTTTCATCATTAAATGATTCTTTTAGTCCATGCTTCTCTGCCTCCTGCTCATTACATCAAAGTCAGAGTTTCTTCTGGCTCTTTTTTTAGGAAGTTGAAGCAAGACATTTACTCTTTTGCTAATGGGCCATGCTGCCAACAGTGGCTGTCAGGCAGTAGCACCCACCTTTTACCTGCGTCCCATTAAAAAAAAAAGTTCTTTATTCGGGAATTAATGTTTTACATTCAACGGTTAATACAATAGTTTGCACATGTATAACATTATTTCAGTTAATTTTAATAATCCCAGAAGCCCTTTTGTTTTTTTCTTCCCTGTAGGCAAAGGGAGCCTGAGGAATTTTAAACTATAAGTAGGCTACTTAGCTTAATCTTTCACTCATGATCAGGAAATAAAGCAGGGTTGTGGAGAGATAATACTGTGCTTATGCAAAGAGACTCTGAAGCCCCAAGTATCCAAAGCTCCAGGATCAACTCAGCTTCTCAGCCAAGCCAGGCAACATTGGTGCCCCTGTGTGTTTCTAAACACTCCATTTTTATATTCTGTAGGTTCTGGGACAACTATTAACTATGTTCTCATGAGGAGAACAATGTGGAAGATTTCCACCACACAACACTACCAGTAGACCACCAAGGTGTAGATCTTATCCTGAGTTTCCAGGTCAGTTCCCTGTCCCATGGTGTCAGCAAACGGCCTCCAACCTGGTGCTCCAGCCTCTGAGGACAGTAGCAATGGAGACTCACATTTGTACTAGGTGAGTCTTAGGGGAGTCCTCTCTTCCCTTAGCCAGTCTTTTTGTTTGTAAAACAGACTGGAGTTTGTGCCACAACCAGTAAACTGCCAGACAGTTACCAGCCACTAAATCTCTCAATTGAACTTCCTAGCCAGGGCGTCAAGTACCATGGCTAGGTAGGGTTTCAACACTTGTTTCCTGTAATAAATGATCAGTATCATTCTAGACAAACATTAGAGAATGCAATAATTCCAGAGAAGTCCAGAAGATTCAATATGTTGCCTTCACATTAGCCTACAATATTTTACACAAAGGTTTTTTTATTCAGTACATGATCCATTGTGTGTAGATGACTCAGTAACACCAGACATTAGGAGAGGGGCAATGAGGACCCAGAACACTCTGTGTCCAGTCAGCTCTATAGACTCGAGGATCCAGTGCTTCTGGGGTGATGCTTCTGAGGATGAGGCCCATAGAAGGCCATGCATAGATAGCTGTGGAGGTTGGGACATGCCTTTCCTCCTTTGTATTTACTTGAATTCTGGACTTGCTTGTTTATACCTATCTACTTATTTCCTACTGATACAGACAGAAATTTAAATGGAAGGGTGGATGGAGAATGATAGAAAGACACTTGTAAGATTTCTGGAGGTGGGGCTACAAAGCAGCAGCACCTCTGTTACTCACCACTCCCCAGTCACATAGGAATAGCAAAGAAGATCATCTGAGAATTCAACAAGACATCACTAGGACATGACTAGGACAACTTTGGGAACTCGCCAAGTCACAAGTGGACATTGAGTGCCTGTGGTACCGCCAGGGGCTGGGCACCTGGCGTGATGATAACAGTAACTATCCATTGTCTTCTTGAATCCTTAGAAAGCAGGAACCTCACATTGCCACTATAGAGCCTGTATTTCCCCAGTTCTGGATCCTTAGCATGGGGCATACTTTCCTGCATGCTTCTCTCAATTCATACCAAATAATATTGCATCCGCCGATCCCAAACTAGTCAACACAGTGAGTACTACCTCAGCATGCTTCACTTCAGACTCTTTCCAGAGACTTCAGGTGGGTAATGACAACCCTTCAACTTCATTACTTGTTTGAGATTTTTCTTTCATAGTATTCTCTAATTCCATTCCAGGTGGTTCACGTCCTAACAAAGTCCCACAACCTAGATATAGACAGGTTCCACATGGATAAGAGCTCCTGGGGCATGCTGCCATCAAGGTGCCAGTTTCATGGAGGAAAAGGCTTGCTGGGTGTGAGTCAGGAAAAAGAATTGGGGAATTCATGTGCCAGGCTACTGCTCCAGGGAATGTGGATCCCTGCAAATGGCCTCCACGGGTGTAAGACAAAAAGGTTCCTCAGGAATATGAAGTCCCTGCTGTGGCTTTTAACAGAGAGTCCAGGAGCAGACAGGGCTGGAGGGTAGGTAATGGGGGCCCAGAAATAGCAGCATGGATCTGAGGGTTTCATGCCCAAGCTGCTTCAAACTGTCACAGCCTGCAGGGGAGGAACCTGCCCAGGGTTGATGGAGTGTAAGTGGGGCATGGGTTTGCCCATGGGGGGGACAGCTGAGCCACGGTCAGAGACCAGTTCCCATGAGCCTTGCAAGGTCTGGCACGGCTGGGCTTTGTAAAGCACAGACTGAGTATTTTTAATACATAAGCTGGGTCTTTGATATGTTGACTCTCTCAAGATTCTTGACCACCGAGAACAGAAGCAACGGGTGGCACAGATATATACAAATAATTTCAAAGGACATAAATTATGGTGTTGTTGGGTATTATACAGCAAATACTTACAAATGGATTTTTAGAAGTTAAGACAATTACCAAATAACGTGATGATAACAGTAACTATCCATTGTCTTCTTGAATCCTTAGAAAGCAGGAACCTCACATTGCCACTATAGAGCCTGTATTTCCCCAGTTCTGGATCCTTAGCATGGGGCATACTTTCCTGCATGCTTCTCTCAATTCATACCAAATAATATTGCATCCGCCGATCCCAAACTAGTCAACACAGTGAGTACTACCTCAGCATGCTTCACTTCAGACTCTTTCCAGAGACTTCAGGTGGGTAATGACAACCCTTCAACTTCATTACTTGTTTGAGATTTTTCTTTCATAGTATTCTCTAATTCCATTCCAGGTGGTTCACGTCCTAACAAAGTCCCACAACCTAGATATAGACAGGTCCCGTGAGATAGAGCATATGTTTACACATATCCATAAACTAGGGCAACACATATATCTGAAAGCAGAAGTACACAATAGTCTTCAGTGAGTACCCCCAACACTTCATTTGCACTATTCCGGCTTTAGGTCCATGATTGCTCAACAGTTTGTTTGGGTTTGTATGTTAACTCTCTTTTGAGCCACCAGGTTCCAGATGCTAGCATGATGCCAATGAGAATTCCCTGGACAGATGACCCCGACATGTGTCCTGAAATTCCACTTCCCTAGAGACCCAACCTAATAGGGAAAGAGAGAGGCAGCCTTGCAGTATAGATCAACCAGTCAAAGCCCTTGTTCAGCGGGGAAACAATTACAGAATCCAGACCTTCACACTTCTGCATCCAACAATGACCTTGGGTTCATACCCCCAGATGGGTAAATCTATCATGGGAAGGTATGTGATACGGAAGTCTGGTTGTGGGAATTGTATGGAGTTTGACCCTTCTTATCCTATGGATTTGATAATGTCTCGTTTTTTTTTTTAATTTATTTTTATTTAGGAAAGGATAAATTAACAAAACCAGAGGGTAGGAGCAGTACAACTACACACAATTCCCACCACCCAATCTACATATCTCATTCCCTCCCCTGATAGCTTTCCCATTCTCTATCGCTCTGTGAGCATGGACCTAGGGTCTTTATGGGTTGCAGAAGGTGGAAGGTCTGGCTTCTCCAATTGCTTCCCGCTGAACATGGTCGTCGACTGGTCGGTCCATACTTCCAGTCTGCCTCTCTCTTTCCCCCATAGGGTGGGTCCTTTGGGAATCGGAGCTCCAGGACACATTGGTTGAGTCTTCAGTCCAGGGAAGTCTGGCCGGCATCCTGATGACATCTGGAACCTGGTGACTGAAAAGAGAGTTAACATACGAAGCCAAACAAATTGTTGAGCAATCATAGACCCAAAGCTTGGAATAGTGGAGAGGAAGTGTTAGGGGGGTACTCACTGCAAACTCTAGTGTACTTCTGCTCTCAGGTATATATTTTGCACTAGTTTGTGGATACATGTGAACATATGCTCTCTCTCTTACAGAACCTGGTCTATATTTAGGTTTGGGGACTTTGTTAGAAAGTGAACCACCTGGGATGGAATTAGAGAATAGTATGCAAGGAAAGGTCTCACCAGAGTAATGAAGCTGAAGGGTTGTCATTCCACACGTGAAGTCGCTGGACACAGTCTGAGCTCAAGCATGTTGAGGTGGCAATCCTTGCATTGATTAGATTGTGATCGGCTGATGCAATATTATTTGATATGGATTGGGAGAGGCAGGCGGGAAAGTGGGCCCTATCTAAAGCTTCCAGGACTGGGGGAAATATAGGCTCTATAGTGGAGATGTGAGGTTCCTGCTGTCTTAGCTTTCAAAAATACAATGGATAGTTAATATTATCATCACATTATTTGGTAATTGGGTTAACGTTGAAAAGCCCCTTTGTTAGGGTTTGCTGTATAGTACCCAGTATCTTGTAGATAGCTGTGCCATTGGTTGCTTTTGAAGTTGAGAAAGAAGATCTGAAAGGGAAACTAAAAGCAGGAACTGACTAAATTGAAAGTAGGGCACCAAAGTAAAAACCCTGTGGTGTGGGGTAGACATGCAGCTTCCTGGACCGGTGGGGGGTGGGGGTGGGTGGGATGGGACACAGTCTTTTGGTGGTGAGAATGGTGTTTATGTACACTCCTAGTAAAGTGTAGTCACAGAAATCACTAGTTAATTAATATGAGAGGGGAAAAATTAATTGTATGTCTTGAAGTTTTTAAAACACAGACTGAGTCTTTTAAATATATAGGCTGTGTATTTGATATGCGGACTCTCTCAAAAGCCTAGACTAATGTCTCCTTTTTTAAATAAATGAAAAAAAATTTCCAAATCCTCTTCCACCCATAGGGGTTCTCTCCAGTAGGTATTCTCAGATGGATAACTTAGAATGTGATTTTTCTAAAAGGGTTGCATTAAAAGGATTTGTGTCTTGTATTATTCGACAAGCTGCACAGACTGTTAGAACTCTCAGTGATAATGCAGTTCACGGTGTTATGAATACACCCATAAATGATTTTATGCCTGACCATCAGCCAATTCTGGAGGAAGTAGAGTCTTAGGATTCTTGATTTCAACGTGTGGCTTGAAGGTCTTAGGGTCTAACATTTGTGTCCTACAGAGAGTGCAGGAATGTACTAATGTATCTTTAGCTGCAGTCTTGTGATCATGTCCTTCTTCTTTAGTACCGCTTCCTTTGAGCATTTTTCTGCTGGGACATAATCTGGTGCTGTCCACAATCCATATCTGGGTTGGGACATTCTAGCACACGGTTTGAGAAGTATGGCTAGGTACTTGGGACGGGGAATGGAATGGGGATCATAACCAGTCCTGTTTAGGCCTCTTCCACCGAACTGAAAAGGGAAAGAGGAAGCAGGAACACAATAGCTTTCCTGGCACTCTGCTGCCACTGATGTCACCGCACATGCCCACTGCCACCTTGGCCTCGGAAGAAGCCACTCCAACACATGCCTGCCCTCGCACACTGCCATAAGTTTTTTTTTTTTTTTACACGAGTAAGAAAAGAAGAAAAACAGATACCATAGCAAAACCTTTCCTCAGAACACTGTGTGTGAAACTGCGTCATGCACATGGCAAAGAACATGCTATCCAAGTGAGTTATGTGTCTGTCCCTGAACTCTGTAATCATTGATGCAGAGCACAGATGGTTTGGAGACCCATGGATCACTGTCGTATTGGTGGATTAATTGCAATAAACATTGATTGCCTTTCTCCTGGATTGTAAATCAAGGACTTCACTTAGTCTCACTACCCCTGTCAAAGGATTAAGTATAAGAATTCCTCCTGGCATCCCAAGACACACCCCCTCCCCACCTGAAAAGGGTGGGGCTCTTCTAAAATAGATGGTGTATAAACTAGATGATCTGGATTCTTTTTAGTGCTGTTTTCCAGACATTAGAACGCTTTGCATAGGTCACACTTGCCCAAACTTTTAATCGACAAATTAAATTAAATTAAATTTATCCACTATGTAATGTATTTCTTAAATGCGACCTTTAGGCTTGATCCAAGAGTCTGCCTTCTCAGAAACACTGAGGTCCACCCTCCGAGCAAGAGAGAGAAGAATGGAGCAGAGCATAGTTCTATGAAACTGGAAAATGCCATTTCTATTAAAGGTGATGAGAATGCATTCTAAGAACACATTTACAAACTTTTGGATCTCTTCTATGTTGGTCTGCTTCTAATTCTCTCTTCTAAGACCCCTTCTGTTTTGATCATCACCTTAGGTTCACTAGCATTGCTTAACGTTGCGGTCTATTTGTGGTTTATTGTTTTGTTTGAGTCCCGCACTGGTTTAATCCCCACTGGTTCATGCCCTCTTTCTACACCGCCCCCTCTCCTAGTCACATCCTGTTTTCCACCGTTTAATCACCTCTGGTTCACCCATTTTTCCTTCTACCCACCCAATATCCTACATAGAAAGTTTTCCTTACACTTCCGCCTCAGGAGACATAAAGGACAGGATTTTCTAATGAGGAGAGACTGATTGATTGCACTACATCCCCGCTCATCAATAGAGATTTGGTCCGTGACTGAGCTGTGTCCCTGGCTACTGGAATTGTCCTATTTCTCAAAGCAGTAGTGGTGAGTGAGCCCAGACGCTCACAGTGGTGCAGTATTGCTAACTAAGATTCCAGTTCCAATGTTTTATTTTTATTTTCTTGGGAGAGAGAAAAAAGGCAAATATTGCTCCACCATTTCCCTTGTCCTTGGAAAGGAAGAAGCCACGACTGAGTAGCAATACAATCACTGTGGTTGTACAAACATAAAGGGAAATTGTCTGTCTGTTATGTTTTAGACTGATTTATCTCTTTATTGGGGAAATTACTAGTTTACATTGAAAAGAACATACAGTTGTTGTTATATTTGTAAACTGTCAGTTTTCTGTAAAATATTCTCCCACTGAACTTCAGTCCTCCAGCATCCTGCACCAGGACCTGAAAGCCCCCACGTCAAGACTCATGCCACACCCCACCAAAATTCTTTACTTTAGTGTAATATACCAAAGCCAGTCCAAGTTCCAGAGAAGAGTTTCCAGTGACACAGAAAGAGACAAGCCAGAACCACACTGAGACATGGCATGTAAGTCCAGTGCTTGGTCCGTAGAACAATCTTCCCTAGATGTTGATGCTTTCCTTTGTATCTATGTTAGTGTCAGTAGAGGATGACCGCTGGGGATCAGAGGCCGTCGGGAGGATGGCAGGAACCAAGTGTTGGCTTGTTGGAGCCACTTCCTGGGGCTTCCATGAGGGTACGTGAACTCCTGTGCACATCCCAAATTGCGGGCGCCATGGTTGGGCACCCTCATTTTGTGGGAACCACACCTGGCCATCCACATATTGTGGGGGACACTGCTGGGCACACATATTTTGCGGAAACCACAGTTGGCCATCCACATATTGTGGTGAACACTGCTCAGCACCCATAATTTGTGGGAACCATAGCTGGCCATCCACATATTGTGGTGGACACTGCTGGGCACCCATATTTTGTGGAAACCACAGTTGGCCATCAACATAGTGTGGGGAACACTGCTGGGCATCCATATTTTGTGGGAATCCCTGCTGGCCACCCACATAGTGTGGGGTCCACAGCTGGTTGTTCACATATTGTGGGGACCACAACTGGCCATCAGAGGGATATAAGACCTGGTACTCAGGAGGCTGGAAATCAGGAGAAGGGGTCAGTGAGACCCCTTCTGCACAGAGAGGATCTAGAGAGAGAGGGAGAGAGAGAGAGATCAATGGCACCTGCAAACACATGAGGACATCACCCCCCAACCCCGACCACCAACCCTTGAACTCACTCGACCCAGGGGTCCTATCCAGCTCAGTCAGTCCTGGAATATATGTCCTAGGGCCTTAGTCAAATAAGAAACTGGAGGCCCTGAGAATATCTTGTTCTCTCTGCTGATGCAGGGGGAAGTTGTGCGCAGGTTAGCTCCCAGCTCTGAGCTCCGCAGGGAGTATGTGGGCCTGGCTGGCTGCAATCCCTCCCTCAAGGCCATCTAAGGCAGAGAAGGCACACACCTGAGGGATCCTCCTTTCTTCTGTATTCCAAGATCCTTTTCAGGATGTCTCCAAATGGACAGGGTAAGGGCTGGCTCCTTGGCTTCTTGTTGGCATTCTTGACAGTCCAATACATATCAGCCATGTTCTTCAACATGAGAAAACACTCTCTTTTGCTCTTCATGATGCCTCTCATACCCAGTCTCCGGGAAATGACTAGGGCTGCAATCTTGTACTTCAGATGCTCTTGCTTTCTGAGGGACTCCCATTCTTCCAGGAAAATCCTGATCTCAGCTTGACTCCAAGTTGGAACAATATTCCCCGCAATGGGGGAGGCACCTAAAAGGATGGAGAAATTGGGACGACTCCACATCACTCAGTGCACCTTTGAGTGCAAGGTTCCTCAGAGCCCCTCTTTCAATACTCAAGCCCAGACCTGCATTTACTCAGTTCTTGGGAACTGCTCCAACCATCCTCCCAGCAAAGATCAGGATTAAGAATCTGCCTAAGGCACAGCCCCTGGATAGGAGAGAGCAGTGTGTGTCTAAACCTTGCTCAAGGTCCATGCCTGACAATATAGACATTAGCAGCGAGAGAATAATCATGGTTCGGTCAATGTTTCTGTCTTTGATCATTTTCTTTCTTGTTTGCTTCTAGGGTTATCATTGGTGCTCAGTGCCATCACTATGAATCACTGCCCCTGGAAGCTGCTTCGTTCCTTCCATCTCCCTTTTTCCCTTCTTTTCTTTCTTTCTTTCTCTCTTTCTTTCTTGTTTACATTTATTCTATAGGACAGAACACCTGGGGCCCTGCTTCACCATCTGTGAAGCATCCCTGGTGTAGGTTTGGAGTGGGAGAACCTGGTTCCTTGTGTGGATGCTTGAGCATAGTACTTTGTGCACTTAAGTAGGTGCACCACCACCCAAACGCTCATTTAATGTTTCAAAGTGCTCTGAGACTGTGGAGCTGACATCCCAGTCCCAGAAGGGATTGGCACTACCTCCTGGTCTTTTCCCCACACAGGCTCAGAGACAGTGCCAGAGAGCTTCCAGGACACTGAGCTGACCCCTCTACATGAATTGCCCTTGGCCAAAGCCTCCAAGAGGAAATTACATCAGGCATATGATGGAGCTGATCTGAGAAAGCTGTGTCTAACACACACTCACACACATATGACTTAGAACACAGTACCTGAAGTCTTTTCTGTTTCTTGGGTTTTTTCTTTCTCCTCTCCTTCCATTTTGTGGGAAATAGTTTCAGTCTGAAATACCTCTTCCTACATAAAAGGGAAAGAGAAAGTTAGTATTTATGTAGTCAAAATGTTGTTTTTACCATTTCTGGAAACCAGAGTTTTACTCAGTTCTGGCTTATGGTGGTGCAGGGGATTGAAGGAGGGACTTCAGAGTCTCAGGTATGACACACTCTTTGCATAACTACTTTGCTATTTCACACACCCATCAAAATGCCTTCATGATTGGATTATGAGTAATGAAATAATTTAACCCATTATAGAAATGAAAGTACAAATCAAACAGATTTTGTGGTTGATGCTCTCTAAATGATTTTCCCACTCAGGTTGGCCTATTTCAGGCAGAATGACAAGAGAAAACTTTCCTTCAATGTGGTAAAGGAAGGTCTTGTACCTGGGTGACAGATATGGAAAAGCAGTGGACTGTCAGTGAGCTGTTTTGCTGGCCCAAACATGCTCCATTTCAGTCTATGTGTAGAAAATAAGAAGTCTAGTGGTCTAGTTCAGGATTTGGTCTAGTGTATAAAGCATTGGATTCTCAAGCATGAGATCCTGAGTTCAATCTCTAACAGCACATTTACCAGAGTGATGTCTGGTTCTTTCTCTCCTATCTTTCTCATAATGAATATGATATGATACGATATGACATAATATAATGAATGAATTTAAAAGATGACAGCAAAGAAGAACATTGCTGAAACTCCTCCAGGGAGCCTTGTGAAAACAGAATGCTCCATTATGTTAATCCCTTCTGCTCTGGGCTAAGGAGTACTGAACCAGTTTTCAGAGGTGAGGGAGAGAGTTAAGTGGTTATGCAAAGAGATTCCTGCCTGAGGCTCTAAGTCCCATATTCAACCCCTCCCTGGACAACACCACCATAAGTCAAAGCTGAGCAATACTCTGGTAAAAATAAATAAATAAATAAATAAATAGGAAAGAATGAAAGAAAGTAAGAAGGTTTCACAGCAGCTCAGACTACTGCTCATAAAGCAGCAAACAAGTGAGGCGAGGGTTCCAAAGCAGTCTTGGGTCTTCCTAGTGAGACTTTGATGCTGTAAATGGCTCTGGATAGCCTTCAGGTCATTTTATTTTTCTTTGTCATCCCCAAGGCCAAGGTCTCCTACAGGAGTAATGTCACAACTCTCAAGCCTTTCTTTTTCAGGTAACTCCAGGGTAGAGGAGCACTGGGGCTTCTTCCATTTCCATGGCACTCCCGTGTGATGCCCTGACTTGAACTGAAGCTGTGAGAATCCCCTACTCAGTGAGCCAGCTCTCTGCCCCAGGCCACATATTTTCTTTCTTTTTCTTTTTTTATATAAAAAGTATACTACTTTGGTACTTGCAGTGCTGGGGATCGAATTGGGAGCCTCAGGCTATCCAAGCCTGTATGTCTGCCAACGAAGCTAATCCCTTCAACGATTATTTGATTACTGTTTTTTTTTTTTCTGGTGTCAAGATGTTTTTTTTTTTCTTATTCTCTAGCGTGATCCCTGGGGATCAGTACCTACACTGGAATGCACTGGCATTGGAGGCTATTTTTTCCCTGTTGTTGCCCTTATTGTTTATTGTTGTTATTATCCCTGTTGTTATTGGATAGGACAGAGAGAAAATGGGAGGGGGAGAGAAAGATAACCCTCTGATTTACCACTTAGGAAGTGACACCCACTGTTGGGGGGCATCAGGGACTCAAATCAGGATCCTGAGCAGGTCTCTACACTTCACTCCATGTGCAATTAACTCACTGATCCCCTTTCCAAGAACATTTTTAATATCCCAGGCTATAATTTTTCCTCATTTGGTGAGATGAAGAGTGGGGAGATATTCTCGTACTTGATGTCTTTCAAGTGCTATGCTATACAATGAGATATCTCTCTAGCTTAAATAAAAAGGTTTATTTATTAATGATAATTAGAAAGAGAACAACACGTGATAGGCCTATGAGTTGCAGGGTCTAAAAATCTGGATCTAATGCTTATACGTTAAACACCTCCCAGAGGATTAGACACTTTTTCCTGTACCTTTTCTTTTTTATTCCTTTATTTTTTTTTTTTTTACCAGGATTTTGCTCAGCTTTGTGGGATTGATCAGTGTACATTGCAAAATCAGGTTAGAGTGACTGTTTCCTAATCCTATGCTACCTACCCAATACACATTTTTTAATGAAAAAAAACTTCCCACAGGCAAATACGGAAGGTTACTGCTAACTCACCTTCATTTTTATTTGGGTTGTCTGTCTTCTTACAGGGTCTGCTCCTCCATCAACAGAGAGTAGTAACTTTCTCTGCTCTGCTGAAGGTCTGGAGTTCTGGAGGCTCTGGAGTGTAGGGATGAGGCCTGGTCCAAATGTGCAGAGATTCAACACTGCCTCTGCTCTGATATGTGCAGGAGGCCTGGAGGTCACAGAGTACAGAGATGTGTCTGTTCCCGTCTGCTTCTAGCAGTATGTCAGACCCAAGTCAGAACTTATAAAGGCTTAGGGTGTGATTCCCTAAGACCCACCCTAAATATCCTATCTGTGATTGGCTGAAATCAACTGTATGGGATCTGAATTTTTAGGAGTCTCTCAATTCCACCAATGCAGATCGTAGAGTTTGAAAAAATAAAATACTCTAAATTTAGGGTTAACTTTACTACTAATTGGAAGGGCCTCTCTCTGGGAATTAGGATGAGAAATGCAATTTTCCGATGGCAATATTGCTCCAGAAGGGTAACACACTCCACCACATGTTAGAGTCAAAGGGACGGGAAATTCTTTGGTCTATGTGTGACCTGTGAAGATAGTTTGATAGGCAGGTTTGGGGAAGAGGCCAGGCATTGGAAGGATTATGAGGTGGTCCCAGTGTGTGCAGATGGGATGTTAGCCTGTCTGAAATACTTAAAGGGACAGAAGAGATTAAGATGGGTGAGGGGTAGGGGAATACAGCTTTTATCTTTTATTTCTTTAAATAAATGACAAATAAATAAATCTATTTTCTTTGTTTTAATTGTATCAGACAGAGAGAGACTGGAACACTGACTCTTCAACTCTGGTTTATAGCTGTGTGGAGGATTGAATCTGGGACTTTGTAACCTCAGGCATGAAAGTATTTCACATAACCATTATGCTATCTTCCCCATTCATGTATATTAGGTTGTCAGAAATGTCAGGACGTATATTTGTGTTTTATGCAAAAATGCACCATAACTTCTCTAATGAAAAATAAAACATTTTTAATGAGTGAAGAGAGAAAGAATGATAGCATTGCTCTGACACATGTGATGCTGGTGACAGAACTTGAGAGCTCATGCTTCAAAGTCCAGCACTTCATTTTGAAGCTACTGGCTCATTGACCCAACTGCCAGAGCTTTTATCTTTGCAAGAAGAGAAATGGGAGTTGTGTATGGTGAAGCAGATGTGTGGAGAGGGAGGAAGAGCTTGTAAGAACTCTTTCATCTACTCTTTAGTTACTCTCAGGCCACCCCATCTTCTGGGGCCCTAGTCAGGGAGTCCTGAGATTCCCACACAGACATGTGGAGCTTAGACCTCGAATAGATCTCTTACTCTATAGTCACTTGTCACGTCCATCAAGAAGAACACAGTAGAACCCTTTGTGGGCAATCATAGGACCTTGCCCTCAATGTGGTAGAGAATGTTCCATCCTCTGAAAAGTGGCTGGATAACAAACTCTATCTACCACACATCTGGAAGATGGGTCCAGAAATTAGGGCAGCTTGGAATGTTCCTATTCATGGCCACAGAATGTGAGTTCAGACCTAAAGGGACGCAGAGGTTACATATACTCCCAAGTTGAATGTGGGTCTCAGATCAAATCAATGTGGTCTACAGTCAATATTTATAGACCTTTCAGATATTTGGAAGCTATTCTCTTCCCTGATACAGCTTCCGAGGCTTTTTTCCAGCCATGAAATCATATCCCCAGACAATGACATCGGTGGACATGTATATTAGATGTCAGGTAAACCACCATGGACCCATTCATAAAACGTGGAGAAGGAAATACAAAGATCAGTTGTGGGAGCTGTAGAGGCTCGGGCAGCGGGGCCTGCACAGTGCAGGTGCAGTGAGGTGAGGGGGCTGTGAGCAGCAGCGTCCCCAGAAGGGCCCCGTGGCCAAGGCAGCGCCCTGCCCATGGGAACAGTCATGAGAAATGGAGCAGAGGCTGAGTCCAGTCAGTATCTGGGGGGACATGGTGTCTGGGTAGAGCCAGAGTCCTTGGCATGTGACACAGCCCCTACCAGAGCCCAGGGCACCAATGAAACCCACCCAGGCCCCAGATTCAGAGTTTTTCCTGAAGGTCCAGATTCATTCCAGTGTCCTCACTGCAACCTCTGCCTGTCCTTCTTCTTCTAGCATTTGCCCTTCTTCCGTAGCCAGTAAACAGTGTCAGGTTGAGCCTGATGTAAAGTTTCGAGACCTCCTTTGAATCTGGAGAGGTGGCAGTCGTTGACTATGTGGGTCATAGTCTGTCTGTAGCCACAGGGGCAGTTCGGGTCGTCTCTGGCTCCCCAGCGATGGAACATAGCAGTGCACCGGCCATGGCCTGTTCGATAGTGATTGAGGAGGCCCAATCATAACGTGCTAGGTCAAAGCCGGGTTGAGACTTGCAGGGGTCTGTGATGAGGTGTTTGTCCTTTACCTCAGCTGACTGCCAACTCTGTTTCCAAGAGACTGGAACAGAGAAGTTCAGTGTAGGCATAGGGGACCAGATTGGGTGACGAGACGTCAAGCGTTGGACCGGGTGGGAGAAGATATCCGCGTATATTGGCAGGTCTGGTCGAGCGTAGACGTGGGAAATGAACTTAGATGATGCCGCATCTGCCTGTCCTGTGCGGGGTCATCAACCTGGGGTACTGGCTGCCCTGGGGTCCTCACCCTCACATGGGGTCGTGAGGAGAGCCATGGAGGGTCCTGAGGGGAAGTGGGGACCATTGGGGGTGTGATGTGGGAGGTTCTGAGGAGACACATGAGGGATCCTCTGTGGGAGGCATGTTGCGGTCCTGAGGGTGAAGGGGTAATGAGAAGGAAACTTGTTCGGTTCTGAGCGGAGTCATGAGAGTCCTGCGGGTACAACTGGGATGTGCTTAAGAGGGATATGGGGCATTTCCGAAGGAGAATGGGGGGTCTGTTGAAGAGGCATGAGGCTCTTAATAGGTATAGGGGTCTTCAAGAGTCCTAGGGGTGCTAAGGGAAAATACATGGAGTCCTAAGCAGGAGGAAAGGGCAAATCCTGAAAGAAGGTATTAGAGTTCTGAGCAGGGAGAACTGATGTGGTCTGGAGGCTGGAGCGTCAGAAGACCTTAAGTGAGTACCTTGTGGTCATCAGGGGATAGGGCACAATGGAAGAACCCTCAGCTAAATGAATGGAAACTCCAGAACATGGTCCCTATAAACATGCATTTCTTTCCAGCTACTCTTCCTGCAACCTGCTACCCCCCAGTGGTCATCCTCAGAGTGACACTAACACAGATACAAAAGAGACCATACCATTGGGGGAGATGGCCCAACTGACAGGCATTAAAGAAAACACTAACTATTCCTAGGTAATTAGAGAGCAGAAAGCTGAAATAGCTGAGCTAAGTGCGCAACTGGCTGACAAAGCTAATACAGTATTAGAAGAGTGTAACAAAACAGCTGAGCTACAGAAAACCAAAGAGGGGTGCGGGAATAGAATAAATGAAACAGTTAGAACAGAATTGGCCTGAATGAGGTTGAATTAGAAGGAACTAAGAACACAGTGTAAGAGATGTGAAAAAGACATTAAAAGATACTGAAATCAACAAAAGAGATATATGAGATGACTTCAAAGGACATAATTGATGCAGTATCGGCTTAGCGAAAAATGAAAGAGAATTATAAATCACACAGTAGCTAAGAACTTTCACACTCTAGACAACATACAAGACATCAAACTAGGGGGCAGGTTGTGGTGCACCTGGTTTGTGCACATATTACGGTGCACAATTACCTGGGTTTGAGCTTTCAGTCTCCCACTGCTGGGAAAAGCTTTGCAAGTGGTGAGGCAGTGCTGCAGATGTCTCTTGTCTCTCTCACTGTCTATCTCCCCTACTCCTCCTAGTTTCTGAATGCCTCTAAGCAATCAATAAATAAATATAATTTTAAAAAATTATGTAAAAGCTATAAAAGTTGAAGAAGTACAGAGGGTCCTACAAAGAATTGACCCAGGCATAAACATATCAATACACTTCCAGCCAAGAAGAGATCTGAAACACTGGCAAACATATGAAAAAAAATGCTCCAAGTCATTGATTGCCATAGAAATGTAACTAAAGACAAAATGAGATAGCACTTCACTCCTGTGAGAATATGAAACATAAGCAAAGATAGCAGAAACAAACACAGGAGAGGTTGTGGGCACAAAGGAACACTCCTGCACTGCTGGTGGGAATGTCAATTGATTGGTCCTACTCCTGTGGAGAGCTTTCTGAAGAAATCTCATGAGCTTAGAAGTGAACCTACCCTGTAAGCCTACAAATTCCTCTCGTGGTGATATATATTCTAAGGAACCCAACACATCCATCCCAAAATATTTGTGTATATCTGTTTTCATAGCAACACAGTTTGTAATAGCCAAAATCTGGAAGCAACCTAGGTGTCCAACAACAGATGAGTGGCTGAGCAAGGTCTGGTCTCTATACACAATGGAATTCTACTCAGCTTTTTAAAAACAGTCATGTCACTGTTTTCAGCACATCCTGGATGGAGCCTGAAGGACTCATGTTAAATGAGGTAAATCAGAAACAGAAGATGCATATGGGATGGTCCCACTCATAGACAAAATTTGAAAAACAAGAACAGGAGAGAAAACACTAATCAGACCTTGGACTGGAGTTGGTGTAGTGCACCAGAGTAAAAGTTTCAAAGGTGACCGGGGGGGAGGGGAGGGGGCAAGTCCTGAAACATGAACACAGAGGAGGACCTAGTGGTGGCTAAAACTGGGAATTTTTATGCATGTACAAACTCTTGTATTTACTGTCATCTACAAACCATTAACAGCCATTAAAGAAATTAAAAATAGACACTGGGAGCACTGTTCCACAGCTTGTGAAGCTTAGCCCCTGTGGGTGAGAACCAGGGGTTCAACCCAGATCTTTGTGCTCTGTAGTGTGTGAGATCCACCAGGTGTGCCACCACAAGGACGCTTACTTCATATATATACATTTTTATTTACAAAAAGAAAACCCTGTCCAAAAACATATGATAAGCATGGTACCACTCTAGAGAATTCCTAGGGCCAGAACTCTATTGTCCTTATTCTCTGTTGATTGATTTCCTGTTCTCTTAATTCTCGGGGAGTATGATCTGGATCTCCTGTACACCAGTTTAATAAAACTCCACTCTTTCACCAAGAAATGTCTCTAGTCTTGTGCTTTGGGGATCCTTTCTGTAACAGGGGCTCCTGAGGCGGAGATGTGAGTGAGTCCTGTGGGGGAAGCATGGTGGGTGTTCTGAATTGGGGTGCGAGCTCCTACAAGTTAGATGTGAGTGAAAGTTATCGAGTGCCGTGGTGGCTATGAGAGGGAAATGTAGGGGATTGTGACAGGGACATATGGGGGTCCCCAAGGGGGATAGTAATGTTTCTATAGGGGATACATTATGGGTCCAGAGGGAGAGACATTGGCGGTTTTGAGCGGGATAATTTTGGGGCTGGGGGGTCCTGAGTTACAGAATCATAAGAAATCATTGAATCACATTGTATGCTACAATATCCTACTCAACTTTTCCTGGCTAGGTTTTGGATATAATAGTTATAAATGAACAGCTTTCCATACTCTGCATCTTTTATAGTAACATCTGACGATTGGATTCTTGTGCACCAATGTTTAAAAAAAAGCTAAGCCTCACATGAGATGCAACACTGGGCAGAGGGGTGTGTATCTTTTTGGGAGGCAGAAGCTAGGGTTACAGAAGCTTCCTTTCCAGTAAAAGTTTATTCTTACCTTCATCATTTCTACTTGAAATGTAAGTGCAGGAAACTTAACTAGAGTCACGCTAGCTTTCTCGGAGTTACTGGAAACAGGTTTGATTTTTGGTTCTCTAGATCCAGAAACAGCTAATGCTAAAAAGCTTCTGGGCCCTGATGTGTAAATATCTGGGTTCAAGCCTCCGATTCTCATCTACCAGGTAGAGCTTCAGAACCAGTGATGCATGTCTGTAAGTGTCTCCTTTATCTGTCTCTCTCTCTCTCTGGCTCCAACTCCCTTTTTTCTCTCCACCCATTTGAAATAGACATGGCTCAACAATAAAAAACTATTACATTGGTTCTGGCATTGTTCCTATGAAGAGACTGGGTGTAGGTTGTTTTTATTATTTATTTGACACGAGGGTTACCACGAGGACTGTGCCTGCACTCTAAATCCAGAACTCTCTGTGGACATTTTCTCCTTTTCACAGACAATGATAGGACAGAGAGAATTTCAGTGCAGAGAGGGGGACAGCAAAAGTGAATAGGAAACATCTGCAGACCTGCTTCACGAATAAATTTTCTCTGCAGGTTCCAGATTACCCCTCCAGAGAAGATGTCTCCATGTGACAGCCCTGGTGGGGAGCATGGAGAGGAGAGATCCCCGGTCCCAGAGAAGCTGTGCCTCCCTACTGTTGACCATCGAAACGTTAGGGCCCCACTCATGCAACAGGCAAGCAGAAGAAGCACACAGAGCCCAATTGGTGTCATTGACATTTTATTTGATCACAGGGGCTGGGCCCCGAGGGGCCATAGCAGTCTAGAATGACAGTAGTGGCAGAAAATATCACAGATGCAAGAAAATCCACACAGAAGGGGGATCTCAGTTGCCGCCGACTCCTTAGATCAGAGTCTGTATCAATCTCGGGATCTCACTGTTCCGAGGGGCTGGTGTCTGCTTAGAGGAAGGAAGGAAACTTGAATAGATGTGACCAAGGCAGGTTGGTTGTCCAGGGGTTCCATTCTTCTGGAATGTGGTCATCCTTCATTTGTGGGAGGCTACAGTGCAGCTGCCCTGTGGGCTCAGTTCTGGCAGAGCCTTGGTCCTGGGTTGTAGATGTGCTGATGCATGGAGGATGGTGCTAGAGTGCAAACGCCCATGGAGGAACTGAGGAAGAGAGAAGAGTGGCAGGAAACATCAGTCAGACATCACGCACATCCTTTCTCAGTGCCCACTTGCTCCCTCCCCAGGTGGCCCCATGCGCCATGTCTCTTTGAGCCAGGCCAGGAGCAGGGCCCTGAGGATACTACAGGGGCCACCTGGCTGAGGCAGAAGGAGGACCCAGGAAACCCGAAAAGAGCTTCCAGGATTTGTTGGAAGTAGAGGAAGCAATGCGCAGGCACAGAGCCCAGCTCTGCCTGCTAAGGGAGTGTGGATGCTAGGCCAGCTGCTGCCTCAGTAGGACGACAGTGCAAGCCCCAGTGACAGAGAAGATACCAACCTGAGAAGATGTGGATGCTGCATTTCCCAGTGTGGAGAGATCAGAGCTGTTGGTAAAACCTATGTATTCATGACTATCTTAATTTTTGTCATGTCCATTGATGGCTGAGAAAAAGTCAACCTCCCCAGGAAATACACTCCCACTACTCACCAACATCTTGTTTTTTTACTTTTTCTTCATTAAATTATTCTTTTAGTCCATGCTTCTCTGGCTCCTGCTCATTAGATCAATGTCAGAGTTTCTTCTGGCTCTTTTTTTAAGAAATTGAAGCAAGACATTTACTCTTTTGCAAATGGGCCATGCTGCCAACAGTGGCTGTCAGGCAGTAGCACACACCCTTCACCTGTGTCCCATTTTTTTAAAAAAATTTCGTTATTGGGGAATTAATGTTTTACATTCAACGGTTAATACAATAGTTTGCACATGTATAACATTATTTCAGTTACTTTTAATAATCCCAGAAGCCCTTTTGTTTTTCTCTTCCCTGTAGGCAAATGGAGCCTGAGGAAATTTAAACTATAAGTGGATACTTAGCTTAATCCCTCACTGATGATCAAGAGATAAAGTAGGGTTGGGGAGAGATAAAACTGTGCGTATGCAAAGAGACTCTCACGCCCCAAGCATCCAAAGCTCCAGGCTCTACTCAGCTTCTCTGTCAAGCCACGCAACATTGGTGGCCCTGTGAGTTTCTAAACACTCCAATTTATAGTTGTAGGTTCTGGGACAACTATTAACTATGTTCTCATGAGGAGAACAATGTGTAAAGGTTTCCACCACACAGCACTACCAGTAGGCCACCAAGGTGTAGATCTTCTCCTGAGTTTCCAGGTCATTTCCCTGTCCCATGTTGTTAGCACAGGGCCTCCAACCTGGTGCTCTAGCCTCTGAGGGCAGTAGAAATGGAGACTCACATTTGTACTAGGTGAGTCTTAGGGGAGTCCTCTCTTCCTTTAGGCAGTCTGTTTGTAAGACAGACTGGAGTTCATGCTGCAATCAGTAAACTGCCAGACACTTACCAGCCACTAAATCTCTCAATTGAATTTCCTAGACAGGGCGTCAAGTACCATGGCTAGGTAGGGTTTCAACACTTGTTTCCTATAATAAATGATAAGTATCATTGTAGAAAGGGATGCATTGGATCGACCTTCTCGTGGTGCATCCCGTGAGTACCCAATCATTGGGGAAACTGACGATCCTTCCTAGCCGACTGAATCCACATGGATCCCAGTCACTTTCAAAGCCAGCAACAAGCAGCTCCTGACAGCTTTCAACCTGACCTGTTGACTGGCTACGGAAGAAGGGGAAACGCTAGAAGAAGAAGAATTCTAGAAAAGCATTAGAAAATGCAAGAATTTAGGAGATTTCCAGAAGATTCAATATGTTGCCTTCAAATATGCTTACAATTTTACACAAAAGTTACTTATTCAGTACATGACACATTGTGTGTAATTGACCCAGTAACATCATACATTAGTATAGGGGCATTGAGGACCCAGAACATCCTCAGTCTATTCAGCTCTATAGACTCGAGGATCCAGTGCTTCTGGGGTGATGCTTCCAAGGATGAGGCCCATAGAAGGCCATGCATAGATAGCTGTGGATATTGGGACATGGCTTTCCTCTTTTTTATTTACTTGAATTCTGGACTTGCTTGTTTATACCTATCTACTTATTTACTATGCATACAGACAGAAATTGAAAGGGAAGGGTGGATGGAGAAAGATAGAAAGACACTTATAAGATTTCTGGAGGTGGGGCTACAAAGTAGCAGCAGCTGTGTTACTCACCACTCCCCAGTCACATAGTAATAGCAAAGAAGATCCCCTGAGAATGCAACAAGACATGATTAGGACATGACAAGGACAACTTTGGGAACTCGCCAAGTTACAAGTGGACATTGAGTGCCTGTGGAACCTCCAGGGGCTGGACACCTGGTTCCATGAGATAAGAGCTCCTGGGGCATGCTGCCATCAGGGTGCCAGTTGCATAGAGGGAAAGGGTTGCTGCGTGTGAGTCAGGAACAATAATTGAGGGATTCCTGTGCCAGGCTACTGCTGGAGAGTTTGTGGATCCCTGCAAATGGCCACCACTCACGGGTGTAAGAGAGAAAGGTACCTCAGGAATATGAAGTTCCTACTTTGGCTTTTGCCAGAGAGTCCAGGAGGAGGCAGAGCTGGAGGATAGGTGATGGGGAACCAGAAGTAGCAGCAGGGGGTCTGATGGTTTCGTGCCCAAACTGCCTCACAACTGCCACAGCCTGCTGGGGAGGTGCCTGCTCGGGGTTGATGGAGTGGAAAGTGGGGTGTGGGTTTGCACAAGGGTGGGGGGGGCAGTTGAGCCAGGGTCAGTCACTAAGTCCCACGGGCCTGGCAGGGTCTGCCATGGCTGGGCTTTGTAAGCACAGACTGAGTCTTTTTAATACATAGGCTGGGTCGTTGATATGTTGACTCTTTCAAGATTCTTGACCACTGAGAACAGAAGCAATGGGTGGTACAGATATATACAAATTATTTCAAAGGACATAAATTATGGTGTTGTTGGGTATTATACAGCAAATACTTACAAATGGATTTTTAGAAGTTAAGACAATTATCAAATAATGTGATGATAACAGTAACTATCCATTGTCTTCATGAATCCTTAGACAGCAGGAACCTCACATTGCCACTATAGAGCCTATATTTCCCCCAGTTCTGGATCCTTAGCATGGGGCATACTTTCCTGCATGCTTCTCTCAATTCATACCAAATAATATTACATTCGCCCATCCCAAACTAGTCAACACAGTGAGTACTACCTCAGCATGCTTCACTTCAAACACTGTCCAGAGACTTCAGGTGGGTAATGACAACCCTTCAACTTCATTACTTGTTTGAGATTTTTCTTTCATAGTATTCTCTAATTCCATTCCAGGTGGTTCACGTCCTAACAAAGTCCCACAACCTACATATAGACAGGTCCTGTGAGATAGAGCATATGTTTACATGTATCCATAAACTAGGGCAACACATATATCTGAAAGCAAAAGTACACAATAGTCTGCAGTGAGTACCCCCAACACTTCATTTACACTATTCCTGGCTTTAAGTCCATGATTTCTCAACAGTTTGTTTGGTTTTGTATGTTAATTCTCTTTTGAGCCACCAGGTTCCAGATGCTAGCATGATGCCAATGAGAATTCTCTGGACAGATGACCCGGACCTGTGTCCTGGAACTCCACTTCCCCAGAGATCCAACCTACTAGGGAAAGAGAGAGGCAGCCTTGCAATATAGATCAACCAGTCAAAGCCCTTGTTCAGCGGGGAAGCAATTCCAGAATCCAGACCTTCACACTTCGGCATCCAACAATGACCTTGGGTCCATACCCCTAGAGGGGTAAAGCTATCATGGGGAGGCATGTGATACAGAAGTCTGGTTGTGGGAATAGTATGGAGTTTGATACCTCTTATCCTATGGATTTGATAATGTCTCATTTTTTTATTTATTTTTTATTTAAGAAAGGATACATTAACAAAACCATAGGGTAGGAGAGGTACAACTACACCCAACTCCCATCAACCAATCTCCATATCTCATTCCCACTCCTGATAGCTTTCCCATTCTCTATCCCTCTGTGAGCATGGACCCAGGGTCTTTGTGGGTTGCAGAAGATGGAAGGTCTGGCTTCTCAAGTTGCTTCCCCGCTGAACATGGACATTGACTGGACGGTCCATACTCCCATTCTGCCTCTCTCTTTCCCTATTAGTGTGGGTCTCTGGGGATGCAGAGGTCCAGGACACATTGGTGGGGTCTTCAGTCCAGGGAAGCCTGGCCGGCATCCTGATGGCATCTGGCACCAGGTGGCTGACAAAAGAGTTAACATACAAAGCGAAATAAATGGTTGAGCAGTCATGGACCCAAAGGTTGGACTAGTGGAGAGGAAGTGTTAGGGGGTACTCACTGCAAACTCTAGTGTACTTCTGCTCTCAGGTATATATTTTGCACTAGTTTGTGGATACATGTGAACATATGCGCTCTCACAGAACCTGGTCTGTATTTAGGTCTGGAGACTTTGTTAGAAAGTAAACCACCTGGGATGGAATTAGAGAATGCTATGCAAGGAAAGGTCTCACCCCAATAATGAAGCTGAGGGTTGTCATTCCACACGTGAAGTCGCTGGACACAGTCTGAGCTCAAGCATGTTGAGGTGGCAATCCTTGCGTTGATTAGGTTGTGATCGGCCGATGCAATATTATTTTATATGGATTGGGATAGGCAGGTGGGAAAGTGGGCCATATCCTAAGCTTCCAGGACTTGGGGAAATGTAGGCTCTATAGTGGAGATGTGAGGTTCCTGCTGTCTTAGGTTTCAAAAAGACAATGGATAGTTAATATTATCATCACATTATTTGGTAATTGGGTTAACTTTGAAAAGCCCTTTTGTTAGGGTTTGTTGTATAGTACCCAGTATCTTCTACATAGCTGTGCCATTGGTTGCTTCTGAGTTGAGAAAGAAGATCTGAAAGGGAAACTAAAAGCAGGATCTGACTAAATTGAAACTAGGGCACCAATGTAAAAACCCTGTGGTGAGGGGTAGACATTCAGCTTCCTAGGCAGGTAGGGCGTAGGGGTGGGGGGGATGGGACACAGTCTTTTGGTGGTGAGAATGGTGTTTATGTACACTTCTAGTAAAGTGTAGTCATATAAATCACTAGTTAATATGAGAGGGGAAATTAATTGTATGTCTTGAAGTTTTTAAAACATAGACTGAGTCTTTTGAATATATAGGCTGTGTATTTGATATGCAGACTCTCTTAAAAGCCTAGACTAATGTCTCCTTTTTTAAATAAACAACAACAATAAAAAAGAAATTTCCAAATCCTCTTCCACTCATAGGGGTTCTCTCCAGTAGGTATTCTCAGATCGATAACTGAGAATTTGATTTGTCTAAAAGGGTTGCATTAAAAGGGTTTGTGTCTTGCATGAGTCGACAAGTTGCACAGACTGTGAGAACTCCCAGTGGTAATGCAGTTCACGGTGTTATGAATTCACCCATAAGTGATTTTTATGTCTGACCATCAGCCAATTCCGGAGGAAGTAGAGTCTTAGGATTCTTGATTTCAAAGTGTGCCTTGAAGGTCTTAGGTTCTGACAATTGTGTCCTACCGAGAGTGCTGGAATGTATTAAGGTATTTTTGGCTGCAATCTTGTGATCATGTCCTTTTTCTTTTGTACAGCTTGCTTTGAACATTTTTCTGCTGGGACTTAATCTTGTGCTGTGCCCCCCGAGAAGCCAGCCCGGATTAAACAACATATGGCGCCTACAATGTGGGACCCGACCTGCGCATCTGTCAGATAACTGAAGACAATTTCACTAACTATGCACTATAGCCTTCTCTTCTGCTTGTGAAGATATCTCCAAAGGCGTCTGCCCTTTCTTCAGAAATCAGGAACAACTTGGGAGCCAAGAGTTGAGCTCTCTCTACACTCTGAGAAAAAAATTTAAGTATATCAGTAAACTTATTTCCCAAAGCAGTGAATATCTGAATACCCTTTAGTTCTCAACAGAAAAAAGGCAATCACTTTATGAGACAATCAAGTAAAATATCACATATTTTGTAACTTGAAATGGTATTAGATCTGATTCAGAGTATAGAACAAGTAGTAGGGAGAAAACTCACAGGACTGTATAACTGCATAGTTGACTATAATTTTCTTTTCAGGTTAATTTTTTTTTCAGGCTTAGAAAGTGCGAATAGAGGGCTAGACAGTGGTGCACCTGGTTGGGTGCAAACATTGCAGTGTGCAAGGACCAATGTTCAAGCTCTGCCTACTCACCTGAAGGAGGGAAACTTCACAAGTGGTGAATCAGTGTTGTAAATGTCTCTTTCTCTCCCTTCCACTTTATCTCCCCTTTCCTTACTAATTACTTGGTGTGCATATCCAATAAAGATAAAAAGAAAGTTATGAATAAACACCAAAATTTTAAGAACCAAGTATACATAGAATTTTCTTTTAAACCATTAAAACTTTTTATTGATGTGAGGTAGCTACATGTCACTTGCTTATATATTTCTCCAAAACTTTTTCCTTGGTACAAATGATTTGCATAATGTTTAAATGTAGTTTCAAAAATATATTTTACTAAATTAATCTGAAAGTTGGATTTTATGGCTGCAATTCTGACAACAGTTAACATGCTTCTCAGTGACACTCATGAAAACTGGTAGAAGTTATAAATCACAACAAAGACAATATTACTAATAATCCTTTGCTCTTATACATTCTCAATCTTATAGTAATAACTTAACGACATATGTTGGTATGTTCCCTTCCCCCTGACCTCTGAGAAGAATTGGTTTGCCCCTTGATAGTTTTGTGCCCCACTTTCTCCCCGCCCCCTATGCTAAGGATGGGCAGAGTCCCAGCAGCAGTAGTGCAGAGAGGATGATGGAGAAAAGCACATGGTGTGGTGATTTGCCCGTTCGTGAATAAAGATTAAACTGCGTTCTCAGCCCAGCCATGTGTCTCTGGTCGTCTCTGTTACCCTCCTGTGAAGCCATCCCGGATTAAACAGCATATGGCACCTACAACGTGGGACCGGACCTGCGCATCTCACAGGTAAGTGAAGACAATTTGGCTACCTATGCACTATGGCCTTCTCTTCTGCTTGTGAAGAGATCTCCAAAGGCATCTGCCCTTTCTTCATGAGACTGTTTTGCTGTCTCTGGAACATTTATCTCAGGACCACTCTGTGGTTTCTGCCCAATGCCAGCCTGCAGGAGCTCAACGCCAGCCCACATGAGCTGGCTTTCCGCTGTGTGGTGCGGGGCACTGGTCGTGGGCTCCCTCCACACTGCTCGGCCACTGTGAGCAGGGCACCAGACATGGCAGGGCCATGGGGCAGGGCCGTGGCAGCCTATCATGGCTGCCACCCCAGAGCACCTTGGCCCACGCCTTCTGCACGGCTGGCCCACCCGCCCTCATGCTATGAAGTCTGGACAGATCCCGGACCACCTGGAGACCACAGGCACCCTGCTGAAACTGGGCCCCCTGGCCGAGATCTCCAGCTTGGGTCTGAAGAAAGACAAGCTAAAATACGCAGAGATTCATTCAGAGATCACAACCTGCAATTCCTAGAAGTGAAGTTGCCCAAGAGGCCATTGCTGGACAACGCACTCCCAGAACGGCTAAGACAGTATAGATCTAAATTTGTGTTTAAAATGACATGTCTTCATAACAAAAGTTTCTCTCCTTGTATATTGAAGACCATGTGTATGTGTGTCTTTAAAGTTTGGTAACATTAACTTTAAGGTTAAGAATATAACTTTAAGGCCAAATTCTTACCAGGGAAAGTTAAATGAAAAAGGTTTTCAACATAATTCTTATAAAGATAAAATTAACTTACATTTAAAGTCTGAGGTAAAAATTAGTTAACAATCAATATATTTTAACTAAGTTGGTCTAAACAAAACCTGCACACACCTAGGGTGTGTCTCCATCTTAAATGGGTGTAACAAAAGGTTAAATAGACTTGTTGATATGTAAAACTCTCGATTACCTTTCCTATTAGAAATGCTAGATTACACAATGGCTATGCTAATGATACTCATGCCTGAGGTTTTCTTTCCTTGATTCTCATGTTTACCTTTTCACATTCTATTGTTTAAACTTTAACCAACCTTAAAATCATTCTAAAAAAGACTTCTAATTGTAATAGTTATCAATTGTGATAAACTTTTAACCTGCTACAAGTTTGTTTCATAGTAAGTAAATTGCAGCTGTCAAGTTCTCTACAGAAAAGCAGAATTCTGGCAGCGGACCTTCCTCATACACCGCTCCACCCCCTGGCATTCTTCCATAGACATCTGCTTTCTACTGGCACTCCTATTGGACTCACTGGTACACGCTTAGACACTTTGCACAAAAGTGCAAAAGTGCTGCTATATTTCTCAAACACTGACTGCAGCCAGCTGCCCTTGTGACTCTAGGCCATTCCCCGCCCCCATGCTGTAAAATGCCCGTCAAGGCAAGTACGCCCCCCAGAGGCAGGAAATGTTTTTTTTAAGCTGATAAAGTTTTGCCCACAGAGGCAAAAAAAAAATGGCCCCTTCAGGCCCTACCTTGGCAGCACACTGGTTCTAGTTACTTGCTTAGGTGTTTCTCCATGTTTGTGCCAGTTAATTTTTTGAAAATACCTGTACGATGTAGGTTTCTGTTCACCCCACACCCCTGGTACTGTGGTCATTTAGTTAAAAACAGAAGGGGGAATTGTTGGTATGTTCTCTTCCCCCCAACCTCTGAGAAGAATTTTCCCCTTGCTAGTTTCGTGCCCTGTTTCTCCCCACCCCCTATGCTAAGGACTGGCAGAGTCCCAGCAGCAGCGGCAGAGAGAGGATGATGGAGAAAAGCACATGGTGTGGTGATTTGCCCGTTCGTGAATAAAGATTAAACTGCGTTCTCAGCCCAGGCATGTGTCTCTGGTCGTCTCTGTTACCAACCCGTGAAGCCAGCCCAGATAAAACAACAACTGCAAAGAAAATTTATTAGTGAAGCAGGTCTGCAAATGTTTCCTATTCACTTTCGTTGTCCCCCTCTCTGCACTGAAATTCACTCTGTCCTAGCATTGTATGTGAAAAGGAGAAAATGTCCACAGAGAGTTGTGGATTTATAATGCAGGCATAGCCCTGGTGGTAACACTGGTGTCAAATAAATAATAAAAACAACCTACACTCAGTCTCTTAATAGTAACAATTCCAGAACCAATGTAATAGATTTTATTGTTGATCCACGTCTATTTCAAGAAAAAAAAAAAGAAATGCAAATGGGTGGAGAGAAAAAAGGGAGATGGACAGAGAGAGAGACAGATAAAGTATACACTTACAGACATGCATCACTGGTTCTGAACCTTTACCTTGTAGATGAGAATCAGAGGCTTAAACCCAGATATTTACACATCAGGGCCCAGAAGCTTTTTAGCATTAGCTGTTTCTGGATCTGGAGAACCAAAAATAAAACCTTTTTCCAGTAACTCCAAGGTTGCGTGACTTTAGTTAACAAAAAACAGCTTCCCTTAGAAAATTAGTAGAAGAAAAACGAGAGCATTTGCAATTAGTTAAAGAATTGAGGGCTCTTGATTCGGTATTAACTTCCCTCTCTTTGCCACCCACCTCGCCCAAGGCTAAAGGGAAAATAAAATCTCAAAAATTTGTCCTGGCCTTTCCCGTCACCAGGAGCAGATCTACTGTTCCTCGAGATAGCACGAATAAGACCATGCCTCCCCCTCCGAGGGAGAGGATGACTCCTCGGAAGGGGAAGACAATGAGAGGACAGCTCGCTCTGACAACGGAGCCTCCGATGATGAGAATGAAGTTTGGGGGGTTCAGAGAGTGATGGAGACGCTGTAAAAAATCAACAATATTGCCGTCTAGGGTTTAAACATGTAAAAGATCTGAAAATGGCAGTTACCATTTATGGCCGATGGCTCCTTTTACCTTATCCCTAATTGAAATTTTGAGTGAATGGTGGCTTGTACCCAATGACTGGTGTTTTCTAGCCTGCGCCACCATAACGGGGGGTGACTATATGCTTTGGAAGACTGAATTTGCTGAAAACTGCAGGGAAATAGCTCTCCGTAATTCTGAAAGCAAGGCTTCAAAGAAATGGACCAGAGAAAAAACTCTTAGGAAGGAGCCCTTATGACACCAATGAAAGACAGGCCCAATTCCCCCCAGGTCTTCTGGCTCAGATTCAATGGGCGGGTCTCAAAGCCTGGAATGGGTCCCCCCTAAGGGGTCGGCGACCACTTCTCTTGCTAAGATTCGCAAAGGTCCTGATGAGCTCTATAGTAGTTTTATCAGCCGACTTACTGACGTGGCTGAAAAACTTATAGGCCAAGACGAAAAAGAAAGTGCCTTTGTTAAACATCTCGCATTTGAAAACACAAACCCCGCCTGTCATGCTGCCATACGCCCCTATCGCTGAGGTGCCCACCTTTTTGATTATATCAAACTATACGCGGGCATTGGGTCTGCCCATGCGATTGGACTGGCTATTGGTGCTGCCCTTAAAGACCTTACATAAGGTGGTCAGCCTAAGACTTGTTTTAATTGTAGACAGCCAGGACATTTCAACCAAGAATGCACATCCCTAAAAACAGCACACGCACGGCACACCACTCTATGCCCCTGATGCAAGCAAGGAAGGCAATGGATCTCAGAGTGCTGCTTTCAGACAGATGCCCACTATAATACTCTCCCCCCAAAACAGGGAAACTTCCAGAGGGGCCAGCCCCTGGCCCCAAACATGAGACAAATCCCTGGGGCTGTCAGGTTAGTGTCCCCCAAACGCCAATTCCTCAGACTCAGTCTCCAATCTCCCCTGAGCCACCACAGGCAGCACAGGATTGGATCTCTGTTCCTCCACTAACACAATATTAACACCCGAAATAGGAGTTCCTACATACTGGAGTTTTGGGGACCCTACCTTCTGGTACTTTTGGACTCATTCTTGGCCATGCTAGTTCAATTCCCCATGGTTTAAATGTCTCCCCAGGAATAATTGATAATGATTATACAGGAGAAATAAAAATTTTGGCCTCGTCCACTTCTGGTCCCCTAACCATAAAAACAGGACAGAGAATTGCTCAGCTGCTATTATTTCACCTTACTCATCCTAATCAAAACTTTTTCAAAAATCCAGAGGCATCAGTAATTTTGGCTCTTCAGATGCTTACTGGGTCCAACAAATTACTCAAGATAGACCCCTCCTCAAATTAAAACTAGACGGTAAAAGCTTTGAAGGACTTGTAGACACCGGAGCCGATGCCACGGTAAACTCTGACAAAGATTGGCCTTCTTCTTGGCCCCGCACGGCCTCCTTGACTCATCTTAAAGGCATTGGCCAAACCTCCAACCCACAGCAAAGTTCCAAGGTCCTTATATGGACAGATGAGGAAGGTAATATTGGCACTGTTCAACCCTACATTGTGCCTGCCCTGCCTGTTAGTCTTTGGGGAAGAGATATCCTTGCCCAACTAAATCTTATCATGTGTAGCCCAAATGAAATTGTTACCCACCAAAAGTTAAAACAGGGCTTCCGCCCTGGACAAGGTTTAGGAAAATATTCTTAGGGAATAAAAGATCCTATTTTGGTGGTTTAAAAGAATGACCATTCTGGACTAAGGAGAGAAAATTTACCCTAATGGCTGTTGACATTCCTGTACCCCATGCAGACAAAAGTACTTGGAAATCTGATGAGACTGTGTGGGATGATCAATGGCCTTTGACCTCTGAAAAATTGGCTGTGGTGACAGAGTTAGTACAGGAACAACTTGCCGCTGGCCATATTGAGCCTACCACCTCCCCTTGGAATACTCCTATTTTTGTTATTAAGAAAACATCTGGCAAGTGGAGACTGTTACAAGATTTGAGAGAAATTAATAAAACTTTGCTTACTATGGCAGCCTTACAGCCTGGATTACCCACCCCTGTGGCCATCCCTACTGGGTTTTTTAAGATAATCATTGACCTTAAAGATTGCTTTTTCACCATTCCCCTACACCCTGAAGACAGTCAGCGGTTTGCCTTTAGCCAACCAGTTACTAATCTCAAGGGGCCTATGTCATGTTTTCAGTGGTGGGTCATCCCTCAGGGTATGGCTAATAGTCCAACGCTATGTCAAAAGTTTGTGGCACAAGTGATTGATACCTTTCGCATTTTGTGGCCTTCTATCTATATTATTCATTATACAGATGACGTCCTTTTAGTGGGACCTGACAGTACCCAAATAGTTTACTGTTGTCGAGAACTATCAGAAAATTTGGCAGATACGGGACTCCAGGTTGCCTCCGATAAGATTCAGCTTCAAGACCCTTAATTTTAATTAGGCTTTGAGCTTTGCCATCAAAAAATTGCTACCCAAAAACTTGAGCTTCAAGTAGGCCACTTGAAAACTCTTAATGATTTTCAAAGACTATTGGGTGACATAAATTGGATTAGGCCATATCTTAACCTTACCACTGGAGAACTTAGGTCACTTTTTGAAATTCGTAAGGGAGATTCCAACCCTTTTTCACCCCCCACTCCTTGACCCCTGCAGCTACATGCTTTATGGTTGGTAGAAGAAGCCATTCAGAAACAGGGAGTCTCCTTTATTTCCTATGCTTTGGGTTCATCTTCCAGTTTCCCCCCCTAAAGTACTTGCTCCCTACACCTCCCTGGTTGCTGAGCTTATTCTTTCAGGACGCGAACAGAGCCGCCAGTCCTTTGGTAAAGATCCTGAAAAAATAATCATACCATATTCCAAAAGTCAATTAAAATGGCTCATGCAAACCACAGATGAGTGGCCCATTGCTTGCTCCTCCTTTTGGGGAGAAAATGATAATCATTACCCTGTTGATAAATTACTTCAATTTGCGAAGGTTCATTCCTTCATTTTCCCAAAGTACACTTCCCCCACCCCTTGTCAAATGCCTGCTTAGTATTCACTGATGGCTCCTCTAATGGAATGGGCGCCTTTGTTATAGATGGACAGGCAGCCTCTATTTGCTCCCCCTTCAAATCGGCTCAACTTGTTGAGCTTTTTGCAATAATACAGGTTTTTCAAAAATTAAAAAATCATCCTTTTAAATTGTACACTGACAGTGCCTATAATGCTCATTCAGTTCCCATTCTTGAGACGGTTTCCTATATTAAACACTCCACAAATGCCGCCCCTCTTTTTTCTCAGCTTCAAAAATTGATCGCCTCTAGATGTCAACCCTTTTTTGTCGGACACCTTTGTGCTCATTCCGATCTGCCTGGCCCCCTCTCGAAGGGAAATGCTTGTGCAGATGCTGCCACCCGCTTGACTTTTCCAGTACTGATAGGTTCTGTAGATCAAGCTCAAAAGAGTCTTGCTTTACATCATTTCAGACCCTTCACCTACTTTTTAAGATCAATCGTGAGCAAGTTCGTCAAATTGTTAAACAATGCCCGCTTGTGTCATACTTCTACCCACACCCCACCTGGGTGTTAACCCCAGAGATTTGGTCCCAAATGAAATATGGCAAATGGATGTTACACATGATCCTGAATTTGGCAACCTTAAATATCTTCATGTGACTATAGACACATTTAGTGGATTTATCTTTGCTTCCTTACATACTGGAGAAGCTTCTAAAAATGTTATAGCCCATGTTTTAAATTGCTTTTCTGTCTTGCGAAAGCCCATATCAATTAAAACTGATAATGTCACAGGCTATACTGGACAAAAGTTTCAAGAATTTTGCCACAAGTTACAAATTAAACACATTACTGGCATTCCTTATAATCCTCAAGGACAAGGCATTGTCAAACGTGCCCACCAAAATATCAAAAATTCTCCGCATAAATTAAAGAGAGAGGAATTATACCCCCAGAAGCGGTCCCCTAGAAATATTCTTCATCATGCCTTGTTTGTTATTAATTTTCTAAATTTAGACACCCATGGCAAATCTGCTGCTGATCGCCTCTGACACCCTGAGACAAATAAAGATTATGCCACAGTCATGTGGAAAGACCCGCTCACCTTCAAATGGAATGACCCAGATCCAGTCCTCATATGGGGGAGATGTTCAGCCTGTCTTTCTGACACCAAAGAAGGATCAGCTAGATGGCTGCCAGAAAGGCTGATAAAACTAATTAATAATAGAAATGAATCCAGGGAGAAATCTTCTCCCTGAGAAAATTTACGCTTCTCTTTTTCAGGAAAATGATGGGATTCAAAATACCGACAGATGGTCCACTTGTGCGGATGGACACCCACAGTAGCGCCTGACAAGAAAGGAGCCACCTCCCCGTTTGCTTGGCAATTTTTCCTGACAAAAAACTACACCAACTATGCTAAAAAACAAAATTATGGTCATCTTTTAGTCACGGCTGATTGCCCACCTCAAGGGTGCCAATCTACCATTTTTGCTAAATTTCACAGATTTTAAGGCACAGCCCAGAAAGGTTGCCACTGCCCGGTGCTTGTTGTTTGACCAGTGTCAGTCCTATTGCACAGATAGATGGGTTGAAGAAAATGTGGGCTGCCCCTATAAATGATGTAACATCCATAATGTTAAGACCCTAAGAGGTGGGGAGAATACAGGTCCATGAAATATGATGAATGACATAGTGGGGGATGTATTGTTAAATGGGAATCTGGGGAATGGTATACATGTACAAACTATTGTATTTACTATTGAATGTAAAACATTAATTCCCCAATAAAGAAATAAATTATTTTAAAAAAAGACCCTAAGAGGTTATGAAGTTATTTCCCAGCTTCCCTATAACAGCCATACATTTTTTTGCTGCTCCACAGGCTATACCTGGTTTGTTTGGGATTCCTGCTGGACCATGCCAGTCAAAGGAGCCATGTATATAACCAAAGATGAAACCTGGCCTAGTAGCCATATTTTTATTTGGCATGCTCTTTTTCAAGTTCAAACAACCCTTCATGCTGAAATTCAAATACGTGAGAAGGAGCTACATACACAGCTCTCAGCTTTAGCTACACACCACCCCTTTTGCTGGATACTTCTAGTAAGAGAAGGCCTAATGCTTGCCAATATCACTGGCCTTGACAATGTTTCTGAATGTTATCTTTGTGCTGCGTTAGTACGTCTCCCTTTGAGGGCAATTCCATATCCCACCTCACTGAATACTTCTGGCACATCTGGTAAGGTCTTTTCTCCCATTTTTGAAGTTTCCTTGTTCCTAACTCCTGAACAGGAACAATTTAGGTTTTTTTATTCCAATGCTAGTACCAGGTTGTGCAATCAGACTGCCTTACCTGCTGCAGATCTTATTGCCCCTGATAAGTTTTTCTTTTGGTGTGATGGTACCATTTTAAAAAATATTTCTAGCCAAATATATGAGAGATTGTTATGCCTTCCAGGTACCTTAGTAACCCCATAGACCCTATTTACTCCTGCTGAGTATTTAGGTTGGGACAGCCCCTCGTCCCCTAGAATAAAACGGGATGTTTTTCTTCCTTTAGTGGCTGGTGTTTCTTTTGGAACATCTGTTGTGGCTGCAGGTCTGGCTTAAGGCGCCTTCAGTCACTCCCTTCTTACCACTTCTAAGCTCTCTCAACAAATATCGCTGGCAGTGGAAGACTCAGCCAAATCTTTGGCCTCCCTACAGAGACAACTAACCTCCCTTGCCCAGGTTGCCTTATAGAACTAGCGAGCTTTGGACCTCCTGACCACAGAAAAGGGTAGCACCTGTTTTTGAAAGAGGAGTGCTGCTTTTATGTTAATGAGTCTGGTTTAGTGTAGACCCAGGTTCAGCAGTTACACAAGCTTAGTGTTGAATTACAAAAACAAAAATTTTCTGCTGCTGCTGATAGTTGGTGGAAATCCTCCATGTTCTCCCTTTTGATGCCCTTTATGGGACCCCTGATTAGTCTTTTGTTAATGATTACCTTGGGGCCTTTTATTTTCAATAAGATTACTGGCTTTATAAAACAACAAATTGACTCCCTGGCATCGAAACCCTTAACATATATTACCACAGACCTGATTAGGCTGACAGAGGCTTGGCTGAACCTGAGGGTGACAGACCTCTTTTAGGAGCTGCATGAAACTCAGATTTATGCACGCCAGCCTTGGTATGGCGTGGGCACCGGTAAGGGCATGCAGGGATAATCAATGCCAGAACCAATGTAATAGATTTTATTGTTGATCCATGTCTATTACGAAAAAAAAAAGAAATGCAAATTATGGAGAGAAAAAAGGGAGATGGAGCCAGAGAGAGAGACATAAAGTAGATACTTACAGACATGCATCACTGGTTCTGAAGCTTTACATTTTAGATGAGAATCAGAGGCTTGAACCCAGATATCTACACAATAGGGCCCAGAAGCTTTTTAGCATTAGCTGTTTCTGGATCTGGAGAACCAAAAATAAAACCTGTTTCCAGTAACTCCAAGATTGCGTGACTCTAGTTAATAATCCTGCACTTACATTTCAAGTAGAAATGATGAAGGTAAGAATAAACTTTTACTGTAAAGGAAGCTTCTGTAACCCTAGCTTATGCCTCCCTAAAAAGATACACACCCCTATGCCCAGTGTTGTATCTCATGTGAGGCTAAGCTTTGCCAAAAACTGCTATGCAGGAAAAATAACAGTTACTAAGGCAAACAGACCATGAGCAGTGGGTTCAAGGCCCATTGCTTAAACTGCAGGCTTTGCTACTGTAATGACGCTTTACTTTCAGGCCTGCACCCCATATTAAATCTTGTACTGTCCCTTTGTTTGGTGCCAGAGGTATCACAAATCTCTGAGCTCCTGAACAGCACATATATAAAGGACTTTTTCCGGCTTCCACACACCTCGGCAATGCGGCTATGCGCGACCTGATGATTAATAGAGTTCCTTGACTTATTCACATAAGTGGGTGTGCCATCACCCAGAACCTTTTCCTTTCTTTCTCACTCACTCTCCATAAATAAATATATAGAGACATTTTTTAAAAGAAGAAATATTAAAAAGAGGCAGGGGATGAAATTATCATGGCCTGGTAGATACTAGACCACTTGAAGTTATCTTGTGTACCAATATCAGTATCAATATCACTAAATATTTATCCAAGGTAATTAAAAAATTACTTTAGAAAGATACATTAGCACCTTTCCCTAAGGAAAGGATGATGTTCTGACAGAACACACAAAAGACAAGTCTGAAGGCGCCAAATTCTAACCAGAATTTCAGAAGGCCCCAGTTTATCACAGAAAATAAATAGCAATAATAAAATTATTAAACAGAAAAAAAACCTACCCACATTTTCTCTGCTTTTTAGGTTTCATTTCTTTATGTTACCATTTTGGCGACATGTGTTTATGATGCCACCATGATAAGAAGTGGGTTTCATGCTCGTAAAGGTTGTTGATCCAACCTTGTTCTAGGGACTGCTAGGATGGGATTAGGAAAATCTCCTCCAAGTCCCTGATGTGATTCCCAGACTTAATCCCCAACAAGGTGTGGAGGGTGTGTCCAATCTATCATGGTCAACTGCTTTATAAGGGGGTGGGAATGCGTGGGATTTCACGCCATCTGAGAAGCCGACAACAGCAGGCACAACTCTGCACTCTAGCACATCCCGAGCTCCACCATCAGAATCCAGCAGATACTGAAAGTTTCTAATCCTAGCAGATGATGGATCAGGACCTTGTGGTGATGATGGCAAACTCAGGAATGAAACAGGTGGTGAGTTGGAAGGAACTGTTTTCCTGTGGGACAGTGGCTATGCTCTTTTGCATGGGATGGCTAGAGGGGTCAAACTGTTGATAGGTTCCAACGAATTTTTGAAAGACTTTCTTTCATCTGTCAAAATCAAATCTCTCTATTGAAAGTGGTCTCATCACTAGGCCTTTCGTTTCTTTCTTCTATTTTAAATTTAGAGGTTGATGGAGTAACTGTGTACGTAATTCTTTTGCTACTACTCCTGTCACTGAAGGCCATTCAATAATGACTATACATTTTGCAATCTCATAGATGTAAGTGGATTTCCCTACACACACAATTTATGTGCAGTACTCTATATTCCCGATATGAATGTAACCAATCTGTACTGTTCCTTCTACATTTTGCTTGATTCACTAAGCAAAATCCTTATGCTACCATCCAATATTTCCCAAAGGAAACAAGATGACCCTTTTATTGCTGAATACTACTTGGCTTTTAATCGCTATTATCAGTTGTTTTATTAATTATGATAAAATCCTCAAGACTGCATCTCTTATGGAGGTACACATTTATCCCATTTCTTTTTCATGTAGAAAGTGAACCAAGAAAGGAAGAGCCTATGCAAGCATGCCAAGGAAACCACCAAGGCAGCAATGCCCTCAGGTACTGTTCTCTCAGTCATATGTTGGTTAGCCTCTGTTTCTCTCAGCTCCACCATCTATCTTATGATCTAATTTCCTCTTCTAGGCCCTGCACAAGGGCTGTTCTCATAGTGGGGTCATCTCAGTATGCTGGGAGCTCTCTGGCAACATCTCTGAACCTGTTTCAGGATGTATCAGGAGGCATGGAAATACCTCATGTAGGAGAGTGCCTTGGATTGAGCCAGAGCAGGAGAGGCCTTGCCAAGACTCAGTAAAGCAGGAATATTTTCTCAGAGCTTATCTTGGCATAGTCCAGCATGGAACATGAACACGGTCTAGACACCAAAGTTTCCCAACTGGGCAGGTACAGTGAGTGTCCCGGGAATCAGGGATAAGGTAGACTGCATTGCTACCACCTTGGGTGGTTGGTTGGAACTCTGAGTGACAACTGAGGAAATTCAGGTAGAGGCTTTATTGCTGGAGCCAAGAGGGGCTCTGAGAAACCACACAGTCAGAGGTGCATGTATGGGGCACTGGGCTCACTCCAATTCTTCCATCCTTCCAGGTCGCAACCTATGGACAGAGTATGCTGTCCCCACTTGGACCACAGAGGACATCCGGATCTTCCTACAGGAATGGGAATCGATGAGCATGAGAGACGTGGCTGGGAACATGAGAGCAGCACGCATGATGGCTCACAGACTGAAGACCAGGGGCCTATTCAAGACCTGCAGGCAGTGCTTCCTGCTCTTTCAGAGTCTGCAGGATATATATCACACATTTCAGGAAATCAACCAGAAGCCCTGCAGACAGCCCTTGCCGTGTCCCTTTGGACCAGCCCTGAAGAGGATCCTGCAAGACAGAAGGGAGCCTGACCTTTCTGGTATGTATGTGTCTTCTCTTTCTTGGAAAAGGTTGAGGGCAGGGAGGTGGTGGAGATTCTCACTGGCTCCTGCACTAGCTGGAGGACTGGGAGCTCTCACGGCCTCTAGCTGCCTGTCCCAGCAGCTCCTCAGAGAGGAGCGCAGAACATGTTCCTGTTTGAAGATCCTTTCTCCTCAAGGGAATCAGCAGGTTGCGCTTGGGGATAGTGTTCTGGGACAGGATGGCTTGGCTGTTGCTGAGCTCAGTACTAATGTGCCTTTCATTCTCTACTAGGACCTCTCTGGGTGGATGGAGTCTATCTACCCCCTCTCCCTGATGTCTTCCATCCTTGGACACAGCCTTTGATCACTGCCATCCCTGAAAGCTTGGAGAAGCATCCCTGTGCACCTCCACAATGGAAGGACCCTCAGCTAAATGACTGGAAACCATGGAAGCCCCGGAACACGGCCCCAATAAGCACCCATTTATTTACAGCTGCTCTTCCTGGAACCTGCTACCCCCAGTGGTCATCCTCAGAATGACAATAACACACATCCAAAAGAGACCATCAACATCAGGGGAGATAGCCCAAATGACAGCGCATTACACATGCAGGCCTGACTCAGTGTGGCTCTAAATTGTGTCCTTGTGTCCCATATGAAACTCTTCTCTCTGTTGTAATGAAATACATCTTGGACTTTTACTGGGTTTGCTGTATTGCACAAGGCAATGGACTTTGCATGTGATGTGTTCTGTTCCTTGTGTAGTAGGTAGGGGAGGATCTAGGCTGGGGTAAGAATGTTTTGTAGAAAACTGAGAAATTTGTACTTGTATTAATGATAGTGAAACACTACCTCCCCTTTAAAGAAATAAAGCTATCTAATAATACAGACCATGTTCACCTTGATTTTAATGATTTTTTGCAGGAGAAAAAATACATTGCTACCCAAATATGGCCTCTTCTATTTCCAATCCAATGTCTAGTCTTTAGCTAAATTATCAAGTTTATAGCTGATTTATGTAATGAGGTGCTGATTCAAACCATGAATCTGAGGTGTAGAACTGACCAGATTATAATCCAAGAATCAGTGATTGGTTTCATGAACTCTGAACTATCAAAAATGGTAAGGGTAGGGTGGTCAGGCGGTTGGCTACCTGGTTAACAGCCCATGGTATGAAGAACATGAACCCATACAAGGACCTCGACTTGAGAGCCTGTAGTCCCACCTGCAGGTGCCTCTCTTCCCAAGCAGTGAACCGAAGTCCTTCTCTCTTTCTCACTATCATCCCCTCCTCTCTCAATTTATTCCTTTTTTTGTATCCAAAAAATTGAGAAAAAAAGTTTAGGGTGAACTCTGGTTGGAATTTCAGGGAAGGTGCTATTTCAGGTCCTGTAGTAAGAATCTAGAATGATCCATTTCCCAAGGTTTGGACATAGTTAGATGCTAGGAACCCCTACTTACACACTATCCTTTGATTTGTGGTAAAAGCGTAACATCTGGAGCTTTCTCTGGGTTTATCTTTAACAAGAGCCAGCCATGAGGGCAGTCCATAGTAAAAGCTAGAGCATCCATCACTGAGGGGTCCTGCAATTCCTGTACGTATATTGAGCAGTGTTGGGAGAGAGAGAGAAAGACAGAGAAACAGGAAGAGATAGACACAGACAGAGGCAGCAGGCAGGGGCAGAGAGGGATTATGGAGAGTATATATCTCTACCACTACATTATTTTCCCCATAAAGAAGATTAAAATAAAACTTTAAAAGATGGGAGGCGGTGAAGGGGGCATGCTCCTGCCTGACAGCCACTGTTGGCAGGATGCCCTTTTGCAAAAGAATAAATGTCCTGCTTCAATTCTTTAAAAAAAAAAAAAAGCAGGAAACTCTCACTTTGATCTAAATTGCCAGATTGTTACCAGTCACTCCCAAGAAGATATGGGCTTTTCACCCCAGGAATCACTCCTTAGCCCCTCTCTGTCCACAAGCCACAAGGCTGCATTGAATCGGGAATTCATGGGTGCACAACGTGGTCCTAGTGTAGTCTAATTTAATTTTGTTTAAGAAAGCCTCTGTAATCAATCTTTGTGACTTTTAATTAGGTATTATGCTAAATGTTGCTAAGTGAAGACCTGGGTGAAGATTGTTTTATTAGTTTAGTCAGAACTCACTGTCTCTCCAAGTTGAATGTGCCAATACTTCATCCCATAACATACTGTGAAGTCCCTGAGAATGTTTATTTGTAAATAGATGGGTATTGAGACTATATTGGAGGAACATTATATATATATATGTATATATAATTCATAAATATAAATATATATATATAATTTATAAAAAGAAGACACTGAAAAAATGTTTTGTTTTTGAAATAGCAAGGTGCTAAGCCCCTTTCTGATTTCAGAGCAACGTGTTCTGAAATTTAATAGTCTCTGTCTTTGGGACAAATTGCTACAACTGCTGCAGGGTTTGGGGGCATAAGACACAGAAGTGGGAATGGTGTGGATTATACTTATTATGGATAATATTATTAATCACCATTCATTCATGTAAGAAAAACCTGGCACAGCTCTTCTTTTCCTGCACCACATAAGACATTAATATAGCATAATGGTTATGCTAGACACTTTCATGCCTCAGCCACCAAGCCCCAAATTCAGTCTCTTGCAACACCATGAGACAGCTGAGCTGTGTGTCTCTGTGTAAGTTTCTCTCACTGACTTTCTCTCTGTCTCTTGCCTACAGAGATGCTCCTGAGTCACAGTGCCAGGGGTACAAACCCACAGCTGCTGGTGTTCTTTTTTAACATGCTCTTTGTAGGACAGAGTGAACAAAAATGGGGGGAGTGGAAATGGAGAGGGAGAGAGAAAGATAGACAGCTGTATCCCTACTTCACCATTTGCCTGTGTCCCCCCACCAGCCCCTCAAAGTTGAGGATCATGGCAGTTGATTCTTTCATGGATCTATGTGCTTCATAATATGTGTTACATGACATTTCCAGATGTTTTTCCTGTTTATGCTTTTTAATATGTGCTTTATAATCTGATTATGATGCACTTGTAAGTAGACTTCACTCCAGAACAGAAAGATTGAAAACATAATTAAAGGGTTAAGGATGTGTAGAAATGCTGAGATGGCACAGGTGGTTAGGACAGTGATGCAGGCTGGCCTTCCCTGAGTGAGAAAGTGACAATGAAGTAGTGTACAGAAATCAATGGCAACTTTTTGTATCAGGCTCCTTTTAACCACCTGTAACCCCTTCTTCCATTTGGTGTTTTTAAAAGCCCTGGCCCATTGAAAGCCAGCTTCTGCTGTGTGAACCTGGGATTTTGGAGTTTCAGACATGAGAGTCTGTTTGAATACCCACTTTGCTATCTCCCCCTACCTATGAATCATTTTTGTCAACTTTTCTTGATCTAGAATAGGGAAATTTTACAACACATCAGGGCCCAGAAGCTTTTTAGCATTAGCTGTTTCTGGACCTGGAGCACCAAGAATAAAACCTGTTTCCAGTAACTCCGAGATAGCGTGACTCTAGTTAATAATCCTGCATTAACATTTCAAGTAGAAATGATGAAGGTAAGAATAAACATTTACTGTAAAGGAATCTTCTGTAACCCTAGCTTCTGCCCCCCTAAAAAGATACACCCCCGGTGACCAGTGTTGCATCTCATGTGAGGCTTAGCTTTGCCAAAAACTGCTATGCTGGAAAAATAACAGTAACTAAGGCATACAGACCATGAGCATTGGGTTCTAGGCCCATCGCTTAAATTGCAGACTTTGCTACTGTAATGACACTTTGCTTTCAGGCCTGCACCCCATATTAAATTGTGTACTGTCCCTTTGTTTGGTGCCAGAGATATCACAAATCTCTGAGCTCCTTACCAGCTCATATATAAAGGGTTTTTTTTCAGCTTCCACACACCTGGGCTACGGGCATCCTGATGATTAATAGTGTTCCTTGACATACGCACATAAATGGTTGTGCCATCACCCAGAACCTTTTCCTTTCTTTCTCATTCACTCTCAATAAATAAATATATATAGACATTTTTTAAAGAAGAAATATTAAAGAGAGGCAGGGGATGAAATTAGTATGACCTGGTAGATACTAGACATCTTGAAGTTATCTTGTTTACCAATATCAGTATCAATATCACTAAATATTTATCCAAGGTAATTAGCACCTTTCCCTAAGGAAAGAAGGATGTTCTGACAGAGCACACAGAAGACAAGTCTGAAGTTACCAAATTCTAACCAGAATTTCAAAAGGCCCCAGTTTATCACAGAAAATAAATATCAATACTAAAATTATTAAACAGAAATAAAACCTTCTCAAATTTTCTCTGCTTTTTACGTTTCAGTTCTTTATGTTACCATTTTGGCAACATGTGTTTATTATTCCACCATGATAAGAAGTGGGTTTGATGGTCCTAAAGGTTGTCAATAAAACCCTGTTCCAGTGACTGCCAGGATGGGATTAGGAAAATCTCCTCCAAGTCCCTGATGTGATTACCAGACTTAATCCCCCAACAAGGTGTGGAGGGTGTGTCCAGCCTATCATGCTCAGCTGCTTTATAAGGGGGTGCTTTATAAGGGGATGGGAATGTGTGGGATTTCAAATCCTCCGAGAAGCAGACAACAGCAGGCACAACTCAAAACTCTGGGACATCCAAACAGATGTGAAGCATTCCAACAAATAAACTCTCACTTTGATCTAAATTGCCAGACTGTTACCAGTCACCCCCAAGAAGACATGGGCTTTTCACCCCAGGAATCACTCCTTAGCCCCTCTCTGTCCACAGGCCACAGGTCTGCATTCACTCGTGAATTCATAGGTGCACGAAGTGGTCCTAGTATAGTCTAATTTAATTTTGTTTAAGAAACCCTCTGTAATAAATCTTTGTGACTTAAGTATTATGCTAAATGTTGCTAAATGAAGGCCTGGGTGAAGATTGTTTTATTAGCTTAGTCAGGACTCATTGTCTCTCCAAGTTGAATGTACCAATACTTCATCCCATAACATTCTGTGAAGTCCCTAGGCATGTTTACTTGTAAATAGATGGGCATTGAGACTGTATGGGAGGAACACTGTTGAGTTGATGAGACATTTGGCCACACTTGAAGGTTCTGGATGTGGTGTGTCTGTGATTCAGGCACACTTTGTGTGGTGCTCTGGATCCTTTCATAAGGTGTGGAGGATACAGTGTGGGCCTGTTGTGATCACACCATAATCAACTCCACACTTGTCTCCTGGATCAGCCCGCAAACCACAGTGACCTCGACCCTTGACTCCTGGATCAACCGGCCAGCCAAACCATCTGTGAGGACCCCCCAGTGGACAAGGAAACCCAATTTTACCAATGCTTATATCATTTAAACTATTACACAATTAAGAGAGCCAGTTGGTCTGCCCTAGTGAGCTGCACAGGTAGGTTACCATGTGTAAATATCTCACTTCAAGCCTCTGATTCTCACCGACAAGGTAAAGCTTCAGAATCAGTGAAGCAGGTCTGTAAGTGTCTACTTTATCTTTATCTCTCTCTGGCTCCATCTCCCTTTTTTCTCTCCACCCGTTTCCATTTCTTTTTTCCTTCAAATAGACATGGATCCAGAATAAAAACTATTACATTGGCTCTGGCATTGTTACTACGAAGAGACTGGGTGTAGGTTGTTTTTATTATTTATTTGACACCAGGATTACCACCAGGGCTGGGCCTGCACTATAAATCCACAACTCTCTGTGGACGTTTTCTCCTTTTCACATAAAATGTTAGGACAGAGAGAATTTCAGTGCAGAGAGGGGGACATCAAAAGTGATTAGGAAACATCTGCAGACCTGCTTCACTAATAAATTTTCTCTGCAGGTTCTGGTTTACCCCTCCAGAGAAGTCTCCATGTGACAGCCCTGGTGGGGAGCATGGAGGTACTGGGGTACTGGCTGCCCTGGGGTCCTCATCCTCACATGGGGTCCTGAGGAGAGCCGTGGAGGGTCCTGAGGGGAAGTGGGGACCGTTGAGGGTGTGACATGGGAGGTTCTGAGGATACACATGAGGAGTCCTCAGTGGGAGGCATGTTGCGGTCCTGAGGGTGATGGGGTACTGAGAAGGAAACTTGTTCGGTTCTGAGCAGAGTCATGAGGGTCCTGCCGGGAACAAGTGGGATGTACTTAAGAGGGATACGGGGTTTTTCCGAAGGAGAATGGGGGGGTCTGTTGATGAGGTATGAGGCTCTTAATAGGTATAGGGGTCTTCAAGAGTCCTAGGGGTGCTAAGGGAAAAGACATGGAGTCCTAAGCAGGAGGAAAGGGCAAATCCTGAAAGAAGTTATTAGGGTCCTGAGCAGGGAGAACTGATGGGGTCTGGGGGCTGGAGATAGGAGCGTCAGAGACCTTAAGTGAGTACCTTGTGGTCCTCAGGGGATAGGGCACAATGGAAGAACCCTCAGCTAAATGAATGGAAACTCCAGAACATGGTCCCTATAAACATACATTTCTTTCCAGCTACTCTTCCTGCAACCTGCTGCCCCCAGTGGTCATCCTCAGAGTGACACTAACACAGATACAAAAGAGACCATCACCATTGGGGGAGATGGCCCTACTGACAGGGCATTACATTTGCAGACCTGTCTCAGAGTGTGGCTCTAAATTGTATCTTTGTGTCCCATAGGAAACTCTTCTCTCTGATGTAATTAAACATATCCTGGACATGGTCCATGACTGCACCAAAGTAATGGACTCTGCAGGTGTCACATTCTGTTCCTTGTGTAGAAGGTGGGGGAGGATCTAGGCTGGGGTTAGAATGTTTTGCACAAAACTGAGAAATTTCTACTTGTATTAACGACAGTAAAACACTATCTCCCCTTTAAAGAAATAAAGTTATCTAAAAAAAATACAGACCATTTGTACCTTGATTCCAATTATTTTTGCACAACAGAAAATACATTGCTAGTCAAAGAAGACCCCTTCTGTTTTAAATTCAATGTCTGACATTTAACTAAAATGTCACATTTGTAGTTGATACGCCTACTGAGGCTGTGTGTTCAAACCATGAGTTTGAGGTGCAGAATTGGCCAGATTATTATCAAACGATCAGGGACTGGTCAAGAACTCTCAAGCATTGAGAATGTTAAGCATGTGGGTGGGTGAGGGGCAGACAGTGTTGTAGCAGGTCAACAGCACATAGTGTGAAGCACAAGGATCCATGCAGGGGTCTCTGTTCCACTGCCCAGATCCCCACCTGAAGGTTCATCTGAAGCAGGTTTGCAGATGCATGTTTTTCCAACTTCCTCTCTATCATGCCCTCCCCTCTCAATTTATTTATGTCCTATACAAGAAGTTGAGAAAAAAAATGGGAAGGCTGAACTCTGGGTGGAAACTCAGAGAAGTTTCTACTTCAGGTCCTGTAGTAAGAATCTGGGGTGATCCCTCTCCCATCTGCCATGGTTTGAATGGATTTAAATGCCAGTCAACACTGCTCTCACACTGTCCTTTGATTTGTGGTAAAAGCATAATATCTGAAGCTTTCTCTGGGTGTGTCATAAACCTGAGACTGTGAGGACATTCTATGGTAAAAGATAGGGCATGCTGACTAAGGTCTCCAACAATTCCTGTACATATATATTGAGAAGTGGTGAGAAAGGGAGAGAGAGAGGAACAAGAAGAGATATACACAAAGGGAGTAAGTAGGGGGGGGAGAGAGAGAGAGATTATTTAAAGAGTATATATCCCTATCTAACTAACTCTTTGTGTAAAATTGAGTGTTCCATTAACCAGGTATGTTTCTGTGTCATTTATTTCATTGAACTCTAGGATCATTTTGATGATCAAATGTTGATTTCCAATTTCTCTTTGCCCAGATTTGTTTCCCAAGCAATGAAACACACAACAATTAGTGTTCATCATGGGAAAGACAGGAAAACTCTCAAATGCTAGGGACACTGTACTTAGCACACTAGCCCAGTATCCAATTCCAAACCTCCAATTTTTTTTTCTAAATCAGATATTGGTCTCTACATCCCCAGTGTCATGGTGATGAAGGGAATACCTAGGTGGGTTGTAGGGATAGATGACATTTCCCAGGGATTGTCCCTAAACCCAGAGTGTGGGTCAGGGATAGATCGCATAATGTTTATGCAAAGAGGATTGCCTATATGAGGATCCAAATTCAAACCAATCCAACACAAAGTGTCCTGTTAAATATAAATAATTAAATAAATAAGTGTGGGTTGTAGCTGATGTCTGATGAAGAAAGACAACATCCAGTTGCAGCATCCTGAACTCCTTGACAGCAAGAAACAGATATCAAATGTGTGTGTGTGCAGAAGTGAAAAAGAAGGTTTTGGGAGCTTAGAAGAAGCCCAGAATGAAGAGAATTTGGAAACTCTAGAGATGTTACAGACTCTTTTCTTTAAATGTAATACAAAACAAGAGAAAGTAATACAGGAAGAGAGAGAAAGAGAGAAAGAGAGAGAGAGAGAGAAAGAAAGAAAGAAAGAAAGAAAGAAAGAAAGAAAGAAAGAAAGAAAGAGAGAAAGGAAGGAGGAACACAGAATTAAGGATACTTGATTATAGGCATCTGAGGGCATTTTGCTGCAGTCACCTTTCTGCATCTTCCAGACAAATCTATGTCTCTTTCCACATTATCACAGACATATCCAGACACACTGAGTGATCATTTATGGACAACTAGAAAACAGCACTACAATGTAACAGGAAACCTTGGTTAGGTAACTCAAAAAACCCTGTCAAGAGAATGAGAATTGCCAAAGAGTGGATTCTGTGAAGTATATTTTCTGTCCCTTACAAGATTCCTATATTTAACTTAAATAGGAGTATTTCAGTTTCTTTACCACATTTGAAAATTTCTGGTAGAGTCTGGGGTGGGGGTAACAATGATTATGCAAATAGAGTCTCAAGCCTTGGATCCACTGTCCCAGGTTTAATCTCCAAAAGCAACACCACTTGAATCTGAAGAGAACACCGGTCAAAATCATAAAATGGGGAAGAGGAGATAACATAATGGTTATGCAAAGAGAATCTCCTGCCTGAGGATCCAAAGTCCCAGATTCACTACCCTGTACCACCATAAGCCATTATTGAGCAGTGCTCTAGTGAAAAAGAAAAAAAAGAAAGAGATAAATAAATCATAAAACGTGGGCCAATTGGTGGTGCCTCGGGATTAAAGAGTACCTAGTAGATAAAGACCTCAGGCTTGGAATGTCAACTTTTCAGCTTCATTACTTGGCTGAGACCCTTCCCAGCTCAGAGGACCCCTTAGCTTCCTTTTGAGTGGCACACTTCTTAACAATACCTCAAGACCTAGATATACACCCGGGCCCATGAGATAGGGCATAAATATGTACATCTATCCGTGAGTTACGGGAAAAGATATATCTGAAAGGAAAAGCCCATAGTAGTCTGCATTGAGTCAATAAGTGAAGCAAGCAAGTAGAAAGAACTAAAAAGACACCTTAAAGTTTTTAATGAAATAGTTTCTACTTAGACTCCTCATCTACCTTATATTCCATGTCCCACAATCACTGTAAAGCTTACTGTCTGTCACAAAGTAAGGTTTACAAAAACGAAACAGGGCCAAGACTGGCATGCAATGACGCTTTAGTCACAGCCAGGTCACCCCATCTCCGTGGGCCCTGGTCAGCGTTCCCACACAGGCATGATGGACCTAGACCTCTAACATATCACTCTCACCACTGTCACTGGTCATCTCCACCAGAAACAACATAATGGACTGGAACCCTTTGTGGGCCCTTGAAAGACTTGCCCTCAATGTGGATCAATAATGGTAGGCACTCTTTCATTCTCTGAAGGGATTTTGGACAACATACTCTACTTACTACCAAAGGAGGATGGGCCTGGAAATTAGTGCAGGCTGGAATGTTTCTTGTGATGACCACAGAATGTGAGCTCAGACCTACAGGGATGCAGAGGTTACACAGGTTCCTGTGCCAAATATAGGCCCCAGATCAAACCGATGGAGTTTATGGCTAACAATACTTATATACTTTTTCCATGTGTAGGGCCTGCTATCTTCCCTGATGCAGCTTTTTGGTCCTTTTTCCAAGTGTGACACCATCTCCCCAGACAATAACTTAGGTCACCTGCATGTTAAATGTCAAGTTCAGTCAGGAACCAGTAGGGTCAGGGGCCGATTGGAATATACCTAGAATAGAACTACTAGCATTTTCCAAAATGGAGCCCCTAAATCTTCATCTGAAATATTCTTGTCTTTATGTTAATTGTCAGTCACCAATTTTTCTGCCTTATATCTTACTTCTTTCTCAGACTCCAGACAATATCATGATGTCAACTGGACTTCCCTGGGTAGAGGACCTCACCAATGTGTCCAGCTTCCCCAGATCCCCACTCCACTAGGGAAATAGAGACAGGCTGAGTATGGATAGACTATCAATGACCATGTTCAGTGTGGAATCAGTTACAGAAGCCAGACATCCTATCTTCTGCACCCTGAAATGATCCTGGGTCCATACTCCCAGAGGGATAAAGAATAGGAGAGTTATCAAAGGAGGGGGTTGGATACGAATTTCTGGTGATGGGACCTATGTGGAATTGTATCCCTCTTATCCAACGGTCTTGTCAATACTTCCAATTAATAAGTAAAAAAAAAGTAGAAGAAATATTAGAGAGAGTCAGAAGATGAACTTAAGGTCTTGGTGCATAGTGGACAACTCTAAGCTATCTTTTGGATGAAATATATTTTCCAATCTCATCCTAGGTAATTAAAAATTACTTGAGAATGGTATATTAACACATTCGCTCTAATGATAGAAGGCTGTTCTGGTGTCTTTTCAGATCTTTCTGCTTGCTTGCTTCATTTATTGACTCACTGCAGACTACTGTGCACTTTTGCTTTCAGGTCTATATTTTGCCCTAGTTTAGGGATACATGTGTACATATGCCCTATCTCATGGGACCTGGTGTACATTTAGGTTCTGGGGTTTTGTTAGGAACTGAAACACCCAAAATGGAATTAGAGACTCTTATGAGAAAGGAAAGGTCACACTCAAGTAATGAGGCTGAAATGTTGACATTCCACACCTGACGTCTCTACTCTTTAGTCACTCTCAGGCCACTTCATCATCTGGAGCCCTAGTCAGGGAGTCCTGAGATTCCCACACAGACATGGTGAGCCTAGACCTTGAATATATCTCTTTCCCTAGAGTCACTTGTCATCTCCATCAGGAACAAAGCAGTAGACCCATTTGTGGGCAACCATAGGACCTTTCCCTCAATGTGGTACAGAATGTTCCATCCTCTGAAAAGAGGCTGGATAACAAACTCTATCTACCACCAGAGGAAGATGGGTCCTGAAATCATGGCAGCTTGGAATGTTCCTTCTCATGACCACAGAATGTGAGCTCAGACCTAAAGGGATGCAGAGGTTACATATGCTCCTAAGCTGAATATGGGCCCCAGATCAAATCACTGCGGTCTACAGTCAACAATATTTATACACCTTTCCCGTATATGGGAGCTACTTTCTTCTCTGATGATTCTTTATAGGCCTTGTTCCAGCCTTGAAATCATCTCCCCAGACAATGACATGAGTCAACATGCATATCACATGTCAGGCTCAGGCAAAAACTAATGCAGTCATGGGCCATTTGGAATATACCTAATATAGATCTACTAGCTATTTCCAAAACTGAGGCCCTCAAATCTTCATCTGCACTATTCCAGCTGTAAGGTTCATAGTTAGTCAACAAGTTGTATGCCTTTATATGTTAACTCATTTTTCAGCCACCAGGTTCCAATGCTAACATGATGCTAACCAGACTTCCCGGGACAGACAACCCCAACAATGTTTCCTGGTGCTCTGCTTCCACAGAGTCCTGCCTCACTAGGGAAAGATAGAGACAGGCTAGGAGTATGCATCGACCTGTCAACACCCATGTGCAATCAGGAAGCAATTACAGAAGCCAGACCTTCCACCTTCTGCACCCCATAATGACCCTGGGTCTATACTCCATGGGGTTAAAGAATAGGAAAGCTATAAGGGGAGAGGGAGAGATAAGGAGCTCTGGTGGTGGGAATTGTACCCCTCTATTCTTATGGTCTTGTCAATGTTTCCATTTTATAAATAAATACATTAAAAAGAAAAGAAAAAGGAAAGATTGGGTTCTCTTTAGTGACCTAATTTGAAATTTTCTAATTGGCACTGGCATAGGGTTACATAATGATTAGGTAAAACAATAGGCTTAACTATCACAGGTTTAACCTGCAGAACCACCATAGGTTCAATCTAAAAACTACTCTAGTTAAAAATCATTTAAAAATTTTGAACATCAAAATTTCACATATTTAAATTTATTAACCCTGGTCCTGATGCACCCAAGGAAGAGCATATGTTACATTAGAGTGGACGCAAGTTCATGCCCCAGCTCTCCAAGTACAGGATGTCTCTCTGTCTGTCTCTTCCACTATATTTTATCCTCTTCCTCCATCCTGTCAAATAAAAAAAAAGTTTTGAGGTAGATAGAATAATGATTATGTAAAGAATCTTTCATGAAGAATAATGATTAAATGAAGAATCTTTCAAGAAACCTCCTCCTGTAGGTGAGAAACAGGGGCTTGAGCCCAGGTACTTACACATGGTAAACTGTGTACTTTATGTGAAGTGGACCACCTGACCCTTTTAATGTAACAGCTTAAAATATATAAAGATTGGATACACTGGATTTCCTTGTCCCCTGGGGGTTGGGGAGGGTAGTCCTCACAGACTTTCAGACTGGCAGGTAGATCCAGAAGACCAGGGTGGAGGTCACTGTAGTGGGATCACGACAGACCCATACTCAAGTCACCACACTTACTAGAGCACTGCACATATTAGTCCTGAACCACAGCCACACCATCTCTGAGCTATGAGCATCTCCTTCACTCAGGAGCATCCAGAAACATCCAGAGTGGCCAACTCTTTCATCAACGTAACAATGTTACTCCAATACTGTCCAATTGCCCACCTAACTGCAAATAATCACCCCCAGGGACTTCATAGAATGTTATGGAATAAATTATTGACTCATTTAACTTGGAGAGACAGGGAACCCTAACTAAACTAATGAACACACACTTCACCCAGGCCTTCCTAGTGGCAAGGCAGTATTTAGCATAATACTTAATTAAAAGTCACAAAGGTTGATTACAGAGGATTTCATAAACAAAACAAAAGTGAGAGCATTCTCTAATTTTCAGTAGAAACAACAAAATCCAGAACTCACCAGATATTCTTTCAAGGAACTAAAATGGTTTAACTGCAAATGTATGTCATCAAAAACAACGAAACTTAAAACAACAGCAACAAAAGCAAACGCAATTACATAGTTCAAACAACAAAATCAATTAGAATATAGATGCCATAAGTAGATCCAAGATGATGCAAACATTGAGATATAAATCTGTTTCAGAATTTTATTTAAAGAACAACCATATCCTGTAAAAATTAGCGTATCTTGAAATTTTCAAATTCATAAAAATAGGAATGATTCAAAATTAGTAGAAGCTAGTGTGGAACCAAGGTTAAAGAGTTCTATGATTTTAATATTCTTAAATAATGCTTAATTATAATTATAAGACTATCAACTAGTTCGAAGAACAGAACATAAATACCAAGAAGGTAATAAACAAAAAAGGAAGAAGAAATTATAAACTAAGTGCAGTAATGATAAAAAATAAGTTGAAGACACTTAAGGAAAATTGATGAAGTGCAAAATACATTCTGTGACACTTCTACATCGGTGAAATAGGAGGTGAAAAGTGTTAGACAGGATGTGAATAAAAAGGAACTGTGGTGCCCTCTTGGTGAGACTAGGACCTGAAGCAACCACTAGAGAACAGTCAGGAGAATCCTTACTCACATAAACATGAAAAGGCTAATGACCTAACGCCAGGCAGTGCTGCATCTTGTTAAGTGCTCACATTACCATAGGTAAGGAAACAGGTCTGAGCCTCTGCTCCCAACCTGCTGGGGAGACACTTCATGAGTTTTGAAGCAGAACTGCAGGAATCATTCTCGCTTCCCTGTCTCCTCTTGCCCCTCAATTTCTCTTTGTCCTATCCAATACGAAGTAAAAAGAAAGGAATGAAGGAAGAAGAGAAAAGAAAGAGAGAGAAAGAAAGAAATGGAATGGTTCCCAGGAGCGGTCAATTTGTAGCGGCAGCACCCAGAGCCTCAAGGACCCAAACTTGGGACTGAACAATAGCACTGGCAAACACACATCCAAAGAATATCCGAAGGGACAGGTGCACCCCATGTGCGGAGCTGCACTGTGCACACTCACAAGGAGTGGAACCCGCTGACATGCCCTCTGGTGGATGACTGAACAGAGAAGCTCTGGGCATGGACTACACAGAATGCTACTCTGCAGCTGAAGGGCTGATGTACCTCTTGGAACAAAATGGGTGGAACTGAGGTAATAACACTCAGCGAATGGTTTCACTTCAGGCGTGTTTGGCATCCGGACAACTGGAGCACATGAACTAGCATAAATGAGTCAAGGAAGAAAGAGCAAATTGTTTTCAAAACTCTGAGAACCATGGCGGCTGCCTGAGGGTGGCTGCTGTGGACTATGGTTGGTGGGCGACGTGGAGCTGTAATCCGCCATCTTCTCCTCCTGTAAACCATCATGGACCTGCTAATAAAATGTGGAGAAGGAAACACAAAGAAGAGCTGTGAGAGCTGCGGAGCTGCAGGCAGCGCGGGGCCTGCACAATGCAGGTGCAGTGAGGTGAGGAGCTTGTGAGCAGCTGAGTCCCCAGAAGGGCCTCGGGGCCCGGGCAGCTCCCTGCCAGTGGGGCGGGTAACAAGACATGTTGCAGAAGCTGAGTTCAGTGAGGACCTGGGAGGGACATGGCGTCTGGGCAGAGCCCGGGTCCTTGTCACGTGACACAGACCCCACCAAAGCCCAAGGCAGCAGGGGTGCCCCTGATCCCCACACAGGCCCCAGCATCAGGGGCCAACTCACTTTTCCTGAAGGTCCGGGTGTGCTTCAGTGTCCTCACAGCAGCCTCTACCTGTCCTGCACGAGGTCGTCACCCCGGGGTCCTCGAATACCCTGGGATTCTCGCCATCACATGGGGTCCTTGTCACTCCGTGGTCTGCAGGGACTGTCCCGGAGCATAGGTGGTCTAGGGAACACCTCGGTGCCCCTGTCCGGGGCATAACTCGAAGTTCCAGCAGGTCGGGTCCACCTTCTATGAGAACCCAGTCCTGGAGGGAGGCCAGGGGTCCTGAGGGGGTGACTCAGGGGCCCTGAGGGGGATGTGGGGTCTTCTGATGGGAAGTGGGGGACAATGAGAGGGTGAAATGGGTGGTTCTGAGGAGGAGACATTTCAGTTCTCAGGGAAACATGAGGGGTCCTGGGTGGGAGATATGTTGGGATCCTGAGGGGGCTGGGGTACTGAGAAGGAGACCAGTGGGGTTCTGAGGGGAGGCATGGGAGTCTTGAGGGAACTACTGGGGAGTACTTAAGGGAGACATGAAGGTGTTCTGAAAGTGAATGGGAGCTCTGTTGATGAGGCATAGGGCTCTTAATGGTTATAGGGGGTCTTCAAGGGGACTAAGGGAGCTAAGGGGCAGACATGGAGTCCTCAGAGGGAGGCAAAGGGAGATCCTGAAGGAAAGTGTTGGGGTTCTGAGGAGTAAGAACTTATAGGGTACGGGGGATGGAGGTAGGAGTATCAGGAGACCCTAAGTGGGCACCTTGAAGTCCTCAGGGGATGGGCACAAAAATACCATGAGGTGGTTAGAGAGTCCTAAAGAGGCACATGGGGGACTGAGCAGAGAGAGCATGAGGGTACTGTGCTGGGTGAGGAGTAAGGAGTTCTGAGGAGACTTAGAGGGTACTGAGGAGTGCTCTTCAGGGTCCTGAGGAGATAGGTGGCCCTAGAATGTAACAGTGGGTCCTGCGAGAGGTGGTGTGGAGAGGGAGTCTTTCATGGGGCCATTGGAGACTACAGAAAGGGCACCTCAGGCTTGAGGGAGGCATCATGGAGGATTCCTCAGTTAGGAGAATATGACAGGAAGCCATAGAGTTCTTCTGGGGGAAGGGAAACACAGGCTCCTGCAGAAAACTAGGCTGTGTGTTGGAGCACTACTCCTTCCAGATAAGAAAGTCCCAGGAGGCCCTGAAGCAGGGCATCTATACAGAATAAACAAACAAACAAACAAAAACAGATGACCCAAAATTCACTCTCCCCACCGTGAGCCACGTCAAGTCTAGCATTGGGTAGTGCCAGGGATGAAAACTGGGGACTCACTCTGTAAGTCCTGTACTCTACTGCTGCACTCTCCCTGCCCTCATCCCAGTGAATAAGGCAGGTATCATTTAGAAATGACACTGGGACAGCACACTGTAACATGCAGACCATGGCAGAAAGAGGATGCTGTAAGAGTGTGCTCATCTAACGAAGGTTTGGGGATGCAGCTGGGTGACTCATGAGGTGAAATCTATTGGATTATTTTGCCTAGAACAGAAATTAGATTTCTTCACAAGTCGGAGAGACTTGTAGATACAGAATATCTGAATAGAACTTTGAGGTCTCTGAAAAGTGAAGTTGGAGCTGACAGAATCATGCAGTTTTGTTGGTTTTTCAGGAAGCAATAAATCAGGGAAAATTCTCGGGCATCTTGAACATACATTTAAATCTTCAGTTTAGAAGAGTATATTCATGTATTCAGATGCTATTAACATTAGCATATTGAACTCACCAAGTCACAAGTAAATGCAAATGTGTGAGTTGTGGACAGAAAGGGGCTACCTGTTATTCCAGAGGATAAAAGCCTGTATCTTCTTGGGAGTGACTGGTAACACTCCCACAATTTACTAGTGCCATCTCCAGTTTGAAATTTATCAACAAAAATACTGTTGAAGGGAGAAGAGGATCCTCTAAGTTTCACCACATGGATCTGTTAATCTCCATGGCCACTGTCCCTTGGAGGCTGGAGTAGAAGCCAGGATCCCCTGTGCTGACAGCAGGAGAAGGGAAGGGACACGGAAACTAAGCAGAAGATATACACTCCCAGTGGTCTGGAAGTGGGGCTGTATAGTAGAAGGATTCCACATTGTTCTGATGAACTGGGAGACACACTGAATAACTGCTTCAGAACCCACAGAGTACAAAGAAGACTTTTTTGAAACTCTCAGGGCCAAGGTGTGCTGCCTACCCTGACTCTAGCTGCTATCAGAGTAGCTAAACTGGGCATGCTGCTTTGGACCCTCAGGGCTTGGGAGTCTCTTTGCATAACCACCATGCTATCTCTCCCCCACCCTGTTTTATCTCTCTGTCAGCTGTGGGTTATTAAGCTAAAAACCCTACTTAGAGTTAAGAAACCCTCAGCCTCACATAGCCTACAGGGAAGAAAAGGAACTTAAGAGGAATTAACAGCCCACTGTGCTTCAATGAAGGGATTGAGATAACATTGAAACAAATGTTCATTTCCACAATTGTGAAGTTATTAGGTACCTTTCTTGACACAAGTCAGCCCAAACAGGAGTGGATTGAAAAGCACTGGCAGAGAGCCCTCACAGTACATTATAGGCAATGTTTAAACCAAGAACAGTGATTGGAGAAATGAACCAGAACAAAAGCCCAGCTAAATGTCTCCCAAAGGTAGAAACACAAGTGAAAGAGGACCACATCCAAACACTAGTTGAGGCATTAGTCACAGAAGTGAGTAAAGGATTGCAAATAAAGCCATCATAAATGGGTAAAGAGCAAATGAGACTATGAAAGTAAACACTAACTATCTCGAGGTAATTAGAGAGCTGAAATCTGAAATAGCTGAGCTAAGGGCACAACTGGCTAACAAAGCTAATGCAGTATTAGAAGAGTGTAACAAAATAGAGAACACAGAGACGAGAAGCAGCCAGATCGAGGTTGAATGTGAGAAAACTAAGAAAGCAGTGTAAAAGATGTCAAATAGACATTAAAAGATATTGAAAACAAAAACAGACACATATGAGACGGCTTCAAAGGCAATAATTTATGCAGCATTGGCTTACCACACTCCCTTAGCAGGCAGAGCTGGGCTCTGTGCCTGCCCATTGCTTCCTCTGCTTCCAACAAATACTGGAAGCTCTTCGGGTTTCCTGGGTCCTCCTTCTGCCTCAGCCAGGTGCCCACTGTAATATCCTCAGGGCCCTGCTCCTGGCCTGGCTCAAAGAGACTTGTCTCACGGGGCCACAGGGGGGGAGAGAGCAAGTGGACACTGAGAAGGGATGTGGGTGATGTCTGACTGATGTTTCCTGCCACTCTTCTCTCTTCCTCAGTTCCTCCATGGGCATTTGGACTCCAGCAACATCCTCCTTGCATCAGCACTTTTTTTTTTAAATTTAAGAATGTATTAATTAACAAAACCATAGGGGAGGAGGGGTACAATTCCACACAATTCCCACCACCCATTCTCCATATCCCACCCCCTCCCCTGGTAGCTTTCCCATTCTCTATTCCTCTGGGAGCATGGACCCAGGGTCATTGTGGGTTGCAGAAGGTAGAAGGTCTGGCTTCTGAAATTGCTTCCCCGCTGAAAGTGGGCGTTGACTGGTCGGTCCATACTCCCAGTCTGCCTCTCTCTTTCTCTAGTAGGGTGGGTCTCTGGGGAAGCGGAGCTCCAGGACACATTGGTTGGGTCTTCAGTCCAGGGAAGCCTGGCCGGCATCCTGATGACATCTGGAACCTGATGACTGAAAAGAGACTTAACATACGAAGCCAAACAAGTTGTTGATCAATCAGGATCCAAAGCTTGGAATAGTGGAGAGGAAGTGTTAGGGGGATACTCACTGCAAACTCTAGTGTATTTCTGCTTTCAGGTATATATTTTGCAGTAGTTTACAGATACGTGTGAACATATGCTCTCTCTCACAGAAACTGATGTATATCTAGGTTTTGGGACTTTCTTAGAAAGGGAACCACCTGAGATGGAATTAGAGTATACTATGAAAGGAAAGGTCTTACGCGAGTAATGAAGCTTAAGGGTTGTCATTCCACATGTATAATCTCTGGACACATTCTGAAGTGAAGCATGTTGAGGTGGCAATCGTTATGTTGGTTAGGTTGTGATCAGCAGATGCAATATTATTTTATATGGATTGGGAGAGGCATACGGGAAAGTGGGCCCTATCCAGTGGTTCCAGGACTGGGTGAAGTAGAGGCTCTATAGTGGAGATGTGAGGTTCCTGCTGTCTTAGGGTTCCAAAAGACAATCGATAGTTAATGTTATCATGCCATTATTTGGTAATTGGGTTAACTTTGAAAACTCCTTTTGTTAGGGTTTGCTGTACAATACCCAGTATCTTGTATATAGCTGTGCTGTTGGTTGCTTCTGATCTACTTGGTCTAGGCTTTTAAGAGAGTTCACATATCAATTACACTGCATATATTGAGAAAAGATTCAGTTTGGGTTTTGAAAAAATTTGAGACATACAATTAATTTCCCCCCTATCGTATTAACTAGTGATGTATATGACTACATTTTATTAGGAGTGTACATAAACACCATTCCCAAAAACAAAAGACTGTGACCCATTCCTCCCACACACTCCCACCCCCCACTGTCCCAGGAAGCTGCATGTCTACCCCTCACCTCAGGGTTATTACTTTGGTGCCCTACTTACAATTTGGTCAGGTCCTGCTTTCAGTTTCCCTTTCAGATCTTCTTCTTCAACTTCTGTTGATGAGTGTGATCATCCCATACACATCTTTATCTTACTGACTAGCTCACTTAACATAATACCTTCTAGCTCCATCCAAGATGGGTCAGAGAAGGTGGGTTCATTGTTCTTGATAGTTGCATAGTATTCCATTGTGTATAAATACCACAGCTTTCTCAGCCACTCACATGTTGTTGATTTTCTTGGATCTGTGATATTTTCTGCCACTACTGTCATTCTAGACTGCTATGGCCCCTCCAGGCCCAGCCCCATGTGATCAAATAAAATGTCAATGAAACCAATTGAGCTCTGTGTGCTTCTTCTGCTTGCCTGTTGCATGAGTGGGGCTCTAACATTTCGATGGTCAAGAGTTGGGAGGCACAGCTTCTCTGGGACCAGGGATATGTCCTCTCCATGCTCCCCACCAGGGCTGTCACATGGAGACATCTTCTCTGGAGGGGTAATCTGGAACCTGCAGAGAAAATTTATTCGTGAAGCAGGTCTGCAGATGTTTCCTATTCACTTTTGCTGTTTCCCTCTCTGCACTGAAATTCTCTCTGTCCTAGCATTATCTGTGAAAAGGAGAAAACGTCCACAGAGAGTTGTGGATTTATAGTGCGGGCACAGCCCTGGTGGTAATCCTGGTATCAAATAAATAATAAAAACAACCTACACCCAGTCTCTTCATAGTAACAATACCAGAACCAATGTAATAGTTTTTATTGTTGAGCCATGTCTATTTCAAATGGGTGGAGAGAAAAAAGGGAGATGGAGCCAGAGAGAGACAGATAAAGGAGACACTTAGAGACATGCATCACTGGTTCTGAAGCTTTACCTTGTAGATGAGAATCGGAGGCTTGAACCCAGATATTTACACATCAGGGCCCAGAAGATTTTTAGCATTAGCTCTTTCTGGATCTGGAGAACCAAAAATAAAACCTGTTTCCAGTAACTCTGAGAAAGCTAGCGTGACTCTAGTTAAGTTTCCTGCACTTACATTTCAAGTAGAAATGATGAAGGTACAAATAAACTTTTACTGTAAAGGAAGCTTCTATAACCCTAGCTCTGTCTCCCTAAAAGATACATACCCCTGTGCCCAGTGTTGAATCTCTTGTGAGGCTTAGCTTTGCCAAAAACTGCTATGCAGGAAAAATAACAGTGACTAAGGCAAAGAGACCATGAGCAGTGGGTTCAAGGCCCATTGCTTAAACTGTAGGCTTTGCTACTGTAATGACACTTTACTTTCAGGCCTGCACCACATACTAAATCATGTACTGTCCCTTTGTTTGTTGCCAGAGGTATCACAAATTTCTGAGCTCCTGAACAGCACATATATAAAGGACTTTATCTGGCTTCCACACACCTCGGCTACAGGCAACCTGATGATTAATAGAGTTCCTTGACATATGCACATAAATGGGTGTGCCATCACCCAGAACCTTTTCCTTTCTTTCTCACTCACTCTCCATAAATCAATATATAGAGACATTTTTTAAAAGAAGAAATATTAAAGAGAGGCAGGGGATGAAATTATCATGGCCAGGTAGATACTAGACAACTTGAAGTTATCTTGTGTACCAATATCAATATCACTAAATATTCATCCAAGGTAATTAAAAATTACTTTAGAAAGATACATTAGCACCTTTCCCTAAGGAAAGAAGGATGTTCTGACATAGGGCGCAAAAGACACATCTGAAGGCACCAAATTCTAACCAGAATATCAGAAGGTCCCAGGTTATCACAGAAAATAAATACCAATGATAAATTATTAAACCGAAATAAAATCTTGTCAAATTTTCTTTGCTTTTTAGGTTTCAGTTCTTTATGTCACCAGCATTACACATGCCAGAGCAATGCTCTCATTTGTTCTCTCTTCACTCATTAAAAAAAGCTTTATTTTTCACTAGAGAAGTTATGGCGGTGCATTTTTGCATAAAACACAAAAATATGTCCTGACATTTCGGACAACCTAATATACATGAATGGGTAAGATAGCATAATGGTTATGTGAAATACTTTCATGCCTGAGGTTACAAAGTCCCAGATTCAATCCTCCACACAGCTATATACCAGAGATCAACAGTGAATGCTCCAGTCTCTCTCTGTCTGATACAATTAAAGCAAAGAAAATAGATTTATATATTTGTCTTTTAGTTAAAGAAATAAAAGATAAAAGCTGTGTTCCCCTACCCTTCACCCATCTTAATCTCTTCTGTCAACTTAAGTCTTTCAGACAGGCTACCATCCCATCTCCACACATGGGGACCAACTCATTATCCTTCCAATGCCTGGCCTCTTCCCCAAACCTGCCTATCAAACTATCTTCACAGGTCACACAAAACCCAAAGAATTTCCTGTCATTTGGCTCTAACATGTGGCGGAGTGTGTTACCCTTCTGGAGCAATATTGCCATCGGAAAATTGCATTTCTCATCCTAATTCCCAGAGAGAGGTCCTTCCAATTAGTAGTAAAGTTAACCCTAAAATTAGAGTATTTTATTTGTTCCAACTCTATGATCTGGATTGGTGGAATTGAGAGACTCCTAAAAATTCAGATCCCATACAGTTGATTTCAGCCAATCACAGATAGAATCTTTAATGTGGGTCTTAGGGAATAAAACCCTAGGCCTTTATAAGATCTGACTTGGGTCTCACATACTGCTAGAAGCAGACAGGAGCAGACACATCTCTGCACTCTGTGACCTCCAGGCCTTCTTCCAATATCAGAGCAGAGGCAGTGTGGAATCTCTGCACATTTGGACCAGACCTCATCCCTATAGTCCAGAGTCTCCAGAACTCCAGACCTCCAGCAGAGCAGAGAAAGTTAATACTCTCTGTTGACCTAGGAGTAGACCCTGTAAGAAGACAGACAACTCAAATAAGAATGATGGTGAGTTAGCAGGAGCCTTCCCTATTTGCTTGTGGGAAGATTTTTTTTTCTTCATTAAAAAATGTGTATTGGATAGGTAGCATAGGATTAGGAAACAGTCACTCTAACCTGATTTTGCAAAGTACAATGATCAATCCCACAAAGCTGAGCAAAATTCCGGTAAAAAAATAGAAATAAAAAAGAAAAGTTACTTAAAAAGTGTCTGATCCTCTAGGAGGTGTTTAATGTATAAAGGGTTGGACCCTCAAGCATTAGGCCCTGATTTTTAGACCCTGCAACTCATAGGCCTATCATGTTTTGTTCTCTTCCTTTCTAATTATCATTAATAAATAAACCTTTTTATTTAAGCTAGAGTCATATCTCATTGTGTAGCATAGCGCTTGAAAAATAACTAGTACTAGAATATCTCCCCACTCTTTCTTGCTCTCTCACTCTTCATCTCACGAAATGAGGAAAAGTATAGCCTGGGATATTAAAAATGTTCTTGGAAAGGGGATCAGTGAGTTAATTGCACATGGCATGAAGTGCAAAGACCCGCTCAGGATACTGGTTTGAGCTCTTGATGCCCCCAAGCAGTGGGTGTCACTTAATAAGTGGTAAAGCTCCCCACCTGCAGGGGGAAAGCTTCACAAGTGGTGAAGCGGGGCTGCAGGTGTCTCTGTCTCCCCCTTTATCACCCCCTTTCCTCTCAATTTCTGGCTGTCTTATCCAAATAAATAAAGATAATTTAAAAAAGAAAAAAAATAAGTGGTAAAGCAGATGCTTATCTTCTGTCCCCTGTCATTTTCTCTCTTTCCTATCAATAACAACAGGATTAAGAACAATAAACAATGAAGGCAACAAGAGGGAAAAAATCGCCTCCAAGGCAAGTGCGTTCATAGTGTATGTACTGAGCCCCAGCAATCATGCTAGAGAATAAGAAAAAAATAGTCTTGGAGCCAGAAAAAAAAAAAAAAGTAACGAAATAATCGTTGAAGGGATTAGCTTAATTGGCAGACATACAGGCTTGTCAACACTGAGGCTCCCAATTCGATCCCCAGCACTGCACGTACCAAAGTAGTAAACTTTTTATATAAAAAAAAAAGAAAAAGAAAGAAAATGTGGCCTGGGCAGAGAGCTGGATCTCTTAGTAGGGCATTCTTACAGCTTACGTTCAAGTCAGGGCATCACAGGGGAGTGTCATGGAAATGGAAGAAGCCCCAGTGCTCCTCTACCCTGGAGTTACCTGAAAAAGAGAAAGGCTTGAGAATTGTGTCATTACTCCTGTAGGAGACCTTGGCCTTGGGGATGACAAAGAAAAATAAAATGACCTGAAGCCTATCCAGAGCCATTTACAGCATCAAAGTCTCACTAGGAAGACCCAAGACTGCTTTGGAACCCCTCGCCTCACTTGTTTGCTCTTAATGAGCAGTAGTCTGAGCTGCTGTGAAGCCTTCTATACTTTCTTTCATTCTTTCCTATTTATTTATGTATTTATTTTTACCAGAGTATTGCTAAGCTTTGGCTTATGGTGGTGTTGGCCAGGGAGGGGTTGAATATGGGACTTAGAGCCTCAGGCAGGAGTCTCTTTGCATAACCACTGCACTCTCTCCCTCACCTCTGAAAACTGGTTCAGTACTCCTTAGCCCAGAGAAGAAGGGATTAACAGAATGGAGCATTCTGTTTTCACAAGGCTCCCTGGAGGAGTTTCAGCAATGTTCTGCTTTGCTGTCATCTTTTAAATTCATTCATTATATTATGTCATGTCATGTCATACCATATCATATCATATCACATTAATTATGAGAAATATAGGAGAGAAAGAACTAGACATCACTTTGGTAAATTTGCTGATAGATATCCAGTTCAGGATCTCATACTTGACAATCCAATGCTTTATAAACTAGACCAAATCCTGAACTAGACCACTAGACTTATTATTTTCAACACATAGACTGAAATGGAGTAAGTTGGGGCCAGCAAAACAGGTCACTGACAGTCCACTGCTTTTCCATATCTGTTTCCAGGTACAAAACCTTCCTTTACCACATTGAAGGAAATTTTGCTCTTGTTCATTCTGCCTAAAGTAGGCCAACCTGAGTAGAAAAATCTTTCAGAGAGCATCAACCACAAAATCTGTTTGATTTTTATTTTCATTCTTCTTCTTCTAGCGTTTGCCCTTCTTCTGTAGCCAGTCAACAATGTCAGGTTGAGCCTGATGTAAGGTTTCAAGACCTCCTTTGAATCTGGAGAGGTGGCAGTCATTGACTATGTGGGTCATAGTCTGTCTGTAGCCACAGGGGCAGTTCGGGTCATCTCTGGCTCCCCAGCAATGGAACATAGCAGCGCGTCAGCCATGGCCTGTTTGATAGTGATTGAGGTGGGCCCAATCATAACGTGCTAGGTCAAAGCCAGGTTGACGCTTGCAGGGGTCTGTGATGAGGTGTTTGTTCTTTACCTCAGCTGACTGCCAACTCTGTTTCCAAGAGACTGGAACAGAGAAGTTCAGTGTAGGCATAGGGGACCAGATTGGGTGATGAGACGTCAAGCGTTGGACAGGGTGGGCGAAGATATCCGTGTATATTGGCAGGTCCGGTCGAGCGTAGATGTGGGAAATGAACTTAGATGATGCCCCATCCTGACGAATATCTGGCGGGGCGATGTTGCTAAGAACTGGCAGCCATGGGACCGGGGTGGAATGGATGGTTCCAGAAAATATCCTCATGGATACTTTCATTTAAGAAATACATTACATACTGGATGAATTTAATTTAATTTAATTTAATTTGGCGATTACAAAGTTTGGGCAAGTGTGACCTATGCAAAGCATTCTAACCTTGGGAAAACAGCACTAAAAAGAATCCAGATCATTCTGATGACCTACAATAACCTCCATGCAAATCAGGTTTGCTTCACGGGGGACTCATAGGCGGACTATAGGGTCCTGACCCTGCAGTGCTTAGCCCTGCACCCCTTACCGGTGCCCACACCATACCAAGGCTGGAGTGCATAAATCTGAGTTTTATGCAGCTCCTAGAAGAGGTCTGTCACCCTCAGGTTCAGTTAAGCCTCTGTCAGCCAAATCAAGTCTGTGGTAATATATTTGTAAGGGTTTGGATGCCAAGGAGTCAATTTGTTGTTTTATAAAGCCAGTAATCTTATTAAAAATAAAAGGCCCCAAGGTAATCATTAACAAAAGACTAATCAGGGGTCCCATAAGGGGCATCAAAAGGGAGAACATGGAGGATTTCCACCAACTATCAGCAGCAGCAGAAAATTTTTGTTTTTGTAATTCAACGCTAAGCTTGTGTAACTGCTTTACCTGGGTCTCCACTAAACCAGACTCATTAACATAAAAGCAGAACTCCTCTTTCAAAAACAGGTGCCACCCTTTTCTGTGGTCAGGAGATCCAAAGCTTACCGGTTCTGTAAGGCAACCTGGGCAAGGGAGGTTAGTTGTCTCTGTAGGGAGGCCAAAGATTTGGCTGAGGCTTCCACTGCCAGCGAGAATTGTTGAGAGAGCTTAGCAGTGGTAAGAAGGGAGTGACCCAAGGCGCCTCCATCCAGACCTGCAGCCACAACAGATGTTGCAAAAGAAACACCAGCCACTAAAAGAAGAAAAACAGCCCGTTTTATTCTATGGGACGAGGGGCTGTCCCATCCTAAATACTCAGCACGAGTAAATAGGGTCAACTGGGGTACTAAGGTAACTGGAAGGTATAACAATGTCTCATCTATTTGGCTAGAAAGATTTTTTAAAAGGGTACCATTGCACCAAAAGAAAAACTCATCAGGGACAATAAGATCTGTGGCAGGTAAGGCAGTCTGATTGCACAACCTGGTACTAGCATTGGAATAACAAAACCTAAATTGTTCCTGTTCAGGAGCTAGGAACAAGGAAACTTCGAAAATGCGAGAAAAGGCCTTAGCAGATGTGCCAGAAGTATTCAGTGAGGTGGGATATGGAATTGCCCTCAAAGGGGGACGTCCTAACGTGGCACAAAGATAACATGCAGAAACATTGTCAAGGCCAGTGATATTTGCAAACATTAGTCCTTCTCTTAATAGAGGTAGCCAGGAAAAGGGGTAGTGTGTAGCTAAAGCTGAGAGCTGTGTATGTAGCTCCTTCTCACGTGTTTGAATTTCAGCATGAAGTGTTGTTTGAACTTGAACAAGAGTACGCCAAATATAAATACGGTTGCTAGGCCAGGTTTCGTCTTTGGTTATATACATGGCTTCTTTGACTGGCATGGTCCAGCAGGAATCCCAGGGATCCCAAACAACCCAGGTATAGCCTGTGGAGGAGGGAAAAAATTTATGGCTGTTATAGGGAAGCTGGGCAATAACTTCATTACCTCTTACGGTCTTAACATTATGGATGTTACATGATTTATAGGGGCAGCCCACATTTTCTTCAACCCATCTATCTGTGCAATAGGACTGACGCTGGTCAAACAACATGAACAGGGCAGGGGCAACCTTTCCGGGCTGTGCCTTTAAATCTGTGAAATTTAGCAAAAAGGCAGATTGGCACCCTTGAGGTGGGCAATCAGCTGTGGCTAAAAGATGACCATAATTTTGTGTTTTAGCATAGTTGGTGTAGTTTCCTGTCAGGAAAAATCGCCAAGCAAATGGGGAGGTGGCTCCTTTCTTGTCATGTGCTACTGTGGGTGTCTATCCGCACAAGAGGACCATCCCCAGGAACACTGTTGGTATTTTGAATCCCATCATTTTACTGAAAAAGAGAAGCGTAAATTTTCTCAGGGAGAAGATTGCTCCCTGGATTCATTTCTATTATTAATTAGTTTTATCAGCCTTTCTGGAAGCCATCTAGCTGATCCTTCTTTGGTGTCAGAAAGACAGGCTGAACCTTTCCCCCATATGAGGACTGTATCTGGGCCATTCCATTTGAAGGTGAGTGGGTCTTTCCACATGACTGTGGCATAATCTTTATTTGTCTCAGGGTGCCAGAGGCGATCAGCAGCAGATTTGCCATGGGCGTCTAAATTTAAAAAGTTAATAACAAACAAGGCATGATGAAAAATATTTCTAGGGGACCCCTTCTGGGGGTATAATTCCTCTCTCTTTAATTTATGGGTAGAATTTTTGATACTTTGGTGGGCACGTTAGACAATGCCTTGTCTTTGAGGATTATAAGGAATGTCAGTAATGTGTCTAATTTGTAACTGGTGGCAAAATTCTTGAAACTTTTTTCCAGTATAGCCTCGGGAATTATCAGTTTTAATGAATCTTGGCTTGCCCAAGACAGAAAAGCAATTTAAAACATGGGCTATAACATTTTTTGAAGCTTCTCCAGTATGTAAGGAAGCAAAGATAAATCCACTAAATGTATCTATTGTTACATGAAGATATTTAAGGTTGCCAAATTCAGGATCATGTGTAACATCCTTTTGCCATTTGGGACCAAACCTCAGGGGTTAACACCCAGGTGGGGGGTGGGTATAAGTGTGACACAAGCGGGGCATTGTTTAACAATTTGACGAGCTTGCTCACGAGTGATCTTAAAAAGTAGGTGAAGGGTCTGAACATTTAAATGATGTAAAGCATGACTCTTTTGGGCTAGATCTACAGAACCTATCAGTACTGGAAAAGTCAAGCGGGTGGCAGCATCTGCACAAGCATTTCCCTTCGAGAGGGGGCCAGGCAGATCGGAATGAGCACAAGGGTGTCCGACAAAAAAGGGGTGACATCTAGAGGCGATCAATTTTTGAAGCTGAGAAAAAAGAGGGGTGGCATTTGTGGAGTGTTTAATATAGGAAACCGTCTCAAGAACGGGAACCGAATGAGCAATATAGGCACTGTCAGTGTACAAGTTAAAAGGATGATTTTTTAATTTTTGAAAAACCTGTATTATTGCAAAAAGCTCAACAAGTTGAGACGATTTGAAGGGGGAGCAAATAGAGGCAGCCTGTCCATCTATAACAAAGGCGGCCATTCCATTAGAGGAGCCATCAATGAATACTAAGCAGGCATTTGACAAGGGGTGGGGAGAAGTATACTTTGGGAAAATGAAGGAATGAACCTTCGCAAATTGAAGTAATTCATCAGCAGGGTAATGATTATCATTTTCTCCCAAAAAGGAGGAGCAAGCAATGGGCCACTCGTCAGTGGTTTGCATGAACCATTTTAATTGACTTTTGGAATATGGTATGATTATTTTTTCAGGATCTTTACCAAAGAACTGGCGGCTCTGTTCGCATCCTAAAAGAATAAGCTCAGCAACCAGAGAGGTGTAGGGAGCAAGTACTTTAGGGAGGGAAGTTGGAAGATGAACCCAAAGCATAGGGCCATGTTGCCAAAACACTCCTGTAGGTGTATGTGAGGTGGCACAAATGACAAACAGAAGTGGTGCTTCATAGGAAATAAAGGAGACTCCCCGTTTCTGAATGGCTTCTTCTACCAACCGTAAAGCCCATGTAGCTGCAGGGGTCAAGGAGTGGGGGGAAGAAGGTTTGGAATCTCCCTTAAGAATTTCAAAGAGTGGCCTAAATTCTCCAGTGGTAAGATTAAGATATGGACTAATCCAATTTATGTCACCCAATTGTCTTTGAAAATCATTAAGAGTTTTCCAGTGGCCTACTTGAAGCTGAAGTTTTTGGGTAGCAATTTTTTGATGGCAAAGCTCAAAGCCTAAATAATATTAAGGGTCTTGAAGCTGAATCTTATGGGGGGAAACCTGGAGTCCCCTATCTGCCAAATTTTGTGATAGTTCTAGACAACAGTAAAGTAGTTGGGTACTGCCAGGTCCCGCTAAAAGGACGTCATCTGTATAATGAATAATATAGATAGAAGGCCACAAAATGCGAATGGGATCAATCACTTGTGCCACAAACTTTTGACATAGCGTTGGACTACTAGCCATACCCTGAGGGGGGACCCGCCACTGAAAATGTGACATAGGCCCCTTGAAATTAGTAACTGGCTGGCTAAAGGCAAACTGCTGTCTGTCTTCAGGGTGTAGGGGAATGGTGAAAAAGCAATCATTAAGGTCAGTGATTATCTTTAAAAACACAGTAGTGATGGCCACAGGGGTGTGCAGTCCAGGCTTTAAGGCCCCCATAGTAAGCAAAGTTTTATTAATTTCTCTCAAATCTTGTAACAGTCTCCACTTGCCAGATGTTTTCTTAATAACAAAAATAGGAGTATTCCAAGGGGAGGTGGTAGGCTCAATATGGCCAGTGGCAAGTTGTTCCTGTACTAACTCTGTTGCCACAGCCAATTTTTCAGAGGTCAAAGGCCATTGATCAACCCACACAGGCTCATCAGAGTTCCAAGTAATTTTGTCTTCATGGGGTACAGGAATGTCAACAGCCATTAGGGTAAATTTTCTCTCCCTAGTCCAGAAAGGTCATTCTTTTTAACCACCAAAATAGGTTTTTTATTCCCTGTAAATATTTTCCTAAACCTTGTCCTGCGCAGAAGTACTGTTTTAACATTTGGCAGGTAACAATTTCATTTGGGCTACACATGATAAGATTTAGTTGGGCAAGGATATCTCTTCCCCAAAGACTAACAGGCAGGCCAGGCACAACGTAGGGTTGAACAGTGCCAGTATTACCTTTCATCTGTCCATATAAGGACCTTGGAACTTTGCTGTGGGTTGGAGGTTTGGCCAATGCCTTTAAGATGAGTCAAGGAGGCCGTGAGGGGCCAAGAAGAAGGCCAATCCTTGTCAGAGATTACTGTGGCATCGGCTCCGGTGTCTACAAGTCCTTCAAAGCTTTTACCGTCTAGTTATAATTTGAGGAGGGGTCTATCTTGAGTAATTTGTTGGACCCAGTAAGCATCTGAAGAGCCAAAATTACTGATGCCGCTGGATTTTTGAAAAAGTTTTGATTAGGATGAGTAAGGGGAAATAATAGCAGCTGAGCAATTCTCTGTCCTGTTTTTATGGTTAGGGGACCAGAAGTGGACGGAGGCCAAAAATTTTATTTCTCCTGTATAATCATTATCAATTATTCCTGGGGAGACATTTAAACCCTGGAGAGTTGAACTAGCACAGCCAAGAATGAGTCCAAAAGTACCAGAAGGTAGGGGCCCAAAAACTCCAGTATGTAGGACCTGAACTCCTATTTCGGGTGTTAATATTGTGTTGGTGGAGGAACAGAGATCCAATCCTGCGCTGCCTGTGGTTGCTCGGGGGAGATTGGAGACTTAGTCTGAGGAGTTGTCGTTTTGGGGACAAACCTGACAGCCTCAGAGATTTGTCTCATGTTTGGGGCGAGGGGCTGGCCCCTCTGGAAGTTTCTCTGTTTTGGGGGGAGAGTATTATAGTGGGCATCTGTCTGAGAGCAGCACTCTGAGGCCCAGTGCCTTCCTCGCTTGCATCGGGGGCATAGAGTGTTGGGCTGTGGGCGAGCTGTTTTTAGGGATGTGCATTCTTGGGTGAAATGTCCTGGCTGTCTACAATTAAAGCGAGTCTTAGGCTGACCACCTTGTGTAAGGTCTTTAAGGGCAGCGCCAATAGCCAGTCCCATCGCATGGGCAGACCCAATGCCCGCGCATAGTTTGATATAATCAAAAGGTGGGCACCTCGGTGATAGGGGCGTATGGCAGCCTGACAGGCGGGGTTTGCGTTTTCAAATGCGAGATGTTTAACAAAGGCACTTTCATTTTCGTCTTGGCCGATGAGCCTTTCAGCCGCGTCAGTAAGTCGGCTGATAAAACTACTATAGGGCTCATCAGGACCTTTGCGAATCTTAGCAAGAGAAGTGGTCGCCGACCCCTTAGGGGGGACCCATTTCCAGGCTTTGAGACCCGCACATTGAATCTGAGCCAGAAGACCTGGGGGGAATTGGGCCTGTCTTTCATTGGTATCATAAGGGCTCCTTTCTAAGAGTTTTTTCTCTGGTCCATTTCTTTGAAGCCTTGCTTTCAGAATTACGGAGAGCTATTTCCCTGCAGTTTTCAGCAAATTCAGTCTTCCAAAGCATATAGTCACCCCCCCCCCCCTTATGGTGGCGCGGGCTAGAAAACACCAATCATTGGGTATAAGCCACCGTTCACTCAAATTTTCAATTAGGGATAAGGTAAAAGGAGCCGTCGGGCCATAACTGGTAACTGCCATTTTTAGATATTTTACATGTTTAAACCCTAGACGGCGATATTGTTGATTTTTTACAGCGTCTCCCTCACTCTTTGAACCCCCCCCCCAAACTTCATTCTCATCATCGGAGGCTCCGTTGCAAGAGCGAGCTGGCCCTCATTGTCTTCCCCTTCCGAGGAGTTATCCTCTCCCTCGGAGGGGGAGGCATGGGTCTTATTTGTGCTATCTGGAGTAACAGTAGATCTGCTCCTGTTGACGGGAAAGGCCAGGACAGATTTTCGAGATTTTGTTTTCCCTTTAGCCTTGGGCGAGGCGGGCGGCAAAGAGAGGGAAGTTAATGCTGAATCAAGAGCCCTCAATTCTTTAACTAATTGCAAATGCTCTCATTTTTCTTCTACTAATTTTCTAAGGGAAGCTGTTTTTTGTGCTAGTTGAGTTTTAGTCTTGGTGGTATAGTCAGTGATGTTGGCCAAGTCATGGACTGGAGCACAAAATGGAGGGGTGGTGGTGTAGGGAGGCAGTGTGGACAAAGAAGAGCGTAGGGGTGGCCAGTCAGGATTATGATATTTGGCCTCTCTTCATCAAGGGATAAGGTCTCTTCAGGAGAAAGACTATCATCAGGCCCATCTTTGGTGGGGGGGGTTCTTAAGGTTGTCAAAGAGGGGTAAATTTTAACAGGAGGGAATTTAGCAGGAGCCGTTTTGATCGCAGTGGCCTCAGGGGTGGGGTCTCCTGAATCAGGCATGGGAATAGAGACGGACTCACAAACAAAAGGTGGCCGGGAGTGTCACTGTAAGATTTTTTTCTCCCTCTCTCATGACTCCCTGTACATCAGGGCAATGTTTATGGACTTTGAGTATATCATTTAGTAAATTCCAATAAGAAAAAGCCTGGACTGGAATCTTTTCTGGACCAAAGGTCTCATAAAAATCTCTTAAACAGTTTCCTACTCTGGCCCATCTTTTTTCATCAATAGTCCCCTCTAAGGGAAACCACGGACAAATATCACTCACAAAATAAAAACTTCTTGAGATCCTTTTTCTTAACCCTTACTCCTGGTGTCTTGAGGGACTCTTTGAGGCCCTTAAGCAACAAATCATGTTTACTCAGTGCTTGTCCCATAATTGCGTCGCTCTGTCTTACCTCAAAATGGATCAATTTCACAGACGGGTGAATCTGTGGTGATCACCATGCGGATCTTCACTCACTCCTTCTCTGAAGTGCGGTCCTATGCTTCGTGGTCGTGATCGACCACTGGGAAGCGATGTTCTCTCGGACCCCAGACACAAAAAGGCCCACGTTGGGCGCCAGGTGCCCTGGCCTGTGGGGTTATCCACAGAAACCTAGGGTAGGGGGCAAGAGAATGGAAAGGACAAGAGACACGAAGAACGAGAGCAAGACAGGAGGTCTGCTCAAGCTCTGAAAATTTTATTTTGCAGCCACAATATAAGCACAAAGAGGAAGTTCTGCTAAGGGAGTGGGGGAGGGAGGTGGGTGAGCAACTTTCCAAAGAGCTAAATGGTAATCTCAGTTCAAGTGGTCAGAATGCCCTCTCACCAGCTATATGAGAGTCTTAGCTAAGGCCTTGGCTCCCAGCAGTGCCCTACTTTCAATTTAGTCAGATCCTGCATTTAGTTTCCCTTTCAGATCTTCTTTCTCAACTTCAGAAGCAACCAATGGCACAGCTATATATAAGATACTGGGTGCTATACAGCAAACCCTAACAAAAGGACTTTTCAAAGTTAACCCAATTACCAAAAAATGTGATGATAACATTAATTATCCATTGTCTTTTTGAACCCTAAGGCAGCGGGAACCTCACATCTCCACTACAGAGCCTATATTTGCTCCCTCCTCCCCCAGTCACCTTTGAAACTTTTACTTTGGTGCAATACGCTAACTCCAGTCCAAAGTCTGCTTAGTGTTGTCTCTCCTGTGCTTGTTTTTCAAATTTTGTCTATGAGTGAGACCACCCCATATGCATCTTCTGTTTCTGACTTACCTCATGTAAGTGACTCCTTCAAGCTCCATCCAGGATGGGCTGAAAATGGTGAAATCAACATTTTTAATAGCTAAGTAGTATTCCATTGTGTATATAGACCAGACCTTGCTCAGCCACTCATCTGTTGTTGGACATCTAGGTGGATCGTTTTAAAAGTCCTTGGAAAGAGAAACACATGCACAGGCAAATGCGACTCCATATGTTCTAGATCAGTTTTGAAGAATGCAGTATGATTTGCATATTCAATTGAAAGATGTTCGGTCTTTTATTTTATTATTAATTACTTAATTTTAGAAAATGTCAATGAATTTTGAAATTACTTCCTCACAGAATAACAGTATGCGAAAAGAAATCCGGGGACAGCAATATTATTCAGGTATCCATCTTCTAAGTCCTGTATCTTTTCCAGGAAGGTTTAAACATATAGTGAATATTCCAGGGGTCACTGTGTACCCTCAGTGCTCTGGGAGCTATTAGTCACTGCCCACATACCAGGGGACATGAGCATAGAGTATATAAGCCTCTTGGTCTTAGAGTGAGAGACCTCACAAGGAGAGTCCTCCCAGAAAGGAGGAAGCACAAGTGAGCTCTCAGTCAGGATCTCTGCAATGTCAGTTATGGAACTGGAGCAGAGAACAGACTGAAATGCTTCCTCACTGTCCAGAGACTGTGTGTTGGAGGCAGGTCTCTAGTTGAGGCTGAATCCCTCAACTTCTCTGGTCATGGTCTCTGAGCTCTACAGCACTGTAGATATTCTGTATTGGCATAATGCGTCCAAGGAGGGGCTCAGAAAATGCTCTTGTTTATGTGACTGACACTAATTGCTCTCTGTCCCCTCTCATTCCAGGGCACCCTCTTGTCTCCTGGACAGACCAGGAGATTCTGCGCTTCTGTTATGAGTGGGTATTGCTAGCTTGGAGCTGTAACATTTTATGCCACTACTGTCATTCTAGACTGCTATGGCCCCTCCTGGGCCCAGCCCTATGTGATCAAATAAAATATCAAAGAAACCAATTGAGCTCTGTGTGCTTCTTCTGCTTGCCTGTTGCTTGAGTGGGACCCTAATGTTTAGATGGTCAAGAGTTGATTTGGGGGCCACAGCTTCTTTGGGACCAGGGATCTCACCTCTCCATGCTCCCCACCAGGGCTCTCACATGGAGACTTCTTCTCTGGAGGGCTAAACTGCAACCTGCATGTTGGGATACGTGTAAGCTTGATAGAGCTTAGGGAGAACTCCCCCCATCCATGGATGGAGGTCTGAGAAGATACCCCCTTGTAAATATCTCTTGCCAAGGTGATCAAAGGGGAGAAACCATCTCTCAGACTTAGTTATTCCGTTCTTGACTATCAACCCACAGAAACCTCACTACCTTTCTCCATTATCCGCAGGCCACATGGCTGCCTGCCTTAAGGATCAGTCAGAGTTCACATATGTCAGGCTGTGCCACAGAGAAGAAAGGAGATCCGGAGCGAAGAGGAAACACAAATCTTTATTTGCGCTGGCACCTCAGAGTTGGGTGAGAGAGAAGTAGGTTGGGCCACGTGGTGCTAGCCAAAAAGGCTGCCTCACGCAGTAACCTTTCCTGCGTCTAAACACTAAGTGAATAAGTCGGCCAGAAAGAGAGGTTTAGAAGAAGAAGGGATTTTATGGGAGTAGCTCTCACGAGAATGGGACGGGGGAGGAGTAACCATAGCACTCCAGGGTAGGATAATAACTCTATCGTGAGAATGGGAGAGGGGAGGAGTAACCAAAGCACTCCAAATATCACAGGGAATGGACAATGTCCTGAGGGCACAACACGGCGGAACAGGCCCTCCAAGAATGTCCCAACTCTCATGGGAACTAGCAATAGACTGATGGGTCAACATGGCAGATGTGACTGCAGCTGCACAATTAGCCAGCACACATAATCACCCAGAGTAAACACAACCACCTCAATTTTGATCACTAGAAAAGGCATACTCCATCACACACCTCTCTGACAACAGTCAGTGATGCACCAAACTTCATTTCCTTATAGCTTTGATACCTACCAAGCTCTGTTTATCTTTACCCTATCTCACCCTGCTGACTTAACCCCTATGTTTCTCTCAAATACCTTTGGATAATTAAATTGCTTGCATCATGGAGAATAATTGTCTTGACCTTTATGTGTCTCATCAATTCCTGTCATACCAGCCCCCTACCATAGGGGCAAGCTGACCTTTAAGAAATCTGTAATTCCTGACATGTTTGAAATATGTTATTTGTTTGAATTCCTATTTAAGCCCAAGTTTTTCTTCCATTAAATGAGAGTGCCTCCATTCTCCCTGGTTTCTCTTGTCTCTATTTTCACGTCATCTCTTGAACGAGCGAGGGAGAACCAGACGGTTTGCCTTCCAGCTGGACCTCAACTCACAAGAGTGCCGGCACCTGCAGAGAAAATTTACCAGTGTAGCAGGTCTGCAGATGTTTCATATTCACTTTAATTGTCCCCCTCTCCCCACTGAAATTCTCTCCGTCCTAGCATTTTAAGTGAAAAGGAGAAAACGTCCATAGAGACTTGTGGGATCATATTGCTGGCATTCCTGAGGTAGGAGGATATGACCAGAATCCATAATTTTCTTGTGGGGCAGGAGCAATGCTGGGTCCTGAGAGAAAACGAGGCTGAGTGTGGTGGCATTCCTGGGTTCAGATAGGCAAGGCACAGGGGGTCCTTTGTAGGGCATCTATAGAGCATAAAAGAAAAACAAAAACCCGATGACTCAAAATTCACTCCCCACACCCTGAGCCCCTCAAGTCTAGCAGCGGGTGTTTCCAGGGATAAAACTTGGGGGCTCACCATGTAACTCCTGTGCTCTACTGCTTCAGCTCTCCCAGCCCTCAACCCATTGAATAAGGCAGGCATCATCGAGAAGAGACACTGGGCCAGAACACTGTAACATGCAGACCATGGCACAAAGAGGATGCAGTAAGAGTGTGGTCATCTAATGAAGGTTTTGGGATAAAGATGGGTGACTCATGAGGTGAAATCTATGGGATCACTTTTCTTAGAACAGAAATTTGATTTATTCATGACTGGTAGGGCTTTGGATATCTGAACAGAACTTTGAGATCTCTCAGAAGTGAAGCTGAAGCTGACAGAATCATGCCATTTTGTTGAGAGACACTAGACTTTGTCCACATGTATAAAGTTTAATCATAGAAAACCCGGTGGGTTGTACTGTCAAGCTCAGGCAAATGCCTACCTTCTACAGCCCCAGTGCACATTCAAGCAACATCTTACTCCTGCCAGCAATCAGATTTAACAGGGCCCAGGCTGGGCGAGGGTGTGTAGCAACCAGATCTCACACAAGTGTTTTTAACACAGTCCATTATTTCATCCCCTTAGGACAATGGTTTCTCAGTGTGTGTGTGTAGTCATACAAGTGTGTTATCAAGGGAATTCTGTCATTTTCAATAACTATTCCAAGGACAGTGTAAAAAGATGCCATTCCAACATGTGTTAGTGAAGTTGAATGGAATCTCCAGGGATTAAAAGTTTGCTTTTGCTTATGTTTGTGAACCATATCAGTGAAAGACTATTGGTATGTTTCTCACAGCTGTGATTCTTTGTGCTGTGAAATGTAGACATCATTTCCTTCCAATTTGCTCAGAAGAAAAACAGGTGGCAAAACAATGTTGTGGTACAGAGATGAAGATCAAACTGGAAGTTTAAGCTTGTAAGACTGATGTTTTCCAATGCACATATCTCTTTAGCTGCCCTGTTTTGGATCTTCTCAAAGCAGTAAATCAGGGAAACTCCTTGAGCATTCTGAAGATTTTTTTACGTGTTTAGTATAGAAGACTATATTAATATATTTGTATGCTATTAACATTAGCATATTGTACTTTGAAGAATATTGTCCAACTATAATTTTATTTCCAAGAGATATACTTAGTGAGCAAAAGAGGGAGCAGAGCTCTGCTTCAGCACATGAAGAGCAGGGGATCAAAACCAGGACTGTTGTGATATCTCCTCTTTAATTTTTGATCCTATTTATTTTGGTCATCTCCCTGTTTTCTTTTGTGAGTCTGGCTAAAAGTTTGTTAATTTTGTTCACTATTTTGAAGAATCAACATTTACTTTCATTGATCTTTAGTATGGTTTTCTTATTTCAGTGTCATTTATTTCTACCCTAACTAGTGATTACTGTCCTTCTGTATGTTTTAGGGTTCCTTTGCTGTTCTTCTAGGTCTTTAAGATGTGCAATCAGGGTGCTTATTTGTGCTTTTTCTTGGTTGCTAATGTGTACTTGTATGACTAAGAACTTCCCTCTCAGTACTGCCTTAGTTGTGTCCCAAATACTTTGATAGCATGTGTCTTCATTTTCACTGAACTCTCGAAAGATAATGATTTCTTCCTTTCTTTCCTCTTTGACCCAGTAGTTGTTAAGGAGTGTACTGTTGAGCTTCCACTTTCTGGAACTATTAAGAATCCCAGAAGCCCTTTTGTTCTTTTTATTCACTATAGGCAATGGGAGCCTGAGGGCTTTTAAACTATAAGTAGGCTTCTTAGCTTCATCCGTCACTCATGACCAAGAGATAAAGCAGGGTGTGAGAGAGATAATACAGTGCTTATGCAAAGACACCCTCACACCCCAAGCATCCAAAGCTCCAGGCTCAACTCAGCTTCTCTGCCAAGTCAGGCAGCACTGCTGGGTCCTGTGAGTTTCTCAACACTCCAGTTTATAGTCTGTAGGTTCTGGGACAACTATTCACTATGTTCTCATCAGGAGAACTACGTGGAAAGGATCCTATCACACAACCCTTCCAATAGGCCACCAAGGTGTAGATCTTCTCCTGAGTTTCCAGGTCAGTTCCCTGCCCTGTGGTGTCAGCTCAGGCCCTCCAACCTAGTGCTCCAGCCTCTGAGGGCAGTAGCAATGGAGACTCACATTTGCACTTGGTGAGTCTTAAGGGAGTCCTCTCTTCCCTTCAGCATTCTTTTTGTTTGTAAAACAGACTGGAGGTGTTCCTTTTCTTCCCTGTAGGCTATCAGAGCCTGAGGGCCCTTAAAGTCTAAGTAGGATTAATATTTTTATTTTTTTAACACAATCGCTCACTCCTGCTGAAGAGATAAAGCAGGGTGGGGGGGGAGATAGCATAGTGGTTATGCAAAGAGACTCCCATGCCCAAGGCTCTAAAGTCCTGTGCCCAATTCAGCTGCTCTGATAGAAGCTAGAGTCAGGCCACGGAGCAATCCTTGGCTCTGAGAGTTTCTAAAAAATACTCTTGTTTGGACTCTGTGTTTTCTGAGGCAACTATTCAATGTGTCCCCCCAATTCTTCAGGAGAATAATGTGGAAAGGCTCCTACTATACAGCCTCACTTCCAGACCACTGGGATTGTATGGCTTCTCCTGAGTTGCCTGATCTGTTCTTTCTCTTGCTGTCAGCATAGGGGCTCCAGGCTGCCTTCCAGCCTCCAAAGAGCAGTAGCAATGGAGACTAACATTACATTCGGTCAATCTTAGGGGATCCTCTGCTTCTTTCAGCAGTCACTCCCAAGAAGATACATGCTTTTGGGTACATGCTCTTAAGAATCACTTCTTAGCTCCTCTGGACCCACGAGCCACACAAGTTGGAGATCACTCCTGAATTGGTGGGTTCCCAAGGGGTCCAAGTCTAGTCTTGTTGGTTCTCAGGTAATCTTCTTTGCTATTCTCAGTTGACTGGAGAGAGGTGAGAAACACAGCTGCTACTACTCAGCTACCTCGCCTCAAAAAGTGTTACAAGTGTTTTTCTTTCTCTAATGCCACTTCCCTCCAATTTCTGTATCTATGCAAAATAAATCAACAAATAGATAGAAATAGGAAACTAAAGGAGCTAATCGTAGCTAAGGTCTGAGTCTTATCTTGTTGCATTCTCAGTTGATCTTCTTTGCTATTCCTTGTGCTTGGGGAGAGGTGAGAAACACAGCTGCTGCTACTCTGTAGCCTCACCTGCGGAAGTCCTACAAGTGTCTTTCTATCTTTCTCTATTCTCCCTTCCCTCCAATTTCTGTCTCTACTGAACATAAATAGATAGAAATAAGAAACGAGTCCAGAATTCAAGTAACTCAAAAAGTAGGAAGCCACCACCTCCCAACCCCCTACCAGATATCTCTGCATGCCTTGCTATGAGATTGTTCCCTGGAATCTCTCTCTCTCCCCTAGAAGGTCTGGCTCCTGGAATGTATGGAGCTGAGTGGACTGAGACTGCTCTTGGTCCTCATTGTCCCTCTGCTAAGTGCTGGGGGGGTGGATACTGAAGGCTTTGTGCTCCCAGAGGTAGCCTAAATGCCTCTCAGCTGTGATCCTAGGAGGGAGCCTAGGTGGAAAGGCTCTATCCTAAAGCTCGGGTGCCAGGTGATCGAGGACAGAGAAGAGTTGAGGTTACTGATTCATCTGACATGATGGATCATGAATTGAACAATTAAGCTTTGTGTAAAACAATGATAACACAGGTGAAGACAGCATATTGAATCTTCAGGTCTTTCTATTAGAATTAAACTTGGGTCACAGACACACACACACACACACACACACACACATTCTTCTTTTTTGTGGGGGGGCATTAGGTCATGAACTCAAGGCAACACATACTGGAATCATTGTACCTCGTCATTGATTTAATATACAGAAATGAAAGTACAAATCAAACATTTTCTATTGCTGATGTTATCTTAAAGATTTTTCCACTTACGACTGACTTTTTCAGGTAGAAACAACAAGATAGATAGTCAGAGGGCAAGTAACCACAGAACGGAAGTTGGGTAATAGTGCAGCGGGTTAATCCCAGGTGGGAAAAGCAAAAGGACCCGCTTAAGGATCCAGATTCGAGCCCCTAGTTCCTCACCTACATGGGAGTCACTTCACAAGTGGTGAAGCAGGTCTGCAGGTGTCTATCTTTGTCTTCCCCTCCTCTCTCCATTGCTCTCTGTCCTATCCAACAATATCAATAACATCAACAATACAACAGGGATGACATCAGGGACAACAACAATAATAACTACAACAATTAAAGAACATGGGCAACAAAAGGGAATAAAGATAGAAATAAGGAAATATATTTAAACAAACAAACAAACAACAACAACAAAAAAACCACAGACCAATTTCCTTCAATGTGATAGAGGAAGTTCTTGAACCTGGGTCACAGATAAGGCTAAGCAGTGCACTGTCAGTGAGCTGTTTTGCTGACCCAAATATGCTCCACTTTAGACTAGCTGTAGAAAATAAGAAGTCTAGTGGTCTAGTCTGGGGTGTGGTGCAGTGGATAAAGCATTGGTTTATCAAGCATGAGATCACAAGTTTGATCCCTGTCATCATATGTATTAGTGTGATGTCTAGTTCTTTCTTTCTCTCCTCCTATCTTTCCCATGATGAGATAAAATAAAATATTAAAGAAAATAAGAAGTTGACTATCATCCCCTCCTCTCTCAATTTATTCCTTTTTTATCCAAAAAATTGAGAAAAATGTTTAGGGTGAACTCTGGTTGGAATTTCAGGAAAGGTGCTATTTCAGGTCCTGTAGTAAGAATCTAGAATGATCCATTTCCCAAGGTTTCAACATATTTAGAGACTAGGAACCCCTACTTACACACTACCTTTGATTTGTGGTAAAAGCATAGCATCTGAAGCTTTCTATGGGTTTATCTTTAACAAGAGCCAGCCATGAGGGCAGTCCATAGTAAAAGCTAGAGCATGTATCACTGAGGTGTCCTGAAATTCCTGTACTTATATATTGAGCAGTGTTGAAAGAGAGAGAGACAGAGAAACAGGAAGAAATAGACACAGACAGAGGCAGCAGGAAGGGGCAGAGAGGGATTATGGAGAGTATATATCTCTATCACTGCATTATTTTCCCCATAAAGATTAAAATAAAACTTTAAAATATGGGAGGTGGTGAAGGTGGCATGCTCCTGCCTGACAGCCACTGTTGGCAGAACACCCTTTTGCAAAAGAATAAATGTCCATGTTCAATTCTTTCAAAAAAAAGCAGGAAACTCTCACTTTGATCTAAATTTCCAGACTGTTACCAGTCACTCCCAAGAAGATATGGGCTTTTCACCCCAGGAATCACTCCTTAGCCCCTCTGTCCACAAGCCACAGACCTGCATTGACTCGTGAATTGATGGTTGCTCAAAGTGGTCCTAGTGTAGTATAATTTAATTTTGTTAAAAAAAAACCCTCTGTAATCAATCTTTGTGACTTAAGTATTATGCTAAATGTTGCTAAATAAGGCCTGGGTGAAGATTGTTTTATTAGCTTAGTCAGGACTCACTGTCTCTCCAAGTTGAATGTGACAATACTTCATCCCATAACATTCTGTGAAGTCCCTAGGCATGTTTACTTGTAAATAGATGGGCATTGAGACTGTATTGGAGGAACACTGTTGAGTTGATGAGACATTTGGCCACACTTGAAGGTTCTGGATGTGGTGTGTCTGTGATTCAAGCACACTGTGTGTGGTGCTCTGGATCCTTTCATAAGTGTGGAGGCTATGGTGTGGGCCTGTTGTGATCACACCATATGCACCTCCACACTTGTCTGCTGGATCAGCCAGCAAGCCACAGTGACCTCTATCCTTGAATCCTGGATCAACCTGCCAGCCAAACCATCTGTGAGTACCCGCCAGTGGACAAGGAAACCCAATTTAACCAATCCTTATATCTTTTAAACTATTACACAATTAAGAGAGCCAGTTGGTCAGCCTTAGTGAACTGCACAGGTAGGTTACCATGTGTCAATATCTGGGTTCAAGCCTCTGATTCTCACCTACATTGCAAAGCTTCAAAATCAGGGAAGCTTGTCTGTAAGTGTCTATTTTATCTGTCTCTCTCTCTGGCTCCATCTCTCCTTTTTCTCTACCCATTTCCATTACTTTTTTTTCTGCAAATAGACATGGATCCACAATAAAAACTATTAAATTGGCTCTGGCATTGTTACTTTGAAGAGACTGGGTGTAGGTTGTTTTTATTATTTATTTGACACCAGGAATATCACTAGGGCTGTGCCAGCACTATAAATCCACAACTCTCTGTGGACGTTTTCTCCTTTACACATAAAATTCTAGGACAGAGAGAATTTCCATGCAGAGAGGGGGACAGCGAAAGTGAATATGAAACATCTGCAGACTTGCTTCACTGGTAAATTTTCTCTGTAGGTTCTGGTTTACCCCTCCAGCAAAGAAGTCTTCATGTGAGAGCCCTGGTGTGGAGCATGGAGAGGATGGATCTCCGGACCCAAAGAAGCTGTGCCCCTCAACTCAACTCTTGACCATCTAAACTTTAGGGTCCTTGGCTGAGGCATAAGGAGGACACAGGAAACCCAAAGAGCTTTCAGTATTTGTGGAAGCAGAGGAAGCAATGGGCAGGCACAGAGCCCAGCTCTGCCTGCTCAGGGAGTGTGGATGCTAGGCCAGCTGCTGTCTCAGTAGGACAGTGCAAGTCCCAGTGACAGAGAAGATACCAACCTGAGAAGATGTGGATGCTGCTTTGTTGCAAGAGTCTGTCCAGGGCTGCTTGACAGGGGCAGGCCCAGGGATGTCTCCTGGGCCTGTGCTTGGGTTGTTGGGTGTCTTGGCCCAGCCCCTTCACATGGATGAACATGTGCTGACACTGCAAGGAGCTCTTCAGCATGCCCCTCCCCCTGGCTGATGGTTTTGGCTGATTTCCAGTGCATGCTTCTCAGTTCTTCATTGGCTAGCTATATCCACTCATAACAGAGGCTCAGAATCTCCTGGTCTGTCCAGGAGACAAGAGGATGCCCTGGAAGGAGAGGGAACAGGAAGCAATTTCGTTAGTCACATGAACAAGAGCATTTTCTGAATGCCTCCCTGGATACATTGGGCCAATGCAGAATATCTGTAGTACTGAAGAGCTAAGAGACCCTGACCAGAGAAGGTGAGGGCTTCAGCCTCAACTAGACACCTGCCTACAACACACAGTCTCTGGACAGTGAGGAAGCATATCAGTCTGGATTCTGCTCCAGTTCCATGACTGACATTGCAGAGATCCTGACTGACAGCTCACTTGTGCTTCCTTCTTTCTGGGAGGACTCTCCATGTGGGGTCTCTCACTCTCAAAGCCAAGAGGCTTATATACTCTATGCTCATGTTCCCTGGTATGTGGGCAGTGAGTGATAGCTCCCAGGGCACTGAGGGTACACAGTGAACCCTAGAATATTCACTATATGTTTAAACCTTCCTGGAAATGATACAGGACTTAGAAGATGAATACCTGAATAATATTGCTGTCCCCGGAGTTCCTTTCTCATGCTGTTATTCTGCGAGGAAGTAATTTCAAAACTCACCGACATTTTCTAAAATAAATAAAAAGAAAATAAATAATAAAATAAGACTTACCATCTCTTAATTGAATATGCAAATCATGCTGCATTCTTCAAAACTGATCTAGACATATAGAGTTGCATTTGCCTGTGCATGTGTTTATCTCTCCTAGGAATTTTTAAACAGTCCACCAGAGTACCACCTTCTGTCACCCCTGCAGCAACAAGAATACTGAGAGAGGAAGTGACCCAGAGTGATCAAGCCTGGGCAGCAGGAGCTCAGAGGAGTGTGTGAATGTCTGAAGCCTCTGCTCAGGGTCTGCAGAGAGTGGTATTGGTCTGTATGCTTGCAAGCCCTTGCTGGTTCCCATTACTCACAGCAGTTGAAAAGCAATACCACAGAAATGTCTAAGAGTCTGGGTCTCAAGAGAGAAAATGCTAGATTCTGCTTCCTGTCTCAAAACACAAATGTGATATCTCCTCATTTAATTCCCAGTGTGGATCTCCTATTCTTTCTCAGAGTGCAGAATATCAAGCCAAACCTATCAGATACTAAAAGGATTTCCCAGTGTGGAGAGATCAGAGCTGTTGGTAGAGCCTATGTTTTCATGACTATCTGAATTTTTATCCAGTCCACATATGGCTGAGAAAAAGTCAACCTCCCCAGGAAACCCACTCCCAAAAATCACCAACATATTGGTTTTTGACTTTTTCATCATTAAATGATTCTGATCAAAGATTGTTACACTGGATCTCTTTCCTTGCTGGAGGTGGTCCCAGAGTTCCTATGATCTCCTAGATATTTTGAAATCCCAGCCTCCTCCACCCCTTATAAAGGAGTTGACTAGGCTGGGTTTCACACACCCACCACACCCTCTTTGACATTAAGTCTAGTAATCACATCAGTGACTCTGAAGAGTTTTTTTTTTTAATTTTTTATTAAGAAAGGATTAATGAACAAAAACATAAGGTAGGAGGGGTACAACTCCACACAATTCCCACCACCCAATCCCCATAACCCACCCCCTCCCATGATAGCTTTCCCATTCTCTAGCCCTCTGGGAGCATGGACCCAGGGTCGTTGAGGGTTGCAGAAGGTAGAAGGTCTGGCTTCTGTAATTGCTTCCCCGCTGAACATGGGCATCTTTGCAGCCTCTGGAACACGGTTTTATTGACAACCATTAGTATGCTACTTTTAGTCCATGCTTCTTTGGCTCCTGCTCATAGATCAAAGGCACAGTTTCTTCTGGCTCTTTTTTTTAAGAAGTTGAAACAAGACACTTCCTCTTTTGCAAAAGGGCAGTGATGTCAACAGTCGCTGTCAGGCAGTAGCACACACCCTTCACCTGCGTCCCATTTAAAAAAAAATTCTTTATTGGGGAATTAATGTTTTACATTCAACAGTTAATACAATAGTTTGCATATGTATAATATTTTTTCAGTTAATTTTAATAATCCCAGAAGCCCTTTTGTTTTTTTCTTCCTTGTAGGCATAGGGAGCCTGAGGAATTCTAAACTATAAGTGGCTACTTAGCTTAATCCCTCACTCATGATCAAGAGTTAAAGCAGGGTTGGGGAGAGATAATACTGTGTTTAGGCAAAGAGACTCACGCCCCAAGCATCCAAAGCTCCAGGCTCTACTCAGCTTCTCTGCCAAGCCACGCAACATTGGTGGCCCTGTGACTTTCTAAACACTACAGTTTATAGTCTGTTGGTTCTGGGACAACTATTAACTATGTTCTCATGAGGAGAACAATGTGGAAAGGTTTCTACCACACAGCACTACCAGTAGGCCACCAAGGTGTAGATCTTCTCTTGAGTTTCCAGCTCAGTTCCCTGTCCCATGATGTCAGCACAGGGCCTCCAACCGGTTGCTCCAGCCTCTGAGGGCAGTAGCAATGGAGACTCACATTTGTACTAGGTGAGTCTTAGGGGAGACCTCTCTTCCCTTAGGCAGTCTTTTTGTTTGTAAAACAGACTGGAGTTTGTGCCACAACCAGTGAACTGCTAGACTGTTACCAGCCACTAAATCTCTCAATTGAATTTCCTAGCCAGGGTGTCAAGTACCATGGCTAGGTAGGGTTTAGACACTTGTTTCCTATAATAAATGATAAGTATCACTCTAGACAAACATTAGAGAATACAAGAATTCAGGAGAAGTCCAGAAGATTCAAATGTTGCCTTTACATATGCTTACAATGTTTTACACAAAAGTTACTTATTCAGTACATGATCCATTGTGTGTAGATGACTCAGTAACACCAGACATTAGGAGAGGGGCAATGAGGACCCAGAACACTCTCAGTCAATTCAGCTCTATAGACTCGAGGATCCGGTGCTACTGGGGTGATGCTTCCAAGGATGAGGCCCATAGAAGGCCATGCATAGATAGCTGTGGAGGTTGGGACATGGCTTTCCTCTTTTTTATTTACTTGAATTCTGGACTTGCTTGTTTATACCTATCTACTTATTTCCTACGGATACAGACAGAAATTTAAAGGGAAGGGTGGATGGAGAAAGTTAGAGAGACACTTGTAAGATTTCTGGAGGTGGGGCTACAAAGTAGCAGCAGCTGTGTTACTCACCACTCCCCAGTCACATAGGAATAGCAAAGAAGATCACCTGAGAATGCAAGAAGACATGACTAGGACATGACTAGGACAACTTTGGGAACTCGCCAAGTCACAAGTGGACATTGAGTGCCTGTGGAACTGCCAGGGGCGGGGCACCTGGTTCCACGTGGATAAGAGCTCCTTGGGCATGCTGCCATCAGGGTGCCAGTTGCATGGAGGAAAAGGCTTGCTGCGTATGAGTCAGGAACAAGAATTGGGGGATTCCTTTGCCAGGCTACTGCTGCAGAGTGTGTGGATCCCTGCAAATGGCCACCACCGGTGTAAGACAGAAAGGTCCCTCAGGAATATGAAGTCCCTACTGTGGCTTTTGCCAGAGAGTCCAGGAGGAGGCAGGGCTGGAGGGTAGGTGATGGGGGCCCAGAAGTAGCAACAGGGGATCTGAAGGTTTCGTGCCCAAGCTGCCTTGCAACTGCCACAGCCTACAGAGGATGTGCCTGCCCAGCATTGATTGAGTGGGAAGTGGGGCGTGGGTTTGCGCACGGTGGAGCAGCTGAGCCAGGTTCAGACACCAAGTCCCATGGCCTGGCACGGGGTGGCACAGCTGGGCTATGTAAAGCACAGACTGAGTCTTTTTAATACATAGGCTGGGTCTTTGATATGTTGACTCTCTCAAGATTCTTGACCACGGAGAACAGAAACAACAGGTGGCACAGATATATACAAATTATTTCAAAGGATATAAATTATGGTGTTGTTGGGTATTATACAGCAAATACTTGCAAATGGATTTTTAGAAGTTAAGACAATTACCAAATAATGTGATAACAGTAACTATCCATTGTCTTCTTGAATCCTTAGACAGCAGGAACCTCACATTACCACTATAGAGCCTATATTTCCCCCAGTTCTGAATCCTTAGAATGGGGTGTACTTTCCTGCATGCTTCTCTCATTTCATACCAAATAATAATACATCCACCGATCCCATACTAGTCAACACAGTGAGTACTACCTCAGCATGCTTCACTTCAATCTCTGTCCAGAGACTTCTGGTGGGGAATGACAGCCCTTCAAATTCATTACTTGTTTGAGATTTTTCTTTCATAGTATTCTCTAATTCCATTCCAGGTGGTTCACGACCTAACAAAGTCTCACAATCTAGATATAGACAGGTCCCGTGAGATAGAGCATATGTTTACACGTATTCATAAACTAGGGCAACACATATATCTGAAAGCAAAAGTACACAATAGTCTGTAGTGAGTACCCCCAACACTTCATCTGCACTATACCAGGCTTTAGGTCCATGACTGCTCAACAGTTTGTTTGGCTTTGTATGTTAATTCTCTTTTGAGCCACCAGGTTCCAGATGCTAGGATGATGCCTATGAGAATTCCCTGGACAGATGACCCCGGCATGTGTCCTGGAACTCCACTTCCCCAGAGACCAACCTACTAGGGAAAGAGAGAGGCAGGCTTGCAGTATAGATCAACCAGTCAACGCCCTTGTTCAGCGGGGAAGCAATTACAGAATCCAGACCTTCACACTTCTGCATCCAACAAAGTCCCTGGGTACATACTCCCGGAGGAATAAAGCTATGATGGGAAGGGATGGGATACAGAAGTCTGGTTGTGGGAATTCTACGGAGTTTGACCCCTCTTATCCTATGGATTTGATAATGTCTTGTTTTTTTAAACTTATTTTTAATTTAAGAAAGAATAAATTAACAAAACCATATGGTAGGAGAGGTACTACTACACACAATTACCACCACCCAATCTCCATATCTCATTCTCACTCCTGATAGCTTTCCCATTCTCTATCCCTCTGTGAGCATGGACCCAGGGTCATTGTGGGTTGCAGAAGATGGAAGGTCTGGCTTCTCCAGTTGCTTCCCTGCTGAACATGGACGTTGACTGGACGGTCCATACTCGCAGTCTGCCTCTCTTTCCCTAGTAGTGTGGGTCTCTGGGGATGCAGAGCTCCAGGACACTGTGGTGGGGTCTTCAGTCCAGGGAAGCCTGGCCGGCATCCTGATGGCATCTGGCACCAGGTGGCTGGCAAAAGAGTTAACATACAAAGTGAAATAAATGGTTGAGTAGTCATGGACCCAAAGGTTGGACTAGTGGAGAGGAAGTATTAGGGGGGTACTCACTGCAAACTCTAGTGTACTTGTGCTTTCAGGTATATATTTTGCACTAGTTTGTGGATACATGTGAACATATGCTCTCTCTCTTACAGAACCTGGTCTATATTTAGGTTTGGGGACTTTGTTAGAAAGTGAACCACCTGGGATGGAATTAGAGAATAGTATGCAAGGAAAGGTCTCACCTGAGTAATGAAGCTGAGGGTTGTCATTCCACACGTGAAGTCGCTGGACACAGTCTGAGCTCAAGCATGTTGAGGTGGCAATCCTTGCGTTGATTAGGTTGTGATCGGACGATGCAATATTATTTGATATGGATTGGGAGAGGCAGGCGGGAAAGTGGGCCCTATCCTAAGCTCCCAGGACTGGGGGAAATATAGGCTTTATAGTGGAGATGTGAGGTTCCTGCTGTCTTAGGTTTCAAAAAGACAATGGATAGTTAATGTTATCATCACACTATTTGGTAATTGGGTTAACTTTGAAAAGTTCTTTTGTTAGGGTTTGTTGTAAAGTACACAGTATCTTTTAGATAGCTATGCCATTGGTTTCTTCTGAAGTTGAGAAAGAAGATCTGAAAGGGAAACTAAAAACAGGAACTGACTAAATTGAAAGTAGGGCACCAAAGTAAAAAGCCTGTGGTGAGGGGTTGACATTCAGCTTCCTGGGCAGGTAGGGGGTGGGGGGGTGGGATGGGACACAGTCTTTTGGTGGTGAGAATGGTGTTTATGTACACTCCTAGTAAAGTGTAGTCATATAAATCACTAGTTTATTAACATGAGAGTGGAAAAATTAATTGTATGTCTTGAAGTTTTTAAAACACAGACTGAGTTTTTGAATATATAGGCTGTGTATTTGATATGCGGACTCTCTCAAAAGCCTAGACTAATGTCTCCTTTTTCAAATAAACAACAAAAAAAGAAATTTCCAAATCTTCTTCCACTCATAGGGGTTCTCTCCAGTAGGTATTCTCAGATGGATAACTGAGAATGTGATTTGTCTAAAAGGGTTGCATTAAAAGGGTTTGTGTCTTGTATGAGTCGACAAGATGCACAGACTGTGAGAACTCCCAGTGATAATGCAGTTCACGGTGTTATGAATTCACATATAAATGATTTTATGCCTGACCATCAGCCAATTCTGGAGGAAGTAGATTCTTAGGATTCTTGATTTCAAAGTGTGCCTTGAAGGTCTTAGGTTCTGACATTTGTGTCCTACAGAGAGTGCCGGAATGTATTAAGGTATTTTTGGCTGCAGTCTTGTGATCATGTCCTTCTTCTTTTGTCCAGCTCTCTTTGAACATTTTTCTCCTGGGACGTAATCTTGTGCTGTCCAAAATCCATCTCTGGGCTGGGACCTTTAGCACACAGTTTGAGAGGACTGGGGAGGTACCCAGGGAGGGGAATGGAGGGGGGAGCACAACCAGTCGTGTTTAGGTCTCTTCCACCCACCTGGGAAGTGAAAGAGGAACCAGGACACAACAACTTTCACCTGGCATTCTCTGCTGCCACTGATGTCACCGCACATGCCCACTATCACCTTGGCCTTGCAAGAAGCCACTCCAACACATGTCTGCCCTCGCACACTGCCATAAGTTATTTTTACAAGAGTAAGAAAAAATGAAAAACAGATACCATAGCAAAAGCTTTCCTCAGTACAGAGGGCGTGAAACTGCGTCATGCACATGGCAAAGAACATGCTATCCAAGTGAGTTATTTGTCTGTCCCTGAACTCTGTAATCATTGATGCAGAGCACAGATGGTTTGCAGACCCATGGATCACTGTCGTATTGGTGGATTAATTGCAATAAACACTGATTGTCTTTCTCCTGGATTGTAAATCAAGGACTTCACCTAGTCTCACTACCCCTGTCAAAGGATTAAGAATAAGAATTCCTCCTGGCATCCCAAGACACACCCCCTCCCCACCTGAAAAGGGTGGGGCTCTTCTAAAATAGATGGTGTTTAAACTAGATGATCTGGATTCTTTTAAGTGCTGTTTTCCAGAGGTTAGAATGCTTTGCATAGGTCACACTTGCCCAAACTTGTAATCGCCAATTAAATTTAATTTAATTCATCCAGTATGTAATGTATTTCTTAAATGTGCCCTTTAGGCTTGATCCAAGAGTCTGCCTTCTCAGAAATACTGAGGTCCACCCTCCGAGTAAGAGAGGAAACAGAAAGTTAGTATTTATGTAGTCAAAATGTTGTTAGTTCCATTTCTGGAAACCAGAATTCTACTCAGTTCTAGTTTATGGTGGTGCAGGGGATTGAATGAGGGACTTCGGTGTCTCAGGTATGAGACGCTCTTTGCATGACAACTTTGCTATTTCACCCACTCATCAAAATGACTTCATGACTGCATTATGAATAATGAATAATTTAACCCATTATAGAAATGAAAGTACAAATCAAACAGATTTTGTGGTTGATGCTCTCTGAAAGATTTTTCTACTCAGGTTGGCCTATTTCAGGCAGAATGAACAAGAGCCAAATTTCCTTCAGTGTGGTAAAGGAAGGTTTTGTACCTGGAAACAGATATGGAAAAGCGGTGGACTGTCAGTGAGCTGTTTTGCTGGCCCCAACTTACTCCATTTCAGTCTATGTGTAGAAAATAAGAAGTCTAGTGGTCTAGTTCAGGATTTGGTCTAGTTTATAAAGCATGAGATCCTGAGTTGGATATCTATCAGCACATTTACCAGAGTCATGTCTAGTTCTTTCTCTCCTATCTTTCTCATAATTGATATGATATGATATGACAGAATATAATGAATGAATTTAAAAGATGCCAGCAAAGCAGAACATTGCTGAAACTCCTCCAGGGAGCCTTGTGAAAACAGAATGCTCCATTCTGTTAATCCCTTCTGCTCTGGGCTAAGGAGTGCTGAACCAGTTTTCAGGGGTGAAGGAGAGAGTGCAGTGGTTATGCAAAGAGACTCCTGCCTGAGGCTCTAAGTCCCATATTCAACCCCTCCCTGGCCAAACCACCATAAGCCAAAGCTGAGCAATACTCTGGTAAAAATAAATAAATAAATAAATAAATAAATAGGAAAGAAAGTATAGAAGGTTTCACAGCAGCTCAGACTACTGCTCATTAAGAGCAAACAAGTGAGGAGAGGGGTTCCAAAGCAGTCTTGGGTCTTCCTAGTGAGACTGTTGCTGTAAATGGCTCTGGATAGGCTTCAGGTCACTTTATTTTTCTTTGTCATCCCCAAGGCCAAGGTCTCCTACAGGAGTAATATCACAGCTCTCAAGCCTTTCTCTTTTTCAGGTAACTCCAGGGTAGAGGAGCACTGGGGCTGATTCCATTTCCATGGCACTCCCCTGTGATGCCCTGACTTGAACCTAAGCTGTGAGAATGCCCTAGTCAGTGAGCCAGCTCTCTGCCCCAGGCCACACATTTTCTTTCTTTTTCTTATTTTATATAAAAAGTATACTACTTTGGTACATGCAGTGCTGGGAATCAAATTGGGACCCTCAGGATTTCAAGGCTGTATGTCTGCCAATGAAGCTAATCCCTTCAATGATTATTTGGTTACTGTTTTTTTTTCTGGTGCCAAGACTATTTTTTTCTTATTCTCTAGCGTGATTCCTGGGGCTCAGTACCTACACTAGGAATGCACAGGCCATGGAGGCTATTTTTCCTTGTTGTTGCCTTCATTGTTTATTGTTATTATCCCTGTTGTTATTGAATAGGACAGAGAGGAAATGACAGGGGGAAGAAAGATAAGCATCTGCTTTTCCACTTATTAAGTGACACCCACTGCTGGGGGGAATCAAGGGCTCAAACCAGGATCCTGAGCAGGTCTTTGCACTTCATGCCATGTGCAATTAACTCACTGATCCCCTTTCCAAGAACATTTTTAATATCCCAGGGTATACTTTTCCTCATCTGGTGAGATGAAGAGTGAGAGAGAGACAAAGAATGGGGAGATATTCTAGTACTTGATGTCTTTCAAGCGCTATGCTACACAATGAGATGTCTCTCTACCTTTAATAAAAAGGTTTATTTATTAATGACAATTAGAAGGAAAGAGAACAAAACGAGATAGGCCTATGAGTTGCAGGGTCTAAAAATCAGGGCCTAATGCTTGAGGGTCCAATCCTTTATACATTAAACACCCCCAGAGTATCAGACACTTTTTCCAGTAACTTTTCTTTTTTCTTTCTTTTTTTACCGGAACTTTGTTCAGCTTTGTGGTTTGAGTCGTGGTCCAAATGTGCAGAGATTCCACACTGCCTCTGCTCTGATATGGGCAGGAGGCCTGGATGTCACAGAGTGCAGAGATGTGTCTGCTCCTGTCTGCTTCTAGCAGTATGTGAGACCCAAGTCAGAACTTATAAAGGCCTAGGGTGTGATTCCCTAAGACTGTCTGGGTCATAGGTGTTCTGGGGAATACCTCGGTGCCGGTGTCCTGGTCATAGCTCACAGTTATGGCAGGTCAGGTCCACCTTCTATGAGAATTCAGCCCTGGAGGGAGGCCAGGGGTCCTGAGTGGGGAGACTCAGGGCTCCTGCGTGTAGACGAGGGGTGTTCTAATGGAAAGTGGGGGACATTGAGGAGGTGAAATGAGTGGTTCTGAGGAGCAGACATTTTGGTTCTCAGGAACACAAGAGGGGTCCTGGGTGGGAGATATGTTGGGATCTGAGGGTGCTTGGGTACTGTGAAGAAGACCAGAGGGGTTCTGAGGTAAGGTATGGGGGTCTTGAGGGGAACAACTGGAGAGTACTTAAGGGAGACATGAAGGTTTTCTGAAGAAGAATGGGAGCTTTGTTGACAAAGCATGGGGCTCTAATGGTTATAGTGGGTCTTCAAGGGGACTAAGGGAGCTAAGGGGCAGACATGGTCTCCTAAGCGGGTGCAAAAGGAGATCCATAAGGAAATTGTTAGGGTTCTGAGGAGGGAGAACTTATGGGGTATGGGGGCTGGAGGTAGAACATCAGGAGACACTAAGTGGGCCCTTGAAGTCCTCAGGTGTTGGGCACAAGAATATCATGAGGTGATTAGAGAGCCCTAAAGAGGCACAAGGGGGACTGAGCAGAGAGAGCTTAAGGGTACTCTGCTGGGTGAGGAGTAAGGAGTTCTGAGGAGACATAGAGGGTCCTGAGGAGTGCTCTTCAGGGTCCTGAGGAGATTAGGGGGCCCTAGAATGTACCAGTGGATCCTAAAAGAGGTGCTGCAGAAAGGGGGTCTTTCATGGAGCCATTGTAGACTACAGAAAGGGTACTTCAGGCTTGAGGGAGGCATCATGGAGGATTCCTCAGTTAGGAGAATATGACAGGAAGCCATTGAGTTCTTCTGGGGGAAGGGAAATACAGGGTCCTACAGAAAACGAAGCTGTCTGATAAGCAAGTCCCAGGAGGCCCTGATGTAGGGCATCTATACAGAAAAAACAAACAAACAAACAAACAAACAAAAACAGATGACCCAAAATTCACTCTCCCCACCGTGATCCATGTCAAGACTAGCATTGGTTAGCGCCAGGGATAAAAACGGGGGACTCACTATGTAAGTCCTGTACTCTACTGCTGCAGCGCTCCCTGCCCTCAAACCAGTGAATAAGGCAGGTATCATCTAGAAATGACACTGGGACAGCACACTGTAACATGCAGACTATGGCACAAAGAGGATGCTGTAAGAGTGTGGTCATCTAATGAAGGTTTTGGGATGAAGCTGAGTTACTCATGAGGTGAAATCTATTGGATTATTTTCCTTAGAAAAATTTTATTTCTTCACAAGTCAGGAGAGACTGGTAGAGTTACAGGATATCTGAATAGAACTTTGAGTCTCTGAAAAGTTAGGTCAGATCTGACAGAATCATGCAGTTTTATTGAGAGACCTAGACTTTGTCCACATGTATAAAGTTTAAGCATAGAAAACTCAGTGGTTTGAATTGTCAACCACAGACAAATTCCCACCTTCTACAGCCACAGTGCACATTCAAGGAACATCTTACACCTGCCAGCAATCAGATTCAACAGGGCCCAGGCTGGCTGAGTGTGTGTAGCAACCAGATCTCACACTCACACGAGTGTTATTAACACAGTCCATTATTTCAGCCCCTTAGGATAATGGTTTCTCAGTGTATGTGTAGTCATACAAGTGTGGGTATCCAGGGAATTCTATCATTTTCAATAAATATTCCAAGCATAGTGTAAAAATATGCCACCCTACCTGTAAATGTTAGGGAAGTTAAATGAAATCTCCAGGCATTAAAACTTTGGTTATCCTTATGTTTGTGAACCATATCAGTGGAAGACTACTGGTAGATTTCTCAAAGCTCTGATATTTTGTGCTTTGAAATGAAGACATCATTTCCTTCCAATATGCACAGAAGAAAAACAGAAGACAAACAATGGTGTGATAGAGAGATGAAGTTCAAAGTGGAAGTTTAAGCTTCCATGTCTGATGTTCTCCAATGCACATATCTCTTTAGCTTCCCTTTGTTGGTTTCTATGGAAGCAATAAGTCAGGGAAAATTCTTGGGCATCTGGAGGTGGCTCTACAAAGTAGCAGCAGCTGTGTTACTCACCACTCCCCAGTCACATAGGAATAGCAAAGAAGATCACCTGAGAATGCAACAAGACATGCCTAGGACAACTTTGGGAACTCACCAAGTCACAAGTGAATGCAAACATGTGAGTCATGGACAGAAAGGGGCTACATGTTATTCCAGAGGATAAAAGCCCGTATCATCTTGGGAGTGACTGGAAACACTCCAACAACTTACTAGTTGGTGCCACCTCCAGTTTGAGTTTTACCAACGAAAATACTGTTGAAGGGAGAAGAGGATCCCCTGAGTTTCACCATATGGACCTGTTAATCTCCACTGCCACTGCCCCCTGGAGGCTGGAGTAACAGCCAGGATCCCCTGTGCTGACAGCAGGAGAAGGGTAGGGACAAGGAAACTAAGCAGAAGATATACACTCCCAGTGGTCTGGAAGTGGGGCTGTATAGTAGAAGGATTCCACATTGAACTGGGAGACATACTGAATAACTGCTCAGAACCCACAGAGTACAAAGAAGACTTTTTTGAAACTCTCAGGGCCAAGGTGTGCTGCCTGCCATGACTCTAGCTGCTATCAGAGTAGCTAAACTGGGCATGGGGATTTGGACCCTCAGGGTTTGGGAGTCTCTTTGCATAACCACCATGCTATCTATCCCCCACCCTGTTTTATCTCTCAGTCAGCTGTGGGCTATTAAGCTAAAAACCCTAGTTAGAGTTAAGAAGCCCTCAGGATCACATAGCCTACAGAGAAGAAAAGGAACTTAAGAGGATTTAAAAGCCTCTGTGCTTCAATGAATGGATTGAGATAACATTGAAACAAATGTTAGTTTCCACAATTGTGAAGTGATTAAGTACCTTACTTGACACAAATCAGCCCAATCAGGAGTGGATTGAAAGCACTGGCAGAGAGCCCTCACAGTACATTATAGGCAATGTTTAAACCAAGAACAGTGATTGGAGAAATGAACCAGAACAAAAGCCCAGCTAAATGTCTCCCAAAGGTAGAAACCCATGAGAATGAGAACCACATCCAAACACTAGTTGAGGCATTAGTCACAGAAGTTAGAAAAGCATTGCAAGTAAAGCCATCATAAATGAGTAAAGAGCAAATGAGACTATGAAAGTAAACACTAACTATCTCGAGGTAATTAGAGAGCTGAAATCTGAAATAGCTGAGCTAAGGGCACAACTGGCTAACAAAGCTAATGCAGTATTAGAAGAGTGTAACAAAATAGAGAACACAGAGACAAGAAGTAGCCAGATCGAGGTTGAATGTGAGAAAACTAAGAAAGCAGTGTAAAAGATGTCAAGTAGACATTAAAAGATATTGAAAACAAAAACAAACATATGACATGGCTTGAAAGGAAATAATATATGCAGCATTGGCTTACCAAAAAAAAAAGAGATGGAGTTTAAGAAAGAATTATAAAGGACACAGTAGCTGAGAACTTTCGTACTCTAGACAACATAAAAGACATAAAACTATGGGGCTGGTTGTGTTGACCTGGTTGAGTGCACATCATACAGTACACAAGGACCTGGGTATGAGCTCCCAGCCCCCACCTGCACGGGAGAAAGCTTTGAAAATGGTGAAGCAGTGCTTCAGGTGTCTCTCTGTCTCATTCCCTGTCTATCTTCTCTGGAGGCATGAGACAAAGGGAGAAACAGAGAGGCAGAGATAAAGTAACTAAGATAAATTTACACAGAGACACAAGAGCACTTCTCAGCACTCTCATGGTGTTAAAAAGGACTGAATTTGGGGCTTGGTGGTTCAGGAATGAAAGTGTTTAGCATAACCATTATGCTAAATTAATGTCTTATCTGGTAAAGGAAAAGAAGAGCTGTCTTAGATTTTTCTTTCATCAACTAATGGTGATTTATAAAATTATCCGTAATAGGTATAATCCACAACACTCCCACTCTGTGTTTTGTGCCCCCAAACCCTGCAGCAATTGCAGCAATTTGTCCCAAAGACACAGACTCTTAAACTTCAGAATGGGCTGCTTTGAATCAGAAAGGGGCCTGGCACCTTGCTATTTCAAAAGCAAAACGTTGGTGCACAAGAATCCATTAGTCAGATGTTACTATAAAAGATGCAGAGTATGGAAAGCTGTTCATTTATAACTATTATATCCAAAACCTAGCCAGGGAAAGTTGAGTAGGATATTGTACTATACTTTATTTCAATGTTTTCTTCTGATTAGGGAACTCAGGACCCCCCAGCCCCAAAATTATTCCGCTCAAAACCACCCATGTCCCTCCCTCTGGACCCATCATGTATCCCCTACAGAACCATTAGTATCCCCCTGGCGACCCCCATATGTCCCTGTCACAATCCCCTATATTTCCCTCTCATAGCCACCACGCCACTCGATAACTTTCACTCATATCTCCCTTGTAGGAGGTTCCACCCCAATTCAGAACACCCACCATGCTTTCCCCACAGGAATCACTCACATCTCTGCCTCAGGAGCCCCTGTTACAGAAAGGATCCCCAAAGCACAAGACTAGAGACATTTCTTGGTGAAAGAGTGGAGTTTTATTACACTGGTGTATAGGAGATCCAGATCATACTCCCAGAGAGATAAGAGAACAGGAAATCGATCAGCAGAGATTAAGGAAAACAGAGTTCTGGCGCTAGGAATTCTCTAGAGTGGTACCATGCTTATCATATGTTTTTGGACAGGGTTTCCTTTTTGTAAATCAAAATGTATATATATATATATATGAAGTAAGCGTCCATGCGGTGGCACACCTGGTTGAGCTCTGTCATTACAGAGCACACAGATCTGGGTTGAACCCCTGGTCCTCACCACAGGGGCTAAGCTTCACAAGCTGTGGAACAGTGCTCCTAGTGTCTTTATTTTTAATTTCTTTAATGGCTGTAAATGGTTTGTAGATGACAGTAAATACAAGAGTTTGTACATGCATAAAAATTCCCAGTTTTAGCCACCACTAGGTCCTCCTCTGTGTTCATGTTTCAGGACTTGTCCCCTCCTCCCCCAGTCACCTTTGAAACTTTTACTCTGGTGCAGTACACCAACTCCAATCCAAGGTCTGATTAGTGTTTTCTCTCATGTTCTTGTTTTTCAAATTTTGTCTATGAGTGAGACCATCTCATATGCGTCTTCTGTTTCTGATTTACCTCATTTAACATGAGTCCTTCAAGCTCCATCCAGGATGGGCTGAAAACAGTGACATGACTGTTTTTAAAAGCTGAGTAGAATTCCATTGTGTATAGAGACCAGACCTTGCTCAGCCACTCATCTGTTGTTGGACACCTAGGTTGCTTCCAGGTTTTGGCTATTACAAATTGTGTTGCTATGAAAACAGATAGATGGGGTGACCTGGCTGTGACTAAAGTGTCATTGCATGCCAGTTTGGCCCCGTTCTGTTTTTGTAAACCTTACTTTGTGAGAGACAGTAAGCTTTACAGTGATTGTGGGACATGGAATATAAGGTAGATGAGCAGTCTAAGTAGAAACTATTTCATTAGATACTTTAAGGTGTCTTTTTAGTTCTTTCTACTTGCTTGCTTCACTTATTGACACAATGCAGATTAATATGAGCTTTTGCTTTCAGATATATATTTTCCCGTAACTCATGGATACATGTACATATTTATACCCTATCTCATGGGCCCGGGTGTATATCTAGGTCCTGACGTATTGTTAAGCAGTGTGCCACTCAAAAGGAAGTTAAGGGGTCCTCTGAGCTAGGAAGGGTCTCAGCCAAGTAATGAAGCTGAAAAGTTGACATTCCAAGCCTGAGGTCTTTATCTACTAGGTACTCTTTAACCCCAAGGCACCACCAATTGGCCCACATTTTATGATTTATTTATCTCTTTCTTTTTTTTCTTTTTCACTAGAGCACTGATCAATACTGGCTTATGGTGGTACAGGGTAGTGAATCTGGGACTTTGGATCCTCAGGCAGGAGATTCTCTTTGCATAACCATTATGTTATCTCCTCTTTCCCATTTTATGATTTTCACCTGTGTTCTTTTCAGATTCAACTGGTGTTGCTTTTGGAGATTAAACCTGGGACAGTGGATCCAAGGCTTGAGACTCTATTTGCATAATCATTGTTACCCCCACCCCAGACTCTACCAGAAATTTTCAAATGTGGTAAAGAAACTGAAATACTCTTATTTAAGTTAAATATAGGAATCTTGTAAGGGACAGAAAATATACTTCACAGAATCCACTCTTTGGCAATTCTCATTCTCTTGACAAGGTTTTTTGAGTTACCTAAACAAGGTTTCATGTTACATTGTAGTGCTGTTTTCTAGTTGTCCATAAATGATCACTCAGTGTGTCTGGATATGTCTGTGATAATGTGGAAAGAGACATAGATTTGTCTGGAAGATGCAGAAAGGTGACTGCAGCAAAATGCCCTCAGATGCCTATATTCAAGTATCCTTAATTCTAAGTGTTCCTCCTTCCTTTCTCTCTCTCTCTTTCTTTCTTTCTTTCTTTCTTTCTTTCTCTCTCTCTCTCTCTTTCTCTCTCTTCCTGTATTAATTTCTCTTGTTTTGTATTACATTTAAAGAAAAGAGGCTGTAACATATCTAGAGTTTCCAGATTCTCTTCATTCTGGGCTTCTTCTAAACTCCCAAAACCTTCTTTTTCATTTCTGCACACACAGACATTTGATATCTGTTTCTTGCTGTCAAGGAGTTCAGGATGCTGCAACTGGATGTTGTCTTTCTTCATCAGACACCAGCTACAACCCACACTTATTTATTTAATTATTTATATTTAACAGGACACTGTGTGCTGGATTGGTTTGAATTTGGATCCTCAATTAGGAAATCCTCTTTGCATAAACATTATGCGATCTATCCCTGACCCACACTCTGGGTTTAGGGACAATCCCTGGGAAATGTCATCTATCCCTACAACCCACCTAGCTATTCCCTTCATCCCCATGACTCTGGGGATGTAGAGACCAATATCTGATTTAGAAAAAAATTGGAGGTTTGGCATTGGATACTGGGCTAGCGTGCTAAGTACAGTGTCCCAAGCATTTGAGAGTTTTCCTGTCTTTCCCATGATGAACATTAATTGTTGTGTGTTTCATTGCTTGGGAAACAAATCTGGGCAGAGAGAAATTGGACATCAACATTTTCTCATCAAAATGATCCTAGAGTTCAATGAAATAAATTACACAGAAACATACCTAGTTAATAGAACACTCAATTTTACACAAAGAGTTAGATAGGGATATATACTCTTTAGATAATCTCTTTCTCTCTCCCCCTGCTTACTCCCTTGGTGTATATCTCTTCCTGTTTCTCTCTCTCTCCCTCTCTCACCACTGCTCAATATATATGTACAGGAATTGTTGGAGACCTTAGTCAGCATGCCCTATTTTTACCATAGAATGTCCTCACAGGCTCAGGTTTATGACACACCCAGAGAAAGCTTCAGGTATTATGCTTTTACCACAAATCAAAGGACAGTGTGACAGCAGTGTTGACTGTCATTTAAATCCATTCAAACCATGGCAGATGGGAGAGGGATCACCCCAGATTCTTACTACAGGACCTGAAGTAGAACGTTCTCTGAATTTCCACCCAGAGTTCAGCCTTCCCATTTTTTTCTCAACTTTTTGTATAGGACATAAATAAATTGAGAGGGGAGGGCATGATAGAGAGGAAGTTGGAAAAACATGTATCTGCAAACCTGCTTCAGATGAACCTTCAGGTGGGGATCTGGGCAGTGTAACAGAGATCCCTGCATGGATCCTTGTGCTTCACACTATGTGCTGTTAACCTGCTACAACACTGTCTGCCCCCCACCCACCCATATGCTTAACATTCTCAATGCTTGAGAGTTCTTGACCAGTCCCTGGTCTTTTGATAATAATCTGGCCAATTCTACACCTCAAACTCATGGTTTGAACACATGGTCTCAGTAGGCGTATCAACTACAAATGTGACATTTTAGTTAAATGTCAGACATTGAATTTAAAACAGAAGGGGTCTTCTTTGACTAGCAATGTATTTTCTGTTGTGCAAAAATAATTGGAATCAAGGTACAAATGGTCTGTATTTTTTTTAGATAACTTTATTTCTTTAAAGGGGAGGTAGTGTTTTACTGTCTTTAATACAAGTACAAATTTCTCAGTTTTGTGCAAAACATTCTAACCCCAGCCTAGATCCTCCCCAACCTTCTACACAAGGAACAGAATGTGACACCTGCAGAGTCCATTACTTTGGTGCAGTCATGGACCATGTCCAGGATATGTTTAATTACATCAGAGAGAAGAGTTTCCTATGGGACACAAAGATACAATTTAGAGCCACACTCTGAGACAGGTCTGCAAATGTAATGCCCTGTCAGTAGGGCCATCTCCCCCAATGGTGATGGTCTCTTTTGTATCTGTGTTAGTGTCACTCTGAGGATGACCACTGGGGGTATCAGGTTGCAGGAAGAGTAGCTGGAAAGAAATGCATTTTTATAGGGACCATGTTCTGGAGTTTCCATTCATTTAGCTGAGGGTTCTTCCATTGTGCCCTATCCCCTGAGGACCACAAGGTACTCACTTAAGGTCTCCTGACGCTCCAGCCTCCAGACCCCATCAGTTCTCCCTGCTCAGAACTCTAATACCTTCTTTCAGGATTTGCCCTTTCCTCCTGCTTAGGACTCCATGTCTTCTCCCTTAGCACCCCTAGGACTCTTGAAGACCCCTATACCTATTAAGAGCCTCATGCCTCGTCAACAGAACCCCCATTATCCTTCGGAAAAATCCCATATCCCTCTTAAGTACATCCCAGTTGTTCCCCGCAGGACTCTCATGACTCCCCTCAGAACTGAACAAGTTTCCTGCTCAGTACCCCATCACTCTCAGGACCGCAACATGCCTCCCACTGAGGACCCTTCATGTGTCTCCTCAGAACCTCCCACGTCATGCCCCCAATGGTCCCCACTTCCCCTTAGGACCCTCCACGGCTCTCCTGAGGACCCCATGTGAGAGTGAGGACCCCAGGGCAGCCAATACCCCAGGTTGACGACCCCACACAGGACAGGCAGATGCGGCATCATCTAAGTTCATTTCCCACGTCTATGATCGACTGGACCTGCCAATATACACGGATATCTTTGCCCACCCTGTCCAACGCTTGACGTCTCATCACCCAATCTGGTCCCCTATGCCTACACTGAACTTCTCTGTTCCAGACTCTTGGAAACAGAGTTGGCAGTAATCTGAGGTAAAGAACAAACACCTCATCACAGACCCCTGCAAGTGTCAACCCGGCTTTGACCTAGCATGTTATGATTGGGCCCTCCTCAATCGCTATCGAACAGGCCATGGCTGGTGCGCTGCTATGTTCCATCGACGGGGAGCCAGAGATGACCCGAACTGCCCCTGTGGCTACAGACTGACTATGACCCACATAGTCAACGACTGCCACCTCTCCAGATTCAAAGGAGGTCTCGAAACTTTACATCAGGCTCAACCTGATGCTGTTGATTGGCTATGGAAGAAGGGCAAATGCTAGAAGAAGAAGGACAGGCAGAGGTTGCTGTGAGGACACTGGAATGAATCCGGACCTTTAGGAAAAACTCTGAATCTGGGGACTGGGTGGGTTTCATTGGTTCCCTGGGCTCTGGTGGGGGCTGTGTCACATGACAAGGGGCTCTACCCAGACACCATGTACCCCCAGATCCTGACTGGACTCAGCCTCTGCTCCATGTCTCATGACTGTTCCCATGGGCAGGGCGCTGCCTGGGCCACGGGGCTCTTCTGGGGACGCTACTGCTCACAGCCCCCTCACCTCACTGCACCTGCACTGTGCAGGCCCCGCTTCCCGAGCCTCTACAGTTCCCACAACTCCTCTTTGTATTTCCTTCTCCATGTTTTATGAATGGGTCCATGGTGGTTTACCTGACATCTAATATACATGTCCACCGATGTCATTGTCTGGGGATATGATTTCATGGCTGGAAAAAAGCCTCGGAAGCTGTATCAGGGAAGAGAATAGCTTCCAAATATCTGAAAGGTCTATAAATATTGACTGTAGAACACATTGATTTGATCTGAGACCCACATTCAACTTGGGAGTATATGTAACCTCTGCGTCCCTTTAGGTCTGAACTCACATTCTGTGGCCATGAATAGGAACATTCCAAGCTGCCCTAATTTCTGGACCCATCTTCCATATGGGTGGTAGATAGAGTTTGTTATCCAGCCACTTTTCAGAGGATGGAACATTCTCTACCACATTGAGGGCAAGGTCCTATGGTTGCCCACAAAGGGGTCTACTGTGTTGTTCTTGATGGACATGACAAGTGACTATAGAGAAAGAGATCTATTCGAGGTCTAGGCTCCACATGTCTGTGTGGGAATCTCAGGACTCCCTGACTAGGGACCCAGAAGATGGGGTGGCCTGAGAGTGACTAAAGAGTAGACTAAAGAGTTCTTACAGGCTCTTCCTCCCTCTCCACACATCTGCTTCAGCATACACAACTCCCATTTCTCTTCTTGCAAAGATAAAAGCTCTGGCAGTTGGGTCAAGGAGCCAGTAGCTTCAAAATGAAGTGCTGGACTTTGAAGCATGAGCTCTCAAGTTCTGTCACCAGCATCACATGTGTCAGAGCAATGCTCTCATTCTTTCTCTCTTCACCATTAAAAATGTTTTATTTTTCATTAGAGAAGTTATGGTGCATTTTTGCATAAAACACAAATATACGTCCTGACATTTCTGACAACCTAATATACATGAATGGGGAAGATAGCATAATGGTTATGTGAAATACTTTCATGACTGAGGTTACAAAGTCCCAGATTCAGTCCTCCACACAGCTATAAACCAGAGATGAACAGTGAGTGCTCCAGTCTCTCTCTGTCTGATACAATTAAAACAAAGAAAATAGATTTATTTGTCATTTATTTAAAGAAATAAAAGATAAAAGCTGTGTTCCCCTACTCCTCACACATCTTAATCTCTTCTGTCCATTTAAGTATTTCAGACAGGCTCCCATCCCATCTCCACACATGGGGACCACCTCATAATCCTTCCAATGCCTGGCCTCTTCCCCAAACCTGCCTCTCAAACTATATTCACAGGTCACACATAGCCCAAAAAATTACCCGTCCCTTTGACTCTAACATGTGGTGGAGTGTGTTACCCTTCTGGAACAATATTGCCATTGGAAAATTGCATTTCTCATCCTAATTCCCAGAGAGAGGCCCTTCCAATTAGTAGTAAAGTTAACCCTAAAATTAGAGTATTTTATTTGTTCCAACTCTACGATCTGGATTGGTGGAATTGAGAGACTCCTAAAAATTCAGATCCCATACAGTTGATTTTAGCCAATACAGATAGGATCTTTAGGGTGGGTCTTAGGGAATCACACCCTAGGCCTTTATAAGATCTGAGTTGGGTCTCACATACTGGTAGAAGCAGACAGGAGCAGACACATCTCTGCACTCTGTGACCTCCAGGCCTCCTGCCCATATCAGAGCAGAGGCAGTGTGGAATCTCTGCAGATTTGGACCAGGCCTCATCCCTACACTCCAGAGCCTCCAGAACTCCAGACCTTCATCAGAGCAGAGAAAGTTACTACTCTCTGTTGATGTAGGAGTAGACCCTCTAAGAAGACAGACAACCTAAATAAAAATGAAGGTGAGTTAGCAGTAACCTTCCATATTTGCCTCTGGGAATATTTTTTCTTCATTAAAAAATGTATATTGGGTAGGTAGCATAGGATGATGAAACAGTCATGCATACCTGATTTTGCAATGTACACTGATCAATCCCACAAAGCTGAGCAAAATTCCGGTAAAAAAAAAAAAGGAATAAAAAAGAAAAGGTACAGGAAAAAGTGTCTAATCCTCTGGGAGGTGTTTAATGTATAAGCATGAGGCCCTGATTTTTAGACCCTGAAACTCATAGGCCTATCACGTTTTGTTCTCTTTCTAATTATCATTAATAAATAAACCTTTTTATTTAAGCTAGATAGATATCTCATTGTGTAGCATAGCGCTTGAAAGACATCAAGTACGAGAATATCTCCCAACTCTTCGTCTCTCTCTCACTCTTCATCTCACCAAATGAGGAAAAAGTATAGCCTGGGATATTAAAAATGTTCTTGGAAAGGGGATCAGTGAATTAATTGCACATGGAGTGAAGTGTAGAGACCTGCTCAGGATCCTGATTTGAGTCCCTGATGCCCCCCAGCAGTGAGTGTCGCTTCCTAAGTGGTAAATCAGAGGCTTATCTTTCTCTCCCCCTCCCATTTTCTCTCTGTCCTATCCAATAACAACAGGGATAATAACAACAATAAACAATAAGGGCAACAACAGGGAAAAAATAGCCTCCAATGCCACTGAGTTCCAGTGTAGGTACTGATCCCCAGGGATCACGCTAGAGAATAAGAAAAAAAAAAAGTCTTGACACCAGAAAAAAACAGTAATCAAATAATCGTTGAAGGGATTAGCTTCGTTGGCAGACATACAGGCTTGGATAGTCTGAGGCTCCCAATTCGATCCCCAGCACTGCACGTACCAAAGTAGTATACTTTTTATATAAAAAAAAGAAAAAGAAAGAAAATGTGTGGCCTGGGGCAGAGAGCTGGCTCACTGAGGAGGGCATTCTCACAGCTTAGGTTCAAGTCAGGGCATCACAGGGGTGTGCTATGGAAATGGAAGAAGCCCCAGTGCTCCTCACCCTAGAGTTACCTGAAAAAGAAAGGCTTGAGAGTTGTGACATTACTCCTGTAGGAGACTTTGGCTTGGGGGATGACAAAGAAAAATAAAATGACCTGAAGCCTGTCCAGAGCCATTTACAGCATCAAAGTCTCACTAGGAAGACCCAAGACTGCTTTGGAACCCCTTGCAGCAAACCTCACTTGTTTGCTGCTTTATGAGCAGTAGTCTGAGCTGCTGTGAAACCTTCTATACTTTCTTTCATTATTTCCTATTTATTTATTTATTTATTTATTTATTTATTTTTACCAGAGTATTGCTCAGCTTTGACTTATGGAGGTGTTGGCCAGGGAGGGGTTGAATATGGGACTTAGAGCCTCAGGCAGGAGTCTATTTGCATAACCACTTAACTCTCTCCCTCACACCTGAAAATTGGTTCAGTACTCCTTAGCCCAGAGCAGAAGGGATTAACAGAATGGAGCATTCTGTTTTCACAAGGCTCCCTGGAGGAGTTTCAGCAATGTTCTGCTTTGCTGGCATCTTTTAAATTCATTCATTATATTATGTAATATCATGTCATATCATATCATATCATATCAATTATGAGAAAGATAGGAGAGAAAGAACCAGACATCACTCTGGTAAATGTGCTGTTAGAGATTGAACTCAGGATCTCATGCTTGAGAATCCAATGCTTTATAAACTAGACCAAATCCTGAACTAGACCACTAGACTTCTTATTTTCTACACATAGACTGAAATGGAGCATGTTTGGGCCAGCAAAACAGCTCACTGACAGTCCACTGCTTTTCCATATCTGTCATCCAGGTACAAGACCTTCCTTTACCACATTGAAGGAAAGTTTGGTCTTGTCATTCTGCCTGAAATAGGCCAACCTGAGTGGGAAAATCGTTCAGAGAGCATCAACCACAAAATCTGTTTGATTTGTACTTTCATTTCTATAATGGGTTAAATTATTTCATTACTCATAATCCAATCATGAAGGCATTTTGATGGGTGTGTGAAATAGCAAAGTAGTTATGCAAAGAGTGTGTCATACCTGAGACTCTGAAGTCCCTCCTTCAATCCCCTGCACCACCATAAGCCAGAACTGAGTAGAACTCTGGTTTCCAGAAATGGTAAAAACAACATTTTGACTACATAAATATTAACTTTCTCTTTCCCTTTTATGTAGGAAGAGGTATTTCAGACTGAAACTATTTCCCACAAAATGGAAGGAGAGGAGAAAGAAAAAACCCAAGAAACAGAAAAGACTTCAGGTACTGTGTTCTAAGTCATATGTGTGTGTGTGTGAGTGTTAGACACAGCTTTCTCAGATCAGCTCCATCATATGCCTGATCTAATTTCCTCTTGCAGGCTCTGGCCAAGGGCAGTTCTAGTAGAGGGGTCAGCTCAGTGTCCTGGAAGCTCTCTGGCACTGTCTCTGAGCCTGTGTGGGGAAAAGACCAGGAGGCAGTGCCAATCCCTTCTGGGACTGGGATGTCAGCTCCACAGTCTCAGAGCACTTTGAAACATTAAATGAGCGTTTGGGTGGTGGTGCACCTAGTTAAGTGCACAAAGTACTATGCTCAAGCACCCACACAAGGAACCAGGTTCTCCCACTCCCCACCTACACCAGGGATGCTTCACAAATGGTGAAGCAGGGCCCCAGGTGTTCTGTCCTATAGAATAAATGTAAACAAGATAGAAAGAGAGAAAGAAAGAAAGAAAAGAAGGAAAAAGGGAGATGGAAGGAACGAAGCAGCTTCCAGGGGCAGTGATTCATAGTGATGGCACTGAGCACCAATTATAACCCTAGAAGCAAACAAGAAAGAAAGTGATCAAAGACAGAAACATTGACTGAACCATGATTATTCTCTCGCTGCTAATGTCTATATTGTCAGGCATGGACCTAGAGCAAGGTTTAGACACACACTGCTCTCTCCTATCCAGGGGCTGTGCCTTAGGCAGATTCTTAATCCTGATCTTTGCTGGGAGCATGGTTGGAGCAGTTTCCAAGAACTGAGTAAAGGCAGGTCTGGGCTTGAGTATTGAAAGAGGGTCTCTGAGGAACCTCGCACTCAAAGATGCACTGAGTGATGTGGAGTCGTCCCAATTTCTCCATCCTTTTAGGTGCCTCCCCCATTGCGGGGAATATTGTTCCAACTTGGAGTCAAGCTGATATCGGGATTTTCCTGGAAGAATGGGAGTCCCTCAGAAAGCAAGGGCATCTGAAGTACAAGATTGCAGCCCTCGTCATTTCCCGGAGACTGGGTATGAGAGGCATCATGAAGAGCAAAAGAGAGTGTTTTCTCATGTTGAAGAACATGGCTGATATGTATTGGACTGTCAAGAATGCCAACAAGAAGCCAAGAAGCCAGCCCTTACCGTGTCCATTTGGAGACGTCCTGAAAAGGATCTTGGAATACAGAAGAGAGGAGGATCCCTCAGGTGTGTGCCTTCTCTGCTTTAGATGGCCTTGAGGGAGGGATTGCAGCCAGCCAGGCTCACATACTCCCTGCGGAGCTCAGAGCTGGGAGCTAACCTACGCACAACTTCCCCCTGCATCAGCAGAGAGAACAAGATATTCTCAGGGCCTCCAGTTTCTTATTTGACTAAGGCCCTAGGACATATATTCCTGGACTGACTGAGCTGGATAGGACCCCTGGGTCCAGTGAGTTCAAGGGTTGGTGGTCGGGGTTGGGGGGTGATGTCCTCATGTGTTTGCAGGTGCCATTGATCTCTCTCTCTCTCTCTAGATCCTCTCTGTGCAGAAGGGGTGTCACTGACTCCTTCTCCTGATCTCCAGCCTCCTGGGTACCAGGTCTTATATCCCTCTGATGGCCAGTTGTGGTCCCCACAATATGTGAACAACCAGCTGTGGACCCCACACTATGTGGGTGGCCAGCAGGGGTTCCCACAAAATATGGATGCCCAGCGGTGTTCCCCACACTATGTTGATGGCCAACTGTGGTTTCCACAAAATATGGGTGCCCAGCAGTGTCAACCACAATATGTGGATGGCCAGCTATGGTTCCCACAAATTATGGGTGCTGAGCAGTGTTCACCACAATATGTGGATGGCCAACTGTGGTTTCCGCAAAATATGTGTGCCCATCAGTGTCCACCACAATATGTGGATGGCCAGGTGTGGTTCCCACAAAATGTGGGTGCCCAATCATGGCGCCCGCAATTTGGGATGTGCACAGGAGTTCACGTACCCTCATGGAAGCCCCAGGAAGTGGCTCCAGCAAGCCAACACTTGGTTCCTCCCATCCTCCCGACGGCCTCTGATCCCCAGCGGTCATCCTCTACTGACACTAACATAGATACAAATGAAAGCATCAACATCTAGGGAAGATTGTTCTACGGACCAAGCACTGGACTTGCATGCCATGTATCATTGTGGCTCTGGCTTGTCTCTTTCTGTGTCACTGGAAACTCTTCTCTGGAACATGGACTGGGTTTGGTATATTACACTAAAGTAAAGAATTTTGGTGGGGTGTGGCATTAGTCTTGAGGTGGGGGCTTTCAGGTCCTGGTGCAGGATGCTGGAGGACCGAAGTTCAGTGGGAGAATATTTTACAGAAAACTGACAGTTTACACATATAACAACAACTGCATTTTCTTTTCTATGTAAACTAGTAATTTCCCCAATAAAAAGATAAATCAGTCTAAAACATAACAGACAGACAATTTCCCTTTATGTTTGTACAAAAACAGTGAGTGTATTGCTACTCAGTCGTGGCTTCTTCCTTTCCAAGGACAAGGGAAATGGTGGAGCAATATTTGCCTTTTTTCTCTCTCCCAAGAAAAGAAAAATAAAACATTGGAACTGGAATCTTAGTTAGCAATACTGCACCACTGTGAGCATCTGGGCTCACTCACCACTACTGCACTGAGAAATAGGACAATTCCAGTAGCCAGGGACACAGCTCAGTCACGGACCAAATCTCTATTGATGAGCGGGGATGCAGTGCATCAATCAGTCTCTCTTCATTAGAAAATCCTGTCCTTTATGTCTCCTGAGGCGGAAGTGTAAGGAAAACTTTCTATGTAGGATATTGGGTGGGTAGAAGGAAAAAATGGGTGAACCAGAGGTGATTAAAGGTGGAAAACAGGATGTGACTAGGAGAGGGGGCAGTGTAGAAAGAGGGCATGAACCAGTGGGGATTAAACCAGTGCGGGACTCAAACAAAACAATAAACCACAAATAGACCGCAACGTTAAGCATTGCTAGTGAACCTAAGGTGATGATCAAAACAGAAGGGGTCTTAGAAGAGAGAATTAGAAGCAGACCAACATAGAAGAGATCCAAAAGTTTGTAAATGTGTTCTCAGAATGCATTCTCATCACCTTTAATAGAAATGGCATTTTCCAGTTTCATGGAAATATGCTCTGCTCCATTCTTCTCTCTCTTGCTCGGAGGGTGGACCTCAGTATTTCTGAGAAGGCAGACTCTTGTTTCAAGCCTAAAGTTCGCATTTAAGAAATGCATTACATACTGGATAAATTAAATTAAATTTAATTTGGCGATTACAAGTTTGGGCAAGTGTGACCTATGCAAAGTGTTCTAATGTCTGGAAAACAGCACTAAAAAGAATCCAGATCATCTAGTTTAAACACCATCTAGTTTAGAAGAGCCCCACCCTTTTCAGGTGGGGAGGGGGTGTGTCTTGGGATGCCAGGAGGAATTCTTATTCTTAATCCTTTGACAGGGGTAGTGAGACTAGGTGAAGTCCTTGATTTACAATACAGGAGAAAGGCAATCAATGTTTATTGCAATTAATCCACCAATACGACAGTGATCCATGGGTCTGCAAACCATCTGTACTCTGCATCAACGATTACAGAGTTCAGGGACAGACAAATAACTCACTCGGATAGCATGTTCTTTGCCATGTGCATGACGCAGTTTCACACACAGTGTTCTGAGAAAAGGTTTTGCAATGGTATCTGTTTTTCTTCTTTTCTTACTCGTGTAAAAAAAAACTTATGGCAGTGTGCGAGGGGAGGCATGTCTTGGAGTGGCTTCTTCTAAGGCCAAGGTGGCAGTGGGCATGTGCGGTGACATCAGTGGCAGCAGAGAGTGCCAGGAAAGCTGTTGTGTTCCTGTTTCCTCTTTCCCTTCCCAGGTCACTGGAAGAGGCCTAAACAGGACTGGTTGTGATCCCCATTCCATTCCCCGCCCCAAGTACCTACCCATACCTCTCAAACCATGTGCTAGAATGTCCCAGCCCAGATATGGATTGTGGACAGCACAAGATTATGTCCCAGCAGAAAAATGCTCAAAGCAAGCTGTACTAAAGAAGAAGGACATGATCACAAGATTGCATCTAAAGATACCTTAATACATTCCAGCACTCTCTGTAGGACACAAATGTTAGACCCTAAGACCTTCAAGCCACACTTTGAAATCAAGAATCCTAAGACTCTGCTTCCTCCAGAATTGGCTGATGGTCAGGCATAAAATCATTTATGGGTGAATTCATAACACCGTGAACTGCATTATCACTGAGAGTTCTCACAGTCTGTGCAGCTTGTCGACTCATACAAGACACAAACCCTTTTAATGCAACCCTTTTAGACAAATCACATTCTCAGTTATCCATCTGAGAATACCTACTGGAGAGAACCCCTATGAGTGGAAGAGGATTTGGAAATTTTTTTTTTCATTTATTTAAAAAAGGAGGCATTAGTCTAGGCTTTTGAGAGAGTCCGCATATCAAATACACAGCCTACATATTTAAAAGACTCAGTCTGTGTTTTAAAAACTTCAAGACATACAATTAATTTTTCCCCTCTCATATTAATTAACTAGTGATTTCTATGACTACACTTTACTAGGAGTGTACATAAACACCATTCTCACCACCAAAAGACTGTGTCCTATCCCACCCACCGGTCCAGGAAGCTGAATGTCTACCCCTCACCACAGGGTTTTTACTTTGGTGCCCTACTTTCAATTTAGTCAGTTCCCTTTCAGATCTTCTTTCTCAACTTCAAAAGCAACCAATGGCACAGCTATCTACAAGATACAGGGTATTATACAACAAACCCTAACAAAAGGGCTTTTCAAAGTTAACCCAATTACCAAATAATATGATGATAACATTAACTATCCATTGTCTTTTTGAAAGCTAAGACAGCAGGAACCTCACATCTCCACTCTAGAGCCTATATTTCCCCCAGTCCTGGAAGGTTAAGATAGGGCCCACTTTCCTGCCTGCCTCTCCCAATCCATATCAAATAATATTGCATCAGCCGATCACAATCTAATCAACGCAAGGATTGCCACCTCAACATGCTTGAGCTCAGACTGTGTCCAGCGACTTCATGTGTGGAATGACAACCCTTCAGCTTCATTACTTGGGTGAGACCTTTCCTTGCATACTATTCTCTAATTCCATCCCAGGTGGCTCACTTTATAACAAAGTCCCCAAACCTAAATATAGACCACGTTCTGTAAGAGAGAGAGCATATGTTCACATGTATCCACAAACTAGTGCAAAATATATACCTGAAAGCAGAAGTACACTAGAGTTTGCAGTGAGTACCCCCCCCGACACTTCCTCTCCACTACTCCAAGCTTTGGGTCCATGATTGCTCAACAATTTGTTTGGCTTCGTATGTTAACTCTCTTTTCAGTCACCAGGTTCCAGATGTCATCAGGATGCCGGCCAGGCTTCCCTGGACTGAAGACTCAACCAATGTGTCCTGGAGCTCCGATTCCCAAAAGACCCACCCTATGGGGGAAAGAGAGAGGCAGACTGGAAGTATGGACCGACCAGTCGACGACCATGTTCAGCGGGAAGCAATTGGAGAAGCCAGACCTTCCACCTTCTGCAACCCACAAAGACCCTAGGTCCATGCTCACAGAGAGATAGAGAATGGGAAAGCTATCAGGGGAGGGAATGAGATATGTAGATTGGGTGGTGGGAATTGTGTGTAGTTGTACCTCTCCTACCCTCTGGTTTTGTTAATTTATCCTTTCTTAAATATAAGATAAATTAAAAAAAAGAGACATTATCAAATCCATAGGATAAGAGGGGTCAAACTCCATACAATTCCCACAACCAGACTTCCGTATCACATCCCTTCCCATGATAGCTTTACCCCTTGGGGGTATGGACCCAAGGTCATTGTTGGATGCAGAAGTGTGAAGGTCTGGATTCTGTAATTGCTTCCCAGCTGAACAAGGGCTTTGACTGGTTGATCTACACTGTGAGGCTGCCTCTCTCTTTCCCTAGTAGGTTGGGTCTCTGGGGAAGTGGAATTTCAGGACACATGTCGGGGTCATCTGTCCAGGGAATTCTCATAGGCATCATCCTAGCATCTGGAACCTGGTGGCTCAAAAGAGAATTAACATACAAAGCCAAACAAACTGTTGAGCAGTCATGGACCTAAAGCCTGGTATAGTGCAGAAGAAGTGTTGGGGGTACTCACTACAGACTATTGTGTACTTTTGCTTTCAGATATATGTGTTGCTCTAGTTTATGGATAGGTGTAAACATATGCTCTATCTCACAGGACCTGTCTGTATCTATGTTGTGGGACTTTGTTAGGACGTGAACCACCTGGAATGGAATTAGAGAATACTATGAAAGAAAAATCTCAGACAAGTAATGAAGTTGAAGGGTTGTCATTCCCCACCTGAAGTCTCTGGACAGAGTTTGAAGTGAAGCATGCTGAGGTAGTACTCACTGTGTTGACTAGTTTGGGATCGGCGGATGTAATATTATTTGGTATGAATTGAGAGAAGCATGCAGAAAAGTACGCCCCATCCAGAACTGGGGGAAATACAGGCTCTATAGTGGCAATGTGAGGTTCCTGCTGTCTAAGGATTCAAGAAGACAATGGATAGTTACTGTTATCATCACATTATTTGGTAATTGTCTTAACTTCTAAAAATCCATTTGTAAGTATTTCCTGTATAATACCCAACAACACCATAATTTATGTCCTTTGAAATTATTTGTATATATCTGTGCCACCCGTTGCTTTTGTTCTCGGTGGTCAAGAATCTTGATAGAGTCAACATATCAAACCCAGCCTATGTATTAAAAAGACTCAGTCTGTGCTTTACAAAGCCCAGCCATGCCAGACCTTGCAAGGTTAATGGGAATTGGTCTCTGACCGTGGCTCAGCTGTCCCCACCATGCGCAAACCCACGCCCCACTTCCACTCCATCAGCCCTGGGCAGGCTCCTCCCCTGCAGGCTGTGGCAGTTTGAAGCAGCTTGGGCACGAAACCCTCAGATCCCATGCTGCTAGTTCTGGGCCCCCATCACCTACCCTCCAGCCCTGTCTGCTCCTGGACTCTCTGGTAAAAGCCACAGCAGGGACTTCATATTCCTGAGGGACCTTTCTGTCTTACACCCGTGGAGGCCATTTGCAGGGATCCACATGCCCTGGAGCAGTAGCCTGGCACATGAATTCCCAATTCTTGTTCCTGACTCACACCCAGCAAGCCTTTTCCTCCATGAAACTGGCACCTTGATGGCAGCATGCCCCAGGAGATCTTATCCATGTGGAACCTGGTGCCCAGCCCCTGGCGATTCCACAGGCACTCAATGTCCACTTGTGACTTGGCGAGTTCCCAAAGTTGTCCTAGTCATGTCTTCTTGCATTCTCAGGTGATCTTCTTTGCTATTCCTATGTGACTGGGGAGTGGTGAGTAACACAGCTGCTGCTACTTTGTAGCCCCACCTCCAGAAATCTTACAAGTGTCTCTCTATCTTTCTCCATCCACCCTTCCATTTAAACTTCTGTCTGTATCAGTAGGAAATAAGTAGATAGGTATAATCAAGCAAGTCAAGAATTCAAGTAAATAAAAAAGAGGAAAGCCATGTCCCAACCTCCACAGCTATCTATGCACGGCCTTCCATGGGCCTCATCCTTGGAAGCATCACCCCAGAAGCACTGGATCTGCGAGTCTGTAGAGCTGAATTGACTGAGAGTGTTCTGGGTCATCATTGCCCCTCTCCTAATGTCTGGTGTTACTGAGTCATCTACACACAATGGATCATGTACTGAATAAGTAACCTTTGTGTAAAATATTGTAGGCATATATGTATGCCTATATTGTAGGCATATATTGTAGGCATATATATTCAATATGTTGTAGGCAACATATTGAATCTTCTGGACTTCTCCTGAATTCTTGAATTCTCTAATGTTTGTCTAGAATGATACTGATCATGTATTACAGGAAACAAGTGTTGAAACCCTACCTAGCCATGGTACTTGACGCCTTCAATTGAGAGATTTAGTGGCTGGTAACTGTCTGGCAGTTTACTGGTTGTGGCACAAACTCCAGTCTGTTTTACAAACAAAAAGACTGCCTAAGGGAAGAGAGGACTCCCCTAAGACTCACCTAGTACAAATGTGAGTCTCCATTGCTACTGCCCTCAGAGGCTAGAGCACCCGGTTGGAGGCCCTGTGCTGACACCATGCGACAGGGAACTGACCTGGAAACTCAGGAGAAGATCTACACCTTGGTGGTCTACTGGTAGTGCTGTGTGGTACAAACCTTTCCACATTGTTCTCCTCATGAGAACATAGTTAATAGTTGTCCCAGAACCTACAGACTATAAACTAGTGTTTAGAAAGTCACAGGGGCACCAATGTTGCCTGGCTTGGCAGAGAAGCTGAGTTTATCCTGGAGCTTTGGATACTTGGGGCGTCAGAGTCTCTTTGCATAAGCACAGTATTATCTCTCCCCAACCCTGCTTTATCTCCTGATCATGAGTGAAAGATTAAGCTAAGTAGCCACTTATAGTTTAAAATTCCTCAGGCTCCCTTTGTCTACAGGGAAGAAAAAAACAAAAGGGCTTCTGGGATTATTAAAATTAACTGAAATAATGTTATACATGTGCAAACTATGGTATTAACCGTTGAATGTAAAACATTAATTCCCCAATAAAGAACTTTTTTTTTAATGGGACGCAGGTGAATAGTGGGTGCTACTGCCTGACAGCCACTGTTGGCAGCATGGCCCATTAGCAAAAGAGTAAATGTCTTGCTTCAACTTCCTAAAAAAAGAGCCAGAAGAAACTCTGACTTTGATGTAATGAGCAGGAGCTAGAGAAGCATGGAATAAAAGAATAATTTAATCATGAAAAAGTCAAAAACCAAGATGTTGGGGAGTAGTGGGAGTGTGTTTCCAGGGGAGGTTGACTTTTTCTCAGCCATCAGTGGACTTGACAAAAATTCAGATAGTCATGAATACCTAGGCTCTACCAACAGCTCTGAAATCTCCATACTGGGAAATCCTTTTAGGATCTGATAGGTTTGGCTTGATATCCTGCACTCAGAGAAAGACTAGGAGATCCACACTGGGAATTCTTGGAGGAGGGATCACATTTGTGTTTTGAGACAGGAAACAGAATCTAGCATTTTCATTCTGAAGACCCAGACACTTAGACATTTCTGTGGTATTGCTTTTCAACTGCTGTGAGTAATGGGAACCAGCAAGGGCTTGCAAGCATACAGACCAATATTACTCTCTGCAGACCCTGAGTGGAAGCTTCAGACATTCACACACTCCTCTGAGCTCCTGCTGCCCAGGCTTGATCACTCTGGGTCACTTCCTCTGTCTGTGTAATTCTTGTCCCTGTGGGGCTGACAGAAGGTGGCACTCTGGGGGATTGTTTTAAAATTCCTTGGAGAGATAAACACATGCACACGCAGATGCGACTCCATATGTTCTAGATGAGTTTTGAAGAATTCAGTGTGATTTGCATCTTCAATTGAAAGATGGTTGGTCTTTGATTTTATTATTTATTGATTTATTCATTTACTTATTTATTTTAGAAAATGTCGGTGAGTTTTCAAATTACTTGCTCGCAGAATAACAGCATGAGATAGGAACTCCGGGGACAGCAATATTATTCAGGTATTTATCTTCTAAGTCCTGTATCTTTTTCAGGAAGGTTTAATCATATAGTGAATATTCTAGGGGTCACTGTGTACCTTCAGTGCCTTGGGAGCTCTCAGTCACTGCCTACTTACCAGGGGACATGAGCATAGGGTATAAGGCTCTTGGCCTTGAGATGGAAAAAGCCTACAAGGAGAGTCCTCCCAGAAAAGAGGAAGCACAAGTGAGCTCTCAGTCAGGATGTCTGCAATGTCAGTCATGGAACTGGAGCAGAGTCCAGACTGAAATGCTTCCTCACTGTCCAGAGAGACTGTGTGTTGGAGGCAGGTCTCTAGTTAAGGCCGCCGAAGCCCTCAACTTCTCTGGTCAGGGTCTCTGAGCTCTCTAGCACTGCGGATATTCTACATTGGCCCAATGCGTCCAGGGAGGGGCTCAGAAAATGCTCTTGTTCATGTGACTGACGCTAATTGCTCCCTGTCCCCTCTCCTTGCAGGGCACCCTCTTGTCTCCTGGACAGACCTGGAGATTCCTGGCTTCTGTTATGAGTGGGTGTTGCTAGCCAATGAAGAACTGAGAAGCAGGCACAGGAAATCAGCCAAACCCATCAGCCAGCGGCTCAGGGGCAGAGGCATCCTGAAGAGCTCCTTGCAGTGTCAGCACATGCTCATCCATGTGAAGGGGCTGGGCCGAGACACCCAGCAGCCCAGCACAAGCTCAGGAGACAGCCATGGAGCTGCCCCTGTCAAGATGCCCTGGACAGACTCCTGCAACAAAGCAGCATCCACATCTTCTCAGGTTGGTATCTTCTCTGTCACTGGGGCTTGCACTGTCGTCCTACTGAGGCAGCAGCTGGCCTAGCATCCACACTCCCTTAGCAGGCAGAGCTGGGCTCTGTGCCTGCCCATTGCTTCCTCTGCTTCCAACAAATACTGGAAGCTCTTTTCGGGTTTCCTGGGTCCTCCTTCTGCCTCAGCCAGGTGCCCCCTGTAGTATCCTCAGGGCCCTGCTCCTGGCCTGGCTCAAAGAGACATGGCTCATGGGGCCACCTGGGGAGGGAGCAAGTGGGCACTGAGAAAGGATGTGGGTGATGTCTGACTGATGTTTCCTGCCACTCTTCTCTCTTCCTCAGTTCCTCCATGGGAGTTTGGACTCCAGCACCATCCTCAATGCCTCAGCACATCTACAACCCAGGACCAAGGCTCTGCCAGAACTGAGCCCACAGGGCAGCTGCACTGTAGCCTCCCACAACTGAAGGATGACCACACAGAAGAATGGAACCCCTGGACAACCAACCTGCCTTGGTCACATCTATTCAAGTTTCCTTCCTTCCTCTAAGCAGACACCAGCCCCTCGGAACAGTGACATCCACAGATTGATACAGACTCTGATCTAAGGAGTCGGCGGCAACTGAGATCCCCCTTCTGTGTGGATTTTCTTGCATCTGTGATATTTTCTGCCACTACTGTCATTCTAGACTGCTATGGCTCCTCGGGGCCCAGCCCCTGTGATCAAATAAAATGTCAATGAAACCAATTGAGCTCTGTGTGCTTCTTCTGCTTGCCTGTTGCATGAGTGGGACCCTAAAGTTTAGATGGTCAAGAGTTGGGAGGCACAGCTTCTCTGGGACCGGGGATCTCTCCTCCCCATGCTCCCCACCAGGGCTGTCACATGGAGACTTCTTCTCTGGAGGGGTAAACTGGAACCTGCAGAGAAAATTTATTAGTGAAGCGGGTCTGCAGATGTTTCCTATTCACTTTTGCTGTACCCCTCTCTGCACTGAAATTCTCTCTGTCCTAGCATTGTATGTGAAAAGGAGAAAATGTCCACAGAGAGTTCTGTATTTAGAGTGCAGGCACAGCCCTGGTGGTAATCCTGGTGTCAAATAAATAATAAAAACAACCTACACCCAGTCTCTTCATAGTAACAATGCCAGAACCAATGTAATAGTTTTTATTGTTGAGCCATGTCTATTTCAAATGGATGGAGAGAGAAAAGGGAGATGGAGCCAGAGAGAGAGAGACAGATAAAGGAGACACTTACAGACATGCATCACTGGTTCTGAAGCTTTACCTGGTAGATGAGAATCAGAGGCTTGAACCCAGATATCTACACAATAGGGCCCAGAAGCTTTTTAGCATTAGCTGTTTCTGGATCTGGAGAACCAAAAACAAAACCTGTTTCCAGTAACTCCGAGATAGCTAGCGTGACTCTAGTTAAGTTTCCTGCACTTACATTTCAAGTAGAAATGATGAAGGAAATGATGAAGGAAAGGAAGGAAAGGAAGCTTCTGTCACCCTAGCTTCTGCCTCCCTAAAACGATACACACCACTGTGCCCAGTGTTGCATCTCATGTGAGGCTTAGCTTTGCCAAAAACTGATATGCAGGTAAAATGACAGTGACTAGGGCAAACAGACCATGAGCAGTGGGTTCAAGGCCCATTGCTTAAACTGTAGGCTTTGCTATTGTAATGACACTTTACTTTCAGGCCTGCACCACATATTAAATCATGTACTGTCCCTTTGTTTGTTGCCAGAGGTATCACAAATCTCTGAGCTCCTGAACAGCACATATATAAAGGACTTTATCTGGCTTCCACACACCTCGGCTACAGGCAACCTGATGATTAATAGAGTTCCTTGACATATGCACATAAATGGGTGTGCCATCACCCAGAACCTTTTCATTTCTTTCTCACTCACTCTCAATAAATCAATATATAGAGACATTTTTTAAAAGAAGAAATATTAAAGAGACGCAGGGGATTAAATTATCATGGCTAGGTAGATACTAGACAACTTGAAGTTATCTTGTGTACCAATATCAATATCACTAAATATTCATCCAAGGTAATTAAAAATTACTTTAGAAAGATACATTAGCACCTTTTTCTGAGGAAAGAAGGATGTTCTGACAGAGCACGCAAAAGACAAGTCTGAAGGCACCAAATTCTAACCAGAATATCAGAAGGGCCCAGGTTATCACAGAAAATAAATACCAATGATAAAATTATTAAACTGAAATAAAATCTTGTCAAATTTTCTTTGCTCTTTAGGTTTCAGTTCTTTATGTCACCAGCATTACACATGCCAGAGCAATGCTCTCATTCATTCTCTCTTCACTCATTAAAAAAAGCCTTATTTTTTACTAGGGAAGTTATGGCACATTTTTGCCTAAAACACATAATTATGTGCTGAGATTCTGACAACCTAATATACATGAATGGGGAAGATAGCATAATGGTTGTGTGAAATACTTTCATGCCTGAGGTTACAAAGTCCCAGATTCAATCCTCCACACAGCTATAAACCAGAGATGAACAGTGAGTGCTCCAGTCTCTCTCTGTCTGATACAGTTAAAACAAAGAAAATAGATTTATTTATTTGTCTTTTAGTTAAAGAAATAAAAGATAAAAGCTGTGTTCCCCTACCCTTCACCCATCTTAATCTCTTCTGTCAACTTAAGTCATTCAGACAGTCTACCATCCCATCTCCACACACGGGGACCACCTCATCATCCTTCCAGTGCCTGGCCTCTTCCCCACACCTGCCTATCAAACTATCTTCAGAGGTCACACAAAACCCAAAGAATTTCCTGTCATTTGGCTCGAACATGTGGTGGAGTGTGTTACCCTTCTGGAGCAATATTGCCATCGGAAAATTGCATTTCTCATCCTAATTCCCTGAGAGAAGCCCTTCCAATTGGTAGTAAAGTTAACCCTAAAATTAGAGTATTTTATTTGTTCCAAATCTACGCTCTGGATTGGTGGAATTGAGAGACTCCTGAAAATTCAGATCCCATACAGTTGATTTCAGATAATCACAGATAGGATCTTCAGGGTGGGTCTTAGGGAATCTCACCCTAGGCCTTTATAAGTTCTGACTTGGGTCTCACATACTGCTAGAAGCAGACAGGAGCAGACACATCTCTGCACTCTGTGACCTCCAGGCCTCCTGCCCATATCAGAGCAGAGGCAGTGTGGAATATCTGCACATTTGGACCAGGCCTCATCCCTACACTCCAGAGCCTCCAGAACTCCAGACCTTCAGCAGAGCAGAGAAAGTTACTACTCTCTGTTGATGTAGGGGCAGACCCTGTAAGAAGACAGACAACTCAAATAAGAATGAAGGTGGGTTAGCAGGAACCTTCCGTATTTGCTTGTGGGAAGATTTTTTTTTCTTCATTAAAAAATGTGTATTGGGTAGGTAGCATAGGATTAGGAAACAGTCACTCTAACCTGATTTTGCAAAGTACAATGATCAATCCCACAAAGGTGAGCAAAATTCTGGTAAAAAAATAGAAAAAAAAAAATAAAGTTACTGAAAAAAGTGTCTGATGCTCTGGGAGGTGTTTAATGTATAAAGGGTTGGACCCTCAAGCATTAGGCCCTGATTTTTAAACCCTGCAACTCATAGGCCTATCATGTTTTGTTCTCTTTCCTTCTAATTGTCATTAATAAATAAACCTTTTTATTTAAGCTAGAGTCATATCTCATTCTGCAGCATAGCACTTGAATATTAACTAGTAGTTGAATATCTCCTCACTCTTTGTCTCTCTCTCACTCTTCATCTCACCAAATGAGGAAAAGTATAGCCTGGGATATTACAAATGTTCTTGGAAAAGGGACCAGTCAGTTAATTGCACATGGCGTGAAGTGCAAAGACCCGCTCACGATCCTGGTTTGAGTCCTTGATGCCCCCCAGCAGTGGGTGTCACTTAATAAGTGGAAAAGCAGATGCTTATCTTTCTTCCCCCTGTCATTTTCTCTGTCCTTTCGAATAACAACAGTGATAATAACAATAAACAATGAAGGCAACAAGAGGGAAAAAATAGCCTCCAAGGCCAATGCGTTCATACTGTAGGTACTGAGCCCCCAGCAATCACGCTAGAGAATAAGAAAAAAATAGTCTTGGCACCAGAAAAAAAAAACAAAACAACCAACTGTAACGAAATAATCATTGAAGGGATTAGCTTCATTGGCAGACATAACAGGCTTGGAAAGACTGAGGCTCCCAATTTGATCCCCAGCACTGCACGTACCAAAGTAGTAAACTTTTTATATAAAAAAAGAAAAAGAAAGAAAATGTGTGGCCTGGGGCAGAGAGCTGGCTCACTGAGTAGGGCATTCTCACAGCTTAGGTTCAAGTCAGGGTATCACAGGGGAGTGCCATGGAAATGGAAGAAGCCCCAGTGCTCCTCTACCCTGGAGTTACCTGAAAAAGAGAAAGGCTTGAGAGTTGTGTCATTACTCCTGTAGGAGACCTTGGCCTGGGGGATGACAAAGAAAAATAAAATGACCTGAAACCTATCCAGAGCCATTTACAGCATCAAAGTCTCACTAGGAAGACCCAAGACAGCTTTGGAACCCCTCGCCTCACTTGTTTGCTCTTAATGAGCAGTAGTCTGAGCTGCTGTGAAGCCTTCTATACTTTCTTTCATTCTTTCCTATTTATTTATTTATTTATTTATTTATTTATTTTTACCAGAGTATTGCTCAGCTTTGGCTTATGGTGCTGTTGGCCAGGGAGGGGTTGAATATGGGACTTAGATCCTCAAGCAGGAGTCTCTTTGCATAACCACTGCACTCTCTCCTTCACCCCTGAAAATTGGTTCAGTACTCCTTCGCCCAGAGCAGAAGGGATTAACAGAATGGAGCATTCTGTTTTCACAAGGCTCCCTAGAGGAGTTTCAGCAATGTTCTGCTTTGCTGCCATCTTTTAAATTCATTCATTATATTATGTCATATCATATCATATCACATTAATTATGAGAAAGATAGGAGAGAAAGAACTAAACATCACTTTGGTCAATGTGCTGATAGATATCCAATTCAGGATCTCATACTTGACAATCCAATGCTTTATAAACTAGACCAAATCCTGAACTAGACAACTAGACTTATTAGTTTCTACACATAAACTGAAATGGAGTAAGTTGGGGCCAGCAAAATAGCTCACTGACAGTCCACTACTTTTCCATATCTGTTTCCAGGTACAAAACCTTTCTTTACCACATTGAAGGAAATTTTTCTCTTGTTAATTCTGCCTAAAGTAGGCCAACCTGAGTAGGAAAATCTTTCAGAGAGCATCAACCACAAAATCTGTTTGATTTGTACTTTCATTTAAGAAATACATTACATACTGGATGAATTTAATTTAATTTGGTGATTACAAAGTTTGGGCAAGTGTGACCTATGCAAACTATTCTAACCCTGGGAAAACAGCACTAAAAAAGAATCCAGATCATCGAGTTTAAACACCATCTAATTTAAAAGAGCCCCACCCTTTTCAGGTGGGGAGGGGGTGTGTCTTGGGATGCCAGGAGGAACTCTTATTCTTAGTACTCTGATAGGGGTAGTGATACTAGGTGAAGTCCTTGATTTACAATCCTGAAGAAAGGCATTCGATGTTTATTGCAATTAATCCACCAATACGACAGTGATCCATGGGTCTGAAAACCATATGTGCTCTGCATCAATGATTACAGAGTTCAGGGATAGACAAATAGCTCACTCAGATAGTGCCAGCAGAAAAAAAGCTCAAAGCAAGCTGTACAAAAGAAGGACATGATCCCAAGTGTGCAGCCAAAGATACCTTAATACATTCCTGCACTCTCTGTAGGACACAAATGTCAGACCCTAAGACCTTCAAGGCACACTTTGAAATAAAGAATCCTAAGACTCTACTTCCTCCAGAGTTGGCTGATGGTCAGGCACAAAATCATTTATATGTGAATTCATAACCCCGTTAACTGCATTATCACTGAGAGTTCTCACAGTCTGTGCAGCTTGTCGACTCATACAAGACACAAACGCTTTTAATGAAACCCTTTTCGACAAATCACATTCTCAGTTATCCATCTGAAAATACCTACTGGAGAGAACCCCTATGAGTGGAAGAGGATTTGGAATTTTTTTTTCATTTATTTAAAAAAGAAGACATTAGTCAAGGCTTTTGAGTCTGCTTATCAAATACACAGCCTATATATTAAAAAGACTCAGTCTGTGTTTTAAAAACTTCAAGACACAATTAATTTTTCCCCTCTCATATTAATTAACTAGTGATTTATATGACTACATTTTACTAGGAGTGTACATAAACACTATTCTCACCACCAAAAGACTGTGTCCCATCCCATCCACCCCTACCCCTCACCGGCCCAGGAAGCTGCATGTCTACCCCACACCACAGGGTTTTTACTTTGGTGCCCTGCCCCGACCTGCAGGGTTATCGACGGAAACCTAGGGTAGGGGCCGAGAGAATGGAAAGGACAAGAGACACGAAGAACGAGGGCAAAACAGGAGGTCTGTTCAAGCTCTGAAAATTTTATTTTGCAGCCACAATATAAGCACAAAGAGGAAGTTCTGCTAAGGTAGTGGGGGAGGGAGGTGGGTGAGCAACTTTCCAAACAGCTAGATGGTAATCTCAGTTCCAATGGTCGGAATGTCTTCTCACCGTATATATGAGAGTCTTAGCTAAGGCCTTGCCTCCCGGAATGTCCTCCCTTTTTACAATTTAAGTGAGGCGGCAAATGAGGTAAAAGCTAGGAATTTTATCAAGAGATAAGCGGGCATTAAACAGAGGGGGGGAAGTATTGACATGATTCCTCCCGTGGGGTAAATATAGAACTGATCTTCCAGCATCTTATACGGCTCTTGGTGTCTTTTGGGGAGGGGAGGCAGAGCCACTATTTCTAAGGTAAGGAAAACTCATGGCGAAGAGTTCTGATGACGTACACCAACCTCCATGCAAATCAGGTTTGCTTCACGGGGGACTCATAGGCGGACTATAGGGTCCTGACCCTGCAGTGCTTAGCCCCGCACCCCTTACCGGTGCCCACACCATACCAAGGCTGGCGTGCATAAATCTGAGTTTTATGCAGCTCCTAAAAGAGGTCTGCCACCCTCAGGTTTAGCCAAGCCTCTGTCATCCAAATCAAGTCTGTGGTAATATATTTGTAAGGGTTTCAATGCCAAGGAGTCAATTTGTTGTTTTATAAAGCCAGTAATCTTATTGAAAATAAAAGGCCCCAAGGTAATCATTAACAAAAGACTAATCAGGGGTCCCATAATGGGCATCAAAAGGGAGAACATGGAGGATTTCCACCAACTATCAGCAGCAGCCGAAAATTTTTGTTTTTATAAATACTAAGCTTGTGTAACTGCTTTACCTGGGTCTCCACTAAACCAGACTCATTAACATATAAGCAGCACTCCTCTTTCAAAAACAAGTGCCACCCTTTTCTGTGGTCAGGAGGTCCAAAGCTCGCTACTTCTATAAGGCAACCTGGGCAAGGGAGGTTAGTTGTCTCTGTAGGGAGGCCAAAGATTTGGCTGAGGCTTCCACTGCCAGTGAGAATTGTTGAGAGAGCTTAGCAGTGGTAAGAAGGGAGTGACCCAAGGCGCCTTAAGCCAGACCTGCAGCCACAACAGATGTTGCAAAAGAAACACCAGCCACTAAAGGAAGAAAAACATCCCATTTTATTTTAGGGGACGAGGGGCTGTCCCAACCTAAATACTCAGCAGCAGTAAAGAGGTTCAACTGGGGTACTAAGGTAACTGGAAGGCATAACAATCTCTCATCTATTTGGCTAGAAAGATTTTTTAAAAGGGTACCATTACACCAAAAGAAAAATACATCAGGGACAATAAGATCTGTGGCAGGTAAGGCAGTCTGATTGCACAACCTGATACTAGCATTGGAATCACAAAAGCTAAATTTTTCCTGTTCAGGAGCTAATTACAAGGAAACTTCAAAAATGGGAGAAAAGGCCTTACCAGATGTGCCAGAAGTATTCAGTGAGGTGGGATATGGAATTGCCCTCAAAGGGGGACATCCTAACGAGGCACAAAGAAAACATGCAGAAACATTGTCAAGGCCAGTGATATTGGCAAGAATTAGGCCTTCTCTTAATAGAGGTAGCCAGGAAAAGGGGTGGTGTGTAGCTAAAGCTGAGAGCTGTGTATTTAGTTCCTTCTCACATGTTTGAATTTCAGCATGAAGGGTTGTTTGAACTTGAGCAAGAGCATGCCAAATATAAAAACGGCTGTTAGCCTAGGTCTCATTTTTGGTTATATACATGGCTCCTTTGAATGGCATGATCCAGCGGGAATCCCAGGGATCCCAAACAACCCAGGTATAGCCTGTGGAAGAGCAAAAAAATTTATGGCTGTTATAGGGAAGCTGGGCAATAACTTCATTACCTCTTAGGGTCTTAACATTATGGATGTTACATGATTTATAGGGGCAGCCCACATTTTCTTCAACCCATCTATCTGTGCAATAGGACTGACTCTGGTCAAACAACAAGCACAGGGCAGGGGCAACCTTTCTGGGCTGTGCCTTAAAATCTGTGAAATTTAGCAAAATGGCAGATTGGCACCCTTGAGGCGGGCAATAAGCCGTGACTAAAAGATGACCATAATTTTATTTTTTAGCATAGTTGGTGTAGTCTTCTGTCAGGAAAAATCGCCAAACAAATGGGGAGGTGGCTCCTTTCTTGTCAGGCGCTACTGTGGGTGTCCATCCGCACAAGATGACCATCCACAGGAACACTGTCAGTATTTTGAATCCCATCATCTTCCTGAAAAAGAGAAGGGTAAATTTTTTCAGGGAGAAGATTGCTCCCTGGATTTATTTCTATTATTAATTAGTTTTATCAGCCTTTCTGGCAGCCATCTAACTGATCCTTCTTTGGTGTCATAAATACAGGGTGAACCTCTCCGCCATATGAGGACTGGATTTGGGCCATTCCATTTGAAGGGGAGCGGGTCTTTCTACATGACTGTGGCATAATCTTTATTTGTCTCAGGGTGCCAGAGGCGATCAGCAGCAGAATTGCCATGGGCATCTAAATTTAGAAAGTTAATAACAAACAAGGCATGATGAAGAATATTTCTAGGGGACCCCTTCTGGGGGTATAATTCATCTCTCTTTAATTTATGGGGAGAATTTTTGATAGTTTGGTGGGCACGTTCGACAATGCCTTGCCCTTGAGGATTATAAGGAATGCCAGTAATGTGTCTAATTTGTAACAGGCGGCAAAATTCCTGAAACTTTTGTCCAGTATAGCCTGTGACATTATCAGTTTTACCATTAAAACTGCCCAAGACAGAAAAAGCAATTTAAAACATGGGCTATAACATTTTTAGAAGCTTCTCAAGTATATAAGGAAGCAAAGATAAATCCACTAAATGTATCTATAGTCACATGAAGATATTTAAGGTTGCCAAATTCAGGATCATGTGTAACATCCATTTGCCATATTTCATTTGGGACCAAACCTCTGGGGTTAAAACCCAGGTGGGGGTGGGTGGGTAGAAGTGTGACACAAGTGGGGCACTGTTTAACAATTTGACGAGCTTGCTCACGAGTGATCTTAAAAAGTAGGCAAAGGGTCTGAACGTTTAAATGATGTAAAGCATGACTCTTTGGGGTTGATCTACAGAACCTATCAGTACTGGAAACATCAAGCGGGTGGCAGCATCTGCACAAGCATTTCCTTTCCAGAGGGGGCCAGGCAGACCGGAATGAGCGCAAAGGTGTCCGACAAAAAAGGGTTGACATCTAGAGGCGATCAATTTTTGAAGCTGAGAAAAAAGAGGGGCGGCATTTGTGGAGTGTTTAATATAGGAAACCGTCTCAAGAATGGGAACCGAATGAGCAATATAGGCACTGTCAGTGTACAAGTTAAAAGGATGATTTTTAATTTTTGAAAAACCTGTATTATTGCAAAAAGCTCAACAAGTTGAGACAATTTGAAGGGGGAGCAAATAGAGGCAGCCTGTCCATCTATAACAAAGGCGGCCATTCCATTAGAGGAGCCATCAGTGAATACTAAGCAGGCATTTGACAAGGGGTGGGGGAAGTGTACTTTGGGAAAATGAAGGAATGAACCTTCACAGATTGAAGTAATTCATCAGCAGGGTAATGATTATCAATTTCTCCCAAAAGGGAGGAGCAAGCAATGGGCCACTCGTCTGTGGTTTGCATGAGCCATTTTAATTGACTTTTGGAATGTGGTGTGATTATTTTTTCAGGATCTTTACCAAAGAACTGGCGGCTCTGTTCACGTCCTGAAAGAATAAGCTCAGCAACCAGGGAGGTGTAGGGAGCAAGTACTTTAGGGGGGGAAACTGGAAGATGAACCCAAATTATAGGGCCACGTTGCTAAAACACTCATGTAGGTGTATGTGAGGTTGCACAAATAACAAACAGAAGTGGTACTTCATAGGAAATAAAGGAGACTCCCTATTTCTGAATGGCTTCTTCTACCAACCATAAAGCGCATGTAGCTGCAGGGGTCAAGGAGCGGGGGGCGGGGAGGAAGGGTTGGAATCTCCCTTAAGAATTTCAAAGAGTGGCCTAAGTTCTCCAGTGGTAAACTTAAGATATGGCCTAATCCAATTTATGTCACCCAATAGTCTTTGAAAATCATCAAGAGTTTTCAAGTAGCCTACTTGAAGATGAAGTTTTTGGGTAGCAAAAACTTCTCTGTCCTTCTTTTAAGGATGTAGGGATTATGAAGCCACTTCCTGGGCAGGCTTGACTTTTGTGTATATGGAGGAGAAGGGGTCCATGCAGGGAGAGGCAGAAGCTAGCCATTGTGATTTTTGGCTCCATAGGGTTTTAACTAGGTGCCTACACGCCCAACTCTGGACCAAAATTCCTAATTGAAAAGCAATGGGCAAGATAGAATTCCCTGCTTCATAGTAGAATGTAGACATAGTCTCTAGATTGAGGAGATGGGCTATGTTTTGGGGCCCACTCTGGGGTGCCTGCATGAATAAAGATTTGTATTGATAGGGGAGAAACAGACAGCTGAAGACATGCTTCACCACCTGTGAAGAGACCCCCCTGCAAGTGGGCATCCAGGGGCTCAACCTGGGATCCTTACCACCAGTTCTTGTGCTTTGTGGCATGTGCCCTTAACCCACTGCACAGCTGCCCTGCCATTCATCAATTATTATTCTTATTTATTTATTTATTTATTTTAGCTTTTGTTGCCCTTTTTATTGTTGTTGTAGTTAACATCATGGTTAGATGGACAGAGAGCGATTGAGAGAGGAGGGGAAGACAGATAGGGGAGAGAAAGATAGACACCTACATACCTGCTTTATCACCTGTGTAGTTACTTCCCCGCAGGCGGGGATCCTTATGCAGATCCTTGCGCTTTGTACCACCTGCACTGAACCAGCCAAAACTGTCAATTTTAAAGCAAATAGATTTCTCATACCATCCTTGTAAAAGACAGCAGGAATATAAACAACCAAACAAACAACCAAACAAACAAACAAATAAATAAATAACAAAATTGATTTATTAATATCACTGTGGGATGGAGAGACAGAGCCTGAGCATCACAGTGGCATGTGTCACACGAAGGAGGGACTCAGGGCCTCATGGTGGAGAGTCAGGCACTTTATCTACTGCACCACATCATGCTCGCCCAATTTCCTTTTTTTGTAAAATTGCTTTAGCAAAAACTTTCTCCATTTGAGAAACATCTTAGAATTAGCCTTTCCTCATAGATAGTAAAAGGTATAAGGATTTCATTAAAGCCTAGAATACATGGCATAATGGTTATGCACAGAGACTTTCTTGCCTAAAACTCAAATCCCTGCAACAACATAAGCCAAAGTACAGCAGTGCTCTGGTAAAATAAGTAAATAAAATAGGAGAAAAGTGTTTGTTTATAGTACATAGGCTCTGTAGACTGTGATATTATTATCAGGCTTTGGCTTCTTGATGCATGTGACTGACTTTGTTTCACCTGGAACACTGCAAGTTGTGTCTTAGACCTCACAGTGTGTATAATGGCCCCAAAACATAGTCCATCTTCTCAATCTAGAGATTATGTCTACATTCTACTATGAAGCAGGGAATTCTATATTGCCCATTGCTTTTCAATTAGGAATTTTTGTCCAGACTCCCAGAGGGGGAAAAATGTTAGTAGATGACTACATGGCGCTGACCCAATTCCATGACAATACTAAAAGAAAGAAAGAAAGAAAGAAAGAAAGAGAGAGAGAGAAAAAATAAATTCAAAGGTAGTAATTGGTTCACATGTGACTTAAAATGAAAGAGAAAGCAGGACCATAGGAAAAAATAGGGAACAATAGATATAGTTATGGAAATAGTAGTCAACCCAAATCTGTGGCATTATGAGAATCACTGCAATTTCCATTGAAGGGCAAGGAGTTGTAGAACTCTGGTGGTGGGGATGGTGTGAAGTTGTATCCCTCATTCTGTGGACAGTTGGATCCCCTATGTTCACAGCTGCCATCCTCACACTCCAGCTGTGGATAGAGCTGAAATGCCCATTGTATGAAAAGGCCCAGTTGGTTGTAGCATTTTCATTGATGTCTATCAATCCAGTCTGACTACAGACCCCTGACTTTTTACCTGTCTATGTGTTGACAACCATGCCTTATTTTTCTTCAAAATTAGCTTAGACTTCCCAGGACCATCTTCACTCTTCCTTTCCCATGATATCCACATTGTCCCAGCCAAAATCCCTTCCTTGCACTCCCTTTACCATTATAGCAGACCCCAGGCTCCCTTCTAATATCTGTTCCCATCCCGTTTTCCGAAACATGGTTAGATTGAGAGCCAGTTCTTTCTCGCCAAAGGGGAAGAGGACAGGTTGTTCCCATGGCCAGTAACATAGAAATAGGCTCTGAAGATTGCCTTTGGCATGATTGCTGGCTTACATATATATGTCAAACTTTTGCTTTGCTCATGACTCTCAGTGTCTCAGTCCTTATTTTAAGGCATAGACAGAGTGCGTTTTGCACTGTTTCTCATACCCAACTACACAAGAGTGGATGAAGAAATTAGGGGACTCTAGGGAGTACTACCCTACATTTTGGGTGGGTGATACTGGGTCCCTTAGGACCAATGAAGCTGAGGGTGATTGTGCTCAGTGAAGTGAGTAAGGAGGTGATAAACTAGTACTGGGTAGTTTCTCTCATGTAAGCAATCGAGTAGTGAAGTACACAGACTCCCCCTCACAAAAGTCACAGGGATTGAGCTAGTTTTGTAAGAATTATGAAAGTTATTGCTAATGTTGGGACCACAGAATTGTGATGGTGTAGGTGTCATGGAATATGACCCCCAAATATTATCTTACCTATTCTATTCTTATATTCTTTTATATTATCACAGCACTACTCAGCTCTGGCTTTTGGTGCTGCTGGTATCAAACTTGGAACATGCATCAAAATGGTTTTTGATAACTATAGCCCTATCTCTCTAACCCTCCATATATACTTGCAATCATGTAAACTATTACTAAATCACTAATGAAAACATTAAAATTTCTTTTTGAAATAGAGAAAATTCTTTCCAAAAGAACTATAAGTGTATATTCTGGGGCAGCAATAGTGACAGTTGTCTGTGTTAAGTTAGCTTATGATCAGTGAAATGCTGAGTTGGCAGGGAGCTGATGTCCCTGAAATACCACACACTGGAGAACTAATCATTACATAAAACCCTTTTAGTTTTCAGGCCACATTTAAGTGACACAGTGCTTGATCTGAGGATATACTGGTTTCTGATTTAGTTCAGGTGATGAGAACACAAATCCACCTCCATGACCCAGCACCCTGACCTGAGTAGACATTTCTACATTTCAAGAACCTTCCCTGACACACCATTGTGCCCAGAGCCCTCACCATCATAAGGGTTCACTCAGATGCTGTAAATTTGGGGAGTTGGAGCCCCATGTCTCCTGCCTCAATGAGTCTTAGTTCATTTATCAGTTTACAAACAGGTTCCCCACTGCCAAATGTGTCACATTTATGAAGGAAAAAGAGAAATAATGGCAGAGAGGGGTTGGAGGAGGGTCCTCCAGGTGCTGCTACAAGGTGCTGGAAAGGGCCTGAGATGGGAGTGAGACTGACATGCAGACACCTGTCTTCTTGGAATGAAAACATTTACACATGTGCCCACAACTGTACTATAAATCACCAACACCTGTCAAATGAAGATGACAGCAGTGACCATAATAGAATAATGTTTAAAGATGAGACATATATAACACCTCACCCAACACCACATGATTGTGCCTACCTGTAGCCATGTTAACCACCACAGTTTTCAAAATGTCACATAAGTTTGTTGCCTTTTTGTGCAGGGATGATGAGACATTCATGTTATTCAATACTCCATTGCATATACGAAGAAAACAAAAACTGTGTGTTAGTTGTCTATCACCTCCATACTTACCTCACTGAGTATATCTCCTTAAATTTCATCCACTTTGTCCCAACGTTACAATATCATATTCTTATTTTCCAAAGTAGTACTCCACTGAGTCTCCAAATTTCTTTTTTAATATTTATTTTATTGACTTTGATTTTATTTGAAAGGGCCTTAGAAATTGAGAGTGGAAGGATAGACAATAAGACATAGAGAGAAGGGGGAGAGAGAGGATAGAGATAGAGAGAGATAGAGGGAGAGAAGAACTAATACCTCTGCTTTTAAAAGTTTTCCAGAAGATTGAAGACACTGGAATACTCCTTTCCAGCTTCTATGAAGCCCATATCACTTTCGTACCAAAAGTAGACAGGGACACAACCAAAAAAGAAAATTACAGACCAGTATCTCTGATGAACAAAGATGTGAAAATATTGAACAAAATTCTAGCCAACTGGATACAGCAGTATATTAAAGAGATTGTTCATCATGACCAAGTAGGGTTTATCCCGGGCAGGCAAGGTTAGTGTAATATATGTAAATCAATCAGCGTGATACACCTCATCAAGAAAAGCAAGACCAAAAAAACCACATGGTCATCTCAATAGATGCAGAGAAAGCCTTTGATGAAATACAGCATCCCTTTATCATCAAAACACTATAAAAAATAGGAATAACATCTGTGCTAAGCCAAGTTCACCACCATCTGGCCCCCTCTGCTTTATATCTTAGTGCATTTTCAGATACCAACTTGCAAATGATACCATAATGTCAACACGACTTCCCTGGGCAGAGGACCTCATCAGTGTGTTCTAGAACCCCACCCTCTCAGCCTACATTCTTGTCAGTCATTATTAAATCGTTTATAAAACAGAAAATATATTTCATATTAAGCTGACAAGTGTTTGCTTGTGCTTATTTTATTGTGATAAAGCATTCCTGTGCTGGGGGAAACAGCATAATGGTAATGCAAAGAGTTCTTTATGACTGAGGTTACAAGGTCCTAGGTTTTGCAACATAATCACATCCTAGTAATTCTGCAAGCCACAGTCATGGGATAAAGACACTTAATACCTACATGTTGCTTTTCCCTACACACGTTTTCTGGGCAGATTTGGAAGATGACAGTGAGGCAAACTGCAGAAGCCAGACCAGGCAATAAATAAATAAATAATAAATAAAAAAATATTAAGGTCTAATAAAGTTTACCTATTAAATAATAACATAATTATTTTATCAAAGATAGTTACTATAACAACACAAAAAAGTACATTCTCTATTATCAGTAATTGTAAACTTTATTTTGGAAATTGAAAGTATTTTGTACATTTATTTATTGAATTATTTTAAAGATTTTACTTATTTTTATTTATTTTTCTTATTGAATAGAGATGGAGAGAAACTGAGAGAGGAGGGAGAGGTAGAGAAGGAAGGAGACACAGACATATGCAGCCCTGCTTCACCACTTGTAAATGCCTGCACACTGTAATGTGTGGGATTAACTAGGCGCATCACCACCCAGCCCCCCAGTATTTTTCTTTAAATTTCTTTATTGGGGAACTAATATTTTACATCTGACAGTAAATACAATAATTTCTACATGCACAACATTTCCCAGTTTTCCATAGGACAGAGTGAAATGGAGAGAGGAGTGGGAAGACAGAGAGGGGGAGAGACAGATAGACAGCTGCTTCACCACCTGAGAAGAGCACGCCCCCCCTTCACGTGGGCATACGGGGACTCAAATCAGTATCCTTATCGCCAGTCCTTGTGCTTTGCTTCATATGCGCTTAACCCAAAGCGCCACTGCACAGCTGCTCATCAATTTATTTACTAATTAATTAATTAATTAATTAATTTTTATTAATTTATTTGTTTTCTTTTGTTGCACTTTTTGTTATAGTTGTTGTAGGTACTGTTGTTGTTAGGCAGCAGGAAAATAAATAAATAAGCAAAATTGTATCATTAATATCATTGTGGGATAGAGAGACAGAGCCCGAGCTTCACAGTGGCACATGTCATACCAGGGTGGAACTCAGGGCCTCATAGTGGAGACTCAGGCACCACCTCCTGCTCATCCAGTTTCCTTCTTTGTGAAATTGCTTTAGCAAAAACATTTGCCATTTTCAGAAATGTCTTAGAATAAGTCTGTCCTCATAGATAGTAAAAGGTACAAGGATTTCATCAAAGACTGGGATACATGGCATGATGGTTATACACAAAGACTCTCATGCCTGAGGCTCCAAAGTCCCAGTTCATTCCCATGTACCACCATAAGCCAAAGAACAGCAGTGCTCTGATTAAAAAAAAAATCACTGAGATAGTACTGAGTTAGTAGATTTAGATTTGAATTGACTAATACAGGTAACATTTTTATTCTGTTAGTGAGCAAAATCAAACCACCATCCACTGCAAGGAAGCAAAAGATGTTTATTCACGAATTCAAATCCGGGCCGAGAGGTTACTGACAGCAGTCCACCAGCTCGACCCCGAACAGGCCTCAAACCACACAATTTATAGGATTTCTGAATACACTCAGGGAAGGGGAATGCATCACCTTATCAATCTATATCCAGTTGTATGCTATAGAAAACGCAGAATCCAATCATTTCAAACCTAGCAAAAAGGCGGGATCCACTCAAAGCAAAGCGCGGGCTAATTTCAAACATTGCAAAACCACACAACCAATAGAACCTAGCCAGAGTATGGTCACCACATCTTCCCGCCATCAGTTGCAACCTTTTGGTAAACAGTTTTCTTGTGCAAAGGTCCTGATAAGCATTGCCTGTATGCAGGGTCTTGGTAAACAACTAGAGGCTTACTGGCTTACTGATTAGGTCCTGTTTTCCAAGGGGAAAGGGTAAGGAATTTTCCACTCCACGTATTCCAGTATTTGGAGTGTTTATCCAAGTACATAAACTGCAGCTTCTATTCTGTGAGTCCACTGTTCTACCAGACAGCTATTTCCCAGCTGCCAGGAATTGCTGATTAAGCTTGTCAGCATTCACCCTGCTGTTTAAGCCCTGAACTCACCTCCCTCTACTTTCCACATAGGAACAATCAATGATGTTGTTTACCCCTTTTTAGGAAACAGTTTAGTTGTTTCCTAAGTCTGTGTATGCTAAAATTGTAATACTTAAAGACAAATTATCATGCTTTGCTCGAGGTTCAATAGCATCATGGTTATGCAAAGAGACATTCAGGATGAGGCTCCAAAGTCCCAGGTTCAATCCCGGCCACCACTATAAACCAGAGTAGAGCAGTGCATGGGTTGCACAATGACCCAAGATTCTCCAGTCTTCACAGCCTTAGAGACAGGAGGCAGGAAGGATGGGCCATCTTCAGTCACTGAGAGGAAAACTCCCATGCTGTAGTATTTTACTCCCTCCTGCTGGCAGTTCAGAGAGATCAAACATGGGAATGCCAAAAAGACTTTTTTTTTCAATATTTCTGGGAAAAAATCTGGTATGTATACAAGAAGAAAACAAATATTTGTGTGGAAAAGTATATAAATATTGGAATTCAGAAATCTTAACAATAAGAAAGTTTACTCACAGAATGCATACACATATTTTATAAATGTTGACACTGGTTTTGCATATCATATGAAGAGAAGCACGAGCATTAATTTTTCTTAGATTCAAGGGGACAGTTGTACCCCTATATTCACAGCTGCCATCCTCACACTCCAGCTGTGGAGAGAGACCTGAAATGCCAATGCACAGAAGATTGGATGAAAAAAATTAGGGGACTCAAGGGAGGAATATGATACAGCTTGAAAGGATGATACTGGGTCCCTAAGGACCAATGGAGCTAGGGGTGATTATGCTCAGTGAAGAGAGTAAGGAGGTGACAGACTGGGGAGTTTCTGTCATACATGGAATAGAGTATTAAAGCATGTGGACTCCCCTTCACACATGTCACAGGAATGGAGCTGGTTTTGTAAGAATTATGGCATCTATTGCTAGGGATGGGGCCACTGAATTTTGACAGTGGGGGTGTCATGGAATATGCTCCCAAAATATTATCTCACCTATTCAATTCTTATATTATTTTATATTATCAGAACATTATTCAACTCTGGCTTTTGGTGCTGCTGGTAATAAACTTGGAACATGTGCTTTCTCAGGCATCAAAATGGTTTTGCATAACTATGGCCCTATCTCTGCAGTCCTCCATCTATACTTGTAATCTTGTAAACTATTACTAAATCTCTAATGAAAACATTGAAATTGCTATTTGAAATAGAGAAAATTCTTTCCAAAAGAACTATAAGTTGCAGTTGTCTACGTTAAGTTAGCTTATGATCAGTGAAATGCTGAGCTGGCAGGTAGCTGATGTCCCTTAAATACCACACATTGGAGAACTAAGCATTACATAAAACCCTTTTAGTTTTCAGGCCACATTTAGATGACACAATGATTGATCTGAGCGTACAGATTTCTGATGTTGTTCCTGGGATGTGAACACAAAGAAAGCTGCTTCCATGACACAGCATCCTCACCTGAGTAGACATTTCTACATCTTAAGAACCTGCCCTGACACACCATTACCCCCAATCCCTCTCAGACTGAGGGTTCACTAAATGCTGTAAATTTGGGGAGTTGTAGCTCCATGTCTCCTGCCTCAATGATTGTTAGCTCATTTATCAGTACACAAGCAGGTTCCGCACTACCATCCTCTAAAAGGCAGCCAATAATATACTTAAGCTTGTCATTTATTGAAGGGACAAGAGAAAGAAAGAATGGCAGAGAGGGGTTGGAGGAGGGTCCTTTGGGTGCTGCTACATGGTGCTGGAAAGGGTTTGAGATGGGGGTGAGACTGCTTTGCAGACACCAGTCTTCATGGAATGAAAGCATTTACACATGTGCCCATAACTGTACTGTAAATCATCATGACCTGTCAAATGAAGATGATAGCAGTGAGCATAACTGAATGATGTTTAAAGGTGAGAGGTATACGACACCTCACCCAACACCACATGTCTGTGCCTACCTGTGCCCAAGTTAACCACCACAGTGTTCAGAATGTCACATAAGTTTGTTGCCTTTTTTTGCATGGATGATGAATCTTTCATGTAATTCAACACTCCATTCCATATACGAAAAAATCAAAAGCTGTGTGTTAGTTGTCTATCACCTCCATACTTACCTCACTGAGCATATCACCTTTAGTTTCATCCACTTTGTCCCAAAGTTACAATATCATACTCTTAATTTCCAAAGTAGTACTCCATTGAGTCTCTGAACTTCTTTTCAAATATTTATTTTATTGAATATGATTTTATTTGAAAGGGCCTAAGAAATTGAGAGTGGAAGGAGAAACAATAAGAGAGAGAGAAAAAGGGGTGAGAGAGAAGAGAGATAGGGAGAGTGGAGAGAGATATAGAGAGAGCATGAGAAAGAGCAAAGCATACTTCACTAATTATGGAATTTCTCCCCTGTATATATATATGGGGCCAGGTGGTGGAGAACCTAGTTGAGTGCACATGTGACAATGTGAAAAGACCTAGGTTCAAACCCCTGGTCCCTAGCTGTAGAAAAAAGCTTCACAAATGGTTAGGCAGTGTTGCAGGTGATTCTCTGTCTCTCTCCCTCTCTACCACATCTTCCTCTCAACTTCTGGTTGTCTCTATCGAATAAATAATTTATTGGATAATAAAAATAACAAAAAAATTCTTTTATTTTATCCAGAGCACTGCTCATGTCTATCTTATAGTGGTTGAAGGAATGAATCTGGGACTTCTAAACCTCAGGGATGAGAGTCTGTTTGCATAACGACATGCTGTGTATAACAGGTATATAATTCCACACCATTCCAACCACCAGAGTTCCCTGTATGCATTCCCTCCTTTGAAATATGCAGTATATCTCCTAAGGCCTCAGATTAAGGTTGACAATTATTTCTACAACTGGATATATTTATATAAATTTGCCCATTTTCCCTATGGCCCTGCTTTCTCTTTCATTCTAAGTCACAGACAAACCTATTATTCCTTGAGATTTTCCTTCCTTTTTTATCTTCTTCTGTCTCTAGGTGCTGATGGAATCACATGTCAGAGCTCTCTGGTCATCTACCACTAACATGTCTCCCTCTCTGGGACTATGGATCAAAATTCTTTATGGAGTCCACATAGTGGAGGGTCTGGCTTCTGTCACTTCTGCTCTCCTGCACGTGGGCATTGGCAGGTGGATCCCTAGCCCCAGCCTATTCCTCTTTGCCTAGGAGAAAGGAGGGCTCTGAAAAGGCGGATATTGCAGACACATTGGTGAAGTCATCTGCCAAGGGAGTTCAGGATGGAGTCAGACTAGCATCTACAGCTTGGTGGTGAAAAGGCACCAAAGCAAAACAATATGTTGAATAAACAGGAAACAAATAGTATTAAAGAGCAGATGAGAATAGGGATTTGTGGGTAGAAAGAAGCTAGAAGGCCTACTTTAGGTCTGCCCCTATGGGTACATGACATTAACAGTTTTTTCTTGAGGTTGATGGCTAACATGGAGGCAAAGTAAAAATACTGATTAAGACGATGGTGTCAGAGTTGAGAATAGGACTAGAAATCTCCCAAATGTAAAGAATATATAAACGCAATTAACTATCTACCATGTCCACCTGACCAGGGCCCATATATATTCATATTTATAGCACAGGAGCCTGTATAACCTCTGAGTCCCTGTCAGCCTGAACTCACAATCCATGGTCACAACTGGGAACATTCTAGGCTGCACTTATTTCAGGTCGAGGTTTCCTTGAGTGGCGGATAGGACGACCCAGCTTCCATTAAGAAAGTGTGGCAGTCCCTACCATTGCTAGTTCATAGTGAGGACAAGGTCCTGAGCTCACAGAAGGCTTATGATTCCTTCCTGTATAAGATGACCACTGATGGTGGAACAGTGATTCCAAGATTAGGGCCCCAGGGGATGGAGTCTGGACTTAAGTTAGGGAGGAAATAGACCTAGGATTATAATAAGGTTTAAGCTAACCTTGAGTTTCACTGCAATAACTTGTTTGATGATTCTAATAAAAGCTGACACAGAGAAGATTAATGTCCTTTAGTTGAGATATATATGGCTGTGTATGTCTTGGATAATTGTAGACAGTGATTATGCAGGGGTGACAATAATGCTGATGCTGTCAAAGATACTAAGACATATATGTTACTTTCTTGTGTAGCTAGTTGAGGAGACAGAGTGACTGAGGGGCGCGAAGTAGCCTGTATGGGTGTGTTTAGGCCTAAGCTGTGAATCCTTGAGATCTATGGGTTCTTCTAAGGCCTTTCTGCTACAATGCCAAGCTGTTTCGGTCTACAGAGGACGATTAAGCACTTTTACACTGAGGTATGTATGTGCTCCTACCTATGGACACGTGTATACATGTGACCCCTAGGTGCTAGCCTATATCTAGGGGCTGTAATGTGGTTAGATAGTGCACCCTCTGAAATGGAACTAGGTAGTTCCTTGTGTTAAGGAAGGTCTCACCAAACTGTTGCAGGTGAAAGGTTGAAATCTCAGGCTTAGGGTCTCTGGCTATAATCCAAAGGCATAAGTCAGTGGCAGTAGTCTTTGAGTTCAGCAGAGGCATTTTAACTTTGTAAGGGATCAAGAGGAGAGCAAAGTCTCAGGGGTTCAGGACTGAGTTTGACAGGGATCTTAAAAGACTGGGAAGCATTTCTTGCAATCTCAGAGTTTCAGACAGCAACAGTTCATTTTTATTATCATCAAATTAGTTGAGAGCTTGGTCTACTTTGAAAATACCATGGTGGGAATTTCTCATATTCTATTTGAACTCACTGTGTCATATGATGTTATATGGCATGTAATAGTATCTACTAATAACTACATCTTAACAACTGGCAGAACCAGAGGATTCTGATCTCTGCTGTAAGGTTGTAAGTAACTTTGAATTAAAACATTTGTTAGAATTATTTAACCATTTAAGACTGGTGTGAGGATTACTATTGTTCAGAAATTTGAAGCACTAAGGGCTTAAAATAATATATTAGATATGCAGAACTCAACTCTAGGCAGCTAAGGATCTTGAAACACTCAACCTGATTTTCCCATAACATACAGAATGGCTGGTGATTTATAAGACTATAAGTTTAGAGGAGTATAGTTTCACACACTTCCCTCCATCAAATTTCTCGGTTCTCACCTTCACACACCTATGGCTGATGACTGCCTTTATTTCTTTGATGGTTATAGGAGAGATCACGGTAGAAAAATGAACAAGACAAGAGAGATCCATTTTATTTCACAACTCTTCATAACACATACAACAGGCAGAATCTTTTACAATACTTGTAAATCTGATTCTATTAGAAAAATGTCCATTTAGTGCTGTCATATTTCAGAGTCAAATGCATTATCTGAAGGTGAGCACTGAGCTGGGTTTCCTTTGCTTATAGATCACATGGATGTGATGATCGAGGCAGGGTGTGTGTGTGCATTGAGGAGCCAAATTCCTAGATGTCACTTCAAGTGAGTGTAAAAGACAGCTTTTTATAATGATCTAAACAAGAAAAGCAGGGTAAAAACATGGGCTCCCAGTTATTGTACACCTTCTTAGCACAGGATGAGCAGTGACAACTGCTCACCATGATGGACCTGGAGTATCCAAGATCCTGGAGAATCTTTGAGATCTGAGTACAAAGCAAGTCAAATGTCCCAGACTGTGGAACTCCATGGCGGCTGAAAGTCTCCAGAGGGGCAGGAAACAGCTGGAGAGATAAATGCTGCAGCCCCGAGGTGCAGCACAGCAGCTTCTCCAGGGTGTCCATGGACAGGCGGTTCCCATGCAGGCTGAGGGAGCTGAGCTGGGAGCAGTTGCTCAGGGCAGGGAGCAGGGCCTCAAGCTGGGAGTCCTGGAGGCCACACAGACCCAGGTCCAGGTGCTGGAGGGTGGCTGCATTTATCTCCAGCAGAGCTCTTAGAAGCTCACTGACAGAAGTCAGGGGGACTCCCCTCAGACACAGATCCTTCAGATGATAGATGTGTGGGCTCTGGAACAGATGATTCACATCTTCTTCTGTTAATGTGCAGTTAGTGACTGAGAAGACTTCCAGCTGGTTATGAAGATTCCTGAGGAGAGAGAGGCAGGATAGGATGGAGATTGGCATCAGCAAGAGTATGAAAATTCTGAGTGAGGTGATGATATACAAGAAGGCTTGTGGTTATTCTCAACCAACGATTCCAATGCTACTTAAGGCTGAATTCTTTTTTTCAATGTTCACATGAACCTGGCACTGAATCTGGCAATTTATACAATTTCTAGGCAGGGTCCCACAGCAACTGCTGGTCCTGCCAGTCTCCAGGGCCTCCCTGACACATCCCATTCCTCAGCTGCAGCCTCTTTAGTGGCCTCTGCATGTTTGCACTACCATCGCATTCACCATCCTGCCTGGTCAGACCTTGCAGTTCAGGAATTGGAGACATTGTATGGGATCTCCTCTTCAGAATACCCTTCACTGATAGTTGTCTAGTTATCTAAGAGATCTCTACAGACCTGAACCTGAGAACCAACCACCTCACTAGACTGAATATTCCACCAAGCATTTGAGCAAGGTGGTCATTCCATAACTCTGCAAAACTTTGTCCTCAGCTTCTCATGGTTAAAGTCTGATGGAATATTTATGATGAGACAGATGTGTTAGAGTGGAATAGTGTAGTGGTTAAGTAAAATGGCTCTCATTCCTGAGTCACCATGCTCTCAGGTTTCATCTCCAGGAGTATCCTAAACTAGTCTTTAGAGACAACCAGGCAACTAACAATAATAAATAATAATAGAATTTGGAAGCAAGGAACTTGAGATCCAATGTCTCCTGCACAGTTACTATGCCAAGGACACAACCCTACCTGAGCAGCTGATCCAGATAGCCCTGGAGGAAGGAGGCAGATTCCAAGTATAGCTCTTGAAGATGAAGTAGCTGGAGGAACTCAGATGTAAATTCGGTGACGGGATGATCCTGGTTCTCCAGCTGCTTGGATGGGATTCCATCAAGTATGTTGATGTCCAGACAGAGTCTCCTGAGGTTATTCATCCTGCCCAGAAGTTGTCCAAACGTCTGTAGGTTTGAGATTGTCCAGGTGCAATTTACTTCCAACTCCTGGACATCACACAATGAGATATTATTCAAAAGCTGGACATTCTTCCTGCTCAGTGAATATATTGTCACTGTCCTACAACAAAGGTGCACTCCCTTTCTCTTCTTGATCCAGTTCAGTAGGTAGACGAACATCTTATTTCCACATTCACCACTGAGGAAGAGGTCTACACACACTTCTAAGCAGCACCTGGCCTTCTCGTTCCTTGAAGGTCCCACAGCCTCTAGATACCTCCTTTGTGAGAACACTGGGAAGTGGACTCCAGTCCATGCATTCCAAAACTTCTGTCCAGTGAACTGTAAATCCAACACTCGCAGCTTACACCTGCTTTAGGGAAAGGGGGGCATTGATGAAGACACAAAGCATGAACATAGATTCTGACCCAGAATGCTAGCATTGGCCAGGCTCAGACAAACCAACTCTTTGAATCCCTCCCATTTCAGACAACAGCTTCTTTCTCCCCACTTCTCTTCTGACTTTCTTCATCTAATTCCCACATTTTATAGATAGTTTTCACTAAACTGAGAAAAATAAAACTGAAATGCTATTCTATCATGAATGCATTAAAGTGAAGTTAGAAATTAGAAGACACCATTTTCCTTGTGCTCCCTTTTGATCTGTGTTGCCTCCAGTTGTGTAGCTGGGGCAATGTGAATTCAGGACCTTCTCTGCTGGTAGACTCTGCTTACTCTATGTAAATAAAGATAATAGTTTAACTGTTATACAAAAAGGCTCTGATGCTCAAGTTGTCAAGGTCCAACTTCAATCCCCTAAATAAACATATGCCAGAGGGAAAGAACAAAAACATAAGTTAAAAAAGAAAAAAAATCATGCATAGTTCATTGTTCTGAGTATATGTTCCTATAATCTAAGAACTTAAGACTTCAAATTGTTAATTAGATTGAATTTTAACAGTGGACTGAAATTGTTAATACATTTCTAATGATGGCTTGTTCTTTGAAATGGTGACTGTCCTATAAGCTTAGACCACAAAGAACAGAAGCAACCAGTGGTGTTACTTTACAAGATACAGATACATGTCAGTAGAGTCAAAAATTAGGGTGAGGTCATGTATGATCCAGCAAATTCTTAACAATGGGATTTTCAAAGTTAACACAATTACTAAGTTATTTGATTATAGAAGTATCTATTGCCTTCTTAAACCCTAAGATAACAGGAAACTTCCACTTCCACTTAAAGACCACATTTCTCCCAGTCCTAGAACCTCGAGGGTGGGGGACACATTCCTGCATACTTCGCTCAATTCATACCAATTGATACTCCATCTGCTGATCCCAACCTAATCAATGCAACCAGTACCACCTCATCATGCTTCACTTCAGACTGTCTACAGAAGTCAAGCATGGAGAGTCAGCCCTTCAGCCTCATTACTTGGGTGAGACCTTTCCTTTCTCATAAGACTCAGTCATCCTATTTTGGATGGCTCACTTCCTAAGACAGCACCCACACCTAGATATAGACCAGGGCCCATGAGGTAGGGATATGTACACATGTATCCATAAATTAGGGCAATATACTTGCTACTTAGACCTAGATATCCTCCTCACCCACTCCTTTTTTTTTTTAATGATTTATTTATGATAAAGATAGAAGAGAGAAAGAACCTGACATCACTCTGGTACATGTGCTCCCAAGGAATGAACTTGGGACTTTATGGTTGAGAAACCAGTGCTTTATCCACCAAGCCACATTCCCAGACCACCTCACCTACTTCTTGTTACACTTCCCTCAATCACTCCAGTGCTAACCTTGTCAGACAAATAAGGACTACAAAAACTGAAGAGACTGGCAGATTTTAATGATGACTCTTTAGTCACTACCAGGACACACCATCCCCTGGGGCCCTGGTCAGGGAGTCCTGAGTTTCCCACACAGACATGATGGGCCAAGATCTCTAACAGATCCCTCTTGACACTGTCATTGGGCATCTCCATCAGAAACTACACAAAGGATGCCTTTGGGGGGACCCATAGTACAATGCCCTCAATGTAATCAACAATTGTAGAGAATATTCCATTATTTAAAGGGAGGTTAATTACCAATTCTTCCAACAATGTAAGGAATATGTCCTGAAATTGGTGCAACCTGGAATGACCCTACACCTGACCACAGAATGCAAGCTTGGACCTATAGGGATGCAGAGGTTACATAGGCTCCTGTGCTGAATATGGGACCCAGATAAAATCTATGGGGTTTACAGTTAACAATATTTATACACTTTCCCCATACTTGGGAGCTACTTTCTTCCCTGATCCAGCTTTCTAGCCCTTTTCCCAACCATGAAATCAAATCTAAGACAACAACTTGGGTCCACATGCATATCGGGTGTCCAGCTCAGACAAAATCTATTAAAGTTACGGGCCCCCTGAAATATACCTAAAGTAAACCTACTAGCTTTTTCAAAAATGAATACCCCAAATTTTTATCTGCAATACTCTTGCCTTTAGGTTCATGATAACTCAACAATTTGTTCTTCTTCATATCTTAACTCTTTTTCAGTCACCAGGTTTCATATTCTACAATGATGCCAACCTGACTTCCATGGGTAAAGGATCCCATCATCAGTCCTTAAGCCTCACCACCCAGATCCTTGCACCACTAAGGAAAGAAAGAGACAGGCTGGGAGTAGGGATCGAACAGCCAATGCCCATAATCAGTGGAGAAGCAGTTACAGAAGCCAGACCTTCCACCTTCCACACCCCACAAAGATACTGTGTCCATACTCACAGAGGGAAAAAGAACAGGGAAACTATCAAGGGAGGGGATGGGATATGGAGTTCTTGTGGTGGGAATTTGGTAGATTTGTACCTCTCTTATCCTATTGTCTTGTTTTTGTTTCCATTTTTTAAAAGAATAATAGTAATCATAAAGAAAAAAATATGGATCTAGAGAGATCAAGGATCAATACACCACTGTACTGAATTCCTTCGTCAGAGCTTAGGAGTTAGAATGTGTGCTCAACACTTATGCTACACAAATGACCAACAGTCAATTCTTAAAGAGAGTTCCACAATGGGCAATAAGCTGTCACATTGGCATTAGAAGCCTTGAGGCCTCCCCAGTGGCCTCCACTCTTCCTGACACAGCTATCTTCTGGGAAACAGAGACCCTCCCAGACTAGGGATCCTCCTTACCTAGGAAGAACTTTCTGCTGAAGCAGGACATCAATTCCATCCAAGACAGCTTTCAAAGTTTCATTCTCAGGAAATAGGTCTTGAACCAGGGCCCCCAGAGGCAGTCTGTCAAAGGGCCAGCTCTGGACAAGAGCCTTCAGGGTCTTCCAGCATCTGTGAGCATAAGCTTCCAGAAAGAGACGTGGGAAGAGCTCTGCAGGCAGGCTCCTCAGGGAAGAGATGGTCAAGTTCTCATCCCTTAAAAGGCTCTGAATGGCCAGTTCTAAGAGACTGGATGGCTTGTTGTAGCTCATCTTGAATCTCCTCTGGCAACAATCCTGTGGAAATAGTCAAAGAGAATGATGTCATTCTCAAGGCAGCACGAGATGGCCAGTGTCCATCATACTGCTCTTCAAGGAACCATCTCAGCAGTCAAGTCTCAACTCTGGCAGCATGATAAGAAATAGAGGTAGAGTCTCCACAGTTAGTCACCAAAGTTCACAGTTAGAAATAGATTACAATATCTAAGCAGACAGCCACATACAGGTGTTATTCTATTAACTTGGACATTTTGATGTAAGATTATAACACTCATGTAACTACATGTGTTGACATAAAACTGGGAGCTCAGATCAAGAAGCTATGGACATACAGCTCTATGGAGCATCTCTTTACATACTTAAGAAATATCTGGGTATCAGACTGATTAGCCCATGAGAGCTCACATTGTGAACAAATGTTTCTCTCTTAATCATGTCCTGTAAGTATTTTTTAAGTTCATATAATGAAAGTGTGAACAATGAATGTAGCCCAAAGATAGAGTGTTCTTGCATGTGTGAGGCCTTGTGTTCATTACTAGCCACCAAGGAAACAATGGCTTGATTAGCACAGCCATGTGCTGTAAGTAATGATGATAAGCTAAAGAGCAGGCAGGTATGGGAAGACCCCTTCACAAATTTAAGAAATTAGAACAGAAAGGATAAGGTGGTTGTTACACACTTTGAGGTGCTAACTCATTATAGAGCTCAAGGACCAGGCTTCAAGATGCAGATACCCACCTAGAGGAAAGAAGCTTCTTCAGAGCATGGGTTCTGACTCTTTGTTCCCCTAATCACCTGAAGCTTGTGGACTGTCAGATAAAGGAAAAAAAAATGGTGACCAAAGTAGGGGGTGTTTATGCAGGAACTGAGTCCCAGCAACAGCTCTGATGGCAAGGAAAACAAATCATGTTACTCCAAGCAGAGAAGCAAAAAGATAGAAAGGGGAACATGAAGTAAAATCAGGACTGGCTTTGGGGATTGCACCAATTGGTCTCAGGGGAAGGAAGACCGGGAGAGGCATGGATCTACTCCTGGGTTCTCAGTCTTGGTCCTAGATGATAGGCCTGACTTGGGGGTGAGAGTGATTTACAGATATCTCTCTTGATGAAATGAGAAATTGCAACCATCTGACAGCACCTGCATTGTAAATCATGTACGTGCAAATAAAAAATGAAGGAAAAGATGATAACAGGTAAATGCTGGAGATGTCAAGAAATAAAATTTCTAGAATTAGTTGTCAATTTAAAAGGTTGAAAAATGAATGTGCACATAGCAAACCATCACATTTTGGAGTAAAACGAGTCTATGCAGAGGCAATACCAAACCCCGAAATCTGTTTATGTGAAAATAACTAAAAAGGGAGAAGTTCCTCCAGGGAACATCCACTAGTAGGCAGGTCATGTTCTGATCTCTGCCTCATTCACAAATACAGGCTTCTTCTTCTTATTATTATTATTTAAATGTAACTTATTCTTTTTTATTTTCTTTTTTTTTCATTTTTTAATATTTATTTTATTTATTTATTCCCTTTTGTTGCCCTTGTTGTTTTATTGTTGTAGTTATCGTCATTGTTGGATAGGACAGAGAGAAATGGAGAGAGGAGGGGAAGACAGAGAGGAGGAGAGAAAGACAGACACCTGCAGACCTGCTTCACTGCCTGTGAAGCAACTCCCCTGCAGGCGGGGAGCCGGGGTTCAAACCAGGATCCTTATGCTGGTCCTTGTACTTTGCTCCACCTGCGCTTATTATTATTATTATTATTATTTATAAAAGAAAAAGAGAAAAAATATGGTTAAACAAAAGTAACCAGGCAGGGGAGATAGGATAATGGTTATGCAAACAGACTCTCATACCAGAGGTTCAAAAGTCCCTGGTTCAATCCTATACACCACCATAGGGCAGAGAGCTGAGCTTAGCTCTGTGTGTCTCTTGCTCTGCATCTCTCTCAAAAAATAAAATGAATAAAATATACAAACCCCCCCCCCACAAAAGTATCCCCTTGTGTATTCGACCATAGTTGCTTGACCACAGGTGACATGAAGGGTTCTTAGCAGAGGAGGGTAACTTACCAGCTAAGATGAAGTTGGCTGTGTGCTCAGAGCTCATGCCCCTGGAGAAGCCACAGGAAGAATGAAGATCTGGAAGGCTGTGCTTCCCTGTTTAGGGACCTACACTTTTATATCCTATTTAGGCTACACCCTACTCCACCAAATGCCTGGAAGGAAGAGTTCCCTTGAGGAAATAGGATATCTCCTTAGATCCCAAAATCCTCTCAGGTTAATCCTGGCTATTACTCTCCCCTGTAGAAATGGTTAGAAATCACACCCCCATTTGGGCTAGAGACTACTTGTGGTTGACTCTGGAAGTGATCCTATCAAGACACTGGTAGAGTTGAAGCCATATAAGCATCCATTGCTGGGTGTGACACTGGGGAGAATTCAATATTCTCCCACAGAACTGCAGGAACACAGCACCCAGGAGTATCAATGTTGGACTCTAGGATCATAACATAATGATTACAAAATACTATTGACAATCACAGAAGAACATTAATGTTTGAACAACCCTAAATTTGATTGTAGTAATAGGATTATGTGTGACTTGGAAATGAAGAGTGGGTGGGAACTGGAGTTGTACAAATGCAGATAGATAGTTGTACAGATGACAGTTAACTCATGTCTTCATCCTTAGGAGAACGCTGAGGCTTGCAATGGAGGGAAGGGGATTCAGAATGCTGGCAATGGGAATGTTATAGAATTATAGCCCTAGTCCCCCCCCCTTTTTTTTATCGGAGCACTGCTCAGCTCTGCCTTATAGTGCAGAGGATTGAACCTGAGACTTTGTAGCCTCAGGTATGAGAATCTCTTTAAATAACAATTATACTATCTACCCAAGTCCAGAATTATACCTCTGTTGACATGTAATTTGGTGAACCAATATTACAGCATTAATAAAAAGTAAAACCAAAAAACAATTGAATGCTTCAGGGGCTGGTTAAAATGGAGATCCATTCACTCTAGAGAGCACCAGGGGGTGGGGTGGGGCTCTGTTCTCACCCTTGCCAGGAGGTACAGGATGTTTCTTCACAGGATGAGGAGATTAGCTCAGAAATGATGGCCTCAGGCTAGAGACTCATTTACATAATCACTCTACCTTCCCTGCCTAAAATTTCTTATGAAGATTGATCTGCATCTGCTTAATTCTTTTTCTTTTTTTTTTAATATTTATTTTATTTATTCCCTTTTGTTGCCCTTGTTGTTTTATTGTTGTAGTTATTATTGTTGTTGTCGTTGTTGGATAGGACAGAGAGAAATGGAGAGAGGAGGGGAAGACAGAGAGGAGGAGAGAAAGATAGACACCTGCAGACCTGCTTCACCGCCTGTGAAGCGACTCCCCTGCAGGTGGGGAGCCGGGGTTCGTACCGGGATCCTTATGCCGGTCCTTGTGCTTTGCGCCACCTGCGCTTAACCCGCTGCACTACAGCCCGACTCCCAATTCTTTTTCTTTTAATTTTTATTTATAAAAAAGGAAATACTGACAAAAGCCATAGGGTAATAGGGGTATGATTCCACCTAGTTCTCACCACCAGAACCCTGTATCCCATCCATTCCCCTGATAGCTTTCCTATTCTTTAAACCTCTGGTATTATGGACCCAGGGTCATTATGGGGTGCAAAAGGTGGAAGGTCTGTCTTCTGATATTTCTTCCCCTCTGATATATCCTCTTAATTCTAGATCAGGGTTTGTAATAGAATCCAGTTGACAGAATTGGCTTAGTGCACTAAACTAAAATACTCTGGGGTGGGTGGTGATGAGAATACAGGTCCAAGAAGGATGACAGAGGACCTAGTGGGGGTTGTATTCTTATATGAAGAGAAATGTTATGCATGTACAAACTATTGTATTTTACTGTCTAATGTAAAACATTAATTCCCCCATAAGGAAATAATAAAAAATAACTATGGAAAACAGAGAAAAAATTGACATGGACAGAGGACTTAGTGGGGGCTTTATTGTTATATGGAAAACTGGGAAATGTTATGCATGTAGAAACTATTGTATTTACTGTCGAACATAAAACATTAATTCCCTAATAAAGCAATTAAAATATATACTGGGGGGTTGGGTGGTGATGCACCTAGTTAATCGCACACGTTACACTGTGCAGGGATTTAGGAGTGGTGAAGCAGGGCTGCTTATGTCTCTGTCTCTTTCCCTATCTCTACCTCCTCCTCCTCTCTCAGTGTCTCTTGTCTCTGTTCAATAAGACAAACAAAAAAGATAATTTAAATCTTAAAAATAAATGAATATACAAAAATACTGTTGATTTCCAAAATAAATATCACCATTACTAATAAAGGAGAATATACTTTATTGTGTTGTTTTAGTAACTATCTTTGAGAAAAGAATTATGTTATTATTTGGTAATTAGAACTTTTTTAGACCTTAATATTCTTTTATTTATTTATTTATTCCCTTTTGTTGCCCTTGTTGTTTTGTAGTTATTATTATTACTGTTATTGATGTTGTCATTGCTGGATGGCATGGAGAAAAAAATGGAGAGAGGAGGGGAGAAAGATAGATACCTTCAGACCTGCTTCACTGCTTGTGAAGCAACTCCCCTGTAGGTGGGGAGCCAAGGGCTCAAACCAGGATCCTTACTCTGGTCCTTGCACTTTGCACTATGTGCACTTAGTCCCCCTGCACTACTGCCCAATGATTGACAAGGCTGTAGGCTGAGATGGCTACCCTTCCACACAATTCCCACCCCCAGATTTCCATATCCCATCCTCATCATTGGAAGTTTTCCTATCCTTGATCCCTCTAGGAGCATGGACCCAGGATCATTATAAAGTGCAGAAGGTGGAAAGTCTGGCTTCTGTAACTCCATATCCAGTGGACATGGGTATTAGCAGGTCGAGTGGTGAAGCAGGGAGGCAGGTGTTTCTGTGTGTCTGTCCTTCTCTATTGTCCCCTTTCCTCTCAATTTCTGGCTGTCAATTCAATAACTAATTAAAATAACAAAATTTTTAAAAAGATACAGAGCCAAACAAATTGTTTAATAATCAGGAATCTAAAAGTAAGAATATAACAGATGAGATCTGGGGTCTTCCTGCAGGGGGAAGCTAGGAAGTCTATTTTAGTCTATTCCAAAGGGCCCATGACATTGCTTTATTTTTTCTGAGTGCCACAGCTAAGACACAGGTGGGTATTGTCTTGGGAGATGGTGTCAGATTTGGAAAAAATACTAGAAAGCTGGATCAGGGCAGAGGGTAGCTCCCCCTTCACTTTTCTAAACATGAAACAACACATGTTTATTTGGTAGAAATTGCTGCAATTTTAGCTTAGACAACTGACCTCTGTGGAAAGAAGAGGAAGATGAGGTAGTGGGTTAAACACCAGGTGAAGCCAGCCCGGCGAAAACAACATATGGCGTCTACCACGTGGGACCAGACCTGCGCAACTCCCAGATAAGTGAAGACTTTGCCTACCTATGCACTATGGCCTTCTCTTCTACTTGAATTGGTTTGCCAATGCCTCTACTGTTTCATCATGAGACAGTTACTCTGTCTCTGGAACATTTTGCTCTGGGTCACACTTTGTTTCCCTGACCAGAACTTTGGTTTCTTGTGACCCTAATCATAGAGCTTGGGAGATGCACAGAGATTTATCCTTGGACTTTCTGGATCCCTCTCCCATGTTTCCCAAGGAAAAGGACTACATTTTGCTCCCAGCCACAATTTGGTTCTTTATGACTGTCGTAGACTTGGGAGATGCATGGGAATTTCCACTGGGACTTTCTGGACTTCTTCTCGCATGTTTCCCATGGAGAAGGACTTCTCTAATTAGAGGAACATTCTCCAGTACCCTGGCAGTTCCCAAGAATGGAGACACGTGGTTAGATATACTCTCCTGATTCGATTCTTTCTTCCATGGGAAGACACTTTTAAAAATGGGTGCCTGAAGCAATACAGCAGGAACAGTCAGAATCACCCTAAATGGAATTTTGAAGAGCTTTTTGGACTAGGACGCCCTCTGGGGACTCTTGATGCTACATGGTGAGATCTGTTTCATAAGAGAGTGATTTGAATGACTGAATTTTTGTATGACATTGACTTAAAAAAAATGCTGGACGCAGCCATGATTTCTAGAGACATCCAGAAACAATCCAAAAAATTGTTTTTTTCCTCCTTTGATTTCTTTTTTACGTCTTGGCATAAATCTGAAACGTTTAATCCTGAAATGGTATGAGTTATGGGTGGGGCAGATAGTGCAATGATTATATTAATTATTCTCATGCCTGAGGCTTCTACCGTGGTTCTTCTGTTTGCCTTTCCACATTTTATTGAGTTTAACTGTTTCAACAACTTTGAAATCATACTAGAAAGGACTTACAATTAAAATGGAGTTATCAATTATAGTAAACTTCTATTCTGCTACAAGTTTGACAAGTAAGTGAATTTCAGCTGTCAAGTCTTCACATGAAAAAGCATCTACTCGAATGGAATTCCTGGAAATCCATTTGGATCCTGTTCTCTGACATCGCCCACAAGATGGAATGACTACAACACACCCCCGGAAACCAATGATGTGACCTGGCACGAACTGAAGAAACAGATTCACAGACTCCAAAGATCACTCTCTACAGAAAAGCAGAATTCTGGTGGCCGACATTCCCCATCGAGACAGACATGCAGTGTTTCATCCCTTGGCATTTTCTTCTGTGGTCAGCTACTTTGGACTGACCTCAATTGGACTTACTGGTACACGCTGCTGTGTTTCTCAAAGACTAACTTCAGCCAGTTGCCTTGACACTTTATAGACCATGTCCCCTCGCCTTCAGGCTCTGTTCCCAGAGTCAGAAAACTCCCCCTCCTTATTAGGTTATGCCCACAGAGTCAGGAAACGCCCTTTGAGGCAAGAGATGCCCCCAGAGGCATGAAGCGCTCCCAGAGGGAAGAAATGCCCTTTCGCCTGCTAGGCCTTGATCTTTGAGGCAAGAAATGTTCCCCTTGGCATCACACTGGTTATTGCTGCTCGCCTATTTTGTTTTCCATGTCTTATGCCAGTTCTTTTGAAAACGCCTGTACAATATAGGTTTCTTTTCACTCCACAATCCTGATACTATGGCCATTAGTTAAAAAGAAAGGGGGAATGTTGGTATGCTTTAAAAAAACCCCTTCTGTTTCATGTGGTTTAATCCCCCCTGCATTATATTTACATAACACTGTATTCTATTTGCATAACCTCTGTTAACAAGCACCACCTTCCCTCCAGGGCATTGGTGGTTTAGTGGCAGAATTCTTACCTGCTCCACCCCCTCTCTTTGTCATACCCTGATTTTCACCAGTCACTTTTCTCTCCACCCTCTCTGCCTCACATCCTGTTCCCACCCTACTGGGCTAGTATATTTATAAGGACAAGATTGTTTGTAGTTTTTAGTTTTAGCTTAGCTTGGTATAGATTGCGCTGCGTCCTGCATGAATAAAGAGATACTGCGTACAACCCAGCCATGAGTCCCGGGTCCTCTGTCTCCCATCAATGAAGCTCAGCCCGACACAATTCCTCACACCTGGGAGAGAGCTGCCCAGGGAGAGCAAAGGACTCACAGGAGAGAGGCTGCAGTTTAATTCCCAGGGCTGCATGTACCTGTGGTGCTCAGGCTGCTATCTCTCTCTGGATCTCATAAAACAACTCTCTCATAGCTAAAATCTTCCAAGAATTCTTCCTTATTATTTTTATTTTTTTGTTGTTGGAGATACGAAATGACAGAGGCCTTATGAGGAATGTTTGCTCTGGTTTTGAGCATTTTGCATGGCAATTAATACCAGACATCACCATCAGTTCGAAGTGTGTAGTTTTCTGATCCCTCTCACTTGAAAACCAATGAATAAAATTTTCAAAGAAGACAGATGAAGTGATAGCATAAATATCTCAAATATAAGCAGAAAAAAAGATGCCTTAGAGTAGGTTTTCTTTTATTTCATTAATGGGGAATTAATGTTTTACATTAGACAGTAAATACAATAGTTTGTACAGACATAACATCTTCCAGTTTTCCATATAACAATACAACCCCCACTAGGTCCTAGGTCATCCTTCTTGCATCTGATTCTCCCCAACCACCCACCCCAGAGTCTTTTATTTGGTGCAATACACCAATTCCAGTTCAGCTTCAACTTGTGTCTTCTTTTCTGATCTTGTTTTTCAACTTCTGCCTGAGAAAGAGATCATCCCATATTCATCCTACTGTTTCTAACTTATTTCACTTAACATAAATTTTTCAAGGTCCATCCAAGTTTGGCTGAAAATAGTGAAGTCACCATTTTTATAGCTGAGTAATATATATATATATATATATATATATATATATATATATATATATATATATATACCACAACTTTCTCAGCCACTTATCTGTTGTTGAACACATGGGTTGCTTCCATGAAGGTTTTGGGATGAAGCTGGGTCAGTCATGAGGTGAAATCTATTGGATTATTTTCCTTAGAAAAGAAATTTGATTTCTTCACAAGTCAGGAGAGACTGGTAGAGTTACAGGATATCTGAATATAACTTTGAGGTCTCTGAAAAGTGAGGTCGGAGCTGACAGAATCATGCAGTTTTGTTGAGAGACATAGACTTTGTCCGCATGTATAAAGTTTAAGCATAGAAAACTCAGTGGGTTGAATTGTCAACCACACACAAATTCCCACCTTCTACATCCACAGTGCACATTCAAGAAACATCTTAAACATGCCAGCAATCAGATTCAACAGGGCCCAGGCTGGGTGAGGGTGTGTAGCAACCATATCTCACAGTCACACGAATGCTATTAACACAGTCCATTATTTCAGCCCCTTAGGATAATGGTTTCTCAGTGTATGTGTAGTAATACAAGAATGGCTATCAAGGAAATTCTGTCATTTTCAATAAATATTCCAAGCACAGTGTAAAAAGATGCCACCCTACCTGTAAATGTTAGGGAGGTTAAATGAAATCTCCAGGGATTAAAACTTTGGTTATGCTTATGTTTGTGAACCATATCAGTGGAAGACTACTGGTAGATTGCTCAAATCTCTGATGTTTTGTGCTGTGAAATGAAGACATCATTTCCTTCCAATATGAACAAAAGAAAAACAGAAGACAAAACAATGGTGTGGTAGAGAGATAAAGTTCAAAGTGGAAGTTTAAGCATGTATGTCTGATGTTCTCCAATGCACATATCTCTTTAGCTGCCCTTTGTTGGTTTCTCTGGAAGCAATAAATCAGGGAAAATTCTTGGGCATCTTGAACATACATTTAAATCTTCAGTTTGGAAGACTATATTCATGTATTCAGATGCTATTAACATTGGCATATTGAACTCACCAAGTCACAAGTAAATGCAAATGTGTGAGTCATGGACAGAAAGGGGCTACCTGTTATTCCAGAGGATAAAAGCCTGTATCTTCTTGGGAGTGACTGGTAACATTTCAACAACTTACTTGTTGGTGCCACCTCCAGTTTGAGATTTACCAACAAAAATACTGTTGAAGGGAGAAGAGGATCCCCTAAGTTTCACCATATGGATCTGTTAATCTCCACTGCCATTGCACCTCGGAGACTGGAGTAGCAGTCAGGATCCCCTGTCCTGACAGCAGGAGAAGGGAAGGGACAAGGAAACTAAGCAGAAGATATACACTCCCAGTGGTCCGGAAGTGGGACTGTATAGTAGAAGGAATCCACATTTTTCTATTGAACTGGGAGGCACACTGAGTAACTGCTCAGAACCCACAGAGTACAAACAAGATTTTTTTTGAAACTCTCAGGGCCAAGGTGTGCTGCCTGCCCTGACTCTAGCTACTATCAGAGTAGCTAAATTGGGCATGGGGCTTTGGACCCTCAGGGCTTGGGAGTCTCTTTGCATAACCATCATGCTATCTTTCCCCCACCCCGTTTTATCTCTCTGTCAGCTGTGGGCTATTAAGCTAAAAACCCCACTTAGAGTTAAGAAGCCCTCAGGCTCACATAGCCTACAGAGAAGAAAAGGAACTTAAGAGGATTTAAGAGCCCTCTGTGCTTCAATGAAGGGATTGAGATAACATTGAAACAAATGTTAGTTTCCACAATTGTGAAGTGATTAAGTACCTTACTTCACACAAGTCAGCCCAATCAGGAGTGGATTGGAAAGCACTGACAGAGAGCCCTCACAGTACATTATAGGCAATGTTTAAACCAAGAACAGTGATTGGAGAAATGAGCCAGAACAAGATCCCAGCTAAATGTCTCCCAAAGGTAGAAACCCATGAAAATGAGAACCACCTCCAAACACTAGTTGAGGCATTAGTCACAGAAGTGAGTAAAGCATTGCAAGAAAAGGCATCATAAATTGGTAAAGAGCAAATGAGACTATGAAAGTAAACACTAACTATCTCGAGGTTATTAGAGAGCTGAAATCTGAAATAGCTGAGCTAAGGGCACAACGGGCTAACAAAGCTAATGCAGTATTAGAAGAGTGTAACAAAATAGAGAACACAGAGACGAGAAGCAGCCAGATCGAGGTTGAATGTGAGAAAACTAAGAAAGCAGTGTAAAAGATGACAAGTAGACATTAAAAGATATTGAAAACAAAAACAAACATATGAGATGGCTTGAAAGGAAATAATATATGCAGCATTGGCTTACCAAAAAAAAAAAAAGAGAGAGAGATGGAGTTTAAGAAAGAATTATAAAGGACACCTTAGCTAAGAACTTTTGTACTCTAGACAACATAAAAGACATAAAACTATGGGGCCGGTGGTGGTGACCTGGTTGAGTGCACATCATACAGTACACAAGGACCCGGGTATGAACTCCCAGCCCCCACCTGCATGGGAGAAAGCTTTGAAAATGGTAAAGCAGTGCTTCAGGTGTCTCTCTGTCTCTTTCCCTGTCTATCTTCTCTGGAGGCATGAGACAAAGTGATAAACAGAGATGCAGTGAGAAAGTAACTGAGAGAAATTAACACAGAGACACAAGAGCACTTCTCAGCTGTCTCATGGTGTTAAAAATGACTGAATTTGGGGCTTGGTGGTTCAGGAATGAAAGTGTTTAGCATAACCATTATGCTAAATTAATGTCTTATCTGGTGAAGGAAAAGAAGAGCTGTCTTAGTTTTTTTCTTTCATGAACTAATGGTGATTTATAAAATTATCCATAATAGGTATAATCCACACCATTCCCACTCTGTTTTTTTGCCCCCAAACCCTGCATCAATTGCAGCAATTTGTCCAAAAGACACAAACTCTTAAACTTCAGAACAGGCTGCTTTGAAGCAGAAAGGGGCCTGGCACCTTGGTATTTCAAAAGCAAAACGTTGGTGCACAAGAATCCATTTGTCAGATGTTACTATAAAAGATGCAGAGTATGGAAAGCTGTTCATTTATAACTATTATATCCAAAACCTAGCCAGGAAAAGTTGAGTAGGATATTGTAGCATACAATATGATTCAATGATTTCTTATGATTCTGTAACTCAGGACCCCCCAGCCCCAAAATTATCCCGATCAAAACCGCCAATGTCTCTCCCTCTGGACCCATCATGTATCCCCTATAGAAACATTACTATCCCCCTTGGCGATCACCATGTGTCCCTGTCACAGTCCCCTATATTTCCCTCTCATAGCCACCATGCCACTCGATAACTTTCACTCACATCTCCCTTGTAGGAGCTCGCACCCCAATTCAGAACACCCACCATGATTCCCCCACAGGAATCACTCACATCTCTGCCTCAGGAGCCCCTGTTACAGAAAGGATCCCCAAAGCACAAGACTAGAGACATTACATGGTGAAAGAGTGGAATTTTATTACCCTGGTGTATAGGAGATCCAGATCATACTCCCAGAGAGATAAGAGAACAGGAAATCGATCAGCAGAGAATAAGGGCAACAGAGTTCTGGCACTAGAAAATCTCTAGAGTGGTGCCATGCTTATCATATGTTTTTGGACAGGGTTTCCATTTATAAAATATATATAGATATGAAGTAAGTGTCCATGTGGTGGCACACCTGGTTGATCTCACACATTATAGAGCAAAAAGATCAGGGTTGAACCCCTGGTTCTCACCCACAGGGGCTAAGCTTCACAAGGTGTGTAACAGTGCTCCTAGTGTCTTTATTTTTAATTTCTTTAATGGCTGTTAATGGTTTGTAGATGACAGTGAATACAAGAGTTAGTACATGCATAAAAATTCACAGGTTTAGCCACCACTAGGTCCTCCCCTGTGTAAATGTTTCAGGACTTATTCCCTCCCCCAGTCACATTTGAAACTTTTACTTTGGTGCAGTACACCAACTCCAGTCCAAACTCTGATTAGTGTTTTCTAACCTGTTCTTGTTTTTCAAATTTTGTCTATAAGTGAGACGATCCCATATGCATCTTCTGTTTCTGATTTACCTCATTTAACATGATTCCTTCAAGCTCCATCCAGGATGGGCTGAAAACAGTGACATAACAGTTTTTAAAAGCTGAGTAGAATTCCATTGTATATAGAGACCAGACCTTGCTCAACCACTCATCTGTTGTTGGACACCAAGGTTGCTTCCAAGTTTTGGCTATTACAAACTGTGTTGCTATGAAAACAGATATACACAAATATTTTGGGATGGATGTGTTGGGTTCCTTATAATATATCCCCAGGAGAGGAATTGTATGCTTATAGGATAGGTTCACTTCTAAGTTCATGAGATTTCTTCAGACCGCTCTCCACAGCAGTAGGACCAATCAGTTGACATTTTCACCAGCAGTGCAGGAGTGTTCCTTTGTCCCCACAGCCTCTCCAGTGTTTGTTTCTGCTATCTTTACTTATGTTTCATATTCTCACAGAAGTGAAGTGGTATGTCATTTTGTCATCATTTGCATTTCAATGACAATCAATGACTTGGAGCATTTTTTTCATATGTTCTCCAGTGTTTCAGATCTTTTCTTGGCTGTATGTGTTTTGATATCTTTATGCCTGGGTAAATTCTTCTTAGGACCCTCTGTACTTCTTCAACTTTTATACTTTTTACATAATTTTTTTAATTACCTTTATTTATTTATTGGGTAGAGGCATTCAGAAACTAGTCATGTCCTAGTAATGTCTTGTTGCATTCTCAGGTGATCTTCTTTGCTATTCCTACATGACTGGGGAGTGGTGAGTAAGACAGCTGATGCTACTTTGTAGCCCCACCTCCAGAAATCTTACAAGTGTCTTTCTATCTTTCTCCATCCACCCTCCCCCTAAATTTCTGTCTGTATCCGTAGGAAATAAGTAGATAGGTATAAACAAGCAAGTCCAGAATTCAAGTAAATCAAAAAGAGGAAAGCCATGTCCCAACCTCCCAACCTCCACAGCTATCTATGCACGGCCATCTATGGGCCTTATCCTTGGAAGCATCACCCCATTAGCACTGGATCCTCGAGTCTATAGAGCTGACTGGACTCAGAGTGTTCTGGGTCCTCATTGCCCCTCTCCTAATGCCTGGTGTTACTGAGTCATCTACACACAATGGATCATGTACTGAATAAGTAACCTTTGTGTAAAACATTGTAGGCATATGTGAAGGCAATATATTGAATCTTCTGGAATTCTCCTGAATTCTTGCATTCTCTCATGTTTGTATAAAATGATACTGATCATTTATTACAGGAAACAAGTGTTGAAACCCTACCTAGCCATGGTACTTGACGCCCTGGCTAGGAAGTTCAATTGAGAAATTTAGTGGCTGTTACCTTTCTGGCAGTTTACTGGTTGTGGCAGAAACTCCAGTCTGTTTTACAAACAAAAAGACGGCCTAAGGGAACAGAGGACGCCCCTAAGACTCACCTAGTACAAATGTGAGTCTCCATTGCTACTGCCCTCAGAGGCTGGAGCACCAGGTTGGAGGCCCTGTGCTGACACCATGGGACAGGGAACTGACCTGGAAACTCAGGAGAAGGTCTACACCTTGGTGGCCTACTGGTAGTGCTGTGTGGTAGAAACCTTTCCACATTGTTCTCCTCATGAGAACATAGTTAATAGTTGTCCCAGAACCTACAGACTATAAACTGGAGTGTTTAGAAACTCACAGGGCCACCAATGTTGCCTGGATTGGCAGAGAAGCTGAGTTGATCCTGGAGATTTGGATGCTTGGGGTGTGAGAATCTCTTTGCATAAGCATAGTATTATCTCTCCCAAACCCTGCTTTATCTCTTGATCATGAGTGAGGGATTAAGCTAAGTAGCCACTTATAGTTTAAAATTCCTCAGGCTCCCTTTGCCTACAGGGAAGAAAAAAAAAAAACGGCTTCTGGGATTATTAAAATTTACTGAAAAAATGTTATACATGTGCAAACTATTGTATTTACCATTGAATGTAAAATATTAATTCCCCAATAAAGAAATTTTTTTAAAAAATGGTATGCAGGTGAAGGGTTTGTGCTACTGCCTGACAGCCACCGTTGGCAGCACGACCCTTTTGCAAAAGAGTAAACCTCTTGCTTCAACTTCTTAAAAAAAGAGCCAGAAGAAGCTCTGACTTTGATCTAATGAGCAGGAGCCAGAGAAGCATGGACTAAATGTAGGGTGGACCATGCTAAGGGTTGTCAATGAGACCCTGTTCCAGAGGCTGCAAAGATGTGATTAAGATCTTCTCAGAGTCACTGACATGATTACTAGACTTAATATCAAAGAGGGTGTGGAGGGTGTGTGAAACCAAGCGTAGTCAACTACTTTATAAGGGGGAGGAGGTGGCTGGGATTTCAAAACCTCTAGGAGCACATAGGAACTCTGGCACCGCGTGGCTGCCTCACCTCCAGCAAGGAAAGAGATCCAGTGCAACAATCTTTGATCAGAATCATTTAATGATGAAAAAGTCAAAAACCAATATGTTGGTGAATAGTGGGAATGTGTTTCATGGGGAGGTTGAGTTTTTCTCAGCCATCTGTGGACTGGATAAAAATTCAGATAGTCATGAAAACATAGCCTCTACCAATAGCTCTGATCTCTCCACACAGGGAAATCCTTTTAGGATCTGATAGGTTTGGCTTGATATCCTGCACTCAGAGAAAGACTAGGAGATCCACACTGGGAATTCTGGGAGGAGGGATCACATTTGTGTTTTGAGACAGGAAATAGAATCTAGCATTTTCTCTCTGGAGACCCAGACTCTTAGACATTTCTGTGGTATTGCTTTTCAACTGCTGTGAGTAATGGGAACCAGCAAGAGCTTGCAGGCATACAGACCAATACCACTCTCTGCGGACCCTGAGCGGAGGCTTCAGACATTCACACACTCCTCTGAGCTCCTGCTGCCCAGGCTTGATCACTCTGGGTCACTTTCTCTGTCTGTGTAATTCTTGTCCCTGCAGGGCTGACAGAAGGTGGCACTCTGGTGGATTGTTTTAAAATTCCTTGGAGAGAGAAACACATGCACATGCAAATGCGACTCCATATGTTCTAGATGAGTTTTGAAGAATTCAGTGTGATTTGCATATTCAATTGAAAGATGGTTGGTCTTTTATGTTATTAATTATTGATTTATTCATTTATTTATTTATTTTAGAAAATGTCTGTGAGTTTTCAAATTACTTCCTCGCGGAATAACAGCATGACAAAGGAACTCCGGGGACAGCAATATTATTCAGGTATTCATCTTCTAAGTCCTGTATGTTTTTCAGGAAGGTTTAATCATATAGTGAATATTCTAGGGGTCACTGTGTGCCCTCAGTGCCTTGGGAGCTATCAGTCACTGCACACATAGCAGGGGACATGAGCATAGGGTATAAGGCTCTTGTCCTTGAGATGGAAAAACCCTACAAGGAGAGTCATCCCAAAAAAGAGGAAGCACAAGTGAGCTCTCAGTCAGGATGTCTGCAATGTCAGTCATGGAACTGGAGCAGAGTCCAGACTGAAATGCTTCCTCACTGTCCAGAGAGACTGTGTGTTGGAAGCAGGTCTCTAGTTAAGGCCGCCGAAGCCCTCAACTTCTCTGGTCAGGGTCTCTGAGCTCTCTAGCACTGCGGATATTCTACATTGGCCCAATGCATCCCGGGAGGGGCTCAGAAAATGCTCTTGTTAATGTGACTGACGAAAATTGCTCCCTGTCCCCTCTCCTTGCAGGGCACCCTCTTGTCTCCTGGACAGACCTGGAGATTCTGAGCTTCTGTTATGAGTGGGTGTTGCTAGCCAATGAAGAACCGAGAAGCAGGCACTGGAAATCAGCCAAACCCATCAGCCAGCGGCTCAGGGGCAGAGACATCCTGAAGAGCTCCTTGCAGTGTTAGCACATGCTCATCCATGTGAAGGGGCTGGGCTGAGACACCCAGCAGCCCAAGCACAGGCCCAGGAGACAGCCCTGGAGCTTGCCCTGTCAAGCAGCCCTGGACAGACTCCTGCAACAAAGCAGCATCCATATATTCTCAGGTTGGTATCTTCTCTGTCACTTGGGGTTGTACTGCCCTAATGGGGCAGCAGCTGTCCTAGCATCCACACTCCCTTAGCAGGCAGAGCTGGGCTCTGTGCCTGCCCATTGCTTCCTCTGCTTCCACAAAAACTGGGGGCTCTTTGGGTTTCCTTATGCCTCAGCCAAGTGCCCACTTTAATATCCTCAGGGCCCTGCTCCTGGACTGGCTCAAAGAGACATGGTTTATGCGGCCACATGGGGAGAGAGCAAGTGGACACTGAGAAGGGATATGGGTTATGTCTGACTGATGTTTCCTGCCACTCTTCTCCTTTCTCAGTTCTTCCATGGGCGTTTGGACTCCAGCACCATCCTCCTTTCATCAGCACTTCTAACACGCAGGGCCAAGTCTCTGCCAGAACTGAGCCCACAGGAGAGCTGCACTGTAGCCCCCTACAACTGAATGGTGACCAAATAGAAGACTGGAACACCTGGACAAACAACCTGCCTTGGTCACATCTATTCAAGTTTCCTTCCTTCCTCTAAGCAGACACCAGCCCCTCAGAACAGTGAATACTCCAGATTGATACTGACTCTGATCCAAGGGGAGTCTGTGGGAACTGTCCCCCCTTCTGTTTGGATTTTCTTGTAGCTGTAACATTTTCTGCCACTACTGTCATTCTAGACTGCTATGGCCCCTCCTGGGCTCATTGCCATGTGATCAAAGAAAATGGCAAAGAAACCCATTGAGCTCTGTGTGCTTTTTCTGTTTGCCTGTTGCATGCGTGGGACCCTAAAGTTTAGATGGTCAAGAGTTGAGTTGGGAGGCACAGCTTCTTTGGGACCGGAGATCTATCCTCTCCATGCTCCACACCAGGGCTCTCACATGAAGACTTCTTCACTGGAACGGTAAACCAGAACCTGCAGAGAAAATTTACCAGTGAAGCAAGTCTGCAGATGTTTCATATTCACTTTTGCTGTCCCCCTCTCTGCAGGGAAATTCTCTCTGTCCTAGAATTTTATGTGTAAAGGAGAAAACGTCCACAGAGAGTTGTGGATTTACAGTGCTGGCACAGCCCTAGTGATAATCCTGGTGTCAAATAAATACTAAAAACAACTTACACCCAGTCTCTTCATAGTAACAATGCAAGAACCAGTTTAATAGTTTTTATTGTGGATCCATGTCTATTTGGGTGAAGAGAAAAAAGGGAGATGGTGCCAGAGAGAGAGACAGATATAGTAGATACTTACAGACCTGCTTCACTGATTCTGAAGCTTTGCGATGTAGGTGAGAATCAGAGGCTTGAACTCAGATATTTACACATGGTAACCTACGTGTACAGTTCACTAGCGGGTCCTCACAGATGGTTTGGCTGGCAGGTTGATCCAGGAATCACAGGTAGAGGTCACTGTGGTTTGCTGGCTGATCCAGCAGACAAGTGTGGAGGTGATTATGGTGTGATCACAACAGGCCCACACCAAAGCCTCCACACTTATGAAAGGATCCAGAGCACCACACAAAGTGTGCTTGAATCACAGACACACCACATCCAGAACTTGAAGTGTGACCAAATGTCTCACCAACTCAACAGTGTTCCTCCAATACAGTCTCAATGCCCATTTATTTACAAGTAAACATGCCTAGGGACTTCACAGAATGTTATGGGATGAAGTATTGGCACATTCGACTTGGAGAGACAATGAGTCCTGACTAAGCTAATAAAACAATCTTCACCCAGGCCTTCATTTAGCAACATTTAGCATAATACTTAAGTCACAAAAATTTATTACATAGGGTTTCTTTAACAAAATTAAACTATACTACACTAGGACCACTTTGATCACCCATCAATTCACGAGTCAATGCAGACCTGTGGCTTGTGGACAGAGAGGGGCTAAGGAGTGATTCCTGGGGTGAAAAGCCCATATCTTCTTGGGAGTGACTGGTAACAATCTGGACATTTAGATCAAAGTGAGAGTTTCCTGCTTTTTTAAAAGAATTAAAGCAGGACATTTATTCTTTTGCAAAAGGGTGTTCTGCCAACAGTGGCTGTCAGGCAGGAGCATGCCACCTTCACCACCTCCCATATTTTAAAGATTTATTTTAATCTTTATGGGGAAAATAATGCAGTGGTAGAGATATATACTCTCCATAATCCCTCTCTGCCCCTGCCTGCTGCCTCTGTCTGTGTCTATTTCTTCCTGTTTCTCTGTCTCCCTCTCTTTCAACACTGCTCAACATATGAGTACAGGAATTGCAGGACACCTCAGTGATACATGCTCTAGCTTTTACTATGGACTGCCCTCATGGCTGGCTCTTGTTAAAGATAAACCCATAGAAAGCTTCAGATGCTATGCTTTTACCACAAATCAAAGGTAGCGTGTAAGTAGGGATTCCTAGCCTTTAAATATGTTGAAACCTTGGGAAATGGATCATTCTAGATTCTTACTACAGGACCTGAAATAGCACCTTTCCTGAAATTCCAACCAGAGTTCACCCTAAACATTTTTCTCAATTTTTTGGATAAAAAAGGAATAAATAGAGAGAGGAGGGGATGATAGTCAACTACTTATTTTCTTTAATATTTTATTTTATCTCATCATGGGAAAGATAGGAGAGAAAGAAAGAACTAGACATCACACTAATACCTATGATGACAGGGAACAAACTTGTGATCTCATGCTTGATAAAACAAAGCTTTATCCACTGCACCACATCCCAGACTAGACCACCAGACTTCTTATTTTCTACAGTGTTGTTTTTGACAGCTTATGCTGTTTCTGCCAGCCTGGATTCATGGGCGGGTAACAGACGACCAGGGACTCATGGTTGAGCTGTAGGCAGTATCTCTTTATTCATGCAGGATGCAGTACAATCTAAGCGAGCTAAGCCAAACTAAAGGTACTATAAAACTCACAATGCTGTCTTTATATATACTTGCCAAGTAGGATGGAAACAGGATGTGACATAGAAAGGGTGGAGAGAAAAGTGACTGGTGAAAATCAGAGTGTGACAAGGAGAGGATCAGGGTGTGACAAGGAGGGGGCGGAGCAGACGACAATCCTATCACTGAACCACCAATGCCCTGGAGGGAGGGTGGTGCTTGTTAACAGTGGTTATGTAAATAGAATGCAGTGGTTATGTAAATATAATATTGTTAAGCAGGGGGGATTTAAACCAAATGAAACAGAAGGGGTCTCATGCATACCAACACTACAGCTAGTCTAAAGTGGAGCATATTTGGGTCAGCAAAACAGCTCACTGACAGTGCACTGTTTAGCCTTATCTGTAACCCAGGTTCAAGAACTTCCTCTATCACATTGAAGGAAATTTTGCTCTGTGCTTTTTTGTTGTTGTTTGTTTGTTTGCTTAAGGATATTTCCTTATTTCTCTCTATGTTCCCTTTTGTTGCCCGTGTTCCTTAATTGTTGTAGTTATTATTGTTGTTGTCCCTGATGTCATCCATGTTGTATTGTTGATGTTATTGATATTGTTGGATAGGACAGAGAGCAATGGAGAGAGGAGGGGAAGAGAAAGATAGACACCTGCAGACCTGCTTCACCACTTGTGAAGTGACTCCCATGTAGGTGAGGAACTAGGGGCTCGAACCTGGATCCTTAAGCGGGTCCTTTTGCTTTTCCCACCTGGGATTAACCCGCTGCACTATTGCCCAACTTCCGATCTGTGGTTACTTGCCCTCTGACTCTCTATCTTGTTGTTTCTACCTGAAAAAGTCAGTAGTAAGTGGAAAAATCTTTAAGATAACATCAGCAATAGAAAATGTTTGATTTGTATTTCATTTCTGTATATTAAATCAATGATGAGGTACAATGATTCCAGTATGTGTTGCCTTGAGTTCATGACCTAATGCCCCCCCACAAAAAAGAAGAATGTGTGTGTGTGTGTCTGTGACCCAAGTTTAATTCTAATAGAAAGACCTTAAGATTCAATATGTTGTTTTCACCTGTGTTAGCATTGTTTTACACAAAGCTTAATTGTTCAATTCATGATCAATCATGTCAGATGAATCAGTAACCTCAACTCTTCTCTGTCCTTGATCACCTGGCACCCGAGCTTTAGGATAGAGTCTTTCCACCTAGGCTCTCTCCTAGGATCACAGCTGAGAGGCATTTAGGCTACCTCTGGGAGCACAAAGCCTTCCAGCACCCCCCAGCACTTAGCAGAGGGACAATGAGGACCAAGAGAAGTCTCAGCCCACTCAGCTCCATGCATTCCTGGAGCCAGACCTCCTGGGGGAGAGAGAGAGATTCCAGGGAACAATCTCATAGCAAGGCATGCAGAGATATCTGGTAGGGGGTTGGGAGGTGGTGGCTTCCTACTTTTTGAGTTACTTGAATTCTGGACTTGTTTCTTATTTCTATCTATTTATTTTCGATAGAGACAGAAAGTGGAGGGAAGGGAGGATAGAGAAAGATAGAAAGACACTTGTAGGACTTCCGCAGGTGAGGCTACAGAGTAGCAGCAGCTGTGTTTCTCACCTCTCCCCAAGCACAAGGAATAGCAAAGAAGATCAACTGAGAATGCCACAAAATAAGACTCAGACCTTAGCTACTATTAGCTCCCTTAGTTTCCTATTTCTATCTATTTGTTGATTTATTTTGCATAGATACAGAAGTTGGAGGGAAGTGGCATTAGAGAAAGAAAGACACCTGTAACACTTTTCGAGGCGAGGCTGCAGAGTAACAGCAGCTGTGTTTCTCCCCTCTCTACAGTAAACTAAGAATAGCAAAGAAGATTAACCCTGCCTGTCAGGCTGCCATACGCCCCAATGGCTGAGGTGCCCACCTTTTGATTATATCAAACTATGCGCGGGCATTGGGTCTGCCCATGCGATTGGACTGGCTATTGGTGCTGCCCTTAAAGACCTTACACAAGGTGGTCAGCCTAAGACTTGCTTTAATTGTAGACAGCCAGGACATTTCACCCAAGAATGCACATCCCTAAAAACAGCTCGCCCACCACCCACCACTCTATGCCCCTGATGCAAGCGGGGAAGGCACTGGGCCTCAGAGTGCCGCTCTCAGACAGATGCCCACTATAATACTCTCCCTCCAAACAGAGAAACTTCCAGAGGGGCCAGCCCCTGCCCCCAAACATGAGACAAATCCCTGGGGCTGTCAGGTTTGTCCCCCAAAAGTCAACTCTTCAGAGTCAGTTTCCAATCTCCCCTGAGCCACCACAGGCAGCATAGGATTGGATCTCTTTTCCTCCACCAACACAATATTAACACCCGAAATAGGAGTTCAGGTCCTACATACTGGAGTTTTGGGGACCCTACCTTCTGGTACTTTTGGACTCATTCTTGGCCATGCTAGTTCAACTCTCCAGGGTTTCAATGTCTCCCCAGGAATAATTGATAATGATTATACAGGAGAAATAAAAATTTTGGCCTCGTCCACTTCTGGTCCCCTAACCATAAAAACAGGACAGAGAATTGCTCAGCTGCTATTTTTTCCCCTTACTCATCCTAATCAAAACTTTTTCACAAATCCAGAGGCATCAGTAATTTTGGCTCTTCAGATGCTTACTGGGTCCAACAAATTACTCAAGATAGATCCCTCCTCAAAACTAGATGGTAAAAGCTTTGAAGGACTTGTAGACACCAGAGCCGATGCCTCGGTAATCTCTGACAAGGATTGGCCTTCTTCTTGGCCCCCCATGGCCTCCTTGACTCATCTTAAAGGCATTGGACAAACCTCCAACCCACAGCAAAGTTCCGGTCCTTATATGGAAAGATGAGGAAGGTAATACTGGCACTGTTCAACCCTACATTGTGCCTGGTCTGCCTGTTAATCTTTGGTGAAGAGATATCCTTGCCCAACTAAATCTTATCATGTGTAGCCCAAATGAAATTGTTACCCACCAAATGTTAAAACAGGGCTTCCACCCTGGACAAGGTTTAGGAAAATATTCACAGGGAATAAAAGAACCTATTTTGGTGGTTAAAAAAGAATGACCTTTCTGGACTAGGGAGAGAAAATGTACCCTAATGGCTGTTGACATTCCTGTACCCCATGAAGACAAAATTACTTGTAAATCTGATGAGCCTGTGTGGGTTGATCAATGGCCTTTGACCTCTGAAAAATTGGCTGTGGCCACAGAGTTAGTACAGGAACAACTTGCCGCTGGCCATATTGAGCCTACCACCTCCCCTTGGAATACTCCTGTTTTGTTATTAAGAAAACATCTGGCAAGTGGAGACTGTTACAAGATTTGAGGGAAATTAATTAAACTATGCTTACTATGGGGGCCTTACAGCCTGGACTACCCACCCCTGTGGCCATCCCTACTGGGTTTTTTAAGATAATCATTGACCTTAAAGATTGCTTTTTCACCATTCCCCTACACCCTGAAGACAGACAGCGGTTTGCCTTTAGCCTGCCAGTTACTATTTTCAAGGGGCCTATGTCACGTTTTCAGTGGCGGTTCCTCCCTCAGGGTATGGCTAATAGTCCAACGCTATGTCAAAGGTTTGTGGCACAAGTGATTGATCCCTTTTGCATTTTGTGGCCTTCTATCTATATTATTCATTATACAGATGACGTCCTTTTAGCGGGACCTGACAGTACCCAAATACTTTACTGTTGTCTAGAACTATCACAAAATTTGGCAGATAGGGGACTCGAGGTTTCCCCCCATAAGATTCAGCTTCAAGACCCTTAATTTTATTTAGGCTCTGAGCTTTGCCATAAAAAAATTGCTACCCAAAAACTTCAGCTTCAAGTAGGCCACTTGAAAACACTTGATGATTTTCAAAGACTATTGGGTGACATAAATTGTATTAGGCCATATCTTCAGCTTACCACTGGAGAACTTAGGCCACCTTTTGAAATTCTTAAGGGAGACTCCAACCCTTCTTCCCCCCACTCCTTGACCCCTGCAGCTACATGGGCTTTCCGGTTCTTAGAAGAAGCCATTCAGAAATAGGGAGTCTCCTTTATTTCCTATGAAGCACCACTTCTGTTTGTCATTTGTGCCACCTCACATACACCTACAGGAGTGTTTTGGCAACGTGGCCCTATGCTTTGGGTTCATCTTCCAGTTTCCCCCCCTAAAGTACTTGCTCCCTACACCTCCCTGGTTGCTGAGCTTATTCTTTCAGGATGCGATGCTGCCACCTGCTTTACTTTTCCAGTACTGATAGGTTCCGTAGTTCAAGCCCCAAAGAGTCATGCTTTACATCATTTAAATCTTCAGACCCTTTGCCTACTTTTTAAGATCACATTCCTTATAATCCTCAAGGACAAGGCATTGTCGAACGTGCTCACCAAACTATCAAAAATTCTCCCCTTAAATTAAAGAGAGGGGAATTATACCCTCAGAAGGGGTCCCCTAGAAATATTCTTCATCATGCATTGTTTGTTATTAACTTTCTAAATTTAGTCTCCCATGGCAAATCTGCAGGCTGATCGCCTCTGGCACCCTGAGACAAATAAAGATTTTGCCACAGTCATGTGGAAAGACGTGCTCATCTTCAAATGGAATGGCCCAGATCCAGTCCTCATATGGGGGAGAGGTTCAGCCTGTCTTTCTGACACCAAAGAAGGATCAGCTAGATGGCTGCCAGAAAGGCTGATAAAACTAATTAATAATAGAAATGAATCCAGGGAGAAATCTTCTCCCTGAGAAAATTTTCGCTTCTCTTTTTCAGGAAAATGATGGTATTCAAAATAACGACAGTGTTCCTGTGGATGGTCCTCTTGTGTGGATGGACACCCACAGTAGCGCCTGACAAGAAAGGAGCCACCTCCCCGTTTGCTTGGCAATTTTTCCTGACCGAAAACTACACCAACTATGTTAAAACACAAAATTATGGTCATCTTTTAGCCAAGGCTGATTGCCCGCCTCAAGGGTGCCAATCTGCCATTTTGCTAAATTTCACAGATTTTAAGGCCCAGCCCAGAAAGGTTTCCCCTGCCCTGTGCTTGTTGTTTGACCAGCATCGGTCCTATTGCACAGATAGATGGGTTGAAGAAAATGTGGGCTGCCCCTAAAAATCATGTAATATCCATAATGTTAAGACCCTAAGAGGTAATGAGGTTATTGCCCAGCTTCCCTATAACAGAAATTATTCCCCATAATTTTTTTCACTGCTCCACAGGCTATACCTGGGTTGTTTGGGATCTCTGGGATTCCTGCTGGACCACGGCAGTCAAAGGAGCCACGTATATAACCAAAGATGAAACCTGGCCTAGCTGCCCTATTTATATTTGGCGTGCTCTTGTTCAAGTTCAAACAACCCTTCATGCTGAAATTCAAACACGTGAGAAGGAGCTAAATACACAGCTCTCAGCTTTAGCTACACACCACCCCTTTTCCTTGCTACCTCTATTAAGAGAAGTCCTAATGCTTGCTAATATCATTGGCCTTGGCAATGTTTCTGCATGTTTTCTTTGTGCCACATTATGCCGTCCCCCTTTGATGGCAGTTCCATATCCCACCTCACTGAATACTTCTGGTGCATCTGCTAAGGCCTTTTCTCGCATTTTTGAAGTTTCCTTGTTCCTAGCTCCTGAACAGGAAAAATTTAGGTTTTGTTATTCCAATGCTAGTACCAGGTTGTACAGTCAGACTGCCTTACCTGCTGTAGATCGTATTGCCCCTGATGAGTTTTTCTTTTGGTGTAATGGTACCCTTTTAAAAAATATTTCTTGCCAAATAGATAAGAGATTGTTATGCCTTCCAGTTACCTTAGTACCCCAGTTGACCCTATTTACTCCTGCTGAGTATTTACATTGGGACAGTCCCTCGTCCCCCAAAATAAAATGGGCTGTTTTTCTTTCTTTAGTGGCTGGTGTTTCTTTTGGACCATCTGTGGTGGCTGCTGGTCTGGATGGAGGAGCCTTGTGTCACTCCCTTCTTATCACTGCTAAGCTCTCTCAACAATTCTCACTGGCAGTGGAAGCCTCAGCCAAATCTTTGGCCTCCCTACAGAGGAAACTAATCTCCCTTGCCCAGATTGCCTTACAGAAACTGCAATCTTTGGACCTCCAGACCACAGAAAAGGGTGACACCTGTTTTTAAAAAGGAGTGCTGCTTTTATGTTAATGAGTCTTGTTTAGTGGAGGCCCAGGTTCAGCAGTTACACAAGCTTAGTGTTGAATTACAAAAACAAAAATTTTCTGCTGTTGCTGATAGTTGGTGGAAATCCTCCATGTTCTCCCTTTTTATCCCCCTATGGAACCCCTGATTAGTCTTTTGTTAATGATTACCTTGGGGCCTTTTATTTTTAATAAGATTACTGGCTTTATAAAACAGATTGACTCCTTGGCATCGAAACCCTTACAAATATATTATCACAGACTTGATTAGGCTGACAGAGGCTTGGCTGAACCTGGGGGTGACAGATCTCTTTTACGAGCTGTATAAAACTCAGATTCATGCACGCCAGCCTTGCTATGGCGTGGGCACCAGTAAGCGGTGCAGGGCTAAGCACTGCCGGGGCAGGACCCTATAGTCCACCTCTGAGTCCCCCGTGAAGCAAACCTGATTTGCATGGAGGTTGGTGTAGGTCATCAGAACTCTTCACCATGAGTTTTCCTCACCTTAGAAATAGTGGCTCTGCCTCCCCTCCCCAAAAGACACCAAAAGCCGTATAAGATGTTGGAAGATCAGTTCTATATTTACCCCAGGGGAGGAATCAGGTCAATACTACACCCATCTGGTTAATGCCTGTTGGTATGCATGAGACGCCTTCTGTTTCATTTGGTTTAAATCCCCCCTGCTTAACACTATTCTATTTACATAACCACTTCATTCTATTTACATAACCACTGTTAACAAGTTCCACCCCCCCTCCAGGGCATTTGTGGTCCAGTGATAGGATTCTCGCCTAATCTGCCCCCTCTTTGTCACACTCTGATTTTCACCAGTCACTTTTCTCTCCACCCTCTCTATGTCACATCCTGTTTCCACCTTACTTGGCAAGTATACATAAAGACAGCATTGTGAGTTTTACAGTACTTTACCTTGAGTTTAGTTTAGCTCGTCTTAGATTGTGCTGCATCCTGCATGAATAAAGAGATACTGCTATAGCTCAACCATGAGTCCCTGGTCGTCTGTTACCTGCCTGTGAAGCCAACCCGTCGAAAACAACAAATGCCCGCTTATCTCTTGATAAGATTCCTAGCTTTTACCAACATTTGCACACCTGACTTAAATTGTAAAAAGGGAGGACATGCCGGGAGCCAAGGCCTTAGCTAAGACTCTCATATAGTCGGGGAGAGGACATTCCGACCACTGGAAGTGAGATTACCATCTAGCTGTTTGGAAAGTTGCTCACCCACCTCCCTCACCCACTACCTTAGCAGAACTTCCTCTTTGGGCTTATATTGTGGCTGCAAAATAACGTTTTCAGAGCTTGAACAGACCTCCTGTTTTGCCCTCATTCTTCGTGTCTCTTGTCCTTTCCATTTTCTGGGCCCCTACGCTAGTTTTCCGTTGATAACCCCGCAGGCCGGGGCAGGGCACCAAAGTAAAAACCCTGTTGTGAGGGGTAGACATGCAGCTTCGTGAGCCAGTGGGTATAGGGTTAGGTGGGATGGGACACAGTCTTTTGGTGGTGAGAATGGTGTTTATGTACACTCCTAGTAAAATGTAGTCATATAAATCACTAGTAAATTCATATGACAGGGGAAAAATAATTGTATGTCTTGAAGTTTTTAAAACACAGACTGAGTCTTTTAAATATATAGGCTGTGTATTTGATATGCCGACTCTCTCAAAAGCCTAGACTAATGTCTTCTTTTCTTAAATAAATAAAAAAAAAAGAAATTTCCAAATCCTCTTCCACTCATAGGGCTTCTGTCCAGTAGGTATTCTTAGATGGATAACTGAGAATGTGATTTGTCTAAAAGGGTTGCATTAAAAGCGTTTGTGTCTTGTATGAGTTGACAAGCTGCACAGACTGTGAGAACTCTCAGTGATAATGCAGTTAACGGTGTTATGAATTCACATATAAATGATTTTATGCCTGACCTTCAGCCAACTCTGGAGGAAGTAGAGTCTTAAGATTCTTGATTTCAAAATGTGGCTTGAAGATCTTAGGGTCTGACATTTGTGTCCTACAGAGAGTGCAGGAATGTATTAAGGTATCTTTGGCTGCAGACTTGGGATCATGTCCTTATTTTGTACAGCTTGCTTTGAGCTTTTTTCTGCTGGCACTATCTGAGTGAGTTATTTGTCTATCCCTGAACTCTGTAATCATTGATGCAGAGCACAGATGGTTTGCAAACCCATGGATCACTGTCGTATTGGTGGATTAATTGCAATAAACATTGATTGCCTTTCTCCTGGATTGTAAATCAAGGACTTCACCTAGTCTCACTACCCCTGTCAGAAGATTAAGAATAAGAATTCCTCCTGGCATCCCAAGACACACCCCCTCCACACCTGAAAAGGGTGGGGCTCTTTTAAATTAGATGATGTTTAAACTCGATGATCTGGATTCTTTTTATTGATGTTTTCCCGAGGTTAGAATGCTTTGCATAGGTCAAACTTGCACAGACTTTGTAATCGCCAAAATAAATTAAATTAAATTCATCCAGTATGTAATGTATTCCTTAAATGAAAGTACAAATCAAACAGATTTTGTGGTTGATGCTCTCTGAAAGATTTTTCTACTCAGGTTGGCCTATTTCAGACAGAATGAACAAGAGCAAAATTTCCTTCAGTGTGGTAAAGGAAGGTCTTGTACCTGGAAACAGATATGGAAACAGATATGTCAGTAAGCTGTTTTGCTGGCCCCAATTTACTCCATTTCAGTCTATGTGTAGAAAATAAGAAGTCTAGTGGTCTAGTTCAGGATTTGGTCTACTTTATAAAGCATTGGATTGTCAAGTATGAGATCCTGAATTGATATCTATCAGCACACTTACCAAAGTGATGTTTAGTTCTTTCTCTCCTATCTTTATCATAATTAATATGATATGATATGATATGATATCATATGACAGAATATAATGAATGAATTTAAAAGAACATTGCTGAAACTCCTCCAGGGAGCCTTGCGAAAACAGAATGCTCCATTCTGTTAACTAACCATTTCTGCTCTGGGCTAAGGAGTACTGAACCAGTATTCAAGGGTGAGGGAGAGAGTGCAGTGGTTATGCAAAGAGACTCCTGCTTGAGGATCTAAGTCCCATATTCAACCCCTCCCTGGCCAACACCACCATAAGCCAAAGCTGAGCAACACTCTGGTAAAAATAAATAAATAAATAAATAAATAGGAAAGAATGAAAGAAAGTATAGAAGGCTTCACAGCAGCTCAGACTACTGCTCATTAAGAGCAAACAAGCGAGGTGAGGGGTTCCAAAGCAGTCTTGGGTCTTCCTAGTGAGACTTTGATGCTGTAAATGGCTCTGGATAGGCTTCAGGTCATGTTATTTTTCTTTGTCATCCCCAAGGCCAAGGTCTCCTACAGAAGTAATGACACAATTCTCAAGCCTTTCTCTTTTGCAGGTAACTCCAGGGTAGAGGAGCACTGGGGCTTCTTCCATTTCCATGACACCCCCCTTTGATGCCCTGACTTGAACCTAAGCTGTGAGAATCCCCTACTCAGTGAGCCAGCTCTCTGCCCCAGGCCACACATTTTCTTTTTTTTTCTTTTTTTATATAAAAACTATCCTACTTTGGTACATGCAGTGCTGGGGATCGAATTGGGAGCCTCAGGATTTCCAAGCCTGTATGTCTGCCAATGAAGCTAATCCCTTCAACGATTATTTGGTTACCGTTTTTTTTTTTTTTTTTTTGGTGCCAAGACTATTTTTTTCTTATTCTCTAGCGTGATTTCTGGGGCTCAGTACCTACACTATGAAACCACTGGCCTTGGAGGCTATTTTTTCCCTCTTGTTGCCTTCATTGTTTATTGTTATTATCCCTGTTGTTATTGATAGGACAGAGAGAAAATGACAGGGGACAGAAAGATAAGCATGTGCTTTACCACTTATTAAGTGACACCCACTGCTGGGGGGCATCAAGGGCTCAAACCAGTATCGTGAGCGGGTCTTTGCACTTCACGCCATGTGCAATTAACTCACTGATCCCCTTTCCAAGAACATTTTTAATATCCCAGGCTATACTTTTCCTCATTTGGTGAGATGAAGAGTGAGAGAGAGACAAAGAATGGGGAGATATTCTAGTACTAGTTATTTTTCAAGCGCTATGCTATACAAAGAGATATGACTCTAGCTTAAATAAGAAATGTTTATTTATTAATGACAAATAGAAGGAAAGAGAACAAAACATGATAGGACTTTGAGTTGCAGGGACTAAAAATCAGGGCCTAATGCTTGAGGGTCCAACCCTTTATTCATTAAACACCCCCCAGAGCATCAGACACTTTCCCCAGTAACTTTTCTCTTTTCTTTCTATTTTTTTGCCGGAATTTTACTCAGCTTTGTGGGATTGATCATTGTACTTTGCAAAATCAGGTTAGAGTGACTGTTTCCTAATCCTATGCTACCTACCCAATACACATTTTTTAATGAAGAAAAAAAAATCTTCCCACAAGCAAATAGGGAAGGCTCCTGCTAACTCACCGTCATTCTTATTTGAGTTGCCTGTCTTCTTACAGGGTCTACTCCTAGGTCAACAGAGAGTAGTAACTTTCTCTGCTCTGCTGGAGGTCTGGAGTTTTGGAGGCTCGGGAATATAGGGATGAGGCCTGGTCCAAATGTGCAGAGATTCCACACTGCCTCTGCTCTGATATTGGCAGGAGGCCTGGAGGTCACAGAGTGCAGAGATGTGTCTGCTCCTGTCTGCTTCTAGCAGTATGTGAGACCCAACTCAGATCTTATAAAGGCCTAGGGTTTTATTCCCTAAGACCCACCCTAAAGATTCGATCTGTGATTGGCTGAAATCAACTCTATGGGATCTGAATTTTTAGGAGTCTCTCAATTCCACCAATCCAGATCGTAGAGTTGGAACAAATAAAATACTCTAATTTTAGGGTTAACTTTACTACTAATTGGAAGGGCCTCTCTCTGGGAATTAGGATGAGAAATGCAATTTTCCGATGGCCATAGACTACACGTATGGAATGACAACCCTTCAGCTTCATTACTCGGGTGAGACCTTTCCTTTCATAGTATACTCTAATTCCATCTCAGGTGGTTAAGTTTCTAACACAGTCCCGAAACCTAGATATACACCAGTTTCTGTGAGAGAGAGTATATGTTCACATGTATCCGTAAACTACTGCAAAATATATACCTGAAAGCAGAAGTACACTAGATTTTGCAGTGAGTATACCCCTAACACTTCCTCTCCACTATTCCAAGCTTTGGGTCCATGATTGCTCAACAACTTGTTTGGCTTCGTATGTTAACTCTCTTTTCAGTCACCAGGTTCCAGATGTCATCAGTATGCTGGCCAGGCTTCCCTGGACTGAAGACCCCACCAATGTTTCCTAGAGCTCTGCTGCCCCAGAGACCCACCCTACTAGGGAAAGAGAGAGGCAGATTGGGAGTATGGACCGACCAGTCAACGCCCATGTTCAGTGGGGAAGCAATTACAGAAGCCAGACCTTCTACTTTCTGCAACCCACAATGACCCTGGGTCCATGCTCCCAGAGGGATAGAGAATGGGAAAGCTATCAGGGGAGGGGGTGGGATATGGAGAATGGGTGGTGGGAATTGTGTGGAATTGTACCCCTCCTACCCTATGGTTTTGTTAATTAATACATTCTTAAATAAATAAAAAGATGTGCTGATGCAAGGAGGATGTTGCTGGAGTCCGAATGCCCATGGAGGAACTGAGGAAGACAGAAGAGTGGCAGGAAACATCAGTCAGACATCACCCATGTCCCTTCTCAGTGTCCACTTGCTCTCTCCCCTGGTGGCCCCATGAGCCAAGTCTCTTTGAGCCAGGCCAGAAGCAGGGCCCTGAGGATACTACAGGGGGCACCTGGTTGAGGCAGAAGGAGGACCCAGGAAACCCGAAGAGCTTCCAGTATTTGTTGGAAGCAGAGGAAGCAATGGGCAGGCACAGAGCCCAGCTCTGCCTGCTAAGGGAGTGTGGTATTCCAATGCTGCATGTATTATTGCCTTTGAAGCCATCTCATATGTGTCTGTTTTTGTTTTCAATACCTTTTAATGTCTATTTGACATGTTTTACACTGCTTTCTTAGTTTTCTCACATTCAACCTAGATCTGGCTACTTCTCGTCTCTGTGTTCTCTATATTGTTACACTCTTCTAATACTGCATTAGCTTTGTTAGCCAGTTGTGCCCTTAGCTCAGCCATTTCAGATTTCATCTCTCTAATTACCTCGAGATAGTTAGTGTTTGCTTTCATAGTCTCATCTTCTCTTTACCCATTTATAATGGCTTTATTTGCAATGCTTTACTCACTTCTGTGAATAATTCCTCAACGAGTGTTTGGATGTGGTCCTCTTTCACTTGTGTTTCTACCTTTGGGAGACATTTAGCTGGGCTTTTGTTCTGGTTCATTTCTCCAATCACTGTTCTTGGTTTAAACATTGCATATAATGTATTGTGAGGGCTCTCTGTCAGTGCTTTCCAATCCACTCCTGATTGGGCTGACTTGTGTGAAGTAAGGTACTTAATCACTTCACAATTGTGGAAATTAACATTTGTTTCAATGTTATCTCAAGCCTTTCATTGAAGCACAGTGGGATGTTAATTCCTCTTAAGTTCCTTTTATTCCCTGTAGGCTATGTGAGGCTGAGGGTTTCTTAACTCTAAGTAGGGTTTTTAGTTTATTAGCCCACAGCTGACCGAGAGATAAAACAGGGTGGGGGAGAGATAGCAAGGTGGTTATGCAAAGAGACTCCCATGCCCTGAGGGTCCAAATCCCCATGCCCAGTTCAGCTACTCTGATAGTAGCTAGAGTCAGGGCAGGCAGCACACCTTGGCCCTGAGAGTTTCAAAAAAGTCTTCTTTGTACTCTGTGGGTTCTGAAGCAGTTATTCAGTGTGTCTCCCAGTTCATCAGAACTATGTGGAATCCTTCTACTATACAGCCCCACTTCCAGACCACTGGGAGTGTATATCTTCTGCTTCGTTTCCGTGTCCTTTCCCTCCTCCTGCTGTCAGCACAGGGGATCCTGGCTTCTTCCAGCCTCCAAGGGACAGTGGCCATGGAGATTAACAGATCCACATGGTGAAACTTAGGGGATCCTCTTCTCCCTTCAACAGTATTTTTGTTGATAAATCTCAAACTGGAGGTGGCACCAACTAGTAAATTGTAGGAGTGTTACCAGTCACTCCCAAGAAGATACAGGCTTTTATCCTCTGGAATAACAGGTAGCCCCTTTCTGTCCACAACTCACACATTTGCATTTACTTGTGACTTGGTGAGTTCAATATGCTAATGTGAATAGCATCTGAATACATGAATATACTCTTCTAAACTGAAGATTTAAATGTATGTTCAAGATGCCCAAGAATTTTCCCTGATTTATTGCTTCCTGAAAAACCAACAAAACTGCATGATTCTGTCAGCTCCGACTTCACTTTTCAGAGACCTCAAAGTTCTATTCAGATATTCTGTATCTACAAGTCTCTCCAACTTGTGAAGAAATCTAATTTCTGTTCTACGCAAAGTAATCCAATAGATTTCACCTCATGAGTCACCCAGCTGCATCCCCAAACCTTCGTTAGATGAGCACACTCTTACAGCATCCTCTTTCTGCCATGGTCTGCATGTTACAGTGTGCTGTCCCAGTGTCATTTCTAGATGATACCTGCCTTATTCACTGGGATGAGGGCAGGGAGAGTGCAGCAGTAGAGTACAGGACTTACACAGTGAGTCCCCAGTTTTCATCCCTGGCACTACCCAATGCTAGACTTGATGTGGCTCATGGTGGGGAGAGTGAATTTTGGGTCATCTGTTTTTGTTTGTTTGTTTGTTTGTTTATTCTGTATAGATGCCCTGCTTCAGGGCCTCCTGGGACTTTCTTATCTGGAACGAGTAGTGCTCCCACACACAGCCTAGTTTTCTGTAGGACCCTGTATTTCCCTTCCCCCAGAAGAACTCTATGGTTTCCTGTCATATTCTCCTAACTCAGGAATCCTCCATGATGCCTCCCTCAAGCCTGAGGTGCCCTTTCTGTAGTCTCCAATGGCCCCATGAAAGACTCCCTCTCCACACCACCTCTCACAGGACCCACTGTTACATTCTAGGGCCACCTATCTCCTCAGGACCCTGAAGAGCACTCCTCAGTACCCTCTATGTCTCCTCAGAACTCCTTACTCCTCACCCAGCACAGTACCCTCATGCTCTCTCTGCTCAGTCCCCCATGTGCCTCTTTAGGACTCTCTAACCACCTCATGGTATTTTTGTGCCCATCCCCTGAGGACTTCAAGGTGCCCACTTAGGGTCTCCTGATGCTCCTACCTCCATCCCCCGTACCCCATAAGTTCTTGCTCCTCAGAACCCCAACACTTTCCTTCAGGATCTCCCTTTGCCTCCCTCTGAGGACTCCATGTCTGCCCCTTAGCTCCCTTAGTCCCCTTGAAGACCCCCTATAACCATTAAGAGCCCTATGCCTCATCAACAGAGCTCCCATTCACTTTCAGAACACCTTCATGTCTCCCTTAAGTACTCCCCAGTAGTTCCCTCAGGACTCCCATGCCTCCCCTCAGAACCCCACTGGTCTCCTTCTCAGTACCCCAGCCCCCTCAGGATCCCAACATATCTCCCACCCAGGACCCCTCATGTGTCCCTGAGAACTGAAATGTCTCCTCCTCAGAACCACCCATTTCACCCTCTCATTGTCCCCCACTTCCCATCAGAAGACCCCACATCCCCCTCAGGGCCCCCGAGTCACCCCCTCAGGACCCCTGGCCTCCCTCCAGGGCTGGGTTCTCATAGAAGGTGGACCCGACCTGCTGGAACTTCGAGTTATGCCCCGGACAGGGGCACCGAGGTGTTCCCTAGACCACCTATGATCCGGGACAGTCCCTGCAGACCACGGAGTGACAAGGACCCCATGTGATGGTGAGAATCCCAGGGTATTCGAGGACCCCGGGGTGACGACCTCGTGCAGGACAGGTAGAGGCTGCTGTGAGGACACTGAAGCACACCCGGACCTTCAGGAAAAGTGAGTTGGCTCCTGATGCTGGGGCCTGTGTGGGGATCAGGGGCACCCCTGCTGCCTTGGGCTTTGGTGGGGTCTGTGTCACGTGACAAGGACCCGAGCTCTGCCCAGACGCCATGTCCCTCCCAGGTCCTCACTGAACTCAGCTTCTGCAACATGTCTTGTTACCCGCCCCACTGGCAGGGCGCTGCCTGGGCCCCGAGGCCCTTCTGGGGACGCAGCTGCTCACAAGCTCCTCACCTCACTGCAGCTGCATTGTGCAGGCCCCGCCGCTGCCCGCAGCTCCGCAGCTTTCACAGCTCTTCTTTGTGTTTCCTTCTCCACATTTTATTAGCAGGTCCATGATGGTTTACAGGAGGAGAAGATGGCGGATTACAGCTCCATGTAACCCACCAACCACAGTCCACAGCAGCCACCCTCAGGCAGCCGCCATGGTTCTCAGAGTTTTGAAAACAATTTGCTCTTTCTTCCTTGACTCATTTATGCTAGTTCATGTGCTCCAGTTGTCCAGATGCCAAATACGCCTGAAGTGAAACCATTCGCTGAGTGTTATTACCTCAGTTCCACCCATTTTGTTCCAAGAGGTACATCAGCCCTTCAGCTGCAGAGTAGCATTCTGTGTAGTCCATGCCCAGAGCTTCTCTGTTCAGTCATCCACCAGAGGGCATGTCAGCGGGTTCCACTCCTTGTGAGTGTGCACAGTGCAGCTCCGCACATGGGGTGCACCTGTCCCTTCGGATATTCTTTGGATGTGTGTTTGCCAGTGCTACTGTTCAGTCCCAAGTTTGGGTCCTTGAGGCTCTGGGTGCTGCCGCTACAAATTGACCGCTCCTGGGAACCATTCCATTTCTTTCTTTCTCTCTCTTTCTTTTCTCTTCTTCCTTCATTCCTTTCTTTTTACTTCGTATTGGATAGGACAAAGAGAAATTGAGGGGCAAGAGGAGACAGGGAAGCGAGAATGATTCCTGCAGTTCTGCTTCAAAACTCATGAAGTGTCTCCCCAGCAGGTTGGGAGCAGAGGCTCAAACCTGTTTCCTTACCTATGGTAATGTGAGTACTTAACAAGATGCAGCACTGCCTGGCGCTAGGTCATTAGCCTTTTCATGTTTATGTGAGTAAGGATTCTCCTGACTGTTCTCTAGTGGTTGCTTCAGGTCCTAGTCTCACCAAGAGGGTACCACAGTTCCTTTTTATTCACATCCTGTCTAACACTTTTCACCTCCTATTTCACCGATGTAGAAGTGTCACAGAATGTATTTTGCACTTCATCAATTTTCCTTAAGTGTCTTCAACTTATTTTTTATCATTACTGCACTTAGTTTATAATTTCTTCTTCCTTTTTTGTTTATTACCTTCTTGGTATTTATGTTCTGTTCTTCGAACTAGTTGATAGTCTTATAATTATAATTAAGCATTATTTAAGAATATTAAAATCATAGAACTCTTTAACCTTGGTTCCACACTAGCTTCTACTAATTTTGAATCATTCCTATTTTTATGAATTTGAAAATTTCAAGATACGCTAATTTTTACAGGATATGGTTGTTCTTTAAATAAAATTCTGAAACAGATTTATATCTCAATGTTTGCATCATCTTGGATCTACTTATGGCATCTATATTCTAATTGATTTTGTTGTTTGAACTATGTAATTGCGTTTGCTTTTGTTGCTGTTGTTTTAAGTTTCATTGTTTTTGATGACATACATTTGCAGTTAAACCATTTTAGTTCCTTGAAAGAATATCTGGTGAGTTCTGGATTTTGTTGTTTCTACTGAAAATTAGAGAATGCTCTCACTTTTGTTTTGTTTATGAAATCCTCTGTAATCAACCTTTGTGACTTTTAATTAAGTATTATGCTAAATACTGCCTTGCCACTAGGAAGGCCTGGGTGAAGTGTGTGTTCATTAGTTTAGTTAGGGTTCCCTGTCTCTCCAAGTTAAATGAGTCAATAATTTATTCCATAACATTCTATGAAGTCCCTGGGGGTGATTATTTGCAGTTAGGTGGGCAATTGGACAGTATTGGAAGAACATTGTTACGTTGATGAAAGAGTTGGCCACTCTGGATGTTTCTGGATGCTCCTGAGTGAAGGAGATGCTCATAGCTCAGAGATGGTGTGGCTGTGGTTCAGGACTAATATGTGCAGTGCTCTAGTAAGTGTGGTGACTTGAGTATGGGTCTGTCGTGATCCCACTACAGTGACCTCCACCCTGGTCTTCTGGATCTACCTGCCAGTCTGAAAGTCTGTGAGGACTACCCCCCCCAACCCCCAGGGGACAAGGAAATCCAGTGTATCCAATCTTTATATATTTTAAGCTGTTACATTAAAAGGGTCAGGTGGTCCACTTCACATAAAGTACACAGTTTACCATGTGTAAGTACCTGGGCTCAAGCCCCTGTTTCTCACCTACAGGAGGAGGTTTCTTGAAAGATTCTTCAGTTAATCATTATTCTTCATGAAAGATTCTTTACATAATCATTATTCTATCTACCTCAAAACTTTTTTTTATCTGACAGGATGGAGGAAGAGGATAAAATATAGTGGAAGAGACAGACAGAGAGACATCCTGTACTTGGAGAGCTGGGGCATGAACTTGCGTCCACTCTACTGTAACATATGCTCTTCCTTGGGTGCATCAGGACCAGGGTTAATAAATTTAAATATGTGAAATTTTGATGTTCAAAATTTTTAAATGATTTTTAACTAGAGTAGTTTTTAGATTGAACCTATGGTGGTTCTGCAGGTTAAACCTGTGATAGTTAAGCCTATTGTTTTACCTAATCATTATGTAACCCTATGCCAGTGCCAATTAGAAAATTTCAAATTAGGTCACTAAAGAGAACCCAATCTCTCCTTTTTCTTTTCTTTTTAATGTATTTATTTATAAAATGGAAACATTGACAAGACCATAAGATAAGAGGGGTACAATTCCCACCACCAGAGCTCCTTATCTCTCCCTCTCCCCTTATAGCTTTCCTATTCTTTAACCCCATGGAGTATAGACCCAGGGTCATTATGGGGTGCAGAAGGTGGAAGGTCTGGCTTCTGTAATTGCTTCCTGATTGCACATGGGTGTTGACAGGTCGATGCATACTCCTAGCCTGTCTCTATCTTTCCCTAGTGAGGCAGGACTCTGTGGAAGCAGAGCACCAGGAAACATTGTTGGGGTTGTCTGTCCCGGGAAGTCTGGTTAGCATCATGTTAGCATCTGGAACCTGGTGGCTGAAAAATGAGTTAACATATAAAGGCATACAACTTGTTGACTAACTATGAACCTTACAGCTGGAATAGTGCAGATGAAGATTTGAGGGCCTCAGTTTTGGAAATAGCTAGTAGATCTATATTAGGTATATTCCAAGTGGCCCATGACTGCATTAGTTTTTGCCTGAGCCTGACATGTGATATGCACGTTGACTCATGTCATTGTCTGGGGAGATGATTTCAAGGCTGGAACAAGGCCTATAAAGAATCATCAGAGAAGAAAGTAGCACCCATATACGGGAAAGGTGTATAAATATTGTTGACTGTAGACCGCAGTGATTTGATCTGGGGCCCATATTCAGCTTAGGAGCATATGTAACCTCTGCATCCCTTTAGGTCTGAGCTCACATTCTGTGGTCATGAGAAGGAACATTCCAAGCTGCCATGATTTCAGGACCCATCTTCCTCTGGTGGTAGATAGAGTTTGTTATCCAGCCTCTTTTCAGAGGATGGAACATTCTGTACCACATTGAGGGAAAGGTCCTATGGTTGCCCACAAATGGGTCTACTGCTTTGTTCCTGATGGAGATGACAAGTGACTCTAGGGAAAGAGATATATTCAAGGTCTAGGCTCACCATGTCTGTGTGGGAATCTCAGGACTCCCTGACTAGGGCTCTAGATAATGAAGTGGCCTGAGAGTGACTAAAGAGTAGAGACGTCAGGTGTGGAATGTCAACATTTCAGCCTCATTACTTGAGTGTGACCTTTCCTTTCTCATAAGAGTCTCTAATTCCATTTTGGGTGTTTCAGTTCCTAACAAAACCCCAGAACCTAAATGTACACCAGGTCCCATGAGATAGGGCATATGTACACATGTATCCCTAAACTAGGGCAAAATATAGACCTGAAAGCAAAAGTGCACAGTAGTCTGCAGTGAGTCAATAAATGAAGCAAGCAAGCAGAAAGACCTGAAAAGACACCAGAACAGCCTTCTATCATTAGAGAAAATGTGTTAATATACCATTCTCAAGTAATTTTTAATTACCTAGGATGAGATTGGAAAATATATTTCATCCAAAAGATAGCTTAGAGTTGTCCATTATGCACCAAGACCTTAAGTTCATCTTCTGACTCTCTCTAATATTTCTTCTACTTTTTTTTTACTTATTAATTGGAAGTATTGAAAAGACCGTTGGATAAGAGGGATACAATTCCACATAGGTCCCATCACCAGAAATACATATCCAACCCCCTCCTTTTATAACTCTCCTATTCTTTATCCCTCTGGGAGTATGGACCCAGGATCATTACAGGGTGCAGAAGATAGGATGTCTGGCTTCTGTAACTGCTTCCACACTGAACATGGTCATTGATAGTCTATCCATACTCACAGCCTGTCTCTATTTCCCTAGTGGAGTGGGGATCTGGGGAAGCTGGATACATTGGTGAGGTCCTCTACCCAGGGAAGTCCAGTTGACATCATGATATTGTCTGGAGTCTGAGAAAGAAGTAAGATATAAGGCAGAAAAATTGGTGACTGACGATTAACATAAAGACAAGAATATTTCAGATGAAGATTTAGGGTCTCCATTTTGGAAAATGCTAGTAGGTCTATTCTAGGTATATTCCAATCGGCCCCTGACCCTACTGGTTCCTGACTGAACTTGACATTTAACATGCAGGTGACCTAAGTTATTGTCTGGGGAGATGGTGTCACACTTGGAAAAAGGACCAAAAAGCTGCATCAGGGAAGATAGCAGGCCCTACACATGGAAAAAGTATATAAGTATTGTTAGCCATAAACTCCATCGGTTTGATCTGGGGCCTATATTTGGCACAGGAACCTGTGTAACCTCTGCATCCCTGTAGGTCTGAGCTCACATTCTGTGGTCATCACAAGAAACATTCCAGCCTGCACTAATTTCCAGGCCCATCCTCCTTTGGTAGTAAGTAGAGTATGTTGTCCAAAATCCCTTCAGAGAATGAAAGAGTGCCTACCATTATTGATCCACATTGAGGGCAAGGTCTTTCAAGGTCCCACAAAGGGTTCCAGTCCATTATGTTGTTTCTGGTGGAGATGACCAGTGACAGTGGTGAGAGTGATATGTTAGAGGTCTAGGTCCATCATGCCTGTGTGGGAACGCTGACCAGGGCCCACGGAGATGGGGTGACCTGGCTGTGACTAAAGCGTCATTGCATGCCAGTCTTGGCCCTGTTTCGTTTTTGTAAACCTTACTTTGTGAGAGACAGTAAGCTTTACAGTGATTGTGGGACATGGAATATAAGGTAGATGAGGAGTCTAAGTAGAAACTATTTCATTAGAAACTTTAAGGTGTCTTTTTAGTTCTTTCTACTTGCTTGCTTCACTTATTGACTCAATGCAGACTACTATGGGCTTTTCCTTTCAGATATATCTTTTCCCGTAACTCACGGATAGATGTACATATTTATGCCCTATCTCATGGGCCCGGGTGTATATCTAGGTCTTGAGGTATTGTTAAGAAGTGTGCCACTCAAAAGGAAGCTAAGGGGTCCTCTGAGCTGGGAAGGGTCTCAGCCAAGTAATGAAGCTGAAAAGTTGACATTCCAAGCCTGAGGTCTTTATCTACTAGGTACTCTTTAATCCCGAGGCATCACCAATTGGCCCACGTTTTATGATTTATTTATCTCTTTCTTTTTTTTCTTTTTCACTAGAGCACTGCTCAATAATGGCTTATGGTGGTACAGGGTAGTGAATCTGGGACTTTGGATCCTCAGGCAGGAGATTCTCTTTGCATAACGATTATGTTATCTCCTCTTCCCCATTTTATGATTTTGACCGGTGTTCTCTTCAGATTCAAGTGGTGTTGCTTTTGGAGATTAAACCTGGGACAGTGGATCCAAGGCTTGAGACTCTATTTGCATAATCATTGTTATCCCCACCCCAGACTCTACCAGAAATTTTCAAATGTGGTAAAGAAACTGAAATACTCCTATTTAAGTTAAATATAGGAATCTTGTAAGGGACAGAAAATATACTTCACAGAATCCACTCTTTGGCAATTCTCATTCTCTTGACAGGGTTTTTTGAGTTACCTAACCAAGGTTTCCTGTTACATTGTAGTGCTGTTTTCTAGTTGTCCATAAATGATCACTCAGTGTGTCTGGATATGTCTGTGATAATGTGGAAAGAGACATAGATTTGTCTGGAAGATGCAGAAAGGTGACTGCAGCAAAATGCCCTCAGATGCCTATATTCAAGTATCCTTAATTCTGTGTTCCTCCTTCCTTTCTCTCTTTCTTTCTTTCTTTCTTTCTTTCTTTCTTTCTTTCTTTCTTTCTTTCTCTCTCTCTTTCTTTCTTTCTTTCTCTCTCTTCCTGTATTACTTTCTCTTGTTTTGTATTACATTTAAAGAAAAGAGTCTGTAACATCTCTAGAGTTTCCAAATTCTCTTCATTCTGGGCTTCTTCTAAGCTCCCAAAACCTTCTTTTTCATTTCTGCACACACACACATTTGATATCTGTTTCTTGCTGTCAAGGAGTTCAGGATGCTGCAACTGGATGTTGTCTTTCTTCATCAGACATCAGCTACAACCCACACTTATTTATTTAATTATTTATATTTAACAGGACACTTTGTGTTGGATTGGTTTGAATTTGGATCCTCATATAGGAAATCCTCTTTGCATAAACATTATGCGATCTATCCCTGACCCACACTCTGGGTTTAGGGACAATCCCTGGGAAATGTCATCTATCCCTACAACCCACCTAGGTATTCCCTTCATCCCCATGACGCTGGGGATGTAGAGACAAATATCTGATTTAGAAAAAAAAATTGGAGGTTTGGAATTGGATACTGGGCTAACGTGCTAAGTACAGTGTCCCAAGCATTTGAGAGTTTTCCTGTCTTTCCCATGATGAACACTAATTGTTGTGTGTTTCATTGCTTGGGAAACAAATCTGGGCAAAGAGAAATTGGAAATCAACATTTGATCATCAAAATGATCCTAGAGTTCAATGAAATAAATGACACAGAAACATACCTGGTTAATGGAACACTCATTTTTACACAAAGAGTTAGTTAGATAGGGATATATACTCTTTAAATAATCTCTCTCTCTCTCTCCCCCTACTTACTCCCTTGGTGTATATCTCTTCTTGTTCCTCTCTCTCTCCCTTTCTCACTACTGCTCAATATATATGTACAGGAATTGTTGGAGACCTTAGTCAGCATGCCCTATCTTTTACCATAGAATGTCCTCACAGTCTCAGGTTTATGACACACCCAGAGGAAGCTTCAGATATTATGCTTTTACCACAAATCAAAGGACAGTGTGAGAGCAGTGTTGACTGGCATTTAAATCCATTCAAACCATGGCAGATGGGAGAGGGATCACCCCAGATTCTTACTACAGGACCTGAAGTAGAACGTTCTCTGAGTTTCCACCCAGAGTTCAGCCTTCCCATTTTTTTTCTCAACTTCTTGTATAGGACATAAATAAATTGAGAGGGGAGGGCATGATAGAGAGGAAGTTGGAAAAACATGCATCTGCAAACCTGCTTCAGATGAACCTTCAGGTGGGGATCTGGGCAGTGGAACAGAGACCCCTGCATGGATCCTTGTGCTTCACACTATGTGCTGTTGACCTGCTACAACACTGTCTGCCCCTCACCCACCCACATGCTTAACATTCTCAATGCTTGAGAGTTCTTGACCAGTCCCTGATCGTTTGATAATAATCTGGCCAATTCTGCACCTCAAACTCATGGTTTGAACACACAGCCTCAGTAGGCGTATCAACTACAAATGTGACATTTTAGTTAAATGTCAGACATTGAATTTAAAACAGAAGGGGTCTTCTTTGACTAGCAATGTATTTTCTGTTGTGCAAAAATAATTGGAATCAAGGTACAAATGGTCTGTATTTTTTTTAGATAACTTTATTTCTTTAAAGGGGACATAGTGTTTTACTGTCTTTAATACAAGTACAAATTTCTCAGTTTTGTGCAAAACATTCTAACCCCAGCCTAGATCCTCCCCCACCTTCTACACAAGGAACAGAATGTGACACCTGCAGAGTCCATTACTTTGGTGCAGTCATGGACCATGTCCAGGATATGTTTAATTACATCAGAGAGAAGAGTTTCCTATGGGACACAAAGATACAATTTAGAGCCACACTCTGAGACAGGTCTGCAAATGTAATGCCCTGTCAGTAGGGCCATCTCCCCCAATGGTGATGGTCTCTTTTGTATCTGTGTTAGTGTCACTCTGAGGATGACCACTGGGGGCAGCAGGTTGCAGGAAGAGTAGCTGGAAAGAAATGTATGTTTATAGGGACCATGTTCTGGAGTTTCCATTCATTTAGCTGAGGGTTCTTCCATTGTGCCCTATCCCCTGAGGACCACAAGGTACTCACTTAAGGTCTCTGACGCTCCTATCTCCAGCCCCCAGACCCCATCAGTTCTCCCTGCTCAGGACCCTAATAACTTCTTTCAGGATTTGCCCTTTCCTCCTGCTTAGGACTCCATGTCTTTTCCCTTAGCACCCCTAGGACTCTTGAAGACCCCTATACCTACTAAGAGCCTCATGCCTCGTCAACAGACCCCCCATTCTCCTTCGGAAAAACCCCATATCCCTCTTAAGTACATCCCACTTGTTCCCGGCAGGACCCTCATGACTCTGCTCAGAACCGAACAAGTTTCCTTCTCAGTACCCTATCACCCTCAGGACCGCAACATGCCTCCCACTGAGGACTCCTCATGTGTATCCTCAGAACCTCCCACGTCACACCCTCAACGGTCCCCACTTCCCCTCAGGACCCTCCACGGCTCTCCTCAGGACCCCATGTGAGGATGAGGACCCCAGGGCAGCCAGTACCCCAGTACATCCATGCTCCCCACCAGGGCTGTCACATGGAGACTTCTCTGGAGGGGTAAACCAGAACCTGCAGAGAAATTTATTAGTGAAGCAGGTCTGCAGATGTTTCCTAATCACTTTTGATGTCCCCCTCTCTGCACTGAAATTCTCTCTGTCCTAACATTTTATGTGAAAAGGAGAAAACATCCACAGAGAGTTGTGGATTTATAGTGCAGGCCCAGCCCTGGTGGTAATCCTGGTGTCAAATAAATAATAAAAACAACCTACACCCAGTCTCTTCATAGTAACAATGCCAGAGCCAATGTAATAGTTTTTATTCTGGATCCATGTCTATTTGAAGGAAAAAAGAAATGGAAACGGGTGGAGAGAAAAAAGGGAGATGGAGCCAGAGAGAGATAAAGATAAAGTAGACACTTACAGACCTGCTTCACTGATTCTGAAGCTTTACCTTGTCGGTGAGAATCAGAGGCTTGAAGTGAGATATTTACACATGGTAACCTACCTGTGCAGCTCACTAGGGCAGACCAACTGGCTCTCTTAATTGTGTAATAGTTTAAATGATATAAGCATTGGTAAAATTGGGTTTCCTTGTCCACTGGGGGTTCCTCACAGATGGTTTGGCTGGCCGGTTGATCCAGGAGTCAAGGGTAGAGGTCACTGTGGTTTGCGGGCTGATCCAGGAGACAAGTGTGGAGTTGATTATGGTGTGATCACAACAGGCCCACACTGTATCCTCCACACCTTATGAAAGGATCCGGAGCACCACACAAAGTGTGCCTGAATCACAGACACACCACATCCAGAACCTTCAAGTGTGGCCAAATGTCTCATCAACTCAACAGTGTTCCTCCAATACAGTCTCAATGCCCATCTATTTACAAGTAAACATGCCTAGGGACTTCACAGAATGTTATGGGATGAAGTATTGGTACATTCAACTTGGAGAGACAATGAGTCCTGACTAAGCTAATAAAACAATCTTCACCCAGGCCTTCATTTAGCAACATTTAGCATAATACTTAAGTCACAAAGATTTATTACAGAGGGTTTCTTAAACAAAATTAAATTAGACTATACTAGGACCACTTCGTGCACCTATGAATTCACGAGTGAATGCAGACCTGTGGCCTGTGGACAGAGAGGGGCTAAGGAGTGATTCCTGGGGTGAAAAGCCCATGTCTTCTTGGGGGTGACTGGTAACAGTCTGGCAATTTAGATCAAAGTGAGAGTTTATTTGTTGGAATGCTTCACATCGGTTTGGATGTCCCAGAGTTTTGAGTTGTGCCTGCTGTTGTCTGCTTCTCGGAGGATTTGAAATCCCACACATTCCCATCCCCTTATAAAGCACCCCCTTATAAAGCAGCTGAGCATGATAGGTTGGACACATGCTCCACACCTTGTTGGGGGATTAAGTCTGGTAATCACATCAGGGACTTGGAGGAGATTTTCCTAATCCCATCCTGGCAGTCACTGGAACAGGGTTTTATTGACAACCTTTAGGACCATCAAACCCACTTCTTATCATGGTGGAATCATAAACACATGTTGCCAAAATGGTAACATAAAGAACTGAAACGTAAAAGCAGAGAAAATTTGAGAAGGTTTTATTTCTGTTTAATAATTTTAGTATTGATATTTATTTTCTGTGATAAACTGGGGCCTTTTGAAATTCTGGTTAGAATTTGGTAACTTCAGACTTGTCTTCTGTGTGCTCTGTCAGAACATCCTTCTTTCCTTAGGGAAAGGTGCTAATTACCTTGGATAAATATTTAGTGATATTGATACTGATATTGGTAAACAAGATAACTTCAAGATGTCTAGTATCTACCAGGTCATACTAATTTCATCCCCTGCCTCTCTTTAATATTTCTTCTTTAAAAAAATATCTTTATATATTTATTTATTGAGAGTGAATGAGAAAGAAAGGAAAAGGTTCTGGGTGATGGCACAACCATTTATGTGCGTATGTCAAGGAACACTATTAATCATCAGGATGCCCGTAGCCCAGGTGTGTGGAAGCTGAAAAAAAGCCCTTTATATATAAGCTGGTAAGGAGCTCAGAGATTTGTGATATCTCTGGCACCAAACAAAGGGACAGTACACGATTTAATATGGGGTGCAGGCCTGAAAGCAAAGTGTCATTACAGTAGCAAAGTCTGCAATTTAAGCGATGGGCCTAGAACCCAATGCTCATGGTCTGTTTGCCTTAGTTACTGTTATTTTTCCTGCATAGCAGTTTTTGGCAAAGCTAAGCCTCACATGAGATGCAACACTGGTCACAGGGGGGGTGTATCTTTTTAGGGGGGCAGAAGCTAGGGTTACAGAAGCTTCCTTTACAGTAAAAGCTTATTCTTACCTTCATCATTTCTACTTGAAATGTAAATGCAGGATTATTAACTAGAGTCACGCTATCTTGGAGTTACTGGAAACAGGTTTTATTTTTGGTGCTCCAGGTCCAGAAACAGCTAATGCTAAAAAGCTTCTGGGCCCTGATGTGTTGTAAAATTTCCCTATTCTAGATCAAGAAAAGTTGACAAAAATGATTCATAGGTAGGGGGAGATAGCAAAGTGGGTATTCAAACAGACTCTCATGTCTGAAACTCCAAAATCCCAGGTTCACACAGCAGAAGCTGGCTTTCAATGGGCCAGGGCTTTTAAAAACACCAAATGGAAGAAGGGGTTACAGGTGGTTAAAAGGAGCCTGATACAAAAAGTTGCCATTGATTTCTGTACACTACTTTATTGTCACTTTCTCACTCAGGGAAGGCCAGCCTGCATCACTGTCCTAACCACCTGTGCCATCTCAGCATTTCTACACATCCTTAACCCTTTAATTATGTTTTCAATCTTTCTGTTCTGGAGTGAAGTCTACTTACAAGTGCATCATAATCAGATTATAAAGCACATATTAAAAAGCATAAACAGGAAAAACATCTGGAAATGTCATGTAACACATATTATGAAGCACATAGATCCATGAAATAATCACAGTTCAACTCCCATGATCCTCAACTTTGAGGGGCTGGTGGGGGGACACAGGCAAATGGTGAAGTAGGGATACAGCTGTCTATCTTTCTCTCTCCCTCTCCATTTCCACTCCCCCCGTTTTTGTTCACTCTGTCCTACAAAGAGCATGTTAAAAAAGAACACCAGCAGCTGTGGGTTTGTATCCCTGGCACTGTGACTCAGGAGCATCTCTGTAGGCAAGAGACAGAGAGAAAGTCAGTGAGAGAAACTTACACAGAGACACACAGCTCAGCTGTCTCATGGTGTTGCAAGGGACTGAATTTGGGGCTTGGTGGCTGAGGCATGAAAGTGTCTAGCATAACCATTATGCTATATTAATGTCTTATGTGGTGCAGGAAAAGAAGAGCTGTGCCAGGTTTTTCTTACATGAATGAATGGTGATTAATAATATTATCCATAATAAGTATAATCCACACCATTCCCACTTCTGTGTCTTATGCCCCCAAACCCTGCAGCAGTTGTAGCAATTTGTCCCAAAGACAGAGACTATTAAATTTCAGAACACGTTGCTCTGAAATCAGAAAGGGGCTTAGCACCTTGCTATTTCAAAAACAAAACATTTTTTTCAGTGTCTTCTTTTTATAAATTATATATATATATTTATATTTATGAATTATATATACATATATATATATAATGTTCCTCCAATATAGTCTCAATACCCATCTATTTACAAATAAACATTCCCATGGACTTCACAGTATGTTATGGGATGAAGTATTGGCACATTCAACTTGGAGAGACAGTGAGTTCTGACTAAGCTAATAAAACAATCTTCACCCAGGTCTTCATTTAGCAACATTTAGCATAATACCTAATTAAAAGTCACAAAGATTGATTACAGAGGCTTTCTTAAACAAAATTAAATTAGACTACACTAGGACCACGTTGTGCACCCATGAATTCCCGATTCAATGCAGCCTTGTGGCGGCTTGTGGACAGAGAGGGGCTAAGGGGTGATTCCTGAGGTGAAAAGCCCGTATCTTCTTGGGAGTGACTGGTAACAATCTGGCAATTTAGATCAAAGTGAGAGTTTCCTGCTTTTTTTTTTTTTTAAAGAATTGAAGCAGGACATTTATTCTTTTGCAAAAGGGCATCCTGGCAACAGTGGCTGTCAGGCAGGAGCATGCCCCCTTCACTGCCTCCCATCTTTTTAAGTTTTATTTTAATCTTCTTTATGGGGAAAATAATGTAGTGGTAGAGATATATACTCTCCATAATCCCTCTCTGCCCCTGCCTGCTGCCTCTGTCTGTGTCTATCTCTTCCTGTTTCTCTGTCTTTCTCTCTCTCTCCCAACACTGCTCAATATACGTACAGGAATTGCAGGACACCTCAGTGATGGATGCTCTAGCTTTTACTATGGACTGCCCTCATGGCTGGCTCTTGTTAAAGATAAACCCAGAGAAAGCTCCAGATGTTACGCTTTTACCACAAATCAAAGGATAGTGTGTAAGTAGGGGTTCCTAGCATCTAACTATGTCCAAACCTTGGGAAATGGATCATTCTAGATTCTTACTACAGGACCTGAAATAGCACCTTCCCCGAAATTCCAACCAGAGTTCACCCTAAACTTTTTTTCTCAATTTTTTGGATAAAAAAAGGAATAAATTGAGAGAGGAGGGGATGATAGTGAGAAAGAGAGAAGGACTTCGGTTCACTGCTTGGGAAGAGAGGCACCTGCAGGTGGGACTACAGGCTCTCAAGTCGAGGTCCTTGTATGGGTTCATGTTCTTCATACCATGGGCTGTTAACCAGGTAGCCAACCGCCTGACCACCCTACCCTTACCATTTTTGATAGTTCGGAGTTCATGAAACCAATCACTGATTCTTGGATTATAATCTGGTCAGTTCTACACCTCAGATTCATGGTTTGAATCAGCACCTCATTACATAAATCAGCTATAAACTTGATAATTTAGCTAAAGACTAGACATTGGATTGGAAATAGAAGAGGCCATATTTGGGTAGCAATGTATTTTTTTCTCCTGCAAAAAATCATTAAAATCAAGGTGAACATGGTCTGTATTATTAGATAGCTTTATTTCTTTAAAGGGGAGGTAGTGTTTCACTATCATTAATACAAGTACAAATTTCTCAGTTTTCTACAAAACATTCTTATCCCAGCCTAGATCCTCCCCTACCTACTACACAAGGAACAGAACACATCACATGCAAAGTCCATTGCCTTGTGCAATACAGCAAACCCAGTAAAAGTCCAAGATGTATTTCATTACAACAGAGAGAAGAGTTTCATATGGGACACAAGGACACAATTTAGAGCCACACTGAGTCAGGCCTGCATGTGTAATGCGCTGTCATTTGGGCTATCTCCCCTGATGTTGATGGTCTCTTTTGGATGTGTGTTATTGTCATTCTGAGGATGACCACTGGGGGTAGCAGGTTCCAGGAAGAGCAGCTGTAAATAAATGGGTGCTTATTGGGGCCGTGTTCTGGGGCTTCCATGGTTTCCAGTCATTTAGCTGAGGGTCCTTCCATTGTGGAGGTGCACAGGGATGCTTCTCCAAGCTTTCAGGGATGGCAGTGATCAAAGGCTGTGTCCAAGGATGGAAGACATCAGGGAGAGGGGGTAGATAGACTCCATCCACCCAGAGAGGTCCTAGTAGAGAATGAAAGGCACATTAGTACTGAGCTCAGCAACAGCCAAGCCATCCTGTCCCAGAACACTATCCCCAAGCGCAACCTGCTGATTCCCTTGAGGAGAAAGGATCTTCAAACAGGAACATGCTCTGCGCTCCTCTCTGAGGAGCTGCTGGGACAAGCAGCTAGAGGCCGTGAGAGCTCCCAGTCCTCCAGCTAGTGCAGGAGCCAGTGAGAATCTCCACCACCTCCCTGCCCTCAACCTTTTCCAAGAAAGAGAAGACACATACATACCAGAAAGGTCAGGCTCCCTTCTGTCTTGCAGGATCCTCTTCAGGGCTGGTCCAAAGGGACACGGCAAGGGCTGTCTGCGGGGCTTCTGGTTGATTTCCTGAAATGTGTGATATATATCCTGCAGACTCTGAAAGAGCAGGAAGCACTGCCTGCAGGTCTTGAATAGGCCCCTGGTCTTCAGTCTGTGAGCCATCATGCGTGCTGCTCTCATGTTCCCAGCCACGTCTCTCATGCTCATCGATTCCCATTCCTGTAGGAAGATCCGGATGTCCTCTGTGGTCCAAGTGGGGACAGCATACTCTGTCCATAGGTTGCGACCTGGAAGGAAGGAAGAATTGGAGTGAGCCCAGTGCCCCATACATGCACCTCTGACTGTGTGGTTTCTTAGAGCCCCTCTTGGCTCCAGCAATAGAGCCTCTACCTGAATTTCCTCAGTTGTCACTCAGAGTTCCAACCAACCACCCAAGGTGGTAGCAATGCAGTCTATCTTATCCCTGATTCCTGGGACACTCACTGTACCTGCCCAGTTGGGAAACTTTGGTGTCTAGACCGTGTTCATGTTCCATGCTGGACTATGCCGAGATAAGCTCTGAGAAAATATTCCTGCTTTATTGAGTCTTGGCAAGGCCTCTCCTGCTCTGGCTCAATCCAAGGCACTCTCCTACATGAGGTATTTCCATGCCTCCTGATACATCCTGAAACAGGTTCAGAGATGTTGCCAGAGAGCTCCCAGCATACTGAGATGACCTCACTATGAGAACAGCCCTTGTGCAGGGCCTAGAAGAGGAAATTAGATCATAAGATAGATGGTGGAGCTGAGAGAAACAGAGGCTAACCAACATATGACTGAGAGAACAGTACCTGAGGGCATTGCTGCCTTGGTGGTTTCCTCGGCATGCTTGCATAGGCTCTTCCTTTCTTGGTTCACTTTCTACATGAAAAAGAAATGGGATAAATGTGTACCTCCATAAGAGATGCAGTCTTGAGGATTTTATCATAATTAATAAAACAACTGATAATAGCGATTAAAAGCCAAGTAGTATTCAGCAATAAAAGGGTCATCTTGTTTCCTTTGGGAAATATTGGATGGTAGCATAAGGATTTTGCTTAGTGAATCAAGCAAAATGTAGAAGGAACAGTACAGATTGGTTTCATTCATATCGGGAATATAGAGTACTGCACATAAATTGTGTGTGTAGGGAAATCCACTTACATCTATGAGATTTCAAAATGTATAGTCATTATTGAATGGCCTTCGGTGACAGGAGTAGTAGCAAAAGAATTACGTACACAGTTACTCCATCAACCTCTAAATTTAAAATAGAAGAAAGAAACGAAAGGCCTAGTGATGAGACCACTTTCAATAGAGAGATTTGATTTTGACAGATGAAAGAAAGTCTTTCAAAAATTCGTTGGAACCTATCAACAGTTTGACCCCTCTAGCCATCCCATGCAAAAGAGCATAGCCACTGTCCCACAGGAAAACAGTTCCTTCCAACTCACCACCTGTTTGATTCCTGAGTTTGCCATCATCACCACAAGGTCCTGATCCATCATCTGCTAGGATTAGAAACTTTCAGTATCTGCTGGATTCTGATGGTGGAGCTCGGGATGTGCTAGAGTGCAGAGTTGTGCCTGCTGTTGTCGGCTTCTCAGATGGCATGAAATCCCACGCATTCCCACCCCCTTATAAAGCAGTTGAGCATGATAGATTGGACACACCCTCCACACCTTGTTGGGGATTAAGTCTGGGAATCACATCAGGGACTTGGAGGAGATTTTCCTAATCCCATCCTAGCAGTCCCTAGAACAAGGTTGGATCAACAACCTTTACGAGCATGAAACCCACTTCTTATCATGGTGGCATCATAAACACATGTCGCCAAAATGGTAACATAAAGAAATGAAACCTAAAAAGCAGAGAAAATGTGGGTAGGTTTTTTTTTCTGTTTAATAATTTTATTATTGCTATTTATTTTCTGTGATAAACTAGGGCCTTCTGAAATTCTGGTTAGAATTTGGCGCCTTCAGACTTGTCTTTTGTGTGTTCTGTCAGAACATCATTCTTTCCTTAGGGAAAGGTGCTAATGTATCTTTCTAAAGTAATTTTTTAATTACCTTGGATAAATATTTAGTGATATTGATACTGATATTGGTACACAAGATAACTTCAAGTGGTCTAGTATCTACCAGGCCATGATAATTTCATCCCCTGCCTCTTTTTAATATTTCTTCTTTTAAAAAATGTCTCTATATATTTATTTATGGAGAGTGAGTGAGAAAGAAAGGAAAAGGTTCTGGGTGATGGCACACCCACTTATGTGAATATGTCAAGGAACTCTATTAATCATCAGATCGCGCATAGCCTCATAGCCGAGGTGTGTGGAAGCCGGAAAAAGTCCTTTATATATGTGCTGTTCAGGAGCTCAGAGATTTGTGATACCTCTGGCGCCAAACAAAGGGACAGTACAAGATTTAATATGGGGTGCAGGCCTGAAAGTAAAGCGTCATTACAGTAGCAAAGCCTGCAGTTTAAGCAATGGACCTTGAACCCACTGCTCATGGTCTGTTTGCCTTAGTCACTGTTATTTTTCCTGCATAGCAGTTTTTGGCAAAGCTTAGCCTCACATGAGATACAACACTGGGCATAGGGGTGTGTATCTTTTTAGGGAGGCATAAGCTAGGGTGACAGAAGATTCCTTTACAGTAAAAGTTTATTCTTACCTTCATCATTTCTACTTGAAATGTAAGTGCAGGATTATTAACTAGAGTCACGCAATCTTGGAGTTACTGGAAACAGGTTTTATTTTTGGTTCTCCAGATCCAGAAACAGCTAATGCTAGAAAGCTTCTGGGCCCTATTGTGTAGATATCTGGGTTCAAGCCTCTGATTCTCATCTAAAATGTAAAGCTTCAGAACCAGTGATGCATGTCTGTAAGTATCTACTTTATGTCTCTCTCTCTGGCTCCATCTCCCTTTTTTCTCTCCATAATTTGCATTTCTTTTTTTTTTTTCGTAATAGACATGGATCAACAATAAAATCTATTACATTGGTTCTGGCATTGATTATCCCTGCATGCCCTTACCGGTGCCCACGCCATACCAAGGCTGGCGTGCATAAATCTGAGTTTCATGCAGCTCCTAAAAGAGGTCTGTCACCCTCAGGTTCAGCCAAGCCTCTGTCAGCCTAAACAGGTCTGTGGTAATATATGTTAAGGGTTTCGATGCCAGGGAGTCAATTTTTTGTTTTATTTTATTTATTTATTTTTTTTTTGACTTTTTTTTTTTTTTTATTTTAGGAGGGGTACAACTCCACACAATTCCCACCGCCCAATCTCCATATCCCACCACCTCCCCCGATAGCTTTCCCATTCTCTATCCCTCTGGGAGCATGGACCCAGGGTCATTGAGGGTTGCAGAAGGTAGAAGGTCTGGCTTCTGTAATTGCTTCCTCGCTGAACATGGGCGTTGACTGGTCGGTCCATACTCCCAGTCTGCCTCTCTCTTTCCCTAGTAGGATGGGTCTCTGGGGAAGTTGAGCTCCAGGACACATTGGTGGTGTCTTCAATCCAGGGAAGTCTGGCCGGCATCCTGATGACACCTGGAACCTGGTGACTAAAAAGAGAGTTAACATACAAAGCCAAACAAATTGTTGAGCAATCATGGACCCAAAGCTTGGAAAAGTGGAGAGGAAGTATTAGGGAGGTACTCACTGCAAACTCTAGTATACTTCTGCTTTCTTACTTTGGTGCCATACTCCAAACTCAATTTCTGCTTTGCGTTTCTACTTTTTTTTTTTTTTTACATGCATAACATTCCCCAGATTCCCATTTAGCAATACAACCCCCACTATTTCATTCATCATTTTTCATGGACCTGTATTCTCCCCACCCACCCACCCACCCCAGAGTCTTTTACTTTGGTGTAATACTCCAATTCCATTTCAGGTTCGACTTGTGTTTTCTTTTCTAATCTTGTTTTTCAACTTCGGCCTGAGAGTGAGATCATCCCATATTCATCCTTCTGTTTCTGACTTATTTCACTCAACATGATTTTTTCAAGGTCCATCCAAGATCCGCTGAAAACGGTGAAGTCACCATTTTTTACAGCTGAGTAGTATTCCATTGTGTATATATACCACAACTTGCTCAGCCACTCATCTGTTGTTGGACACCTGGGTTGCTTCCAGGTTTTGGCTATTACAAATTGTGCTGCCAAGAACATATGTGTACACAGATCTTTTTGGATGGATGTGTTGGGTTCCTTAGGATATATCCCCAGGAGGGGAATTGCAGGGTCATAGGGTAGGTCCATTTCTAGACTTCTGAGAGTTTCTCCAGAAAATATTGAACAAAATTCTAGCCAACCGGATACAGCAGTATATCAAAAAGATTGTCCATCATGACCAAGTGGGGTTTATCCCAGGCATGCAAGGTTGGTTTAATATACGTAAATCAATCAATGTGATCCACCATATCAACAAAAGCAAGACCAAAAACCACATGGTCATATCAATAGATGCAGAGAAAGCCTTTGACAAAATACAACATCCCTTTATGATCAAAACACTACAAAAAATGGGAATAGATGGAAAATTCCTGAAGATAGTGGAGTCTATATATAGCAAACCTACAGCCAACATCATACTCAATGGTGAAAAACTGGAAGCATTTCCCCTCAGATCAGGTACTAGACAGGGCTGCCCACTATCACCATTACTATTCAACATAGTGTTGGAAGTTCTTGCCATAGCAATCAGGCAGGAGCAAGGAATTAAAGGCATACAGATTGGAAGAGAAGAAGTCAAACTCTCCTTATTTGCAGATGACATGATAGTATACATGGAAAAACCTAAGGAATCTAGCAAGAAGCTTTTGGAAATCATCAGGCAATACAGTAATGTGTCAGGTTATATAATTAACATTCAAAAGTCAGTGGCATTCCTCTATGCAAACACTAAGTTAGAAGAAATTGAAATCCAGAAATCAGTTCCTTTTTCTATAGCAACAAAAACAATAAAATATCTAGGAATAAACCTAACCAAAGAAGTGAAAGACTTGTATACTGAAAATTATGAGTCACTACTCAAAGAAATTGAAAAAGACACAAAGAAGTGGAAAGATATTCCATGCTCATGGGTTGGAAGAATTAACATCATCAAAATGAATATATTACCCAGAGCCATCTACAAATTTAATGCTATCCCCATCAAGATCCCAAGCACATTTTTTAGGAGAATAGAACAAATGCTACAAATGTTTATCTGGAACCAGAAAAGACCTAGAATTGCCAAAACAATCTTGAGAAAAAAGAACAGAACCGGAGGCATCACACTGCCAGATCTCAAACTATATTATAGGGCCATTGTCATCAAAACTGCTTGGTACTGGAACATGAACAGACACACTGACCAGTGGAATAGAATTGAGAGCCCAGAAATGAGGCCCCACACCTATGGACATCTAATCTTTGACAAAGGGGCCCAGACTATTACATGGGGAAAGCAGAGTCTCTTCAACAAATGGTGTTGGAAACAATGGGTTGAAACATGCAGAAGAATGAAGCTGAATCACCGTATTTCACCAAATACAAAAGTAAATTCCAAGTGGATCAAGGACTTGGATGTTAGACCAGAAACTATCAGATACTTAGAGGAAAATATTGGAAGAACTTTTTTCCGCATAAATTTTAAAGACATTTTCAATGAAACGAATCCAATTACAAGGAAGACTAAGGCAAGTATAAACCTATGGGACTACATCAAATTAAAAAGCTTCTTCACAGCAAAAGAAACCACTACCCAAATCAAGAGACCCCTCACAGAATGGGAGAAGATCTTTACATGCCATACATCAGATAAGAGTTTAATAACCAACATATATAAAGAGCTTACCAGACTCAACAACAAGACAACAAATAACCCCATCCAAAAATGGGGGGAGGAATTGGACAGAATATTCACCACAGAAGAGATCCAAAAGGCTGAGAAACACATGAAAAAATGCTCCAAGTCTCTGATTGTCAGAGAAATGCAAATCAAGACAACAATGAGATATCACTTCACTCCTGTGAGAATGTCACACATCAGAAAAGGTAACAGCAGCAAATGCTGGAGAGGGTGTGGGGTCAAAGGAACCCTCCTGCACTGCTGGTGGGAATGTCAATTGGTCCAATTTTTTGTTTTATAAAGCCAGTAATCTTATTGAAAATAAAAGGACCCAAGGTAATCATTAACAAAATACTAATCAGGGGTCCCATAAAGGGCATCAAAAGGGAGAACATGGAGGATTTCCACCAACTATCAGCAGCAGCAGAAAATTTTTGTTTTTGTAATTCAACACTAAGCTTGTGTAACTGCTGAACCTGGGTCTACACTAAACCAGACTCATTAACATAAAAGCAGCACTCCTCTTTCAAAAACAGGTGCTACCCTTTTCTGTGGTCAGGAGGTCCAAAGCTCGCTAGTTCTATAAGGCAACCTGGGCAAGGGAGGTTAGTTGTCTCTGTAGGGAGGCCAAAGATTTGGCTGAGTCTTCCACTGCCAGCGATATTTGTTGAGAGAGCTTAGAAGTGGTAAGAAGGGAGTGACTGAAGGCGCCATAAGCCAGACCTGCAGCCACAACAGATGTTCCAAAAGAAACACCAGCCACTAAAGAAAGAAAAACAGCCCATTTTATTCTAGGGGATGAGGGGCTGTCCCAACCTAAATACTCAGCAGGAGTAAATAGGGTCTATGGGGTTACTAAGGTAACTGGAAGGCATAACAATCTCTCATCTATTTGGCTAGAAATATTTTTTAAAAGGGTACCATCACACCAAAAGAAAAACTTATCAGGGGCAATAAGATCTGCGGCAGGTAAGGCAGTCTGATTGCACAACCTGGTACTAGCATTGGAATAAAAAAACCTAAATTGTTCCTGTTCAGGAGTTAGGAACAAGGAAACTTCAAAAATGGGAGAAAAGACCTTACCAGATGTGCCAGAAGTATTCAGTGAGGTGGGATATGGAATTGCCCTCAAAGGGGGACGTACTAATGCAGAACAAAGATAACATTCAGAAACATTGTCAAGGCCAGTGATATTGGCAAGCATTAGGCCTTCTCTTACTAGAAGTATCCAGGAAAAGGGGTGGTGTGTAGCTAAAGCTGAGAGCTGTGTATGTAGCTCCTTCTCACGTATTTGAATTTCAGCATGAAGGGTTGTTTGAACTTGAAAAAGAGCATGCCAAATCAAAATATGGCTACTAGGCCAGGTTTCATCTTTGGTTATATACATGGCTCCTTTGACTGGCATGGTCCAGCAGGAATCCCAAACAAACCAGGTATAGCCTGTGGAGCAGCAAAAAAATTTATGGCTGTTATAGGGAAGCTGGGAAATAAATTCATTACCTCTTAGGGTCTTTTTTTAAAATAATTTATTTCTTTATTGGGGAATTAGTTTTACATTCAATAGTAAATACAATAGTTTGTACATGTATACCATTCCCCAGATTCCCATTTAACAATACATCCCCCACTATGTCATTCATCATATTTCATGGACCTGTATTCTCCCCACCTCTTAGGGTCTTAACATTATGGATGTTACATGATTTATAGGGCAGCCCACATTTTCTTCAACCCATCTATCTGTGCAATAGGACTGACACTGGTCAAACAACAAGCACAGGGCAGTGGCAACCTTTCTGGGCTGTGCCTTAAAATCTGTGAAATTTAGCAAAATGGTAGATTGGCACCCTTGAGGTGGGCAATCAGCCGTGACTAAAAGATGACCATAATTTTGTTTTTTAGCATAGTTGGTGTAGTTTTTTGTCAGGAAAAATTGCCAAGCAAACGGGGAGGTGGCTCCTTTCTTGTCAGGCGCTACTGTGGGTGTCCATCCGCACAAGTGGACCATCTGTCGGTATTTTGAATCCCATCATTTTCCTGAAAAAGAGAAGCGTAAATTTTCTCAGGGAGAAGATTTCTCCCTGGATTCATTTCTATTATTAATTAGTTTTATCAACCTTTCTGGCAGCCATCTAGCTGATCCTTCTTTGGTGTCAGAAAGACAGCCTGAACCTCTCCCCCATATGAGGACTGGATCTGGATCATTTCATTTGAAGGTGAGCGGGTCTTTCCACATGACTGTGGCATAATCTTTATTTGTCTCAGGGTGCCAGAGGCGATCAGCAGCAGATTTGCCATGGGTGTCTAAATTTAGAAAATTAATAACAAACAAGGCATGATGAAGAATATTTCTAGGGGACCGCTTCTGGGGGTATAATTCCTCTCTCTTTAATTTATGCGGAGAATTTTTGATATTTTGGTGGGCACATTTGACAATGCCTTGTCCTTGAGGATTATAAGGAATGCCAGTAATGTGTCTAATTTGTAACTTGTGGCAAAATTCTTGAAACTTTTGTCCAGTATAGCCTGTGACATTATCAGTTTTAATTGATATGGGCTTTCCCAAGACAGAAAAGCAATTTAAAACATGGGCTATAACATTTTTAGAAGCTTCTCCAGTATGTAAGGAAGCAAAGATAAATCCACTAAATGTGTCTATAGTCACATGAAGATATTTAAGGTTGCCAAATTCAGGATCATGTGTAACATCCATTTGCCATATTTCATTTGGTACCAAATCTCTGGGGTTAACACCCAGGTGGGGTGTGGGTAGAAGTATGACACAAGCGGGCATTGTTTAACAATTTGACGAACTTGCTCACGATTGATCTTAAAAAGTAGGTGAAGGGTCTGAAATGATGTAAAGCAAGACTCTTTTGAGCTTGATCTACAGAACCTATCAGTACTGGAAAAGTCAAGCGGGTGGCAGCATCTGCACAAGCATTTCCCTTCGAGAGGGGGCCAGGCAGATCGGAATGAGCGCAAAGGTGTCCAACAAAAAAGGGTTGACATCTAGAGGCGATCAATTTTTGAAGCTGAGAAAAAAGAGGGGCGGCATTTGTGGAGTGTTTAATATAGGAAACCGTCTCAAGAATGGGAACTGAATGAGCAATATAGGCACTGTCAGTGTACAATTTAAAAGGATGGTTTTTTAATTTTTGAAAAACCTGTATTATTGCAAAAAGCTCAGCAAGTTGAGCCAATTTGAAGGGGGAGCAAATAGAGGCTGCCTGTCCATCTATAACAAAGGCGGCCATTCCATTAGAGGAGCCATCAGTGAATACTAAGCAGGCATTTGACAAGGGGTGGGGGAAGTGTACTTTGGGAAAATGAAGGAATGAACCTTCGCAAATTGAAGTAATTTATCAACAGGGTAATGATTATCATTTTCTCCCCAAAAGGAGGAGCAAGCAATGGGCCACTCATCTGCGGTTTGCATGAGCCATTTTAATTGACTTTTGGAATATGGTATGATTATTTTTTCAGGATCTTTACCAAAGAACTGGCGACTCTGTTCGCGTCCTGAAAGAATAAGCTCAGCAACCAGGGAGGTGTAGGGAGCAAGTACTTTAGGGGGGGAAACTGGAAGATGAACCCAAAGCATAGGGCCACTTTGCCAAAACACTCCTGTAGGTGTATGTGAGGTGGCACAAATGACAAACAGAAGTGGTGCTTCATAGGAAATAAAGGAGACTCCCTGTTTCTGAATGGCTTCTTCTACCAACCGTAAAGCGCATGTAGCTGCAGGGGTCAAGGAGTGGGGGGGGGACAAAGGGTTGGAATCTCCCTTACGAATTTCAAAAAGTGACCTAAGTTCTAATTCCACCTCGATCAGGCCAATTCTGTTCTAACTGTTTCATTTATTCTATTCCCGCACCCCTCTTTGGTTTTCTGTAGCTCAGCTGTTTTGTTACACTCTTCTAATACTGTATTAGCTTTGTCAGCCAGTTGTGCACTTAGCTCAGCTACTTCAGCTTTCTGCTCTCTAATTACCTCGGAATAGTTAGTGTTTTATTTAATGCCTGTCAGTTGGGCCATCTCCCCCAATGGTGATGGTCTCTTTTGTATCTGTGTTAGTGTCACTCTGAGGATGACCACTGGGGGGTAGCAGGTTGAGGGAAGATTAGCTGGAAAGAAATGCATGTTTATAGGGACCATGTTCTGGAGTTTCCATTCATTTAGCTGAGGGTTCTTCCATTGTGCCCTATCCCCTGATGACCACAAGGTACTCACTTAAGGTCTTCTGACGCTCCAGCCTCCAGACCCCATCAGTTCTCCCTGCTCAGAACTCTAATACCTTCTTTCAGGATTTGCCCTTTCCTCCTGCTTAGGACTCCATGTCTTTTCCCTTAGCACCCCTAGGACTCTTGAAGACCCCTATACCTATTAAGAGCCTCATGCCTCTTCAACAGACCCCCCATTCTCCTTCGGAAATGCCCCATATCCCTCTTAAGTACATCCCAGTTGTTCCCGCAGGACTCTCATGACTCTGCTCAGAACAGAACAAGTTTCCTTCTCATTACCCCTTCACCCTCAGGACCGCAACATGCCTCCCACAGAGGACCCCTCATGTGTCTCCTCAGAACCTCCCACATCACACCCCCAATGGTCCCCACTTCCCCTCAGGACCCTCCATGGCTCTCCTCACGACCCCATGTGAGGGTGAGGACCCCAGGGCAGCCAGTACCCCAGGTTGATGACACCGCACAGTACAGGCAGATGCGGCATCATCTAAGTTCATTTCCCATGTCTATGCTCGACCAGACCTGCCAATATACTCGGATATCTTCTCCCACCCGGTCCAACGCTTGACGTCTCGTCACCCAATCTGGTCCCCTATGCCTACACTGAACTTCTCTGTTCCAGTCTCTTGGAAACAGAGTTGGCAGTCAGCTGAGGTAAAGGACAAACACCTCATCACAGACCCCTGCAAGTCTCAACCCAGCTTTGACCTAGCACGTTATGATTGGGCCTCCTCAATCACTATCGAACAGGCCATGGCCCGTGCACTGCTATGTTCCATCGCTGGGGAGCCAGAGACGACCCGAACTGCCCCTGTGGCTACAGACAGACTATGACCCACATAGTCAACGACTGCCACCTCTCCAGATTCAAAGGAGGTCTCGAAACTTTACATCAGGCTCAACCTGACACTGTTGACTGGCTACGGAAGAAGGGCAAATGCTAGAAGAAGAAGGACAGGCAGAGGTTGCAGTGAGGACACTGGAATGAATCTGGACCTTCAGGAAAAACTCTGAATCTGGAGCCTGGGTGGGTTTCATTGGTGCCCTGGGCTCTGGTGGGGGCTGTGTCACATGACAAGGACTCTGGCTCTACCCAGACACCATGTCCCCCCAGATACTGACTGGACTCAGCCTCTGCTCCATTTCTCATGACTGTTCCCATGGGCAGGGCACTGCCTGGGCCACGGGGCCCTTCTGGGGATGCTGCTGCTCACAGCCCCCTCACCTCACTGCACCTGCACTGTGCAGGCCCCTCTGCCCGAGCCTCTACAGCTCCCACAACTGATCTTAGTATTTCCTTCTCCACGTTTTATGAATGGGTCCATGGTGGTTTACCTGACATCTAATATACATGTCCACCGATGTCATTGTCTGGGGATATGATTTCATGGCTAGATAAAAGCCTCGGAAGCTGTATCAGGGAAGACAATAGCTTCCAAATATCTGAAAGGTCTATAAATATTGACTGTAGACCACATTGATTTGATCTGAGACCCACATTCAACTTGGGAGTATATGTAACCTCTGCGTCCCTTTAGGTCTGAACTCACATTCTGTGGCCATGAATAGGAACATTCCAAGCTGCCCTAATTTCTGGACCCATCTTCCAGATGGGTGGTAGATAGAGTTTGTTATCCAGCCACTTTTCAGAGGATGGAACATTCTCTACCACATTGAGGGCAAGGTCCTATGGTTGCCCACAAAGGGGTCTACTGTGTTCTTCTTGATGGACATGACAAGTGACTATAGAGAAAGAGATCTATTCGAGGTCTAGGCTCCACATGTCTGTGTGGGAATCTCAGGACTCCCTGACTATGGCCCCAGAAGATGGGGTAGCCTGAGAGTAACTAAAGAGTAGATGAAAGAGTTCTTACAAGCTCTTCCTCCCTCTCCACACATCTGCTTCAGCATACACAACTCCCATTTCTCTTCTTGCAAAGATAAAAGCTGTGGCAGTTGGGTCAAGGAGCCAGTAGCTTCAAAATGAAGTGCTGGACTTTGAAGCATGAGCTCTCAAGTTCTGTCACCAGCATCACATGTGTCAGAGCAATGCTATCATTCTTTCTCTCTTCACTCATGAAAAATGTTTTATTTTTCATTAGAGAAGTTATGGTGCATTTTTGCATAAAACACAAATATACGTCCTGACATTTCTGACAACCTAATATACATGAATGGGGAAGATAGCATAATGGTTATGTGAAATACTTTCATGCCTGAGGTTACAAAGTCCCAGATTCAATCCTCCACACAGCTATAAACCAGAGATGAAGAGTCAGTGTTCCAGTCTCTCTCTGTCTGATACAATTAAAACAAAGAAAATAGATTTATTTATTTGTCATTTATTTAAAGAAATAAAAGATAAAAGCTGTATTCCCCTACCCCTCACCCATCTTAATCTCTTCTGTCCCTTTAAGTATTTCAGACAGGCTAACATCCCATCTGCACACACTGGGACCACCTCATAATCCTTCCAATGCCTGGCCTCTTCCCCAAACCTGCCTATCAAACTATCTTCACAGGTCACACATAGACCAAAGAATTTCCCGTCCCTTTGACTCTAACATGTGGTGGAGTGTGTTACCCTTCTGGAGCAATATTGCCATTGGAAAATTGCATTTCTCATCCTAATTCCCAGAGAGAGGCCCTTCCAATTAGTAGTAAAGTTAACCCTAAATTTAGAGTATTTTATTTTTTCAAACTCTACGATCTGGATTGGTGGAATTGAGAGACTCCTAAAAATTCAGATCCCATACAGTTGATTTCAGCCAATCACAGATAGGATCTTTAGGGTGGGTCTTAGGGAATCACACCCTAAGCCTTTATAAGTTCTGACTTGGGTCTGACATACTGCTAGAAGCAGACAGGAGCAGACACATCTCTGTACTCTGTGACCTCCAGGCCTCCTGCACATATCAGAGCAGAGGCAGTGTTGAATCTCTGCACATTTGGACCAGGCCTCATCCCTACACTCCAGAGCCTCCAGAACTCCAGACCTTCATCAGAGCAGAGAAAGTTACTACTCTCTGTTGATGGAGGAGCAGACCCTGTAAGAAGACAGACAACCCAAATAAAAATGAAGGTGAGTTAGCAGTAACCTTCCGTATTTGCCTGTGGGAAGTTTTTTTTTCATTAAAAAATGTGTATTGGGTAGGTAGCATAGGATTAGGAAACAGTCACTCTAACCTGATTTTTCAATGTACACTGATCAATCCCACAAAGCTGAGCAAAATTCTGGTAAAAAAAAAAAAAAGAATAAAAAAGAAAAGGTACAGGAAAAAGTGTCTAATCCTCTGGGAGTTGTTCAACGTATAAGCATTAGATCCAGATTTTTAGACCCTGCAACTCATAGGCCTATCACGTTTTGTTCTCTTTCTAATTATCATTAATAAATAAACCTTTTAATTTAAGCTAGAGAGATATCTCATTGTATAGCATAGCGCTTGAAAGACATCAAGTACGAGAATATCTCCCCACTCTTCATCTCACCAAATGAGGAAAAATTATAGCCTGGGATATTAAAAATGTTCTTGGAAAGGGGATCAGTGAGTTAATTGCACATGGAGTGAAGTGTAGAGACCTGCTCAGGATCCTGATTTGAGTCCCTGATGCCCCCCAGCAGTGGGTGTCGCTTCCTAAGTGGTAAATCAGAGGGTTATCTTTCTCTCCCCCTCCCATTTTCTCTCTGTCCTATCCAATAACAACAGGGATAATAACAACAATAAACAATAAGGGCAACAACAGGGAAAAAATAGCCTCCAATGCCACTGCATTCCAGTGTAGGTACTGACCCCCAGGGAACACGCTAGAGAATAAGAAAAAAAAAAGTCTTGACACCAGAAAAAAAAAAAAAACAGTAATCAAATAATCGTTGAAGGGATTAGCTTCGTTGGCAGACATACAGGCTTGGATAGCCTGAGGCTCCCAATTAGATCCCCAGCACTGCAAGTACCAAAGTAGTATACTTTTTTATATAAAAAAAGAAAAAGAAAGAAAATATGTGGCCTGGGGCAGAGAGCTGGCTCACTGAGTAGGGGATTCTCACAGCTTCAGTTCAAGTCAGGGCATCACACGGGAGTGCCATGGAAATGGAAGAAGCCCCAGTGCTCCTCTACCCTGGAGTTACCTGAAAAAGAAAGGCTTGAGAATTGTGACATTACTCCTGTAGGAGACCTTGGCCTTGGGGATGACAAAGGAAAATAACATGACCTGAAGCCTATCCAGAGCCATTTACAGCATCAAAGTCTCAGTAGGAAGACCCAAGACTGCTTTGGAACCCCTTGCCTCACTTGTTTGCTCTTAATGAGCAGTAGTCTGAGCTGCAGTGAAGCCTTCTATACTTTCTTTCATTCTTTCCTATTTATTTATTTATTTATTTTTACCAGAGTATTGCTCAGCTTTGACTTATGGTGGTGTTGTTCAGGGAGGGGTTGAATATGGGACTTAGAGCCTTAGGCAGGAATCTCTTTGAATAACCACTTAACTCTCTCCCTCACCACTGAAAACTGGTTCAGTACTCCTTAGCCCAGAGCAGAAGGGATTAACAGAATGGAGCATTCTGTTTTCACAAGGCTCCCTGGAGGAGTTTCAGCAATGTTCTGCTTTGCTGTCATCTTTTAAATTCATTCATTATATTATGTCATATCATATCATAACATATCATATCATATCATATCATATCATATCATATTCATTATGAGAAAGATAGGAGAGAAAGAACCAGACATCACTCTGGTAAATGTGCTGTTAGAGATTGAACTCAGGATCTCATGCTTGAGAATCCAATGCTTTATACACTAGACCAAATCCTGAACTAGACCACTAGACTTCTTATTTTCTACACATAGACTGAAATGGAGCATGTTTGGGCCAGCAAAACAACTCACTGACAGTCCACTGCTTTTCCATATCTGTCACCCAGGTACAAGACCTTCCTTTACCACATTGAAGGAAAGTTTTCTCTTGTCATTCTGCCTGAAATAGGCCAACCTGAGTGGGAAAATCGTTTAGAGAGCATCAACCACAAAATCTGTTTGATTTGTACTTTCATTTCTATAATGGGTTAAATTATTTCATTACTCATAATCCAATCATGAAGGCATTTTGATGGGTGTGTGAAATAGCAAAGTAGTTATGCAAAGAGTGTGTCATACCTGAGACTCTGAAGTCCCTCCTTCAATCCCCTGCACCACCATAAGCCAGAACTGAGTAAAACTCTGGTTTCCAGAAATGGTAAAAACAACATTTTGACTACATAAATACTAACTTTATCTTTCCCTTTTATGTAGGAAGAGGTATTTCAGACTGAAACTATTTCCCACAAAATGGAAGGAGAGGAGAAAGAAAAAACCCAAGAAACAGAAAAGACTTCAGGTACTGTGTTCTAAGTCATATGTGTGTGAGTGTGTGTTAGACACAGCTTTCTCAGATCAGCTCCATCATATGCCTGATCTAATTTCCTCTTGGAGGCTTTGGCCAAGGACAATTCATGTAGAGGGGTCAGCTCAGTGTCCTGGAAGCTCTCTGGCACTGTCTCTGAGCCTGTGTGGGGAAAAGACCAGGAGGTAGTGCCAATCCCTTCTGGGACTGGGATGTCAGCTCCACAGTCTCAGAGCACTTTGAAACATTAAATGAGCGTTTGGGTGGTGGTGCACCTAGTTAAGTGCACAAAGTACTATGCTCAAGCATCCACACAAGGAACCAGGTTCTCCCACTCCAAACCTACACCAGGGATGCTTCACAGATGGTGAAGCAGGGCCCCAGGTGTTCTGTCCTATAGAATAAATGTAAACAAGATAGAAAGAGAGAAAGAAAGAAAGAAAAGAAGGGAAAAAGGGAGATGGAAAGAACGAAGCAGCTTCCAGGGGCAGTGATTCATAGTGATGTCACTGAGCACCAATGATAACCCTAGAAGCAAACAAGAAAGAAAATGATCAAAGACAGAAACATTGACTGAACCATGATTATTCTCTCGCTGCTAATGTCTATATTGTCAGGCATGGACCTTGAGCAAGGTTTAGACACACACTGCTCTCTCCTATCCAGGGGCTGTGCCTTAGGCAGATTCTTAATCATGATCTTTACTGGGAGGATGGTTGGAGCAGTTCCCAAGAACTGAGTAAAGGCAGGTCTGGGCTTGAGTATTGAAAGAGAGGCTCTGAGGAACCTTGCACTCAAAGGTGCACTGAGTGATGTGGAGTCGTCCCAATTTCTCCATCCTTTTAGGTGCCTCCCCCATTGCGGGGAATATTGTTCCAACTTGGAGTCAAGCTGAGATAAGGATTTTCCTGGAAGAATGGGAGTCCCTCAGAAAGCAAGAGCATCTGAAGTACAAGATTGTAGCCCTAGTCATTTCCCGGAGACTGGGTATGAGAGGCATCATGAAGAGCAAAAGAGAGTGTTTTCTCATGTTGAGGAACATGGCTGATATGTATTGGACTGTCAAGAATGCCAACAAGAAGCCAAGGAGCCAGCCCTTACCCTGTCCATTTGGAGACGTCCTGAAAAGGATCTTGGAATACAGAAGAAAGGAGGATCCCTCAGGTGTGTGCCTTCTCTGCCTTAGATGGCCTTGAGGGAGGGATTGCAGCCAGCCAGGCCCACATACTCCCTGCGGAGCTCAGAGCTGGGAGCTAACCTGCCCACAACTTCCCCCTGCATCAGCAGAGAGAACAAGATATTCTCAGGGCCTCCAGTTTCTTATTTGACTAAGGCCCTAGGACATATATTCCCGGACTGACTGAGCTGGATAGGACCCCTGGGTTCAGTGAGTTCAAGGGTTGGTGGGAGGGAGTGGGGGTGATGTCCTCATGTGTTTGCAGGTGCCATTGATCTCTCTCTCTCTCCCTCTCTCTCTAGATCCTCTCTGTGCAGAAGGGGTCTCACTGACCCCTTCTCCTGATTTCCAGCCTCCTGAGTACCAGGTCTTATATCCCTCTGATGGCCAGTTGTGGTCCCCACAATATGTGAACAACCAGCTGTGGACCCCACACTATATGGGTGGCCAGCAGGGGTTCCCACAAAATATGGATGCCCAGCAGTGTTCCCCACACTATGTTGATGGCCAACTGTGGTTTCCACAAAATATGGGTGCCCAGCAGTGTCCACCACAATATGTGGATGGCCAGCTATGGTTCCCACAAATTATGGGTGCTGAGCAGTGTTCACCACAATATGTGGATGGCCAACTGTGGTTTCCGCAAAATATGTGTGCCCAGCAGTGTCCACCACAATAAGTGGATGGCCAGGTGTGGTTCCCACAAAATGAGGGTGCCCAACCATGGCGCCCGCAATTTGGGATGTGCACAGGAGTTCACGTACCCTCATGGAAGCCCCAGGAAGTGGCTCCAACAAGCCAACACTTGGTTCCTGCCATCCTCCCGACGGCCTCTGATCCCCAGCGGTCATCCTCTACTGACACTAACATAGATACAAAGGAAAGCATCAACATCTAGGGAAGATTGTTCTACGGACCAAGCACTGGACTTACATGCCATGTCTCAGTGTGGTTCTGGCTTGTCTCTTTCTGTGTCACTGGAAACTCTTCTCTGGAACTTGGACTGGGTTTGGTATATTACACTAAAGTAAAGAATTTTGGTGGGGTGTGGCATGAGTCTTGACGTGGGGGCTTTCAGGTCCTGGTGCAGGATGCTGGAGGACCGAAGTTCAGTGGGAGAATATTTTACAGAAAACTGACAGTTTACAAATATAACAACAACTGTATTTTCTTTTCAATGTAAACTAGTAATTTCCCCAATAAAGAGATAAATCAGTCTAAAACATAACAGACAGACAATTTCCCTTTATGTTTGTACAAAAACAGTGAGTGTATTGCTACTCAGTCGTGGCTTCTTCCTTTCCAAGGACAAGGGAAATGGTGGAACAATATTTGCTTTTTTCTCTCTCCCAAGAAAATAAAAATAAAACATTGGAACTGGAATCTTAGTTAGCAATACTGCACCACTGTGAGCGTCTGGGCTCACTCACCACTACTGCACTGAGAAATAGGACAATTCCAGTAGCCAGGGACACAGCTCAGTCACGGACCAAATCTCTATTGATGAGCGGGGATGTAGTGCAATCAATCAGTCTCTCCTCATTAGAAAAATCCTGTCCTTTATGTCTCCTGAGGCGGAAGTGTAAGGAAAACTTTCTATGTAGGATATTGGTTGGGTAGAAGGAAAAATGGGTGAACCAGAGGTGATTAAACGGTGGAAAACAGGATGTGACTAGGAGAGGGGGCGGTGTAGAAAGAGGGCATGAACCAGTGGGGATTAAACCAGTGCGGGACTCAAACAAAACAATAAACCACAAATAGACCGCAACGTTAAGCATTGCTAGTGAAGCTAAGGTGATGATCAAAACAGAAGGGGTCTTAGAAGAGAGAATTAGAAGCAGACCAACATAGAAGAGATCCAAAAGTTTGTAAATGTGTTCTCAGAATGCATTCTCATCACCTTTAATAGAAATGGCATTTTCCAGTTTCATAGAAATGTGCTCTGCTCCATTCTTCTCTCTCTTGCTCGGAGGGTGGACCTCAGTGTTTCTGAGAAGGCAGACTCTTGGATCAAGCCCAAAGGTCGCATTTAAGAAATACATTACATAGTGGATAAATTTAATTTAATTTAATTTGTCGATTAAAAGTTTGGGCAAGTGTGACCTATGCAAAGCGTTCTAATGTCTGGAAAACAGCACTAAAAAGAATCCGGATCATCTAGTTTATACACCATCTATTTTAGAAGAGCCCCACCCTTTTCAGGTGGGGAGGGGGTGTGTCTTCGGATGCCAGGAGGAATTCTTATTCTTAATCCTTTGACAGGGGTAGTGAGACTAAGTGAAGTCCTTGATTTACAATCCAGGAGAAAGGCAATCAATGTTTATTGCAATTAATCCACCAATACAACAGTGATCCATGGGTCTCCAAACCATCTGTGCTCTGCATCAATGATTACAGAGTTCAGGGACAGACACATAACTCACTTGGATAGCATGTTCTTTGCCATGTGCATGACGCAGTTTCACACACAGTGTTCTGAGGAAAGGTTTTGCTATGGTATCTGTTATTCTTCTTTTCTTACTCGTGTAAAAAAAAAAACTTATGGCAGTGTGCGAGGGCAGGCATGTGTTGGAGTGGCTTCTTCCGAGGCCAAGGTGGCAGTGGGCATGTGCGGTGACATCAGTGGCAGCAGAGAGTGCCAGGAAAGCTATTGTGTTCCTGCTTCCTCTTTCCCTTCTCAGGTCGGTGGAAGAGGACTAAACAGGACTGGTTATGATCCCCATTCCATTCCCCGCCCCAAGTACCTACCCATACTTCTCAAACCGTGTGCTAGAATGTCCCAACCCAGATATGGATTGTGGACAGCACAAGATTATGTCCCAGCAGAAAAATGCTCAAAGGAAGCTGTACTAAAGAAGAAGGACATGATCACAAGACTGCAGCTAAAGATACATTAGTACATTCCTGCACTCTCTGTAGGACACAAATGTTAGACCCTAAGACCTTCAAGCCACACTTTGAAATCAAGAATCCTAAGACTCTACTTCCTCCAGAATTGGCTGATGGTCAGGCATAAAATCATTTATGGGTGTATTCATAACACCGTGAACTGCATTATCACTGAGAGTTCTAACAGTCTGTGCAGCTTGTCGAATAATACAAGACACAAATCCTTTTAATGCAACCCTTTTAGAAAAATCACATTCTAAGTTATCCATCTGAGAATACCTACTGGAGAGAACCCCTATGAGTGGAAGAGGATTTGGAAATTTTTTTTCATTTATTTAAAAAAGGAGACATTAGTCTAGGCTTTTGAGAGAGTCCTCATATCAAATACACAGCCTATATATTTAAAAGACTCAGTCTGTGTTTTAAAAACTTCAAGACATACAATTAATTTTTCCCCTCTCATATTAATTAACTAGTGATTTCTATGACTACACTTTACGAGGAGTGTACATAAACACCATTCTCACCACCAAAAGACTGTGTCCCATCCCACCCACCCCCACCCCCCACCGGTCCAGGAAGCTGCATGTCTACCCCTCACCACAGGGCTTTTACTTTGGTGCCCTACTTTCAATTTAGTCAGTTCCTGCTTTTAGTTTCCCTTTCAGATCTTCTTTCTCAACTTCAAAAGCAACTAATGGCACAGCTATCTACAAGATACTGGGTACTATACAGCAAACCCTAACAAAAGGGCTTTTCAAAGTTAACCCAATTACCAAATAATATGATGATAACATTAACTATCCATTGTCTTTTTGAAAGCTAAGACAGCAGGAACCTCACATCTCTACTATAGAGCCTATATTTCCCCCAGTCCTGGAAGCTTTAGATAGGGCCCACTTTCCCCCCTGCCTCTCCCAATCCATATCAAATAATATTGCATCAGCCGATCACAATCTAATCAATGCAAGGATTGCCACCTCAACATGCTTGAGCTCAGACTGTGTCCAGCGACTTCACGTGTGGAATGACAACCCTTCAGCTTCATTACTCTGGTGAGACCTTTCCTTGCATTCTATTCTCTAATTCCATCCCAGGTGGTTCACTTTCTAACAAAGTCCCCAAACCTAAATATAGACCAGGTTCTGTAAGAGAGAGAGCATATGTTCACATGTATCCACAAACTAGTGCAAAATATATACCTGAGAGCAGAAGTACACTAGAGTTTGCAGTGAGTACCCCCCTAACACTTCCTCTCCACTATTCCAAGCTTTGGGTCTATGATTGCTCAACAATTTGTTTGGCTTCGTATGTTAACTCTCTTTTCAGTCACCAGGTTCCAGATGTCATCAGGATGCCGGCCAGGCTTCCCTGGACTGAAGACTCAACCAATGTGTCCTGGAGCTCCGATTCCCAAAGGACCCACCCTATGGGGGAAAGAGAGAGGCAGACTGGAAGTATGGACCGACCAGTCGACGACCATGTTCAGCGGGAAGCAATTGGAGAAGCCAGACCTTCCACCTTCTGCAACCCATAAAGACCCTAGGTCCATGCTCACAGAGCGATAGAGAATGGGAAAGCTATCAGGGGAGGGAATGAGATATGTAGATTGGGTGGTGGGAATTGTGTGTAGTTGTACTGCTCCTACCCTCTGGTTTTGTTAATTTATCCTTTCCTAAATAAAAATAAATTAAAAAAAAAACGTGACATTATCAAATCCATAGGATAAGAAGGGTCAAACTCCATACAATTCCCACAACCAGACTTCCGTATCACATCCCTTCCCATGATAGATTTACCCCTCTGGGGGTATGAACCCAAGGTCATTGTTGGATGCAGAAGTGTGAAGGTCTGGATTCTGTAATTGTTTCCCCGCTGAACAAGGGCTTTGACTGGTTGATCTATACTGCAAGGCTGCCTCTCTCTTTCCCTAGTAGGTTGGGTCTCTAGGGAAGTAGAATTTCAGGACACATGTCGGGGTCATCTGTCCAGGGAATTCTCATTGGCATCATGCTAGCATCTGGAACCTGGTGGCTCAAAAGAGAGTTAACATACAAACCCAAACAAACTGTTGAGCAATCATGGACCTAAAGCCCGGAATAGTGCAAATGAAGTGTTGGGGGTACTCACTGAAGACTATTGTGTACTTTTGCTTTCAGATATATGTGTTGCCCTAGTTTATGGATATGTGTAAACATATGCTCTATCTCACGGGACTTGTCTATATCTAGGTTGTGGGACTTTGTTAGGACGTGAACCACCTGGAATGGAATTAGAGAATACTATGAAAGAAAAATCTCAAACAAGTAATGAAGTTGAAGGGTTGTCATTACCCACCTGAAGTCTCTGGAAAGAGTTTGAAGTGAAGCATGCTGAGGTAGTACTCACTGTGTTGACTAGTTTGGGATCGGCAGATGTAATATTATTTGGTATGAATTGAGAGAAACATGCAGGAAAGTATGCCCCATGCTAAGGATCCAGAACTGGGGAAATACAGGCTCTATAGTGGCAATGTGAGGTTCCTGCTGTCTAAGGATTCAAGAAGACAATGGATAGTTACTGTTATCATCACATTATTTGGTAATTGTCTTAACTTCTAAAAATCCATTTGTAAGTATTTGCTGTATAATACCCAACAACACCATAATTTATGTCCTTTGAAATTATTTGTATATATCTCTGCCACCCGTTGCTTCTGTTCTCGGTGGTCAAGAATCTTGAGAGAGTCTACATATCAAAGACCCAGCTTATGTATTAAAAATACTCAGTCTGTGCTTTACAAAGCCCAGCCATGCCAGACCTTGCAAGGCTCATGGGAATTGGTCTCTGACCGTGGCTCAGCTGTCCCCCCCATGGGCAAACCCATGCCCCACTTACACTCCATCAACCCTGGGCAGGCTCCTCCCCTGCAGGTTGTGACAGTTTGAAGCAGCTTGGGCATGAAACCCTCAGATCCATGCTGCTAGTTCTGGGCCCCCATTACCTACCCTCCAGCCCTGTCTGCTCCTGGACTCTCTGTTAAAAGCCACAGCAGGGACTTCATATTCCTGAGGAACCTTTCTGTCTTACACCCGTGGAGGCCATTTGCAGGGATCCACATTCCCTGGAGCAGTAGCCTGGCACATGAATTCCCCAATTCTTGTTCCTGACTCACACCCAGCAAGCCTTTTCCTCCATGAAACTGGCACCTTGATGGCAGCATGCCCCAGGAGCTCTTATCTACGTGGAACCTGGTGCCCAGCCCCTGGCGGTTCCACAGGCACTCAATGTCCACTTGTGACTTGGCGAGTTCCCAAAGTTGTCCTAGTCATGTCCTAGTGATGTCTTGTTGCATTCTCAGATGATCTTCTTTGCTATTCCTATGTGACTGGGGAGTGGTGAGTAACACAGGTGCTGCTGCTTTGTAGCCCCACCTCCAGAAATCTTACAAGTGTCTTTCTATCATTCTCCATCCACCCTTCCATTTAAATTTCTGTCTGTATCAGTAGGAAATAAGTAGATAGGTATAAACAAGCAAGTCCAGAATTCAAGTAAATACAAAGGAGGAAAGGCATGTCCCAACCTCCACAGCTATCTATGCATGGCCTTCTATGGGCCTCATACTCGGAAGCATCACCCCAGAAGCACTGGATCCTCGAGTCTATAGAGCTGACTGGACACAGAGTGTTCTGGGTCCTCATTGCCCCTCTCCTAATGTCTGGTGTTACTGAGTCATCTACACACAATGGATCATGTACTTAATAAAAAAACCTTTGTGTAAAATATTGTAGGCATATGTGAAGGCAACATATTGAATCTTCTGGACTTCTCTGGAATTATTGCATTCTCTAATGTTTGTCTAGAATGATACTGATCATTTATTACAGGAAACAAGTGTTGAAACCCTACCTAGCCATGGTACTTGACGCCCTGGCTAGGAAGTTCAATTGAGAGATTTAGTGGCTGGTAACTGTCTGGCAGTTTACTGGTTGTGGCACAAACTCCAGTCTGTTTTACAAACAAAAAGACTGGCTAAGGGAAGAGAGGACTCCCCTAAGACTCACCTAGTACAAATGTGAGTCTCCATTGCTACTGTCCTCAGATGCTGGAGCACCAGGTTGGAGGCCCTTTGCTGACACCATGGGACAGGGAACTGACCTGGAAACTCAGGATAAGATCTACACCTTGGTGGTCTACTGGTAGTGTTGTGTGGTGGAAATCTTCCACATTGTTCTCCTCATGAGAACATAGTTAATAGTTGTCCCAGAACCTACAGAATATAAAATGGAGTGTTTAGAAACACACAGGGGCACCAATGTTGCCTGGCTTGGCTGAGAAGCTGAGTTGATCCTGGAGCTTTGGATACTTGGGGCTTCAGAGTCTCTTTGCATAAGCACAGTATTATCTCTCCACAACCCTGCTTTATCTCCTGATCATGAGTGAAAGATTAAGCTAAGTAGCCTACTTATAGTTTAAAATTCCTCAGGCTCCCTTTGCCTACAGGGAAGAAAAAAACAAAAGGGCTTCTGGGATTATTAAAATTAACTGAAATAATGTTATACATGTGCAAACTATTGTATTAACCGTTGAATGTAAAACATTAATTCCCGAATAAAGAACTTTTTTTTTTAATGGGACGCAGGTAAAAGGTGGGTGCTACTGCCTGACAGCCACTGTTGGCAGCATGGCCCATTAGCAAAAGAGTAAATGTCTTGCTTCAACTTCCTAAAAAAAGAGCCAGAAGAAACTCTGACTTTGATGTAATGAGCAGGAGGCAGAGAAGCATGGACTAAAAGAATCATTTAATGATGAAAAAGTCAAAAACCAAGATGTTGGGGAGTAGTGGGAGTGTGTTTCCTGGGAAGGTTGACTTTTTCTCAGTGGACTGGAAAAAATTTCAGATAGTCATGAATACATAGGCACTACCAACAGCTCTGAAATCTCCACACTGGGAAATCCTTTTAGGATCTGATAGGTTTGGCTTGATATCCTGCACTCAGAGAAAGACTAGGAGATCCACACTGAGAATTCTGGGAGGAGGGATCACATTTGTGTTTTGAGACAGGAAGCAGAATCTAGCATTTTCTCTCTGGAGACCCAGACTCTTAGACATTTCTGTGGTATTGCTTTTCAACTGCTGTGAGTAATGGGAACCAGCAAGGGCTTGCAAGAATACAGACCAATACCACTCTCTGCGGACCCTGAGCGGAGGCTTCAGACATTCACACACTCCTCTGAGCTCCTGCTGCCCAGGCTTGATCACTCTGGGTCACTTTCTCTGTCTGTGTAATTCTTGTCCCTGCAGGGCTGACAGAAGGTGGCACTCTGGTGGATTGTTTTAAAATTCCTTGGAGAGAGAAACACATGCACACGCAGATGCGACTCCATATGTTCTAGATGAGTTTTGAAGAATTCAGTGTGATTTGCATCTTCAATTGAGAGATGGTTGGTCTTTGATTTTATTATTTATTGATTTATTCATTTACTTATTTACTTATTCATTTACTTATCTTCCCCACACCTGCCTATCAAACTATCTTCACAGGTCACACAAAACCCAAAGAATTTCCTGTCATTTGGCTCTAACATGTGGCGGAGTGTGTTATCCTTCTGGAGCAATATTGCCATCGGAAAATTGCATTTCTCATCCTAATTCCCAGAGAGAGGCCCTTCCAATTAGTAGTAAAGTTAACCCTAAAATTAGAGTATTTTATTTGTTCCAACTCTACGATCTGGATTGGTGGAATTGAGAGACTCCTAAAAATTCAGATCCCATAGAGTTGATTTCAGCCAATCACAGATAGAATCTTTAGGGTGGGTCTTAGGGAATAAAACCCTAGGCCTTTATAAGATCTGAGTTGGGTCTCACATACTGCTAGAAGCAGACAGGAGCAGACACATCTCTGCACTCTGTGACCTCCAGGCCTCCTGCCAATATCAGAGCAGAGGCAGTGTGGAATCTCTGCACATTTGGACCAGGCCTCATCCCTACACTCCAGAGCCTCCAGAACTCCAGACCTCCAGCAGAGGTCTGGAGTTCTCTCTGTTGACCTAGGAGTAGACCCTGTAAGAAGACAGACAACTCAAATAAGAATGACGGTGAGTTAGCAGGAGCCTTCCCTATTTGCTTGTGGGAAGATTTTTTTTTTCTTCATTAAAAAATGTGTATTGGGTAGGTAGCATAGGATTAGGAAACAGTCACTCTAACCTGATTTTTCAAAGTACAATTATCAATCCCACAAAGGTGAGCAAAATTCTGGTAAAAAAAATAGAAAAAAGAAAAGTTACTGGGGAAAGTGTCTGATGCACTAGAAGGTGTTTAATGTATAAAGGGTTGGACCCTCAAGCATTATGCCCTGATTTTTAGACCCTGCAACTCATAGGCCTATCATGTTTTGTTCTCTTTCCTTCTAATTGTCATTAATAAATAAACCTTTTTATTTAAGCTAGAGTCATATCTCATTCTGCAGCATAGCACTTGAAAATTAACTAGTAGTAGAATATCTCCTCACTCTTTGTCTCTCTCTCACTCTTCATCTCACCAAATGAGTAAAAGTATAGCCTGGGATATTAAAATTTTTCTTGGAAAGGGGATCAGTGAGTTAATTGCACATAGCGTGAAGTGCAAAGACCCGCTCACGATCCTGGTTTGAGCACTTGATGCCCCCCAGCAGTGGGTGTCACTTAATAAGTGGAAAAGCAGATGCTTATCTTTCTTCCCCCTGTCATTTTCTCTCTGTCCTTTCCAATAACAACAGGGATAATAACAATAAACAATGAAGGCAACAAGAGGGAAAAAATAGCCTCCAAGGCCAATGCGTTCATAGTGTAGGTACTGAGCCCCAGAAATCACGGTAGAGAATAAGAAAAAAATAGTCTTTGCACCAAAAAAAAAAAAAAAACAACCAACAGTAACCAAATAATCGTTGAAGGGATTAGCTTCATTGGCAGACATACAGGCTTGGAAATCCTGAGGCTCCCGTTAGATCTCCAGCACTGCATGTACCAATGTAATATACTTTTTATGTAAAAAAAGAAGAAAAAAGAAAATGTGTGGCCTGGGGCAGAGAGCTGGCTCACTGAGTAGGGCATTCTCACAGCTTAGGTTCAAGTCATGGTATCACAGGGGAGTGTCATGGAAATGGAAGAAGCCCCAGTGCTCCTCTACCCTGGAGTTACCTGAAAAAGAAAAAGGCTTGAGAGTTGTGTCATTACTCCTGTAGGAGACCTTGGCTTTGGGGATGACAAAGAAAAATAAAATGACCTGAAGCCTATCCAGAGCCATTTACAGCATCAAAGTCTCACTAGGAAGACCCAAGACTGCTTTGGAACCCCTCGCCTCACTTGTTTGCTCTTAATGAGCAGTAGTCTGAGCTGCTGTGAAACCTTCTATACTTTCTTTCATTATTTCCTATTTATTTATTTATTTATTTATTTTTACCAGAGCATTGCTCAGCTTTGGCTTATGGTGTTGTTGGCCAGGGAGGGGTTAAATATGGGGCTTAGAGCCTCAGGGAGGAGTTCTTTGCATAACCACTGCACTCTCTCCCTCACCCCTGAAAATTGGTTCAGTACTCCTTAGCCCAGAGAAGAAGGGATTAACAGAATGGCGCTCTGTTTTCACAAGGCTCCCTGGAGGAGTTTCAGCAATGTTCTTCTTTGTTGTCATCTTTTAAATTCATTCATTATATTATGTCATATCATATCATATCATATGAAATATGAGAAATATAGGAGAGAAAGAACTAAACATAACTTTGGTAAATGTGCTGATAGATATCCAATTCAGGATCTCATACTTGACAATCCAATGCTTTATAAACTAGACCAAATCCTGAACTAGACCACTAGACTTATTAGTTTCTACACATAAACTGAAATGGAGTAAGTTGGGGCCACCAAAACAGCTCACTGCCAGTCCACTGCTTTTCCATATCTGTTTCCAGGTACAAAACCTTCCTTTACCACATTGAAGGAAATTTTGCTCTTGTTCATTCTGCCTAAAGTAGGCCAACCTGAGTAGAAAAATCTTTCAGAGAGCATCAACCACAAAATCTGTTTGATTTGTACTTTCATTTAAGAAATACATTACATACTGGATGAATTTAATTTAATTTGGCGATTACAAAGTTTGGGCAAGTGTGACCTATGCAAAGCATTCTAACTTCGGGAAAACAGCACTAAAAAGAATCCAGATCATCGAGTTTAAACACCATCTAATTTAAAAGAGCCCCACCCTTTTCAGGTGGGGAGGGGGTGTGTCTTGGGATGCCAGGAAGAATTCTGATTCCTAATCCTTTGACAGTGGTAGTGAGACTAGGTGAAGTCCTTGATTTACAATCCTGGAGAAAGGCATTCAATGTTTATTGCAATTAATCCACCAATACGACAGTGATCCATGGGTCTGCACACCATCTGTGCTCTGCATCAATGATTACAGAGTTCAGGGATAGACAAATAACTCACTCAGATAGTGCCAGCAGAAAAAAGCTCAAAGCAAGCTGTACAAAATAAGGACATGATCCCAAGTCTGCAGCCAAAGATACCTTAATACATTCCTGCACTCTCTGTAGGACACAAATGTCAGACCCTAAGACCTTCAAGCCACACTTTGAAATCAAGAATCCTAAGACTCTACTTCCTCCAGAGTTGGCTGATGGTCAGGCATAAAATCATTTATATGTGAATTCATAACACCATGAACTGCATTATCACTGAGAGTTCTCACAGTCTGTGCAGCTTGTCGAATAATACAAGACACAAATCCTTTTAATGCAACCCTTTTAGACAAATCACATTCTCATTTATCCATCTGAAAATACCTACTGGAGAGAAGCCCTATGAGTGGAAGAGGATTTGGAATTTTTTTTTCATTTATTTAAAAAAGAAGACATTAGTCTAGGCTTTTGAGAGAGTCTGCTTATCAAATACACAGCCTATATATTAAAAAGACTCAGTCTGTGTTTTAAAAACTTCAAGACACAATTAATTTTTCCCCTCTCATATTAATTAACTAGTGATTTATATGACTACACTTTACGAGGAGTGTACATAAACACCATTCTCACCACCAAAAGACTGTGTCCCATCCTATCCACCCCTACTCCCCACCGGCCCAGGAAGCTGCATGTCTATCCCACACCACAGGGTTTTTACTTTGGTGCCCTGCCCCAACCTGTGGGGTTATCGATGGAAACCTAGGGTAGGGGGTGAGAGAATGGAAAGGACGAGACACGAAGAACGAGGGCAAAACAGGAGGTCTGTTCAAGCTCCGAAAATTTTATTTTGCAGCCACAATATAAGCACAAAGAGGAAGTTCTCCTAAAGTAGTGGGGGAGGGAGGTGGGTGAGCAACTTTCCAAACAGCTAGATGGTAATCTCAGTTCCAGTGGTCGGAATGTCCTCTCAGGGACTATATGAGAGTCTTAGCTAAGTCCTTGGCTCCTGGCATGTCCTCCCTTTTTACAATTTAAGTGAGGTGGGCAAATGAGGTAAAAGCTAGGAATTTTATCAAGAGATAAGTGGGCATTAAACAGAGGGAGGGAAGTATTGACATGATTCCTCACGTGGGGTAAATATAGAACTGATCTTCCAGCATCTTATACGGCTCTTGGTGTCTTTTGGGGAGGGGAGGCATAGCCACTCTTTCTAAGGTGAGGAAAACTCAAGGCAAAGAGTTCTGATGACCTACACCAACCTCCATGCAAATCAGGTTTGCTTCACTGGGGACTCATAGGCGGACTATAGGGTCCTCCCCCTGCAGTGCTTAGCCCTGCACCCCTTACCAGTGCCCACACCATACCAAGGCTGGCGTGCATAAATCTGAGTTTTATGCAGCTACTAAAAGAGGTCTGCCACCCTCAGGTTTAGCCAAGCCTCTGTCAGCCAAATCAAGTCTGTGGTAATATATTTGTAAGGGTTTCAATGCCAAGGAATCAATTTGTTGTTTTATAAAGCCAGTAATCTTATTGAAAATAAAATGCCCCAAGGTAATCATTAACAAAAGACTAATCAGCGGTCCCATAAGGGGCATCAAAAGGGAGAACATGGAGGATTTCCACCAACTATCAGCAGCAGCAGAAAATTTTTGTTTTTATAAATACTAAGCTTGTGTAACTGCTTTACCTGGTTCTCCACTAAACCCGACTCATTAACATATAAGCAGCACTCCTCTTTCAAAAACAAGTGCCACCCTTTTCTGTGGTCAGGAGGTCCAAAGCTCGCTAGTTCTATAAGGCAACCTGGGCAAGGGAGGTTAGTTATCTCTGTAGGGAGGCCAAAGATTTGGCTGAGGCTTCCACTGCCAGTGAGAATTGTTGAGAGAGCTTAGCAGTGGTAAGAAGGGAGTGACCCAAGGCGCCTTAAGCCAGACCTGCAGCCACAACAGATGTTGCAAAAGAAACACCAGCCACTAAAGGAAGAAAAACATCCAATTTTATTTTAGGGGATGAGGGGCTGTCCCAATCTAAATACTCAGCAGCAGTAAATATGTTCAACTGGGGTACTAAGGTAACTGGAAGTCATAACAATCTCTCATCTATTTGGCTAGAAAGATTTTTTAAAAGGGTACCATTACACCAAAAGAAAAATACATCAGGGACAATAAGATCTGTGGCAGGTAAGGCAGTCTGATTGCACAACCTGGTACTAGCACTGGAATAACAAAAACTAAATTTTTCCTGTTCAGGAGCTAATTACAAGGAAACTTCAAAAATGGGAGAAAAGGCCTTACCAGATGTGCCAGAAGTATTCAGTGAGGTGGGATATGGAATTGCCCTCAAAGGGGGACATCCTAATGTGGCACAAAGAAAACATGCAGAAACATTGTCAAGGCCAGTGGTATTGGCAAGAATTAGGACTTCTCTTAATAGAGGTAGCCAGGAAAAGGGGTGGTGTGTAGCTAAAGCTGAGAGCTGTGTATTTAGCTCCTTCTCACATGTTTGAATTTCAGCATGAAGGGTTGTTTGAACTTGAACAAGAGCATGCCAAATATAAAAACGGCTGCTAGGCTAGGTCTCATCTTTGGTTATATACATGGCTCCTTTGAATGGCATGGTCCAGTGGGAATCCCAGGGATCCCAAACAACCCAGGTATAGCCTGTGGAAGAGTGAAAAAATTTATGGCTGTTATAGGGAAGCTGGGCAATAACTTCATTGCCTCTTAGGGTTTTAACATTATGGATGTTACATGATTTACAGGGGCAGCCCACATTTTCTTCAACCCATCTATCTGTGCAATAGGACTGACTCTGGTCAAACAACAAGCACAGGGCAGGGGCAACCTTTCTGGGCTGTGCCTTAAAATCTGTGAAATTTAGCAAAATGGTAGATTGGCACCCTTGAGGCGGGCAATCAGCCATGGCTAAAAGATGACCATAGTTTTGTGTTTTAGCATAGTTGGTGTAGTTTTCTGTCAGGAAAAATCGCCAAGCAAACGAGGAGGTGGCTCCTTTCTTGTCAGGCACTACTGTGGGTGTCCATCCGCACAAGATGACCATCCACAGGAACACTGTCAGTATTTTGAATCCCATCATTTTCCTGAAAAAGAGAAGGGTAAATTTTCTCAGGGAGAAGATCGCTCCCTGGATTTATTTCTATTATTAATTAGTTTTATCAGCCTTTCTGGCAGCCTTCTAACTGATCCTTCTTTGGTGTCATAAATACAGGGTGAACCTCTCCCCCATATGAGGACTGGATTTGGGCCATTCCATTTGAAGGGGAGTGGGTCTTTCTACATGACTGTGGCATAATCTTTATTTGTCTCAGGGTGCCAGAGGCGATCAGCAGCAGAATTGCCATGGGCATCTAAATTTAGAAAGTTAATAACAAACAAGGCATGATGAAGAATATTTCTAGGGGAACCCTTCTGGGGGTATAATTCCTCTCTCTTTAATTTATGCAGAGAATTTTTGATATTTTGGTGGTCACGTTCAACAATGCCTTTTCCTTGAGGATTATAAGGAATGCCAGTAATGTGTCTAATTTGTAACTGGCGGCAAAATTCCTGAAACTTTTGTCCAGTATAGCCTGTGACATTATCAGTTTTACCATTAAAACTGCCAAAGACAGAAAAAGCAATTTAAAACATGGGCTATAACATTTTTAGATCTTCTCAAGTATATAAGAAAGCAAAGATAAATCCACTAAATGTATCTATAGTCACATGAAGCTATTTAAGGTTGCCAAATTCAGGATCATGTGTAACATCCATTTGCCATATTTCATTTGGGACCAAACCTCTGGGGTTAAAACCCAGGTGGGGGGGTGGGTAGAAGTGTGACACAAGTGGGGCACTGTTTAACAATTTGACGAGCTTGCTCACGAGTGATCTTAAAAACTAGGCGAAGGGTCTGAACATTTAAATGATGTAAAACATGACTCTTTTGGGCTTGATCTACAGAACCTATCAGTACTGGAAACGTCAAGCGGGTGGCAGCATCTGCACAAGCATTTCCTTTCGAGAGGGGGCCAGGCAGATCGGAATGAGCGCAAAGGTGTCCGACAAAAAAGGGTTGACATCTAGAGGCGATCAATTTTTGAAGCTGAGAAAAAAGAGAGGCGGCATTTGTAGAGTGTTTAATATAGGAAACCGTCTCAAGAACGGGAACTGAATGAGCAATATAAGCACTGTCAGTGTACAATTTAAAAGGATGATTTTTTAATTTTTGAAAAACCTGTATTATTGCAAAAAACTCAACAAGTTGAGCCGATTTGAAGGGGGAGCAAATAGAGGCAGCCTGTCCATCTATAACAAAGGCAGCCATTCCATTATAGGAGCCATCAGTGAATACTAAGCAGGCATTTGACAAGGGGTGGGGGGAAGTGTCCTTTGGGAAAATGAAGGAATGAACCTTCGCAAATTGAAGTAATTCATCAGCAGGGTAATGATTATCAATTTCTCCCAAAAGGGAGGAGCAAGCAATGGGCCACTTGTCTGTGGTTTGCATGAGCCATTTTAATTGACTTTTGGAATGTGGCGTGATTATTTTTTCAGGATCTTTACCAAAGAATTGGCGGCTCTGTTCGCGTCCTGAAAGAATAAGACCAGCAACCAGGGAGGTGTAGGGAGCAAGTACTTTAGGGGGGGGAAACTGGAAGATGAACCCAAAGCATAGGGCCACGTTGCTAAAACACTCCTGTAGGTGTATGTGAGGTTGCACAAATGACAAACAGAAGTGGTGCTTCATAGGAAATAAAGGAGACTCCCTATTTCTGAATGGCTTCTTCAACCAACCATAAAGAGCATGTAGCTGCAGGGGTCAAGGAGCGCGGGGGCGGGGGGGAAGGGTTGGAATCTCCCTTAAGAATTTCAAAGAGTGGCCTAAATTCTCCAGTGGTAAGTTTAAGATTGGCCTAATCCAATATATGTCACCCAATAGTCTTTGAAAATCATCAAGTGGCCTACTTAAAGATGAAGTTTTTGAGTAGCAAAAATTTCTCTGTCCTTCTTTTAAGGATGTATGGATTATGAAGCCACTTCCTGGGCAGGCTTGACTTTTGTGTATATGGAGGAGAAGGGGGCCATGCAGGGAGAGGCAGAAGCTAGCCATTGTGATTTTTGGCTCCATAGGGTTTTAACTAGGTGCCTACACGCCCAACTCTGGACCAAAATTCCTAATTGAAAAGCAATGGGCAAGATAGAATTCCCTGCTTCATAGTAGAATATAGACATAGTCTCTAGATTGAGGAGATGGGCTATGTTTTGGGGCCCACTCTGGGGTGCCTGCATGAATAAAGATTTGTATTGATAGAGAGAGGAGAAACAGACAGCTGAGGACATGCTTCACCACCTGTGAAGAGACCCCCCTGCAAGTGGGCATCCAGGGGATCAAACTGGGATCCTTACCACCAGTTCTTGTGCTTTGTGGCATGTGCCCTTAACCCACTGCACAGCTGCCCTGCCATTCATCAATTGTTATTCTTATTTATTTATTTATTTTAGCTTTTGTTGCCCTTTTTATTGTTGTTGCAGTTAACATCATGGTTAGATGGACAGAGAGCGATTGAGAGAGGAGGGGAAGACAGATAGGGGAGAGAAAGATAGACACCTACATACCTGCTTCATCACCTGTGTAGTGACTTCCCTGCAGGTGGGGATCTTTATTCAGATCCTTGCGCTTTGTACCACCTGCACTGAACCAGCCAAAACTGTCTGATCAATTTTAAAGCAAATAGATTTCTCATACCATCCTTGTAAAAGACAGCAGGAATATAAACAAACAAACAAGCAAACAAACAAATAAATAAATAAATAACAAAATTGATTTATTAATATCACTGTGAGATGGAGAGACAGAGCCTGAGCATCACAGTGGCACGTGTCACATGAAGGAGGGACTCAGGGCCTCATGGTGGAGAGTCAGGCACTTTATCTACTGCACCACATCCTGCTCACCCAATTTCCCTTTTTTGTAAAATTGCTTTAGCAAAAACTTTCTCCACTTGAGAAACATCTTAGAATTAGCCTTTCCTCATAGATAGTAAAAGGTATAAGGATTTCATTAAAGCCTAGGATACATGGCATAATTGTTATGCACAGAGACTTTCTTGCCTAAAACTCAAATCCCTGCAACAACATAAGCCAAAGTACAGCAGTGCTCTGGTAAAATAAGTAAATAAAATAGGAGAAAAGCGTTTGTTTATAATACATAGGCTCTGTAGACTGTGATATTATTATCAGGCTTTGGCTTCTTGATGCATGTGACTGACTTTGTTTCACCTGGAACACTGCAAGTTGTGTCTTAGACCTCACAGTGTGTATAATGGCCCCAAAACATAGTCCATCTTCTCAATCTAGAGATTATGTCTACATTCTACTATGAAGCAGGGAATTCTATATTGCCCATTGCTTTTCAATTAGGAATTTTTGTCCAGACTCCCAGAGGGGGAAAAATGTTAGTAGATGACTACATGGCACTGACCCAATTCCATGACAATACAAAAAGAAAGAAAGAAAGAAAGAAAGAGAGAGAAAATAAATTCAAAGGTAGTAATTGGTTCGCATGTGACTTAAAATGAAAGAGAAAGCAGGACCATAGGAAAAAATAGGGAACAATAGAGATAGTTACGGAAATAGTAGTCAACCCGAATCTGTGGCGTTATGAGAATCACTGCAATTTCCATTGAAGGGCACAGAGTTGTAGAACTCTGGTTGTGGGGATGGTGTGAAGTTGTATCCCTCATTCTGTGGACAATTGGATTCCCTATGTTCACAGATGCCATCCTCACACTCCAGCTGTGGATAGAGCTGAAATGCCCATAGTATGAAAAAGCCCAGTTGGTTGTAGCATTTTCATTGATGTCTATCAATCCAGTCTGACTACAGACCCCTGACTTTTTACCTGTCTATGTGTTGACAACCATGCCTTATTTTTCTTCAAAATTAGCTTAGACTTCCCAGGACCATCCTCACTCTTCCTTTCCCATGATAGCCACATTGTCCCGGCCAAAATCCCTTCTTTGCATTCCCTTTACTATTATAGCAGACCCCAGGCTCCCTCCTAATATCTGTTCCCATCCCCTTTTCCCGAAACATGGTTAGATTGAGAGCCAGTTCTTTCTCGCCAAAGGGGAAGAGGACAGGTTGTTCCCATGGCCAGTAACATAGAAAAAGGCTCTGAAGATTGCCTTTGGCATGATTGCTGGCTTACATATATATGTCAAACTTTTGCTTTGCTCATGACTCTCAGTGTCTCAGTCCTTATTTTAAGGCATAGACAGAGTGCGTTTTGCACTGTTTATCATACCCAACTATACAAAAGTGGATGAAGAAATTAGGGGACTCTAGGGAGTACTACCCTACATTTTGGGTGGGTGATACTGGGTCCCTTAGGACCAATGAAGCTGAGGGTGATTGTGCTCAGTGAAGTGAGTAAGGAGGTGATAAACTAGTACTGGGTAGTTTCTCTCATGTAAGCAATCGAGTAGTGAAGTACACAGACTCCCCCTCACAAAAGTCACAGGGATTGAGCTAGTTTTGTAAGAATTATGAAAGTTATTGCTAAGGTTAGGACCACAGAATTGTGATGGTGTAGGTGTCATGGAATATGCCCCCCAAATATTATCTTACCTATTCTATTCTTATATTCTTTTATATTATCACAGAACTACTCAGCTCTGGCTTTTGGTGCTGCTGGTATCAAACTTGGAACATGCATCAAAATGGTTTTTCGTAACTATAGCCCTATCTCTCTAACCCTCCATATATACTTGCAATCATGTAAACTATTACTAAATCACTAATGAAAACATTAAAATTGCTTTCTGAAATAGAGAAAATTCTTTCCAAAAAGAACTATAAGTATATATTCTGGGGCAGCAATAGTGACAGTTGTCTGTGTTAAGTTAGCTTATGATCAGTGAAATGCTGAGTTGGCAGGGAGCTGATGTCCCTGAAATACCACACACTGGAGATCTAATCATTACATAAAACCCTTTTAATTTTCAGGCCACATTTAGGTGACACAGTGCTTGATCTGAGGATATACTGGTTTCTGATTTAGTTCAGTTGATGAGAACACAAATCTGCCTCCATGACACAGCACCCCGACCTGAATAGACATTTCTACATTTCAAGAACCTTCCCTGACACACCATTGTGCACAGAGCCCTCACCATCATAAGGGTTCACTCAGATGCTGTAAATTTGGGGAGTTGGAGCCCCGTGTCTCCTGCCTCAATGAGTCTTAGTTCATTTATCAGTTTACAAACAGGTTCCCCACTGCCATCCCCTTAAAAGGCAGCTGAAAATCTAGTGAAATGTGTCACTTTTATGAAGGAAAAAGAGAAAGAATGGATGAGAGGGGTTGGAGGAGGGTCCTCCAGGTGCTGCTACAAGGTGCTGGAAAGGGCCTGAGATGGGAGTGAGACTGACATGCAGACACCTGTCTTCTTGGAATGAAAACATTTACACATGTGCCCACAACTGTACTATAAATCACCAACACCTGTCAAATGAAGATGACAGCAGTGACCATAATAGAATAATGTTTAAAGATGAGACATATATAACACCTCACCCAACACCACATGATTGTGCCTACCTGTAGCCATGTTAACCACCACAGTTTTCAGAATGTCACATAAGTTTGTTGCCTTTTTGTGCAGGGATGATGAGACATTCATGTTATTCAATACTCCATTGCACATACGAAGAAAACAAAAACTGTGTGTTAGTTGTCTATCACCTCCATACTTACCTCACTGAGTATATCTCCTTAAATTTCATCCACTTTGTCCCAAAGTTACAATATCATATTCTTATTTTCCAAAGTAGTACTCCACTGAGTCTCCAAATTTCTTTTTTAATATTTATTTTATTGACTTTGATTTTATTTGAAAGGGCCTTAGAAATTGAGAGTGGAAGGATAGACAATAAGACATAGAGAGAAGGGGGAGAGAGAGGAGAGAGATAGAGAGAGAGAGGGAGAGAAGAACTAATACCTCTGCATTTAAAAGTTTTCCAGAAGATTGAAGACACTGGAATACTCCTTTCCAGCTTCTATGAAGCCCATATCACTTTCGTACCAAAAGTAGACAGGGACACAACCAAAAAAGAAAATTACAGACCAGTATCTCTGATGAACAAAGATGTGAAAATATTGAACAAAATTCTAGCCAACTGGATACAGCATTATATTAAAGAGATTGTTCATCATGACCAAGTAGGGTTTATCCCGGGCAGGCAAGGTTAGTGTAATATATGTAAATCAATCAGCGTGATACACCACATCAAGAAAAGCAAGACCAAAAAACCACATGGTCATCTCAATAGATGCAGAGAAAGCCTTTGATGAAATACAACATCCCTTTATCATCAAAACACTATAAAAAATAGGAATAACATCTGTGCTAAGACAAGTTCACCACCATCTGGCCCCCTCTGCTTTATATCTTAATGCATTTTCAGATACCAACTTGCAAATGATACCATGATGTCAACATGACTTCCCTGGGCAGAGGACCTCATCAGTGTGTTCTAGAACCCCACCCTCTCAGCCTATATTCTTGTCAGTCATTATTAAATCATTTATAAAACAGAAAATATATTTCATATTAAGCTGACAAGTGTTTGCTTGTGTTTATTTTATTGTGAGAAAGCATTCCTGGGCTGAGGGAAACAGCATAATGGTAATGCAAAGAGTTCTTTATGACTGAGGTTACAAGGTCCTAGGTTTTGCAACATAATCACATCCTAGTAATTCTGCAAGCCACAGTCATGGGATCAAGACACTTAATACCTACATGTTGCTTTTCCCTACACACGTTTTCTGGGCAGATTCGGAAGATGACAGTGAGGCAAATTGCAGAAGCCAGACCAGGCAATAAATAAATAAATAATAAATAAATAAAAAATATTAAGGTCTAATAAAGTTTACCGATTAAATAATAACATAATTATTTTCTCAAAGATAGTTACTAAAACAACACAATAAAGTACATTCTCTATTGTCAGTAATTGTAAAATTTATTTTGGAAATTGAAAGTATTTTGTACATTTATTTATTGAATTATCTTAAAGACTTTACTTATTTTTATTTATTTTTCTTATTGAATAGAGATGGAGAGAAACTGAGAGAGGAGGGAGAGGTAGAGAAGGAAGGAGACACAGACATATGCAGCCCTGCTTCACCACTTGTAAATGCCTGCACACTGTAATGTGTGGGATTAACTAGGTGCATCACCACCCTGCCCCCCAGTATTTTTCTTTAAATTTCTTTATTGGGGAACTAATATTTTACATCTGACAGTAAATACAATAGTTTCTACATGTATAACATTTCCCAGTTTTCCATATAACAATACAACCCCCTCTAGGTCCTCTGTCATCCTTCTTGGAACTGTATTCTCCCCACCCACCCACCCAAGACTCTTATTTGGTGCAGTACACCAATTCCATCAACTAGATTCTATTACCAACCCTGATCCAAAATTAAGCAGATGCATCAGAGGGGAAACAATTGAAGAAGCCAGACCTTCCATCTTCTGCACCCCATAAGGACCCTGGGTCCATACTCCCAGAGAGCTAAATAATAGGAAAGCTCTCAGGGGAACGGATGGGATACAGGGTTCTGGTGATGGGAATAGGGTGGAGTCCTACCTTTCTTATCCTATAGCTTTTATCAATGTTTCCAATTTTATAAATAAAAATTAAAAGAAAAACAATTAAGCAGATGCAGATCAATCTTCATATGAAATTTTTGTCAGGGAGGGTAGAGTGATTATGCAAACGAGTCTCTTGCCTGAGGCCATCATTTCTGAGCTGATCTCATCCTGTGAAGAACCATATTGTGCCTCCTGGCAAGGATGAGAACAAAGCCCCACCCTGCCCCCTGCTGCTCTGTATAGTGAATGGATCTCCATTTTGATCAACCCCTGAAGCATTAAATTCTTTTTTGGTTTCATTCTTTATTAATGCTTTAGTATTGCTTCACAAAATTACATGTCAACAGGGGTATAATTCTGGACAGGGGTAGATAGCATCATTGTTATTCAAAGAGATTCTCATGCCTGAGGCTACAAAGTGCCAGGTTCAATCCTCTGCACTATAAACCAGAGCTCAGCAGTGCTTCGGTTAAAAAAAAAAAGGTGGGGGATTGGGGTTATAATTCTATAACATTCCATTGCCAGCATTCTGAATCCCCAATCCCTCCATTGCAAGCCCCAGCAGTTCTCCTAAGGCTGAAGACATGAGTTAACTGTCATCTCTACAGCTATCTATATGTATTTGAACACAATGCCCCCTTCTCCAAGTCCCCACCCACTCTTCAATTTCCAAGTCACACATCACCCTGTTCCTACAATCAAAGTTAGGGTTGTTAAAACATTAATGTTCTTGCTATTGTCAGTAGTATTTAGTAACCATTATGATCTGAGCCTAGAGTCCAACTTTGATACTCCTGGGTGTTGTGTTCTTGAGTTCTGTGAGAGCATATTGAATTCTCCCCAGTGTCACACCCAGTACTGAACACTTATATGGCTTCAACTCTACCAATATATTGATAGGATCACTTCCAGAGTCAACCACAAGTAGTCTCCAATAGTCAGCCTCTCTACCAGAGGACACAAGGCTACAGCAGAAGAACCTGCACTGACACATCTTACCTTCAACGGCCGTCACTCACACAGTTTTCAGTCTGATGGGCTACATGAGTTTTGCCCCACCCCATCTGCATCAATCTTTGCAAATTATTCATCAACTTTTAGCAATTTTTAAAAAATTCTTATTGTTTTTTTAGTTGCTGTTGGATAGGACAGAGTGAAATGGAGAGAGGAGTGGAAAGACAGAGAGGGGGAGAGACAGATAGACAGACAGATAGACAGCTGCTTCACCACCTGAGAAGAGCACACCCCCCCTTCACGTGGGCATACGGGGACTCAAATCAGTATCCTTATCGCCAGTCCTTGTGCTTTGCTTTGTATGCACTTAACCCAAAGCGCCACGGCACAGCTGATCATCAATTTATTTACTAATTAATTAATTAATTTTAATTTATTTGTTTTCTTTTTGTTGCACTTTTTGTTATAGTTGTTGTAGGTACTGTTGTTGTTAGGCATCAGGAAAATAAATAAATAAGCAAAATTGTATCATTAATATCATTGTGGGATAGAGAGACAGAGCCCGAGCTTCACAGTGGCACATGTCATACCAGGGTGGAACTCAGGGCCTCATGGTGGAGACTCAGGCACTTTATCTACTGCACCACCTCCTGCTCACCCAGTTTCCTTCTTTGTGAAATTGCTTTAGCAAAAACATTTGCCATTTTCAGAAACGTCTTAGAATAAGTCTGTCCTCATAGATAGTAAAAGGTACAAGGATTTCATCAAAGACTGGGATACATGGCATGATGGTTATGCACAAAGACTCTCATGCCTGAGGCTCCAAAGTCCCAGTTCATTCCCATGTACCACCATAAGCCAAAGAACAGCAGTGCTCTGATTAAAAAAAAAATCACTGAGATAGTACTGAGTTAGTAGATTTAGATTTGAATTGACTAATACAGGTAACATTTTTATTCTGTTAGTGAGCAAAATCAAGCCACCATCCACTGCAAGGAAGCGAAAGATGTTTATTCACGAATTCGAATCCAGGCTGGAGGTTACTGACAGCAGTCCACCGGATCGACCCCGAACAGGCCTCAAACCACACAATTTATAGGATTTCTGAATACACTCAAGGAAGGGGAATGCATCACCAATAGTATGCTATAGAAAACGCAGAATCCAATCATTTCAAACCTAGCAAAAAGCGGGATCCACTCAAAGTAAAGCGCGGGCTAATTTCAAACATTGCAAAACCACACAACCAATAGAACCTAGCCAGAGTATGGTCACCACATCTTCCCGCCATCAGTTGCAACCTTTTGGTAAACAGTTTTCTTGTGCAAAGGTCCTGAGAAGCATTGCCTGTATGCAGGGTCTTGGTAAACAACTAGTGGCTTACTGGCTTACTGATTAGGTCCTGTTTTCCAAGGGGAAAGGGTAAGGAATTTTCCACTCCACATATTCCAGTATTTGGAGTGTTTATCCAAGTACATAAACTGCAGCTTCTATTCTGTGAGTCCACTGTTCTACCAGACAGCTATTTCCCAGCTGCCAGGAATTGCTGATTAAGCTTGTCAGCATTCACCCTGCTGTTTAAGCCCTGAACTCACCTCCCTCTACTTTCCACATAGGAACAATCAATGATGTTGTTTACCCCTTTTTAGGAAACAGTTTAGTTGTTTCCTAAGTCTGTGTATGCTAAAATTGTAATACTTAAAGACAAATTATCATGCTTTGCTCGAGGTTCAATAGCATCATGGTTATGCAAAGAGACATTCAGGATGAGGCTCCAAAGTCCCAGGTTCAATCCCGGCCACCACTATAAACCAGAGTAGAGCAGTGCATGGGTTGCACAATGACCCAAGATTCTCCAGTCTTCACAGCCTTGGAGACAGGAGGCAGGAAGGATGGGCCATCTTCAGTCACTGAGAGGAAAACTCCCATGCTGTAGTATTTTACTCCCTCCTGCTGGCAGTTCAGAGAGATCAAACATGGGAATGCCAAAAAGACTTTTTTTTTCAATATTTCTGGGAAAAAAATCTGGTATGTATACAAGAAGAAAACAAATATTTGTGTGGAAAAGTATATAAATATTGGAATTCAGAAATCTTAACAATAAGAAAGTTTACTCACAGAATGCATACACATATTTTATAAATGTTGACACTGGTTTTGCATATCATACGAAGAGAAGCACGAGCATTAATTTTTCTTAGATTCAAGGGGACAGTTGTACCCCTATATTCACAGCTGCCATCCTCACACTCCAGCTGTGGAGAGAGACCTGAAATGCCAATGCACAGAAGATTGGATGAAAAAAATTAGGGGACTCAAGGGAGGAATATGATACAGCTTGAAAGGATGATACTGGGTCCCTTAGGACCAATGGAGCTAGGGGTGATTATGCTCAGTGAAGAGAGTAAGGAGGTGACAGACTGGGGAGTTTCTGTCATACATGGAATAGAGTATTAAAGCATGTGGACTCCCCTTCACACATGTCACAGGAATGGAGCTGGTTTTGTAAGAATTATGGCATCTATTGCTAGGGATGGGGCCACTGAATTTTGACAGTAGGGGTGTCATGGAATATGCTCCCAAAATATTATCTCACCTATTCAATTCTTATATTATTTTATATTATCAGAACATTATTCAACTCTGGCTTTTGGTGCTGCTGGTAGTAAACTTGGAACATGTGCTTTCTCAGGCATCAAAATGGTTTTGCATAACTATGGCCCTATCTCTGCAGTCCTCCATCTATACTTGTAATCTTGTAAACTATTACTAAATCTCTAATGAAAACATTGAAATTGCTATTTGAAATAGAGAAAATTCTTTCCAAAAGAACTATAAGTTGCAGTTGTCTACGTTAAGTTAGCTTATGATCAGTGAAATGCTGAGCTGGCAGGTAGCTGATGTCCCTTAAATACCACACATTGGAGAACTAAGCATTACATAAAACCCTTTTAGTTTTCAGGCCACATTTAGATGACACAATGATTGATCTGAGCGTACAGATTTCTGATGTTGTTCCTGGGATGTGAACACAAAGAAAGCTGCTTCCATGACACAGCATCCTCACCTGAGTAGACATTTCTACATCTTAAGAACCTGCCCTGACACACCATTACCCCCAATCCCTCTCAGACTGAGGGTTCACTAAATGCTGTAAATTTGGGGAGTTGTAGCTCCATGTCTCCTGCCTCAATAATTGTTAGCTCATTTATCAGTACACAAGCAGGTTCCGCACTACCATCCTCTAAAAGGCAGCCAATAATATACTTAAGCTTGTCATTTATTGAAGGGACAAGAGAAAGAAAGAATGGCAGAGAGGGGTTGGAGGAGGGTCCTTTGGGTGCTGCTACATGGTGCTGGAAAGGGTTTGAGATGGGGGTGAGACTGCTTTGCAGACACCAGTCTTCATGGAATGAAAACATTTACACATGTGCCCATAACTGTACTGTAAATCATCATGACCTGTCAAATGAAGATGATAGCAGTGAGCATAACTGAATGATGTTTAAAGGTGAGAGGTATACGACACCTCACCCAACACCACATGTCTGTGCCTACCTGTGCCCAAGTTAACCACCACAGTGTTCAGAATGTCACATAAGTTTGTTGCCTTTTTTTGCATGAATGATGAATCTTTCATGTAATTCAACACTCCATTCCATATACGAAAAAATCAAAAGCTGTGTGTTAGTTGTCTATCACCTCCATACTTACCTCACTGAGCATATCACCTTTAGTTTCATCCACTTTGTCCCAAAGTTACAATATCATACTCTTAATTTCCAAAGTAGTACTCCATTGAGTCTCTGAACTTCTTTTCAAATATTTATTTTATTGAATATGATTTTATTTGAAAGGGCCTAAGAAATTGAGAGTGGAAGGAGAAACAATAAGACAGAGAGAAAAAGGGGTGAGAGAGAAGAGAGATAGGGAGAGTGGAGAGAGATATAGAGAGAGCATGAGAAAGAGCAAAGCATACTTCACTAATTATGGAATTTCTCCCCTGTATATATATATATGGGGCCAGGTGGTGGAGAACCTAGTTGAGTGCACATGTGACAATGTGAAAAGACCTAGGTTCAAACCCCTGGTCCCTAGCTGTAGAAAAAAGCTTCACAAATGGTTAGGCAGTGTTGCAGGTGATTCTCTGTCTCTCTCCCTCTCTAGCACATCTTCCTCTCAACTTCTGGTTGTCTCTATCGAATAAATAATTTATTGGATAATAAAAATAACAAAAAAATTCTTTTATTTTATCCAGAGCACTGCTCATGTCTATCTTATAGTGGTTGAAGGAATGAATCTGGGACTTCTAAACCTCAGGGATGAGAGTCTGTTTGCATAACGACATGCTGTGTATAACAGGTATATAATTCCACACCATTCCAACCACCAGAGTTCCCTGTATGCATTCCCTCCTTTGAAATATGCAGTATATCTCCTAAGGCCTCAGATTAAGGTTGACAATTATTCCTACAACTGGATATATTTATATAAATTTGCCCATTTTCCCTATGGCCCTGCTTTCTCTTTCATTCTAAGTCACAGACAAACCTATTATTCTTTGAGATTTTCCTTCCTTTTTTATCTTCTTCTGTCTCTAGGTGCTGATGGAATCACATGTCAGAGCTCTCTGGTCATCTACCACTAACATGTCTCCCTCTCTGGGACTATGGATCAAAATTCTTTATGGAGTCCACATAGTGGAGGGTCTGGCTTCTGTCACTTCTGCTCTCCTGCACGTGGGCATTGGCAGGTGGATTCCTAGCCCCAGCCTATTCCTCTTTGCCTAGGAGAAAGGAGGGCTCTGAAAAGGCGGATATTGCAGACACATTGGTGAAGTCATCTGCCAAGGGAGTTCAGGATGGAGTCAGACTAGCATCTACAGCTTGGTGGTGAAAAGGCACCAAAGCAAAACAATATGTTGAATAAACAGGAAACAAATAGTATTAAAGAGCAGATGAGAATAGGGATTTGTGGGTAGAAAGAAGCTAGAAGGCCTACTTTAGGTCTGCCCCTATGGGTACATGACATTAACAGTTTTTCCTTGAGGTTGATGGCTAACATGGAGGCAAAGTAAAAATACTGATTAAGACGATGGTGTCAGAGTTGAGAATAGGACTAGAAATCTCCCAAATGTAAAGAATATATAAACGCAATTAACTATCTACCATGTCCACCTGACCAGGGCCCATATATATTCATATTTATAGCACAGGAGCCTGTATAACCTCTGAGTCCCTGTCAGCCTGAACTCACAATCCATGGTCACAACTGGGAACATTCTAGGCTGCACTTATTTCAGGTCGAGGTTTCCTTGAGTGGCGGATAGGACGACCCAGCTTCCATTAAGAAAGTGTGGCAGTCCCTACCATTGCTAGTTCATAGTGAGGACAAGGTCCTGAGCTCACAGAAGGCTTATGATTCCTTCCTGTATAAGATGACCACTGATGGTGGAACAGTGATTCCAAGATTAGGGCCCCAGGGGATGGAGTCTGGACTTAAGTTAGGGAGGAAATAGACCTAGGATTATAATAAGGTTTAAGCTAACCTTGAGTTTCACTGCAATAACTTGTTTGATGATTCTAATAAAAGCTGACACAGAGAAGATTAATGTCCTTTAGTTGAGATATATATGGCTGTGTATGTCTTGGATAATTGTAGACAGTGATTATGCAGGGGTGACAATAATGCTGATGCTGTCAAAGATACTAAGACATATATGTTACTTTCTTGTGTAGCTAGTTGAGGAGACAGAGTGACTGAGGGGCGCGAAGTAGCCTGTATGGGTGTGTTTAGGCCTAAGCTGTGAATCCTTGAGATCTATGGGTTCTTCTAAGGCCTTTCTGCTACAATGCCAAGCTGTTTCGGTCTACAGAGGACGATTAAGCACTTTTACACTGAGGTATGTATGTGCTCCTACCTATGGACACGTGTATACATGTGACCCCTAGGTGCTAGCCTATATCTAGGGGCTGTAATGTGGTTAGATAGTGCACCCTCTGAAATGGAACTAGGTAGTTCCTTGTGTTAAGGAAGGTCTCACCAAACTGTTGCAGGTGAAAGGTTGAAATCTCAGGCTTAGGGTCTCTGGCTATAATCCAAAGGCATAAGTCAGTGGCAGTAGTCTTTGAGTTCAGCAGAGGCATTTTAACTTTGTAAGGGATCAAGAGGAGAGCAAAGTCTCAGGGGTTCAGGACTGAGTTTGACAGGGATCTTAAAAGACTGGGAAGCATTTCTTGCAATCTCAGAGTTTCAGACAGCAACAGTTCATTTTTATTATCATCAAATTAGTTGAGAGCTTGGTCTACTTTGAAAATACCATGGTGGGAATTTCTCATATTCTATTTGAACTCACTGTGTCATATGATGTTATATGGCATGTAATAGTATCTACTAATAACTACATCTTAACAACTGGCAGAACCAGAGGATTCTGATCTCTGCTGTAAGGTTGTAAGTAACTTTGAATTAAAACATTTGTTAGAATTATTTAACCATTTAAGACTGGTGTGAGGATTACTATTGTTCAGAAATTTGAAGCACTAAGGGCTTAAAATAATATATTAGATATGCAGAACTCAACTCTAGGCAGCTAAGGATCTTGAAACACTCAACCTGATTTTCCCATAACATACAGAATGGCTGGTGATTTATAAGACTATAAGTTTAGAGGAGTATAGTTTCACACACTTCCCTCCATCAAATTTCTCGGTTCTCACCTTCACACACCTATGGCTGATGACTGCCTTTATTTCTTTGATGGTTATAGGAGAGATCACGGTAGAAAAATGAACAAGACAAGAGAGATCCATTTTATTTCACAACTCTTCATAACACATACAACAGGCAGAATCTTTTACAATACTTGTAAATCTGATTCTATTAGAAAAATGTCCATTTAGTGCTGTCATATTTCAGAGTCAAATGCATTATCTGAAGGTGAGCACTGAGCTGGGTTTCCTTTGCTTATAGATCACATGGATGTGATGATCGAGGCAGGGTGTGTGTGTGCATTGAGGAGCCAAATTCCTAGATGTCACTTCAAGTGAGTGTAAAAGACAGCTTTTTATAATGATCTAAACAAGAAAAGCAGGGTAAAAACATGGGCTCCCAGTTATTGTACACCTTCTTAGCACAGGATGAGCAGTGACAACTGCTCACCATGATGGACCTGGAGTATCCAAGATCCTGGAGAATCTTTGAGATCTGAGTACAAAGCAAGTCAAATGTCCCAGACTGTGGAACTCCATGGCGGCTGAAAGTCTCCAGAGGGGCAGGAAACAGCTGGAGAGATAAATGCTGCAGCCCCGAGGTGCAGCACAGCAGCTTCTCCAGGGTGTCCATGGACAGGCGGTTCCCATGCAGGCTGAGGGAGCTGAGCTGGGAGCAGCTGCTCAGGGCAGGGAGCAGGGCCTCAAGCTGGGGGTCCTGGAGGCCACACAGACCCAGGTCCAGGTGCTGGAGGGTGGCTGCATTTATCTCCAGCAGAGCTCTTAGAAGCTCACTGACAGAACTCAGGGGGACTCCCCTCAGACACAGATCCTTCAGATGATAGATGTGTGGGCTCTGGAACAGATGATTCACATCTTCTTCTGTTAATGTGCAGTTAGTGACTGAGAAGACTTCCAGCTGGTTATGAAGATTCCTGAGGAGAGAGAGGCAGGATAGGATGGAGATTGGCATCAGCAAGAGTATGAAAATTCTGAGTGAGGTGATGATATACAAGAAGGCTTGTGGTTATTCTCAACCAACGATTCCAATGCTACTTAAGGCTGAATTCTTTTTTTCAATGTTCACATGAACCTGGCACTGAATCTGGCAATTTATACAATTTCTAGGCAGGGTCCCACAGCAACTGCTGGTCCTGCCAGTCTCCAGGGCCTCCCTGACACATCCCATTCCTCAGCTGCAGCCTCTTTAGTGGCCTCTGCATGTTTGCACTGCCATCACATTCACCATCCTGCCTGGTCAGACCTTGCAGTTCAGGAATTGGAGACATTGTATGGGATCTCCTCTTCAGAATACCCTTCACTGATAGTTGTCTAGTTATCTAAGAGATCTCTACAGACCTGAACCTGAGAACCAACCACCTCACTAGACTGAATATTCCACCAAGCATTTGAGCAAGGTGGTCATTCCATAACTCTGCAAAACTTTGTCCTCAGCTTCTCATGGTTAAAGTCGGATGGAATTTATGATGAGACAGATGTGTTAGAGTGGAATAGTGTAGTGGTTAAGTAAAATGGCTCTCATTCCTGAGTCACGATGTTCTCAGGTTTCATCTCCAGGAGTATCCTAAACTAGTCTTTAGAGACAACCAGGCAACTAACAATAATAAATAATAATAGAATTTGGAAGCAAGGAACTTGAGATCCAATGTCTCCTGCACAGTTACTATGCCAAGGACACAACCCTACCTGAGCAGCTGATCCAGATAGCCCTGGAGGAAGGAGGCAGATTCCAAGTATAGCTCTTGAAGATGAAGTAGCTGGAGGAACTCAGATGTAAATTTGGTGATGGGATGATCCTGGTTCTCCAGCTGCTTGGATGGGATTCCATCAAGTATGTTGATGTCCAGACAGAGTCTCCTGAGGTTATTCATCCTGCCCGGAAGTTGTCCAAACATCTGTAGGTTTGAGATTGTCCAGGTGCAATTTACTTCCAACTCCTGGACATCACACAATGAGATATTATTCAAAAGCTGGACATTCTTCCTGCTCAGTGAATATATTGTCACTGTCCTACAACAAAGGTGCAGTCCCTTTCTCTTCTTGATCCAGTTCAGTAGGTAGACGAACATCTTATTTCCACATTCACCACTGAGGAAGAGGTCTACACACACCTCTAAGCAGCACCTGGCCTTCTCGTTCCTTGAAGGTCCCACAGCCTCTAGATGCCTCCTTTGTGAGAACACTGGGAAGTGGACTCCAGTCCATGCACTCCAAAACTTCTGTCCAGTGAACTGTAAATCCAACACTCGCAGCTTACACCTGCTTTAGGGAAAGGGGGGCATTGATGAAGACACAAAGCATGAACATAGATTCTGACCCAGAATGCTAGCATTGGCCAGGCTCAGACAAACCAACTCTTTGAATCCCTCCCATTTCAGACAACAGCTTCTTTCTCCCCACTTCTCTTCTGACTTTCTTCATCTAATTCCCACATTTTATAGATAGTTTTCACTAAACTGAGAAAAATAAAACTGAAATGCTATTCTATCATGAATGCATTAAAGTGAAGTTAGAAATTAGAAGACACCATTTTCCTTGTGCTCCCTTTTGATCTGTGTTGCCTCCAGTTGTGTAGCTGGGGCAATGTGAATTCAGGACCTTCTCTGCTGGTAGACTCTGCTTACTCTATGTAAATAAAGATAATAGTTTAACTGTTATACAAAAAGGCTCTGATGCTCAAGTTGTCAAGGTCCAACTTCAGTCCCCTAAATAAACATATGCCAGAGGGAAACAACAAAAACATAAGTTAAAAAAGAAAAAAAAATCATGCATAGTTCATTGTTCTGAGTATATGTTCCTATAATCTAAGAACTTAAGACTTCAAATTGTTAATCAGATTGAATTTTAACAGTGGACTGAAATTGTTAATACATTTCTAATGATGGCTTGTTCTTTGAAATGGTAACTGTCCTATAAGCTTAGACCACAAAGAACAGAAGCAACCAGTGGTGTTACTTTACAAGATACAGCTACATGTCAGTAGAGTCAAAGGGCATAAATTAGGGTGAGGTCATGTATGATCCAGCAAATTCTTAACAATGGGATTTTCAAAGTTAACACAATTACTAAGTTATTTGATTATCTATTGCCTTCTTAAACCCTAAGATAACAGGAAACTCCCACTTCCTCTTAAAGACCACATTTCTCCCAGTCCTAGAACCTCGAGGGTGGGGGACACATTCCTGCATACTTCGCTCAATTCATACCAATTGATACTCCATCTGCTGATCCCAACCTAATCAATGCAACCAGTACCACCTCATCATGCTTCACTTCAGACTGTCTACAGAAGTCAAGCATGGAGAGTCAGCCCTTCAGCCTCGTTACTTGGGTGAGACCTTTCCTTTCTCATAAGACTCAGTCATCCTATTTTGGATGGCTCACTTCCTAAGACAGCACCCACACCTAGATATAGACCAGGGCCCATGAGGTAGGGCATATGTACACATGTATCCATAAATTCGGGCAATATACTTCCTACTTAGACCTAGATATCCTCCTCACCCACTCCTTTTTTTAAATGATTTATTTATGATAAAGATAGAAGAGAGAAAGAACCTGACATCACTCTGGTACATGTGCTCCCAAGGAATGAACTTGGGACTTTATGGTTGAGAAACCAGTGCTTTATCCACCAAGCCACATTCCCAGACCACCTCACCTACTTCTTATTACACTTCCCTCAATCACTCCAGTGCTAACCTTGTCAGACAAATAAGGACTACAAAAACTGAAGAGACTGGCAGATTTTAATGATGACTCTTTAGTCACTACCAGGACACACCATCCCCTGGGGCCCTGGTCAGGGAGTCCTGAGTTTCCCACACAGACATGATGGGCCAAGATCTCTAACAGATCCCTCTTGACACTGTCATTGGGCATTTCCATCAGAAACAACACAACGGATGCCTTTGGGGGGACCCATAGTACAATGCCATCAATGTAATCAACAATTGTAGAGAATATTCCATTATTTAAAGGGAGGTTAATTACCAATTCTTCCAACAATGTAAGGAATATGTCCTGAAATTGGTGCAACCTGGAATGACCCTACACCTGACCACAGAATGCAAGCTTGGACCTATAGGGATGCAGAGGTTACATAGGCTCCTGTGCTGAATATGGGACCCAGATCAAATCTATGAGGTTTACAGTTAACAATATTTATACACTTTCCCCATACTTGGGAGCTACTTTCTTCCCTGATCCAGCTTTCTAGCCCTTTTCCCAACCATGAAATCAAATCTAAGACAACAACTTGGGTCCACATGCATATCGGGTGTCCAGCTCAGACAAAATCTATTAAAGTTACGGGCCCCCTGAAATATACCTAAAGTAAACCTACTAGCTTTTTCAAAAATGAATACCCCAAATTTTTATCTGCAATACTCTTGCCTTTAGGTTCATGATAACTCAACAATTTGTTCTTCTTCATATCTTAACTCTTTCAGTCACCAGATTTCATATTCTACAATGATGCCAACCTGACTTCCATGGGTAAAGGACCCCATCATCAGTCCTTAAGCCTCACCACCCAGATCCTTGCACCACTAAGGAAAGAAAGAGACAGGCTGGGAGTAGGGATTGAACAGCCAATGCCCATAATCAGTGGAGAAGCAGTTACAGAAGCCAGACCTTCCACCTTCCACACCCCACAAAGATACTGTGTCCATACTCACAGAGGGAAAAAGAACAGGGAAACTATCAAGGGAGGGGATGGGATATGGAGTTCTTGTGGTGGGAATTTGGTAGATTTGTACCTCTCTTATCCTATTGTCTTGTTTTTGTTTCCATTTTTTAAAAGAATAATAGTAATCATAAAGAAAAAAATATGGATCTAGAGAGATCAAGGATCAATACACCACTGTACTGAATTCCTTCGTCAGAGCTTAGGAGTTAGAATGTGTGCTCAACACTTATGCTACACAAATGACCAACAGTCAATTCTTAAAGAGAGTTCCACAATGGGCAATAAGCTGTCACATTGGCATTAGAAGCCTTGAGGCCTCCCCAGTGGCCTCCACTCTTCCTGACACAGCTATCTTCTGGGAAACAGAGACCCTCCCAGACTAGGGATCCTCCTTACCTAGGAAGAACTTTCTGCTGAAGCAGGACATCAATTCCATCCAAGACAGCTTTCAAAGTTTCATTCTCAGGAAATAGGTCTTGAACCAGGGCCCCCAGAGGCAGTCTGTCAAAGGGCCAGCTCTGGACAAGAGCCTTCAGGGTCTTCCAGCATCTGTGAGCATAAGCGTCCAGAAAGAGACGTGGCAAGAGCTCTGTAGGCAGGCTCCTCAGGGAAGAGATGGTCAAGTTCTCATCCCTTAAAAGGCTCTGAATGGCCAGTTCTAAGAGACTGGATGGCTTGTTGTAGCTCATCTTGAATCTCCTCTGGCAACAATCCTGTGGAAATAGTCAAAGAGAATGATGTCATTCTCAAGGTAGCACGAGATGGCCAGTGTCCATCATACTGCTCTTCAAGGAACCATCTCAGCAGTCAAGTCTCAACTCTGGCAGCATGATAAGAAATAGAGGTAGAGTCTCCACAGTTAGTCACCAAAGTTCACAGTTAGAAATAGATTACAATATCTAAGCAGACAGCCACATACAGGTGTTATTCTATTAACTTGGACATTTTGATGTAAGATTATAACACTCATGTAACTACATGTGTTGACATAAAACTGGGAGCTCAGATCAAGAAGCTATGGACATACAGCTCTATGGAGCATCTCTTTACATACTTAAGAAATATCTGGGTATCAGACTGATTAGCCCATGAGAGCTCACATTGTGAACAAATGTTTCTCTCTTAAACATGTCCTGTAAGTATTTTTTAAGTTCATATAATGAAAGTGTGAACAATGAATGTAGCCCAAAGATAGAGTGTTCTTGCATGTGTGAGGCCTTGTGTTCATTACTAGCCACCAAGGAAACAATGGCTTGATTAGCACAGCCATGTGCTGTAAGTAATGATGATAAGCTAAAGAGCAGGCAGGTATGGGAAGACCCCTTCAAAAATTTAAGAAATTAGAACAGAAAGGATAAGGTGGTTGTTACACACTTTGAGGTGCTAACTCATTATAGAGCTCAAGGACCAGGCTTCAAGATGCAGATACCCACCTAAAGGAAAGAAGCTTCTTCAGAGCATGGGTTCTGAATCTTTGTTCCCCTAATCACCTGAAGCTTGTGGACTGTCAGTAAAGGAAAAAAAATGGTGACCAAAGTAGGGGGTGTTTATGCAGGAACTGAGTCCCAGCAACAGCTCTGATGGCAAGGAAAACAAATCATGTTACTCCAAGCAGAGAAGCAAAAAGATAGAAAGGGGAACATGAAGTAAAATCAGGACTGGCTTTGGGGATTGCACCAATTGGTCTCAGGGGAAGGAAGACCGGGAGAGGCATGGATCTACTCCTGAGTTCTCAGTCTTGGTCCTAGATGATAGGCCTGACTTGGGGGTGAGAGTGATTTACAGATATCTCTCTTGATGAAATGAGAAATTGCTACCATCTGATAGCACCTGCATTGTAAATCATGTACGTGCAAATAAAAAATGAAGGAAAAGATGATAACAGGTAAATGCTGGAGATGTCAAGAAACAAAATTTCTAGAATTATTTGTCATTTTAAAAGGTTGAAAAATGAATGTACACATAGCAAACCATCACATTTTGGAGTAAAACGAGTCTATGTAGAGGCAATACCAAACCCCGAAATCTGTTTATGTGAAAATAACTAAAAAGGGAGAAGTTCCTCCAGGGAACATCCACTAGTAGGCAGGTCATGTTCTGATCTCTGCCTCATTCACAAATACAGGCTTCTTCTTCTTATTATTATTATTTAAAGGTAAGTTATTCTTTTTTATTTTCTTTCTTTTTTCATTTTTTAATATTTATTTTATTTATTTATTCCCTTTTGTTGCCCTTGTTGTTTTATTGTTGTAGTTATCGTCATTGTTGGATAGGACAGAGAGAAATGGAAAGAGGAGGGGAAGACAGAGAGGAGGAGAGAAAGATAGACACCTGCAGACCTGCTTCACTGCCTGTGAAGCAACTCCCCTGCAGGCGGGGAGCCGGGGTTCAAACTAGGATCCTTATGCTGGTCCTTGTGCTTTGCTCCACCTGTGCTTATTATTATTATTATTTATAAAAGAAAAAGAAAAAATATGGAGAAACAAAAGTAACCAGGCAGGGGAGATAGGATAATGGTTATGCAAACAGACTCTCATACCAGAGGTTCAAAAGTCCCTGGTTCAATCCTATACACCACCATAGGGCAGAGCTGAGCATAGCTCTGTGTGTCTCTTGCTCTGCATCTCTCTCAAAAAATAAAATGAATAAATATACAACCCTCCCACAAAATTAGCCCCTTGTGTATTCGACCATAGTTGCTTGACCACAGGTGACATGAAGGGTTCTTAGCAGAGGAGGGTAACTTACCAGCTAAGATGAAGTTGGCTGTGTGCTCAGAGCTCATGCCCCTGGAGAAGCCACAGGAAGAATGAAGATCTGGAAGGCTGTGCTTCCCTGTTTAGGGACCTACACTTTTATATCCTATTTAGGCTACACCCTACTCCACCAAATGCCTGGAAGGAAGAGTTCCCTTGAGGAAATAGGATATCTCCTTAGATCCCAAAATCCTCTCAGGTTAATCCTGGCTATTACTCTCCCCTGTAGAAATGGTTAGAAATCACACCCCCATTTGGGCTAGAGACTACTTGTGGTTGACTCTGGAAGTGATCCTATCAAGACACTGGTAGAGTTGAAGTCATATAAGCATCCATTGCTGGGTGTGACACTGGGGAGAATTCAATATTCTCCCACAGAACTGCAGGAACACAGCACCCAGGAGTATCAATGTTGGACTCTAGGATCATAACATAATGATTACAAAATACTATTGACAGTCACAGAAGAACATTAATGTTTGAACAACCCTAAATTTGATTGTAGGAATAGGATTATGTGTGACTTGGAAATGAAGAGTGGGTGGGAACTGGAGTTGTACAAATGCAGATAGATAGTTGTACAGATGACAGTTAACTCATGTCTTCATCCTTAGGAGAACGCTGAGGCTTGCAATGGAGGGAAGGGGATTCAGAATGCTGGCAATGGGAATGTTATAGAATTATAGCCCTAGTCCCCCCCCTTTTTTTTATCGGAGCACTGCTCAGCTCTGCCTTATAGTGCAGAGGATTGAACCTGAGACTTTGTAGCCTCAGGTATGAGAATCTCTTTAAATAACAATTATACTATCTACCCAAGTCCAGAATTATACCTCTGTTGACATGTAATTTGGTGAACCAATATTACAGCATTAATAAAAAGTAAAACCAAAAAACAATTGAATGCTTCAGGGGCTGGTTAAAATGGAGATCCATTCACTCTAGAGAGCACCAGGGGGTGGGGTGGGGCTCTGTTCTCACCCTTGCCAGGAGGTACAGGATGTTTCTTCACAGGATGAGGAGATTAGCTCAGAAATGATGGCCTCAGGCTAGAGACTCATTTACATAATCACTCTACCTTCCCTGCCTAAAATTTCTTATGAAGATTGATCTGCATCTGCTTAATTCTTTTTCTTTTTTTTTAAATATTTATTTTATTTATTCCCTTTTGTTGCCCTTGTTGTTTTATTGTTGTAGTTATTATTGTTGTTGTCGTTGTTGGATAGGACAGAGAGAAATGGAGAGAGGAGGGGAAGACAGAGAGGAGGAGAGAAAGATAGACACCTGCAGACCTGCTTCACCGCCTGTGAAGCGACTCCCCTGCAGGTGGGGAGCCGGGGTTCGTACCGGGATCCTTATGCCGGTCCTTGTGCTTTGCGCCACCTGCGCTTAACCCGCTGCACTACAGCCCGACTCCCAATTCTTTTTCTTTTAATTTTTATTTATAAAAAAGGAAATACTGACAAAAGCCATAGGGTAATAGGGGTATGATTCCACCTAGTTCTCACCACCAGAACCCTGTATCCCATCCATTCCCCTGATAGCTTTCCTATTCTTTAAACCTCTGGTATTATGGACCCAGGGTCATTATGGGGTGCAAAAGGTGGAAGGTCTGTCTTCTGATATTTCTTCCCCTCTGATATATCCTCTTAATTCTAGATCAGGGTTTGTAATAGAATCCAGTTGACAGAATTGGCTTAGTGCACTAAACTAAAATACTCTGGGGTGGGTGGTGATGAGAATACAGGTCCAAGAAGGATGACAGAGGACCTAGTGGGGGTTGTATTCTTATATGAAGAGAAATGTTATGCATGTACAAACTATTGTATTTTACTGTCTAATGTAAAACATTAATTCCCCCATAAGGAAATAATAAAAAATAACTATGGAAAACAGAGAAAAAATTGACATGGACAGAGGACTTAGTGGGGGCTTTATTGTTATATGGAAAACTGGGAAATGTTATGCATGTAGAAACTATTGTATTTACTGTCGAACATAAAACATTAATTCCCTAATAAAGCAATTAAAATATATACTGGGGGGTTGGGTGGTGATGCACCTAGTTAATCGCACACGTTACACTGTGCAGGGATTTAGGAGTGGTGAAGCAGGGCTGCTTATGTCTCTGTCTCTTTCCCTATCTCTACCTCCTCCTCCTCTCTCAGTGTCTCTTGTCTCTGTTCAATAAGACAAACAAAAAAGATAATTTAAATCTTAAAAATAAATGAATGTACAAAAATACTGTTGATTTCCAAAATAAATATCACCATTACTAATAAAGGAGAATATACTTTATTGTGTTGTTTTAGTAACTATCTTTGAGAAAAGAATTATGTTATTATTTGGTAATTAGAACTTTTTTAGACTATATATTCTTTTATTTATTATTTATTTATTCCCTTTTGTTGCCCTTGTTGTTTTGTAGTTATTATTATTACTGTTATTGATGTTGTCATTGCTGGATGGCATGGAGAAAAAAATGGAGAGAGGAGGGGAGAAAGATAGATACCTTCAGACCTGCTTCACTGCTTGTGAAGCAACTCCCCTGTAGGTGGGGAGTCAAGGGCTCAAACCAGGATCCTTACTCTGGTCCTTGCACTTTGCACTATGTGCACTTAGTCCCCCTGCACTACTGCCCAATGATTGACAAGGCTGTAGGCTGAGATGGCTACCCTTCCACACAATTCCCACCCCCAGATTTCCATATCCCATCCTCATCATTGGAAGTTTTCCTATCCTTGATCCCTCTAGGAGCATGGACCCAGGATCATTATAAAGTGCAGAAGGTGGAAAGTCTGGCTTCTGTAACTCCATATCCAGTGGACATGGGTATTAGCAGGTCGAGTGGTGAAGCAGGGAGGCAGGTGTTTCTGTGTGTCTGTCCTTCTCTATTGTCCCCTTTCCTCTCAATTTCTGGCTGTCAATTCAATAACTAATTAAAATAACAAAATTTTTAAAAAGATACAGAGCCAAACAAATTGTTTAATAATCAGGAATCTAAAAGTAAGAATATAACAGATGAGATCTGGGGTCTTCCTGCAGGGGGAAGCTAGGAAGTCTATTTTAGTCTATTCCAAAGGGCCCATGACATTGCTTTATTTTTTCTGAGCGCCACAGCTAAGACACAGGTGGGTATTGTCTTGGGAGATGGTGTCAGATTTGGAAAAAATACTAGAAAGCTGGATCAGGGCAGAGGGTAGCTCCCCCTTCACTTTTCTAAACATGAAACAACACATGTTTATTTGGTAGAAATTGCTGCAATTTTAGCTTAGACAACTGACCTCTTTGGAAAGAAGAGGAAGATGAGGTAGTGGGTTAAACACCAGGTGAAGCCAGCCCGGCGAAAGCAACATATGGCGTCTACCACGTGGGACCAGACCTGCGCAACTCCCAGATAAGTGAAGACTTTGCCTACCTATGCACTATGGCCTTCTCTTCTACTTGAATTGGTTTGCCAAAGCCTCTACTGTTTCATCATGAGACAGTTACTCTGTCTCTGGAACATTTTGCTCTGGGCCACACTTTGTTTCCCTGACCGGAACTTTGGTTTCTTGTGACCCTAATCATAGAGCTTGGGAGATGCACAGAGATTTATCCTTGGACTTTCTGGATCCCTCTCCCATGTTTCCCAAGGAAAAGGACTACATTTTGCTCCCAGCCACAATTTGGTTCTTTATGACTGTCGTAGACCTTGAGAGATGCATGGGGATTTCCACTGGGACTTTCTGGACTTCTTCTCGCATGTTTCCCATGGAGAAGGACTTCTCTAATTAGAGGAACGTTCTCCAGTACCCTGGCAGTTCCCAAGAATGGAGACACGTGGTTAGATATACTCTCCTGATTCGATTCTTTCTTCCATGGGAAGACACTTTTAAAAATGGGTGCCTGAAGCAATACAGCAGGAACAGTCAGAATCACCGTAAATGGAATTTTGAAGAGCTTTTTGGACTAGGACGCCCTCTGGGGACTCTTGATGCTACATGGTGAGATCTGTTTCATAAGAGAGTGATTTGAATGACTGAATTTTTGTATGACATTGACTTAAAAAAAATGCTGGACGCAGCCATGATTTCTAGAGGCATCCAGAAACAATCCAAAAAATTGTTTTTTTCCTCCTTTGATTTCTTTTTTATGTCTTGGCATAAATCTGAAATGTTTAATCCTGAAATGGTATGAGTTATGGGTGGGGCAGATAGTGCAATGATTATATTAATTATTCTCATGCCTGAGACTTCTACCATGGTTCTTCTGTTTGCCTTTCCACATTTTATTGAGTTTAACTGTTTCAACAACTTTGAAATCATACTAGAAAGGACTTACAATTAAAATGGAGTTATCAATTATAGTAAACTTCTATTCTGCTACAAGTTTGACAAGTAAGTGAATTTCAGCTGTCAAATCTTCACATGAAAAAGCATCTACTTAAATGGAATTCCTGGAAATCCATTTGGATCCTTTTCTCTGACATCGCCCACAAGATGGAATGACTACAACACACCCCCGGAAACCAATGATGTGACCTGGTACGAACTGAAGAAACAGATTCACAGACTCCAAAGATCACTCTCTACAGAAAAGCAGAATTCTGGTGGCTGACATTCCCCATCGAGACAGACATGCAGTGTTTCATCCCTTGGCATTTTCTTCTGTGGTCAGCTACTTTGGACTGACCTCAATTGGACTTACTGGTACACGCTGCTGTGTTTCTCAAAGACTAACTTCAGCCAGTTGCCTTGACACTTTATAGACCATGTCCCCTCGCCTTCAGGCTCTGTTCCCAGAGTCAGAAAACTCCCCCTCCTTATTAGGTTATGCCCACAGAGTCAGGAAACGCCCTTTGAGGCAAGAGATGCCCCCAGAGGCATGAAGCGCTCCCAGAGGGAAGAAATGCCCTTTCGCCTGCTAGGCCTTAATCTTTGAGGCAAGAAATGTTGGCATCACACTGGTTATTGCTGCTCGCCTAATTTGTTTTCCATGTCTTATGCCAGTTCTTTTGAAAACGCCTGTACAATATAGGTTTCTTTTCACTCCACAATCCTGATACTATGGCCATTAGTTAAAAAGAAAGGGGGAATGTTGGTATGCTTTAAAAAAACCCCTTCTGTTTCATTTGGTTTAATCCCCCCTGCATTATATTTACATAACACTGTATTCTATTTGCATAACCTCTGTTAACAAGCACCACCTTCCCTCCAGGGTATTGGTGGTTTAGTGGCAGAATTCTTACCTGCTCCACCCCCTCTCTTTGTCATACCCTGATTTTCACCAGTCACTTTTCTCTCCACCCTCTCTGCCTCACATCCTGTTCCCACCCTACTGGGCTAGTATATTTATAAGGACAAGATTGTTTGTAGTTTTTAGTTTTAGCTTAGCTTGGTATAGATTGCGCTGCGTCCTGCATGAATAAAGAGATACTGTGTACAACCCAGCCATGAGTCCCGGTTGTCTGTCTCCCATCAATGAAGCTCAGCCCGACACAATTCCTCACACCTGGGAGAGAGCTGCCCAGGGAGAGCAAAGGACTCACAGGAGAGAGGCTGCAGTTTAATTCCCAGGGCTGCATGTACCTGTGGTGCTCAGGCTGCTATCTCTCTCTGGATCTCATAAAACAACTCTCTCATAGCTAAAATCTTCCAAGATTTCTTCCTCATTATTTTTATTTTTTTGTTGTTGGAGATACGAAATGACAGAGGCCTTATGAGGAATGTTTGCTCTGGTTTTGAGCATTTTGCATGGAAATTAATACCAGACATCACCATCAGTTCGAAGTGTGTAGTTTTCTGATCCCTCTCACTTGAAAACCAATAAATAAAATTTTCAAAGAAGACAGATGAAGTGATAGCATAAATATCTCAAATATAAGCAGAAAAAAAGATGCCTTAGAGTAGGTTTTCTTTTATTTCATTAATGGGGAATTAATGTTTTACATTAGACAGTAAATACAATAGTTTGTACAGACATAACATCTCCCAGTTTTCCATATAACAATACAACCCCCACTAGGTCCTAGGTCATCCTTCTTGGATCTGATTCTCCCCAACCACCCACCCCAGAGTCTTTTATTTGGTGCAATACACCAATTCCAGTTCAGCTTCAACTTGTGTCTTCTTTTCTGATCTTGTTTTTCAACTTCTGCCTGAGAGAGAGATCATCCCATATTCATCCTACTGTTTCTAACTTATTTCACTTAACATGAATTTTTCAAGGTCCATCCAAGTTTGGCTGAAAATAGTGAAGTCACCATTTTTATAGCTGAGTAATATATATATACCACAAATTTCTCAGCCACTTATCTGTTGTTGAACACATGGGTTGCTTCCATGAAGGTTTTGGGATGAAGCTGGGTCAGTCATGAGGTGAAATCTATTGGATTATTTTCCTTAGAAAAGAAATTTGATTTCTTCACAAGTCAGGAGAGACTGGTAGAGTTACAGGATATCTGAATATAACTTTGAGGTCTCTGAAAAGTGAGGTCGGAGCTGACAGAATCATGCAGTTTTGTTGAGAGACATAGACTTTGTCCGCATGTATAAAGTTTAAGCATAGAAAACTCAGTGGGTTGAATTGTCAACCACACACAAATTCCCACCTTCTACATCCACAGTGCACATTCAAGAAACATCTTAAACATGCCAGCAATCAGATTCAACAGGGCCCAGGCTGGGTGAGGGTGTGTAGCAACCATATCTCACAGTCACACGAATGCTATTAACACAGTCCATTATTTCAGCCCCTTAGGATAATGGTTTCTCAGTGTATGTGTAGTAATACAAGAATGGCTATCAAGGAAATTCTGTCATTTTCAATAAATATTCCAAGCACAGTGTAAAAAGATGCCACCCTACCTGTAAATGTTAGGGAGATTAAATGAAATCTCCAGGGATTAAAACTTTGGTTATGCTTATGTTTGTGAACCATATCAGTGGAAGACTACTGGTAGATTGCTCAAATCTCTAATGTTTTGTGCTGTGAAATGAAGACATCATTTCCTTCCAATATGAACAAAAGAAAAACAGAAGACAAAACAATGGTGTGGTAGAGAGATGAAGTTCAAAGTGGAAGTTTAAGCATGTATGTCTGATGTTCTCCAATGCACATATCTCTTTAGCTGCCCTTTGTTGGTTTCTCTGGAAGCAATAAATCAGGGAAAATTCTTGGGCATCTTGAACATACATTTAAATCTTCAGTTTAGAAGACTATATTCATGTATTCAGATGCTATTAACATTGGCATATTGAACTCACCAAGTCACAAGTAAATGCAAATGTGTGAGTCATGGACAGAAAGGGGCTACCTGTTATTCCAGAGGATAAAAGCCTGTATCTTCTTGGGAGTGACTGGTAACATTTCAACAACTTACTTGTTGGTGCCACCTCCAGTTTGAGATTTACCAACAAAAATACTGTTGAAGGGAGAAGAGGATCCCCTAAGTTTCACCATATGGATCTGTTAATCTCCACTGCCACTGCAACTCGGAGACTGGAGTAGAAGTCAGGAACCCCTGTGCTGACAGCAGGAGAAGGGAAGGGACAAGGAAACTAAGCAGAAGATATACACTCCCAGTGGTCCGGAAGTGGGACTGTATAGTAGAAGGAATCCACATTTTTCTATTGAACTGGGAGGCACACTGAGTAACTGCTCAGAACCCAAAGAGTACAAACAAGATTTTTTTGAAACTCTCAGGGCCAAGGTGTGCTGCCTGCCCTGACTCTAGCTACTATCAGAGTAACTAAACTGGGCATGGGGCTTTGGACCCTCAGGGCTTGCGAGTCTCTTTGCATAACCACCATGCTATCTCTCCCCCACCCCGTTTTATCTCTCTGTCAGCTGTGGGCTATTAAGCTAAAAACCCCACTTAGAGTTAAGAAGCCCTCAGGCTCACATAGCCTACAGAGAAGAAAAGGAACTTAAGAGGATTTAAGAGCCCTCTGTGCTTCAATGAAGGGATTGAGATAACATTGAAACAAATGTTAGTTTCCACAATTGTGAAGTGATTAAGTACCTTACTTCACACAAGTCAGCCCAATCAGGAGTGGATTGGAAAGCACTGACAGAGAGCCCTCACAGTACATTATAGGCAATGTTTAAACCAAGAACAGTGATTGGAGAAATGAGCCAGAACAAGATCCCAGCTAAATGTCTCCCAAAGGTAGAAACCCATGAGAATGAGAACCACATCCAAACACTAGTTGAGGCATTAGTCACAGAAGTGAGTAAAGCATTGCAAGAAAAGCCATCATAAATTGGTAAAGAGCAAATGAGACTATGAAAGTAAACACTAACTATCTCGAGGTAATTAGAGAGCTGAAATCTGAAATAGCTGAGCTAAGGGCACAACGGGCTAAAAAGCTAATGCAGTATTAGAAGAGTGTAACAAAATAGAGAACACAGAGACGAGAAGCAGCCAGATTGAGGTTGAATGTGATAAAACTAAGAAAGCAGTGTAAAAGATGACAAGTAGACATTAAAAGATATTGAAAACAAAAACAAACATATGAGATGGCTTTAAAGGAAATAATATATGCAGCATTGGCTTACCAAAAAAAAAAAAAAAGAGAGATGGAGTTTAAGAAAGAATTATAAAGGACACCGTAGCTAAGAACTTTCATACTCTAGACAACATAAAAGACATAAAACTGTGGGGCCGGTGGTGGTGACCTGGTTGAGTGCACATCATACAGTACACAAGGACCTGGGTATGAGCTCCCAGCCCCCACCTGCACGGGAGAAAGCTTTGAAAATGGTGAAGCAGTGCTTCAGGTGTCTCTCTGTCTCTTTCCCTGTCTATCTTCTCTGGAGGCATGAGACAAAGTGATAAACAGAGATGCAGTGAGAAAGTAACTGAGAGAAATTAACACAGAGACACAAGAGCACTTCTCAGCTGTCTCATGTTGTTAAAAATGACTGAATTTGGGGCTTGGTGGTTCAGGAATGAAAGTGTTTAGCATAACCATTATGCTAAATTAATGTCTTATCTGGTGAAGGAAAAGAAGAGCTGTCTTAGTTTTTTTCTTTCATGAACTAATGGTGATTTATAAAATTATCCATAATAGGTATAATCCACACCATTCCCACTCTGTGTTTTTGCCCCCAAACCCTGCATCAATTGCAGCAATTTGTCCAAAAGACACAAACTCTTAAACTTCAGAACAGGCTGCTTTGAATCAGAAAGGGGCCTGGCACCTTGGTATTTCAAAAGCAAAACGTTGGTGCACAAGAATCCATTTGTCAGATGTTACTATAAAAGATGCAGAGTATGGAAAGCTGTTCATTTATAACTATTATATCCAAAACCTAGCCAGGAAAAGTTGAGTAGGATATTGTAGCATACAATATGATTCAATGATTTCTTATGATTCTGTAACTCAGGACCCCCCATCCCCAAAATTATCCCGCTCAAAACCGCCAATGTCTCTCCCTCTGGACCCATCATGTATCCCCTATAGAAACATTACTATCCCCCTTGGGGACCCCCATGTGTCCCTGTCACAATCCCCTATATTTCCCTCTCATAGCCACCATGCCACTCGATAACTTTCACTCACATCTCCCTTGTAGGAGCTCGCACCCCAATTCAGAACACCCACCATGCTTCCCCCACAGGAATCACTCACATCTCTGCCTCAGGAGCCCCTGTTACAGAAAGGATCCCCAAAGCACAAGACTAGAGACATTACTTGGTGAGTGGAATTTTATTACCCTGGTGTATAGGAGATCCAGATCATACTCCCAGAGACATAAGAGAACAGGAAATCGATCAGCAGAGAATAAGGGCAACAGAGTTCTGGCACTAGAAAATCTCTAGAGTGGTGCCATGCTTATCATATGTTTTTGGACAGGGTTTCCATTTATAAAATATATATAGATATGAAGTAAGTGTCCATGTGGTGGCACACCTGGTTGAGCTCACACATTATAGAGCAAAAAGATCAGGGTTGAACCCCTGGTTCTCACCCACAGGGGCTAAGCTTCACAAGGTGTGTAACAGTGCTCCTAGTGTCTTTATTTTTAATTTCTTTAATGGCTGTTAATGGTTTGTAGATGACAGTGAATACAAGAGTTAGTACATGCATAAAAATTCACAGGTTTAGCCACCACTAGGTCCTCCTCTGTGTAAATGTTTCAGGACTTATTCCCTCCCCCAGTCACATTTGAAACTTTTACTTTGGTGCAGTACACCAACTCCAGTCCAAACTCTGATTAGTGTTTTCTAACCTGTTCTTGTTTTTCAAATTTTGTCTATAAGTGAGACGATCCCATATGCATCTTCTGTTTCTGATTTACCTCATTTAACATGAGTCCTTCAAGCTCCATCCAGGATGGGCTGAAAACAGTGACATAACAGTTTTTAAAAGCTGAGTAGAATTCCATTGTATATAGAGACCAGACCTTGCTCAACCACTCATCTGTTGTTGGACACCTAGGTTGCTTCCAAGTTTTGGCTATTACAAACTTTGTTGCTATGAAAACAGATATACACAAATATTTTGGGATGGATGTGTTGGGTTCCTTATAATATATCCCCAGGAGAGGAATTGTATGCTTATAGGATAGGTTCACTTCTAAGTTCATGAGATTTCTTCAGACCGCTCTCCACAGCAGTAGGACCAATCAGTTGACATTTTCACCAGCAGTGCAGGAGTGTTCCTTTGTCCCCACAGCCTCTCCAGTGTTTGTTTCTGCTATCTTTACTTATGTTTCATATTCTCACAGAAGTGAAGTGGTATGTCATTTTGTCATCATTTGCATTTCTATGACAATCAATGACTTGGAGCATTTTTTTCATATGTTCTCCAGTGTTTCTGATCGCTTCTTGGATGGATGTGTTTTGATATCTTTATGCCTGGGTAAATTCTTCTTAGGACCCACTGTACTTCTTCAACTTTTATACTTTTTAGATAATTTTTTTAATTACCTTTATTTATTTATTGGGTAGAGGCATTCAGAAACTAGTCATGTCCTAGTAATGTCTTGTTGCATTCTCAGGTGATCTTCTTTGCTATTCCTACATGACTGGGGAGTGGTGAGTAAGACAGCTGATGCTACTTTGTAGCCCCACCTCCAGAAATCTTACAAGTGTCTTTCTATCTTTCTCCATCCACCCTTCCCTTTAAATTTCTGTCTGTATCCGTAGGAAATAAGTAGATAGGTATAAACAAGCAAGTCCAGAATTCAAGTAAATAAAAAAGAGGAAAGCCATGTCCCAACCTCCCAACCTCCACAGCTATCTATGCACGGCCATCTATGGGCCTCATCCTTGGAAGCATCACCCCAGTAGCACTGGATCCTCGAGTCTATAGAGCTGACTGGACTCAGAGTGTTCTGGGTCCTCATTGCCCCTCTCCTAATGCCTGGTGTTACTGAGTCATCTACACACAATGGATCATGTACTGAATAAGTAACCTTTGTGTAAAACATTGTAGGCATATGTGAAGGCAATATATTGAATCTTCTGGAATTCTCCTGAATTCTTGCATTCTCTCATGTTTGTATAAAATGATACTGATCATTTATTACAGGAAACAAGTGTTGAAACCCTACCTAGCCATGGTACTTGATGCCCTGGCTAGGAAGTTCAATTGAGAAATTTAGTGGCTGTTACCTTTCTGGCAGTTTACTGGTTGTGGCAGAAACTCCAGTCTGTTTTACAAACAAAAAGACGGCCTAAGGGAAGAGAGGACGCCCCTAAGACTCACCTAGTACAAATGTGAGTCTCCATTGCTACTGCCCTCAGAGGCTGGAGCACCAGGTTGGAGGCCCTGTGCTGACACCATGGGACAGGGAACTGACCTGGAAACTCAGGAGAAGGTCTACACCTTGGTGGCCTACTGGTAGTGCTGTGTGGTAGAAACCTTTCCACATTGTTCTCCTCATGAGAACATAGTTAATAGTTGTCCCAGAACCTACAGACTATAAACTGGAGTGTTTAGAAACTCACAGGGCCACCAATGTTGCCTGGATTGGCAGAGAAGCTGAGTTGATCCTGGAGATTTGGATGCTTGGGGTGTGAGAATCTCTTTGCATAAGCATAGTATTATCTCTCCCAAACCCTGCTTTATCTCTTGATCATGAGTGAGGGATTAAGCTAAGTAGCCACTTATAGTTTAAAATTCCTCAGGTTCCCTTTGCCTACAGGGAAGAAAAAAAAAAAACGGCTTCTGGGATTATTAAAATTTACTGAAAAAATGTTATACATATGCAAACTATTGTATTTACCATTGAATGTAAAATATTAATTCCCCAATAAAGAAATTTTTTTAAAAAATGGTATGCAGGTGAAGGGTTTGTGCTACTGCCTGACAGCCACCGTTGGCAGCACGACCCTTTTGCAAAAGAGTAAACCTCTTGCTTCAGCTTCTTAAAAAAAGAGCCAGAAGAAGCTCTGACTTTGATCTAATGAGCAGGAGCCAGAGAAGCATGGACTAAATGTAGGGTGGACCATGCTAAGGGTTGTCAATGAGACCCTGTTCCAGAGGCTGCAAAGATGTGATTAAGATCTCCTCAGAGTCACTGACATGATTACTAGACTTAATATCAAAGAGGGTGTGGAGGGTGTGTGAAACCAAGCGTAGTCAACTCCTTTATAAGGGGGAGGAGGTGGCTGGGATTTCAAAACCTCTAGGAGCACATAGGAACTCTGGCACCACGTGGCTGCCTCACCTCCAGCAAGGAAAGAGATCCAGTGCAACAATCTTTGATCAGAATCTTTTAATGATGAAAAAGTCAAAAACCAATATGTTGGTAAATAGTGGGAATGTGTTTCATGGGGAGGTTGAGTTTTTCTCAGCCATCTGTGGACTGGATAAAAATTCAGATAGTCATGAAAACATAGCCTCTACCAATAGCTCTGATCTCTCCACACAGGGAAATCCTTTTAGGATCTGATAGGTTTGGCTTGATATCCTGCACTCAGAGAAAGACTAGGAGATCCACACTGGGAATTCTGGGAGGAGGGATCACATTTGTGTTTTGAGACAGGAAACAGAATCTAGCATTTTCTCTCTGGAGACCCAGACTCTTAGACATTTCTGTGGTATTGCTTTTCAACTGCTGTGAGTAATGGGAACCAGCAAGAGCTTGCAGGCATACAGACCAATACCACTCTCTGCGGACCCTGAGCAGAGGCTTCAGACATTCACACACTCCTCTGAGCTCCTGCTGCCCAGGCTTGATCACTCTGCGTCACTTTCTCTGTCTGTGTAATTCTTGTCCCTGCAGGGCTGACAGAAGGTGGCACTCTGGTCGATTGTTTTAAAGTTCCTTGGAGAGATAAACACATGCACATGCAAATGCGACTCCATATGTTCTAGATGAGTTTTGAAGAATTCAGTGTGATTTGCATCTTCAATTGAAAGATGGTTGGTCTTTTATGTTATTAATTATTGATTTATTCATTTATTTATTTATTTTAGAAAATGTCGGTGAGTTTTCAAATTACTTCCTCGCGGAATAACAGCATGACAAAGGAACTCCGGGGACAGCAATATTATTCAGGTATTCATCTTCAAAGTCCTGTATGTTTTTCAGGAAGGTGTAATCATATAGTGAATATTCTAGGGGTCACTGTGTGCCCTCAGTGCCTTGGGAGCTATCAGTCACTGCACACATAGCAGGGGACATGGGCATAGGGTATAAGGCTCTTGTCCTTGAGATGGAAAAACCCTACAAGGAGAGTCATCCCAAAAAAGAGGAAGCACAAGTGAGCTCTCAGTCAGGATGTCTGCAATGTCAGTCATGGAACTGGAGCAGAGTCCAGACTGAAATGCTTCCTCACTGTCCAGAGAGACTGTGTGTTGGAAGCAGGTCTCTAGTTAAGGCCGCTGAAGCCCTCAACTTCTCTGGTCAGGGTCTCTGAGCTCTCTAGCACTGCGGATATTCTACATTGGCCCAATGCGTCCCGGGAGGGGCTCAGAAAATGCTCTTGTTCATGTGACTGACGAAAATTGCTCCCTGTCCCCTCTCATTGCAGGGCACCCTCTTGTCTCCTGGACAGACCTGGAGATTCTGAGCTTCTGTTATGAGTGGGTGTTGCTAGCCAATGAAGAACTGAGAAGCAGGCACTGGAAATCAGCCAAATCCATCAGCCAGCGGATCAGGGGCAGAGGCATCCTGAAGAGCTCCTTGCAGTGTTAGCACATGCTCATCCATGTGAAGGGGCTGGGCTGAGACACCCAGCAGCCCAAGCACAGGCCCAGGAGACAGCCCTGGAGCTTGCCCTGTCAAGCAGCCCTGGACAGACTCCTGCAACAAAGCAGCATCCATATATTCTCAGGTTGGTATCTTCTCTGTCACTTGGGGTTGTACTGCCCTAATGGGGCAGCAGCTGTCCTAGCATCCACACTCCCTTAGCAGGCAGAGCTGGGCTCTGTGCCTGCCCATTGCTTCCTCTGCTTCCACAAAAACTGGGGGCTCTTTTGGTTTCCTTATGCCTCAGCCAATTGCCCACTTTAATATCCTCAGGGCCCTGCTCCTGGACTGGCTCAAAGAGACATGGTTTATGCGGCCACATGGGGAGAGAGCAAGTGGACACTGAGAAGGGATATGGGTTATGTCTGACTGATGTTTCCTGCCACTCTTCTCCTTTCTCAGTTCTTCCATGGGCATTTGGACTCCAGCACCATCCTCCTTTCATCAGCACTTCTAACACGCAGGGCCAAGTCTCTGCCAGAACTGAGCCCACAGGAGAGCTGCACTGTAGCCCCCTACAACTGAATGGTGACCAAATAGAAGACTGGAACACCTGGACAAACAACCTGCCTTGGTCACATCTATTCAAGTTTCCTTCCTTCCTCTAAGCAGACACCAGCCCCTCAGAACAGTGAATACTCCAGATTGATACTGACTCTGATCCAAGGGGAGTCTGTGGGAACTGTCCCCCCTTCTGTTTGGATTTTCTTGTAGCTGTGACATTTTCCGCCACTACTGTCATTCTAGACTGCTATGGCCCCTCCTGGGCTCATTGCCATGTGATCAAAGAAATTGGCAAAGAAACCCATTGAGCTCTGTGTGCTTTTTCTGTTTGCCTGTTGCATGAGTGGGACCCTAAAGTTTAGATGGTCAAGAGTTGAGTTGGGAGGCACAGCTTCTTTGGGACCGGAGATCTATCCTCTCCATGCTCCACACCAGGGCTCTCACATGAAGACTTCTTTGCTGGAGGGGTAAACCAGAACCTGCAGAGAAAATTTACCAGTGAAGCAAGTCTGCAGATGTTTCATATTCACTTTTGCTGTCCCCCTCTCTGCACGGAAATTCTCTCTGTCCTAGAATTTTATGTGTAAAGGAGAAAACGTCCACAGAGAGTTGTGGATTTATAGTGCTGGCACAGCCCTAGTGATAATCCTGGTGTCAAATAAATACTAAAAACAACTTACACCCAGTCTCTTCATAGTAACAATGCAAGAACCAGTTTAATAGTTTTTATTGTGGATCCATGTCTATTTGGGTGAAGAGAAAAAAGGGAGATGGTGCCAGAGAGAGAGACAGATATAGTAGATACTTACAGACCTGCTTCACTGATTCTGAAGCTTTGCGATGTAGGTGAGAATCAGAGGCTTGAACTCAGATATTTACACATGGTAACCTACGTGTACAGTTCACTAGCGGGTCCTCACAGATGGTTTGGCTGGCAGGTTGATCCAGGAATCACAGGTAGAGGTCACTGTGGTTTGCTGGCTGATCCAGCAGACAAGTGTGGAGGTGATTATGGTGTGATCACAACAGGCCCACACCATAGCCTCCACACTTATGAAAGGATCCAGAGCACCACACAAAGTGTGCTTGAATCACAGACACACCACATCCAGAACCTTGAAGTGTGGCCAAATGTCTCACCAACTCAACAGTGTTCCTCCAATACAGTCTCAATGCCCATCTATTTACAAGTAAACATGCCTAGGGACTTCACAGAATGTTATGGGATGAAGTATTGGCACATTCGATTTGGAGAAACAATGAGTCCTGACTAAGCTAATAAAACAATCTTCACCCAGGCCTTCATTTAGCAACATTTAGCATAATACTTAAGTCACAAAGATTGATTACAGAGGGTTTCTTTAACAAAATTAAATTATACTACACTAGGACTACTTTGATCACCCATCAATTCACAAGTCAATGCTGACCTGTGGCTTGTGGACAGAGAGGGGCTAAGGAGTGATTCCTGGGGTGAAAAGCCCATATCTTCTTGGGAGTGACTGGTAACAGTCTGGAAATTTAGATCAAAGTGAGAGTTTCCTGCTTTTTTTAAAGAATTAAAGCAGGACATTTATTCTTTTGCAAAAGGGTGTTCTGCCAACAGTGGCTGTCAGGCAGGAGCATGCCACCTTCACCACCTCCCATATTTTAAAGATTTATTTTAATCTTTATGGGGAAAATAATGCAGTGGTAGAGATATATACTCTCCATAATCCCTCTCTGCCCCTGCCTGCTGCCTCTGTCTGTGTCTATTTCTTCCTGTTTCTCTGTCTCCCTCTCTTTCAACACTGCTCAATATATGAGTACAGGAATTGCAGGACACCTCAGTGATACATGCTCTAGCTTTTACTATGGACTTCCCTCATGGCTGGCTCTTGTTAAAGATAAACCCATAGAAAGCTTCAGATGCTATGCTTTTACCACAAATCAAAGGTAGTGTGTAAGTAGGGATTCCTAGCATTTAAATATGTTGAAACCTTGGGAAATGGATCATTCTAGATTCTTACTACAGGACCTGAAATAGCACCTTTCCTGAAATTCCAACCAGAGTTCACCCTAAACATTTTTCTCAATTTTTTGGATAAAAAAGGAATAAATAGAGAGAGGAGGGGATGATAGTCAACTACTTATTTTCTTTAATATTTTATTTTATCTCATCATGGGAAAGATAGGAGAGAAATAAAGAGCTAGACATCACACTAATACCTATGATGACAGGGAACAAACTTGTGATCTCATGCTTGATAAAACAATGCTTTATCCACTGCACCATATCCCAGACTAGACCACTAGACTTCTTATTTTCTACAGTGCTGTTTTCGACAGCTTATTTTGTTTCCACCTGCCTGGATTCATGGGCGGGTAACAGACGACCAGGGACTCATGGTTGAGCTGTCGGCAGTATCTCTTTATTCAGGCACGATGCAGTACAATCTAAGCGAGCTAAGCCAAACTAAAGGTACTGTAAAACTCACAATGCTGTCTTTATGTATACTTGCCAAGTAGGATGGAAACAGGATGTGACATAGAGAGGGTGGAGAGAAAAGTAACTGGTGAAAATTAGAGTGTGACAAGGAGAGTATCAGGGTGTGACAAGGAGGGGGCGGAGCAGACGACAATCCTATCACTGAACCACCAATGCCCTGGAGGGAGGGTGGTGCTTGTTAACAGTGGTTATGTAAATAGAATGCAGTGGTTATGTAAATAGAATATTGTTAAGCAGGGGGGATTTAAACCAAATGAAACAGAAGGGGTCTCATGCATACTAACACTACAGCTAGTCTAAAGTGGAGCATATTTGTGTCAGCAAAACAGCTCACTGACAGTGCACTGTTTAGCCTTATCTGTAACCCAGGTTCAAGAACTTCCTCTATCACATTGAAGGAAATTTTGCTCTGTGCTTTTTTGTTGTTGTTTGTTTGTTTGCTTAAGGATATTTCCTTATTTCTCTCTATGTTCCCTTTTGTTGCCCGTGTTCCTTAATTGTTGTAGTTATTATTGTTGTTGTCCCTGATGCCATCCATGTTGTATTGTTGATGTTATTGATATTGTTGGATAGGACAGAGAGCAATGGAGAGAGGAGGGGAAGAGAAAGATAGACACCTGCAGACCTGCTTCACCACTTGTGAAGTGACTCCCATGTAGGTGAGGAACTAGGGGCTCGAACCTGGATCCTTAAGCGGGTCCTTTTGCTTTTCCCACCTGGGATTAACCCGCTGCACTATTGCCCAACTTCCGATCTGTGGTTACTTGCCCTCTGACTCTCTATCTTGTTGTTTCTACCTGAAAAAGTCAGTCGTAAGTGGAAAAATCTTTAAGATAACATCAGCAATAGAAAATGTTTGATTTGTACTTTCATTTCTGTATATTAAATCAATGATGAGGTACAATGATTCCAGTATGTGTTGCCTTGAGTTCATGACCTAATGCCCCCCCACAAAAAAGAAGAATGTGTGTGTGTGTGTCTGTGACCCAAGTTTAATTCTAATAGAAAGACCTTAAGATTCAATATGTTGTTTTCACCTGTGTTAGCATTGTTTTACACAAAGCTTAATTGTTCAATTCATGATCAGTTATGTCAGATGAATCAGTAACCTCAACTCTTCTCTGTCCTTGATCACCTTGCACCCGAGCTTTAGGATAGAGTCTTTCCACCTAGGCTCTCTCCTAGGATCACAGCTGAGAGGCATTTAGGCTACCTCTGGGAGCACAAAGCCTTCAGTATCCACCCCCCAGCACTTAGCAGAGGGACAATGAGGACCAAGAGAAGTCTCAGTCCACTCAGCTCCATGCATTCCTGGAGCCAGACCTCCTGGGGGAGATAGAGAGATTCCAGGGAACAATCTCATAGCAAGGCATGCAGAGATATCTGGTAGGGGGTTGGGAGGTGGTGGCTTCCTACTTTTTGAGTTACTTGAATTCTGGACTTGTTTCTTATTTCTATCTATTTATTTTCGATAGAGACAGAAAGTGGAGGGAAGGGAGGATAGAGAAAGATAGAAAGACACTTGTAGGACTTCCGCAGGTGAGGCTACAGAGTAGCAGCAGCTGTGTTTCTCACCTCTCCCCAAGCACAAAGAATAGCAAAGAAGATCAACTGAGAATGCCACAAGATAGGACTCAGACCTTAGCTACTATTAGCTCCCTTAGTTTCCTATTTCTATCTATTTGTTGATTTATTTTGCATAGATACAGAAGTTGGAGGGAAGTGGCATTAGAGAAAGAAAGACACCTGTAACACTTTTCGAGGCGAGGCTGCAGAGTAACAGCAGCTGTGTTTCTCCCTTCTCTACAGTAAACTAAGAATAGCAAAGAAGATTAACCCTGCCTGTCAGGCTGCCATATGCCCCAATCGCCGAGGTGCCCACCTTTTGATTATATCAAACTATGCGCGGGCATTGGGTCTGCCCATGCGATTGGACTGGCTATTGGTGCTGCCCTTAAAGACCTTACACAAGGTGGTCAGCCTAAGACTTGCTTTAATTGTAGACAGCCAGGACATTTCACCCAAGAATGCACATCCCTAAAAACAGCTTGCCCACCACCCACCACTCTATGCCCCTGATGCAAGCGGGGAAGGCACTGGGCCTCAGAGTGCCGCTCTCAGACAGATGCCCACTATAATACTCTCCCCCCAAACAGAGAAACTTCCAGAGGGGCCAGCCCCTGCCCCCAAACATGAGACAAATCCCTGGGGCTGTCAGGTTTGTCCCCCAAAAGTCAACTCTTCAGAGTCAGTTTCCAATCTCCCCCGAGCCACCACAGGCAGCGTAGGATTGGATCTCTGTTCCTCCACCAACACAATATTAACACCCGAAATAGGAGTTCAGGTCCTACATACTGGAGTTTTGGGGACCCTACCTTCTGGTACTTTTGGACTCATTCTTGGCCATGCTAGTTCAACTCTCCAGGGTTTCAATGTCTCCCCAGGAATAATTGATAATGATTATACAGGAGAAATAAAAATTTTGGCCTCGTCCACTTCTTGTCCCCTAACCATAAAAACAGGACAGAGAATTGCTCAGCTGCTATTATTTCCCCTTACTCATCCTAATCAAAACTTTTTCACAAATCCAGAGGCATCAGTAATTTTGGCTCTTCAGATGCTTACTGGGTCCAACAAATTACTCAAGATAGATCCCTCCTCAAAACTAGATGGTAAAAGCTTTGAAGGACTTGTAGACACCGGAGCCGATGCCTCGGTAATCTCTGACAAGGATTGGCCTTCTTCTTGGCCCTCCATGGCCTCCTTGACTCATCTTAAAGGCATTGGACAAACCTCCAACCCACAGCAAAGTTCCGGTCCTTATATGGACAGATGAGGAAGGTAATACTGGCACTGTTCAACCCTACATTGTGCCTGGCCTGCCTGTTAATCTTTGGTGAAGAGATATCCTTGCCCAACTAAATCTTATCATGTGTAGCCCAAATGAAGTTGTTACCCATCAAATGTTAAAACAGGGCTTCCACCCTGGACAAGGTTTAGGAAAATATTCACAGGGAATAAAAGAACCTATTTTGGTGGTTAAAAAAGAATGACCGTTCTGGACTAGGGAGAGAAAATTTACCCTAATGGCTGTTGACATTCCTGTACCCCATGAAGACAAAATTACTTGTAAATCTGATGAGCCTGTGTGGGTTGATCAATGGCCTTTGACCTCTGAAAAATTGGCTGCGGCGACAGAGTTAGTACAGGAACAACTTGCCGCTGGCCATATTGAGCCTACCACCTCCCCTTGGAATACTCCTGTTTTTGTTATTAAGAAAACATCTGGCAAGTGGAGACTGTTACAAGATTTGAGGGAAATTAATAAAACTATGCTTACTATGGGGGCCTTACAGCCTGGACTACCCACCCCTGTGGCCATCCCTACTGGGTTTTTTAAGATAATCATTGACCTTAAAGATTGCTTTTTCACCATTCCCCTACACCCTGAAGACAGACAGCAGTTTGCCTTTAGCCTGCCAGTTACTATTTTCAAGGGGCCTATGTCACGTTTTCAGTGGCGGTTCCTCCCTCAGGGTATGGCTAATAGTCCAACGCTATGTCAAAAGTTTGTGGCACAATGATTGATGCCTTTCGCATTTTGTGGCCTTCTATCTATATTATTCATTATACAGATGACGTCCTTTTAGCGGGACCTGACAGTACCCAAATACTTTACTGTTGTCTAGAACTATCACAAAATTTGGCAGATAGGGGACTCCAGGTTTCCCCCCATAAGATTCAGTTTCAAGACCCTTAATTTTATTTAGGCTTTGAGCTTTGCCATCAAAAAATTGCTACCCAAAAACTTCAGCTTCAAGTAGGCCACTTGAAAACACTTGATGATTTTCAAAGACTATTGGGTGACATAAATTGTATTAGGCCATATCTTCAGCTTACCACGGGAGAACTTAGGCCACTTTTTGAAATTCTGAGGGAGATTCCAACCCTTCTTCCTCCCACTCCTTGACCCCTGCAGCTACATGGGCTTTCCGGTTGGTAGAAGAAGCCATTCAGAAATAGGGAGTCTCCTTTATTTCCTATGAAGCACCACTTCTGTTTGTCATTTGTGCCACCTCACATACACCTACAGGAGTGTTTTGGCAACGTGGCGCTATGCTTTGGGTTCATCTTCCAGTTTTCCCCCCTAAAGTACTTGCTCCCTACACCTCCCTGGTTGCTGAGCTTATTCTTTCAGGATGCGATGCTGCCACCTGCTTTACTTTTCCAGTACTGATAGGTTCCGTAGTTCAAGCCCCAAAGAGTCATGCTTTACATCATTTAAATATTCAGACCCTTCGCCTACTTTTTAAGATCACATTCCTTATAATCCTCAAGGACAAGGCATTGTCGAACGTGCTCACCAAACTATCAAAAATTCTCCCCTTAAATTAAAGAGAGGGGAATTATACCCTCAGAAGGGATCCCCTAGAAATATTCTTCATCATGCCTTGTTTGTTATTAACTTTCTAAATTTAGTCGCCCATGGCAAATCTGCAGGCTGATCGCCTCTGGCACCCTGAGACAAATAAAGATTTTGCCACAGTCATGTGGAAAGACGTGCTCATCTTCAAATGGAATGGCCCAGATCCAGTCCTCATATGGGGGAGAGGTTCAGCCTGTCTTTCTGACACCAAAGAAGGATCAGCTAGATGGCTGCCAGAAAGGCTGATAAAACTAATTAATAATAGAAATGAATCCAGGGAGAAATTTTCTCCCTGAGAAAATTTATGCTTCTCTTTTTCAGGAAAATGATGGTATTCAAAATAACGACAGTGTTCCTGTGGATGGTCCTCTTGTGTGGATGGACACCCACAGTAGTGCCTGACAAGAAAGGAGCCACCTCCCCGTTTGCGTGGCAATTTTTCCTGACCGAAAACTACACCAACTATGTTAAAACACAAAATTATGGTCATCTTTTAGCCACGGCTGATTGCCCGCCTCAAGGGTGCCAATCTGCCATTTTGCTAAATTTCACAGATTTTAAGGCACAGCCCAGAAAGATTTCCCCTGCCCTGTGCTTGTTGTTTGACCAGAGTCAGTCCTATTGCACAGATAGATGGGTTGAAGAAAATGTGGGCTGCCCCTAAAAATCATGTAACATCCATAATGTTAAGACCCTAAGAGGTAATGAGGTTATTGCCCAGCTTCCCTATAACAGAAATTATTCCCCATAATTTTTTTCACTGCTCCACAGGCTATACCTGGGTTGTTTGGGATCCCTGGGATTCCTGCTGGACCATGGCAGTCAAAGGAGCCATGTATATAACCAAAGACGAAACCTGGCCTAGCAGCCGTATTTATATTTGGCGTGCTCTTGTTCAAGTTCAAACAACCCTTCATGCTGAAATTCAAACACGTGAGAAGGAGCTAAATACACAGCTCTCAGCTTTAGCTACACACCACCCCTTTTCCTTGCTATCTCTATTAAGAGAAGTCCTAATGCTTGCTAATATCACTGGCCTTGGCAATGTTTCTGCATGTTTTCTTTGTGCCACATTATGCCGTCCCCCTTTGATGGCAGTTCCATATTCCACCTCACTGAATACTTCTGGCGCATCTGGTAAGGCCTTTTCTCGCATTTTTGAAGTTTCCTTGTTCCTAGCTCCTGAACAGGAAAAATTTAGGTTTTGTTATTCCAATGCTAGTACCAGGTTGTACAGTCAGACTGCCTTACCTGCTGTAGATCGTATTGCCCCTGATGAGTTTTTCTTTTGGTGTAATAGTACCCTTTTAAAAAATATTTCTTGCCGAATAGATAAGAGATTGTTATGCCTTCCAGTTACCTTAGTACCCCAGTTGACCCTATTTACTCCTGCTGAGTAGTTACGTTGGGACAGTCCCTCGTCCCCTAAAATAAAATGGGCTGTTTTTCTTTCTTTAGTGGCTGGTGTTTCTTTTGGACCATCTGTGGTGGCTGCTGGTCTGGATGGAGGAGCCTTGTGTCACTCCCTTCTTATCACTGCTAAGCTCTCTCAACAATTCTCGCTGGCAGTGGAAGCCTCAGCCAAATCTTTGGCCTCCCTACAGAGACAACTAATCTCCCTTGCCCAGATTGCCTTACAGAACATTCAAGCTTTGGACCTCCAGACCACAGAAAAGGGTGACACCTGTTTTTAAAAAGGAGTGCTGCTTTTATGTTAATGAGTCTTGTTTAGTGGAGACCCAGGTTCAGCAGTTACACAAGCTTAGTGTTGAATTACAAAAACAAAAATTTTCTGCTGCTGCTGATAGTTGGTGGAAATCCTCCATGTTCTCCCTTTTTATCCCCCTATGGAACCCCTGATTAGTCTTTTGTTAATGATTACCTTGGGGCCTTTTATTTTTAATAAGATTACTGGCTTTATAAAACAACAGATTGACTCCTTGGCATTGAAACCCTTACAAATATATTACCACAGACTTGATTAGGCTGACAGAGGCTTGGCTGAACCTGGGGGTGACAGATCTCTTTTACGAGCTGCATAAAACTCAGATTCATCCACGCCAGCCTTGCTGTGGCGTGGGCACCAGTAAGAGGTGCAGGGCTAAGCACTGCAGGGGCAGGACCCTATAGTCCACCTCTGAGTCCCCTGTGAAGCAAACCTGATTTGCATGGAGGTTGGTGTAGGTCATAAGAACTCTTCACCATGAGTTTTCCTCACCTTAGAAATAGTGGCTCTGCCTCCCCTCACCAAAAGACACCAAAAGCCGTATAAGATGCTGGAAGATCAGTTCTATATTTACCCCAGGGGAGGAATCAGGTCAATACTTCACCCCTCTGGTTAATGCCTGTTGGTATGCATGAGACCCCTTCTGTTTCATTTGGTTTAAATCCCCCCTGCTTAACACTATTCTATTTACATAACCACTTCATTCTATTTACATAACCACTGTTAACAAGTTCCACCCCCCCTCCAGGGCATTTGTGGTCCAGTGATAGGATTCTCGCCTAATCTGCCCCCTCTTTGTCACACTCTGATTTTCACCAGTCACTTTTCTCTCCACCCTCTCTATGTCACATCCTGTTTCCACCTTACTTGGCAAGTATATATAAAGACAGCATTGTGAGTTTTACAGTAATTTACCTTGAGTTTAGTTTAGCTCGTCTTAGATTGTGCTGCATCCTGCATGAATAAAGAGATACTGCCTACAGCTCTACCATGAGTCCCTGGTCGTCTGTTACCTGCCTGTGAAGCCAACCCGTCGAAAACAACATATGGCACCACAACCTGGGACCAGACCTGCGCAACTCCCAGATAAGTGAAGACTTTGCCTACCTATGCACTATGGTCTTCTCTTCTACTTACGAAGAGGTTTGCCAAAGTCTCTACTGTTTCATTATGAGACAGTTTCTCTGTCTCTGGAACATTTTACTCTGGGCCACACTTCGGTTCCCTGACCAGGAACTTTGGTTTCTTATGACTGGGATCATAGAGCTTGGGAGATACACGGAGATTTCTCCTTGGACTTTCTGGATTCCCTCTCCCATATTTCCTGAGGAAAAGGACTACATTTTGCTCCGGGTCACAATTTGGTTCTTTATGACCGTGATCGTAGACCTTGGGATATGCATGGGGATTTCCACTGGGACTTTCTGGACTTCTTCTCGAATGTTTCCCATGGAGAAGGACTACTCTAGTTTGAGGAGCATTCTCCAGTACCCTGGCAGTTCCCAAGTTAGGAGACACATAGTTAGTTCTACTCTCCTGATTGGATTCTTTCTTCGATGGGAAGACGCTTTTAAAAATGGGTGCCTGAAGCAATCCAGCAGGAACAGTCTGAAGCACCCTAAATGGAATTTCGAGGAGCTTTTTGGACTAGGACGCCCTCCAGGGACTCTTAATCCTACATGGTGGATCTTGATAATCTGGTTCAAGTTGTGTTTCATCAGAGAATGATTTGAATGACTGAATTTTTGTTTGACATTGACTTCAAAAAAATGCTGGATGTAGCCATGATTTCTAGAGACATCCAGAAACAATCCAAAAAATTGTTTTAACCTCCTTTTATTTCTCTTTTATGTCTTGACATGAATCTGAAACGTTTAATCCTGAAAACTGTATGAGTTATGGGTGGGGCAGATAGTGCAATGATTATGTTAATTATTCCCATGCCTGAGACTTTTAACTGTGGTTCTTCTGTTTACCTTTCCACATTTTATTGAGTTTAAACTGTTTAAACAACCTTAAAATCATACTAGAAAGGACTTCCAATTATAATGGAGTTATCAATTATAGTAAACTTCTAATCTGCTACAAGTTTTGTTTGACAAGTAAGTGAATTTCAGCTGTCAAAGTCTTCACATGAAAAAGCATCTACTCAAATGGAATTCCTGGAAATCCATTTGGATCCTGTTCTCTGACATCGCCCACAAGATGGAATGATTACAACACACCCCCGGAAACCAATGATGAGACCTGGCACGACCTGAAGAAACAGATTCACAGACTCCAAAGCTCACTCTCTACAGAAAAGCAGAATTCTGGTGGCCAACATTCCCCATCGAGACAGACGTGCAGCGTTTCATCCTCTGGCATTTTCTTCTGTGGTCAGCTACTTTGGACTGACACCTCCATCGGACTTACTGGTACACGCTGCTGTGTTTCTCAAAGACTAACTTCAGCCAATTGCCTTGAAACTTTATAGACCATGTCGACTTGCCTGCAGGCTCTGCCCCAGAATCAGAAAACTCCCCCTCCTTATTAGGTTATACCCACAGAGGTATGAAGCACCCAAAGAGGCAAGAGATGCCCACAGAGGCAGGAAATGCCCTTTGAGGCAAGAGATGCCCCCAGAGGCATGAAGCACTCCCAGAGGCAAGAAATGCCTTTTCGCCTGCTAGACCTTGCCCTTTGAGGCAAGAAAAGCTCCCCTTGGCATCACACTGGTTATTGCTGCTTGCCTATTTTGTTTTCCATGTCTTATGCCAGTTCTTTTGAAAACGCCTGTACGATATAGGTTTCTGTTCACCTCACAATGGCCATTAGTTAAAAAGAAAGGGGGAATTGTTGGTATGCATGAGACCCCTTCTGTTTCATTTGGTTTAAATCCCCCCTGCTTAACACTATTCTATTTACATAACCACTTCATTCTATTTACATAACCACTGTTAACAAGTTCCACCCCCCCTCCAGGGCATTTGTGGTCCAGTGATAGGATTCTCGCCTAATCTGCCCCCTCTTTGTCACACTCTGATTTTCACCAGTCACTTTTCTCTCCACCCTCTCTATGTCACATCCTGTTTCCACCTTACTTGGCAAGTATACATAAAGACAGCATTGTGAGTTTTACAGTACTTTACCTTGAGTTTAGTTTAGCTCGTCTTAGATTGTGCTGCATCCTGCATGAATAAAGAGATACTGCCTACAGCTCAACCATGAGTCCCTGGTCGTCTGTTACCTGCCTGTGAAGCCAACCCGTCGAAAACAACAAATGCCCGCTTATCTCTTGATAAGATTCCTAGCTTTTACCATCATTTGCACACCTGACTTAAATTGTAAAAAGGGAGGACATGCCGGGAGCCAAGGCCTTAGCTAAGACTCTCATATAGTCGGGGAGAGGACATTCCGACCACTGGAAGTGAGATTACCATCTAGCTGTTTGGAAAGTTGCTCACCCACCTCCCTCACCCACTACCTTAGCAGAACTTCCTCTTTGGGCTTATATTGTGGCTGCAAAATAACGTTTTCAGAGCTTGAACAGACCTCCTGTTTTGCCCTCATTCATCGTGTCTCTTGTCCTTTCCATTTTCTGGGCCCCTACGCTAGTTTTCCGTTGATAACCCCTCAGGCCGGGGCAGGGCACCAAAGTAAAAACCCTGTTGTGAGGGGTAGACATGCAGCTTCGTGAGCCAGTGGGTATAGGGTTAGGTGGGATGGGACACAGTCTTTTGGTGGTGAGAATGGTGTTTATGTACACTCCTAGTAAAATGTAGTCATATAAATCACTAGTAAATTCATATGACAGGGGAAAAATAATTGTATGTCTTGAAGTTTTTAAAACACAGACTGAGTCTTTTAAATATATAGGCTGTGTATTTGATATGCCGACTCTCTCAAAAGCCTAGACTAATGTCTTCTTTTCTTAAATAAATAAAAAAAAAAGAAATTTCCAAATCCTCTTCCACTCATAGGGCTTCTCTCCAGTAGGTATTCTTAGATGGATAACTGAGAATGTGATTTGTCTAAAAGGGTTGCATTAAAAGCGTTTGTGTCTTGTATGAGTTGACAAGCTGCACAGACTGTGAGAACTCTCAGTGATAATGCAGTTAACGGTGTTATGAATTCACATATAAATGATTTTATGCCTGACCATCAGCCAACTCTGGAGGAAGTAGAGTCTTAAGATTCTTGATTTCAAAGTGTGGCTTGAAGATCTTAGGGTCTGACATTTGTGTCCTACAGAGAGTGCAGGAATGTATTAAGGTATCTTTGGCTGCAGACTTGGGATCATGTCCTTGTTTTGTACAGCTTGCTTTGAGCTTTTTTCTGCTGGCACTATCTGAGTGAGTTATTTGTCTATCCCTGAACTCTGTAATCATTGATGCAGAGCACAGATGGTTTGCAAACCCATGGATCACTGTCGTATTGGTGGATTAATTGCAATAAACATTGATTGCCTTTCTCCTGGATTGTAAATCAAGGACTTCACCTAGTCTCACTACCCCTGTCAGAAGATTAAGAATAAGAATTCCTCCTGGCATCCCAAGACACACCCCCTCCACACCTGAAAAGGGTGGGGCTCTTTTAAATTAGATGATGTTTAAACTCGATGATCTGGATTCTTTTTATTGATGTTTTCCCGAGGTTAGAATGCTTTGCATAGGTCAAACTTGCACAGACTTTGTAATCGCCAAAATAAATTAAATTAAATTCATCCAGTATGTAATGTATTCCTTAAATGAAAGTACAAATCAAACAGATTTTGTGGTTGATGCTCTCTGAAAGATTTTTCTACTCAGGTTGGCCTATTTCAGACAGAATGAACAAGAGCAAAATTTCCTTCAGTGTGGTAAAGGAAGGTCTTGTACCTGGAAACAGATATGGAAAAGCAGTGGACTGTCAGTAAGCTGTTTTGCTGGCCCCAACTTACTCCATTTCAGTCTATGTGTAGAAAATAAGAAGTCTAGTGGTCTAGTTCAGGATTTGGTCTACTTTATAAAGCATTGGATTGTCAAGTATGAGATCCTGAATTGATATCTATCAGCACACTTACCAAAGTGATGTTTAGTTCTGTCTCTCCTATCTTTATCATAATTAATATGATATGATATGATATCATATGACAGAATATAATGAATGAATTTAAAAGAACATTGCTGAAACTCCTCCAGGGAGCCTTGCGAAAACAGAATGCTCCATTCTGTTAACTAACCCTTTCTGCTCTGGGCTAAGGAGTACTGAACCAGTATTCAAGGGTGAGGGAGAGAGTGCAGTGGTTATGCAAAGAGACTCCTGCTTGAGGATCTAAGTCCCATATTCAACCCCTCCCTGGCCAACACCACCATAAGCCAAAGCTGAGCAACACTCTGGTAAAAATAAATAAATAAATAAATAAATAGGAAAGAATGAAAGAAAGTATAGAAGGCTTCACAGCAGCTCAGACTACTGCTCATTAAGAGCAAACAAGCGAGGCGAGGGGTTCCAAATCAGTCTTGGGTCTTCCTAGTGAGACTTTGATGCTGTAAATGGCTCTGGATAGGCTTCAGGTCATGTTATTTTTCTTTGTCATCCCCAAGGCCAAGGTCTCCTACAGAAGTAATGACACAATTCTCAAGACTTTCTCTTTTGCAGGTAACTCCAGGGTAGAGGAGCACTGGGGCTTCTTCCATTTCCATGACACCCCCCTGTGATGCCCTTACTTGAACCTAAGCTGTGAGAATCCCCTACTCAGTGAGCCAGCTCTCTGCCCCAGGCCACACATTTTCTTTTTTTTTCTTTTTTTATATAAAAAGTATCCTACTTTGGTACATGCAGTGCTGGGGATCGAATTGGGAGCCTCAGGATTTCCAAGCCTGTATGTCTGCCAATGAAGCTAATCCCTTCAACGATTATTTGGTTACCGTTTTTTTTTTTTTTTTTTTTTTTTGGTGCCTAGACTATTTTTTTCTTATTCTCTAGCGTGATTTCTGGGGCTCAGTTCCTACACTATGAAAACACTGGCCTTGGAGGCTATTTTTTCCCTCTTGTTGCCTTCATTGTTTATTGTTATTATCCCTGTTGTTATTGATAGGACAGAGAGAAAATGACAGGGGACAGAAAGATAAGCATGTGCTTTACCACTTATTAAGTGACACCCACTGCTGGGGGGCATCAAGGGCTCAAACCAGTATCGTGAGCGGGTCTTTGCACTTCACGCCATGTACAATTAACTCACTGATCCCCTTTCCAAGAACATTTTTAATATCCCAGGCTATACTTTTCCTCATTTGGTGAGATGAAGAGTGAGAGAGAGACAAAGAATGGGGAGATATTCTAGTACTAGTTATTTTTCAAGCGCTATGCTATACAAAGAGATATGACTCTAGCTTAAATAAGAAATGTTTATTTATTAATGACAAATAGAAGGAAAGAGAACAAAACATGATAGGACTTTGAGTTGCAGGGACTAAAAATCAGGGCCTAATGCTTGAGGGTCCAACCCTTTATACATTAAACACCCCCCAGAGCATCAGACACTTTCCCCAGTAACTTTTCTCTTTTCTTTCTATTTTTTTGCCGGAATTTTACTCAGCTTTGTGGGATTGATCATTGTACTTTGCAAAATCAGGTTAGAGTGACTGTTTCCTAATCCTATGCTACCTACCCAATACACATTTTTTAATGAAGAAAAAAAAATCTTCCCACAAGCAAATAGGGAAGGCTCCTGCTAACTCACCGTCATTCTTATTTGAGTTGCCTGTCTTCTTACAGGGTCTACTCCTAGGTCAACAGAGAGTAGTAACTTTCTCTGCTCTGCTGGAGGTCTGGAGTTTTGGAGGCTCAGGAATATAGGGATGAGGCCTGGTCCAAATGTGCAGAGATTCCACACTGCCTCTGCTCTGATATTGGCAGGAGGCCTGGAGGTCACAGAGTGCAGAGATGTGTCTGCTCCTGTCTGCTTCTAGCAGTATGTGAGACCCAACTCAGATCTTATAAAGGCCTAGGGTTTTATTCCCTAAGACTCACCCTAAAGATTCTATCTGTGATTGGCTGAAATCAACTCTATGGGATCTGAATTTTTAGGAGTCTCTCAATTCCACCAATCCAGATCGTAGAGTTGGAACAAATAAAATACTCTAATTTTAGGGTTAACTTTACTACTAATTGGAAGGGCCTCTCTCTGGGAATTAGGTTGAGAAATGCAATTTTCCGATGGCAATATTGCTTCAAAAGGGTAACATCCTCCACCACATGTTAGAGTCAAATGGACAGGAAATTCTTTGGGCTATGTGTGACCTGTGAAGATAGTTTGATAGGCAGGTTTCGGGAAGAGTCCAGGCACTGGAAGGATAATGAGTTGGTCCCCGTGTGTGGAGATGTCTGAAAGACTTAAGTTGACAGAAGAGATTAAGATGGGTGAGGGGTAGGGGAACACAGCTTTTATCTTTTATTTCTTTAAATAAATGACAAATAAATAAATCTATTTTCTTTGTTTTAATTGTATCAGACAGAGAGAGACGGGAGCACTCACTGTTCATCTCTGGTTTATAGCTGTGTGGAGGATTGAATCTGGGACTTTGTAACCTCAGGCATGAAAGTATTTCGCATAACCATTATGCTATCTTCCCCATTCATGTATATTAACTTATCAGAAATGTCAGGACGTTTTTTTGTGTTTTATGCAAAAATGCACCATAACTTCTCTAGTGAAAAATAAAGCTTTTTTTAATGAGTGGAGAGAAAACGAATGAGAGCATTGCTCTGGCAGGTGTATTGCTGGTGACATAAAGAACTGAAACCTAAAGAGCAAAGCAAATTTGACAAGATTTTATTTCTTTTTAATAATTTCATTATTGCTATTTATTTCTGTGATAACTTGGGCCTTCTGAAATTCTGATTAGAATTTGGTGGCTTCAGACTTGTCTTCAGTGTGCTCTGTCAGAACATCCTTCTTTCCTTAGGGAAAGGTGCTAATGTATCTTTCTAAAGTAATTTTTTAATTAACTTGGTTGAATATTTAATGATATTGATACTGATATTGGTACACAAGATAACTTCAATTTGTCTAGTATGTACCAGGCCATGATAATTTCATCCCCTTCCCCTCTTTAATATTTCTTCTTTTAAAAAAATGTCTCTATATATTTATTTATGGAGAGTGAGTAAGAAAGAAAAGAGAAGGTTCTGGGTGATGGCACACCCATTTATGCACATATATCAAAGAAGTCTATTAATCATCAGGTTGTCTGTAGCCGAGGTGTGTGGAAGCTGGAAAAAATCCTTTATATATGTGCTGTTCAGGAGCTCAGAGACTTGTGATAGCTCTGGCGCCAAACAAAGGGACAGTACACGATTTAATATGGGGTGCAGGCTTGAAAGTAAAGTGTCATTACAGTAGCAAAGCCTGCAGTTTAAGCGATAGGCCTTGAACCCACTGCTCATGATTTGTTTTCCTTAGTAACTGTTATATTTCCTGCATAGCAGTTTTTGGCAAAGCTAAGCCTCACATGAGATGCAAACTGGGCACACAGCTGTGTATCTTTTTAGGGAGGCAGAAGCTAGGATTACAGAATCTTCCTTTACAGTAAAATTTTATTCTTACCTTCATCATTTCTACTTGAAATGTAAGTGCAGGAAACTTAACTAGAGTCACGCTAGCTTTTTTGGAGTTACTGGAAACAGGTTTTATTTTTGGTTCTCCAGATCCAGAAACAGCTAATGCTAAAACGCTTCTGGGCCCTGATGTGTAAATAACTGGGTTCAAGCCTCTGATTCCCATATACAAGTTAAAGCTTCAGAACCAGTGATGCATGTCTGTAAGTGTCTCCTTTATCTGTCTCTCTCTCTCTCTGGCTCCATCTCCCTTTTTTCTCTCCACCCATTTGAAATAGACATGGCTCAACAATAAAAACTATTACATTGGTTCTGGCATTGTTACTATGAAGAGACTGGGTGTAGGTTGTTTTTATTATTTATTTGACACCAGGATTACCACCAGGGCTGTGCCTGCTCTATAAATCCACAACTCTCTGTGGACATTTTCTCCTTTTCAAATACAATGCTAGGACAGAGAGAATTTCAGTGCAGAGAGGGGGACAATGAAAGTGAATAGGAAACATCTGCGTACCTGCTTCATGAATAAATTTTCTCTGCAGGTTCCAGATTACCCCTCCAGAGAAGATGTCTCCATGTGACAGCCCTGGTGGGGAGCATGGTGAGGAGAGATCCCCGGTCCCAGAGAAGCTGTGCCTCCCAACTGTTGACCATCGAAACGTTAGGGCCCCACTCATGCAACAGGCAAGCAGAAGAAGCACACAGAGCTCAATTGGTTTCATTGACATTTTATTTGATCACATGGGGCTGGGCCCGGAGGGGCCATAGCAGTCTAGAATGACAGTAGTGGCAGAAAATGTCACAGATCCAAGAAAATCAACAACAGATGAGTGGCTGAGAAAGCTGTGGTATTTACACACAATGAAATACTATTAGCTCTCAAGAACAATGAACCCACCTTCTCTGACCCATCTTGGATGGAGCTAGAAGGTATTATGTTAAGTGAGCTAGTCAGAAAGATAAAGATGTGTATGGGATGATCACACTCATCAACAGAAGTTGAGGAAGAAGACCTGAAAGGGAAACTAAAAGCAGGACCTGAGCAAAATATAAGTAGGGCACCAAAGTAATAACCCTGAAGTGAGGCGTAGACTTGCAGCTTCCTTGGACAGTGGGGGGTTGGAGTGTGTGAGAGGGATGGGTCACAGTCTTTTGGTGGTGGGAATGGTGTTTATGTACACTCCTAGTAAAATGTAGTCATATACATCACTAGTTAATTAATACGAGAGGGGGAAAATTAATTGTATGTCTCGAAGTTTTTCAAAACCCAAACTGAATCTTTTCTCAATATATGCAGTGTAATTGATATGCAGACTCTCTTAAAAGCCTAGAACAAGTAGATCAGAAGCAAACAATAACACAGCTATATACAAGCTACTGGGTACTGTACAGCAAACCCTAACAAAAGGACTTTCAAAGTTAACCCAATTACCAAATAGTGTGATGATAACATTAACTATTGATTGTCTTTTTGAACCCTAAGACAGCAGGAACCTCACATATCCACTATAGAGCCTCTACTTCCCCCAGTCCTGGAATCATTGGATAGGGCCCACTTTCCATATGCCTCTCCCAATCCATATCAAATAATATTGCATCTGCCGATCACAACCTAAGCAACACAACGATTGCCACCTCAACATGCTTCACTTCAGATTGTGTCCATAGACTACACGTATGGAATGACAACCCTTCAGCTTCATTACTCAGGTGAGACCTTTCCTTTCATAGTATACTCTAATTCCATCTCAGGTGGTTAAGTTTCTAACACAGTCCCGAAACCTAGATATACACCAGTTTCTGTGAGAGAGAGAGTATATGTTCACATGTATCCGTAAACTACTGCAAAATATATACCTGAAAGCAGAAGTACACTAGATTTTGCAGTGAGTATACCCCTAACACTTCCTCTCCACTATTCCAAGCTTTGGGTCCATGATTGCTCAACAACTTGTTTGGCTTCGTATGTTAACTCTCTTTTCAGTCACCAGGTTCCAGATGTCATCAGTATGCTGGCCAGGCTTCCCTGGACTGAAGACCCCACCAATGTGTCCTAGAGCTCTGCTGCCCCAGAGACCCACCCTACTAGGGAAAGAGAGAGGCAGATTGGGAGTATGGACCGACCAGTCAACGCCCATGTTCAGTGGGGAAGCAATTACAGAAGCCAGACCTTCTACTTTCTGCAACCCACAATGACCCTGGGTCCATGCTCCCAGAGGGATAGAGAATGGGAAAGCTATCAGGGGAGGGGGTGGGATATGGAGAATGGGTGGTGGGAATTGTGTGGAATTGTACCCCTCCTACCCTATGGTTTTGTTAATTAATACATTCTTAAATGAATAAAAAGATGTGCTGATGCAAGGAGGATGTTGCTGGAGTCCGAATGCCCATGGAGGAACTGAGGAAGACAGAAGAGTGGCAGGAAACATCAGTCAGACATCACCCATGTCCCTTCTCAGTGTCCACTTGCTCTCTCCCCTGGTGGCCCCATGAGCCAAGTCTCTTTGAGCCAGGCCAGAAACAGGGCCCTGAGGATACTACAGGGGGCACCTGGTTGAGGCAGAAGGAGGACCCAGGAAACCCGAAGAGCTTCCAGTATTTGTTGGAAGCAGAGGAAGCAATGGGCAGGCACAGAGCCCAGCTCTGCCTGCTAAGGGAGTGTGGTATTCCAATGCTGCATATATTATTGCCTTTGAAGCCATCTCATATGTGTCTGTTTTTGTTTTCAATACCTTTTAATGTCTATTTGACATGTTTTACACTGCTTTCTTAGTTTTCTCACATTCAACCTAGATCTGGCTACTTCTCGTCTCTGTGTTCTCTATATTGTTACACTCTTCTAATACTGCATTAGCTTTGTTAGCCAGTTGTGCCCTTAGCTCAGCCATTTCAGATTTCATCTCTCTAATTACCTCGAGATAGTTAGTGTTTGCTTTCATAGTCTCATCTTCTCTTTACCCATTTATAATGGCTTTATTTGCAATGCTTTACTCACTTCTGTGAATAATTCCTCAACGAGTGTTTGGATGTGGTCCTCTTTCACTTGTGTTTCTACCTTTGGGAGACATTTAGCTGGGCTTTTGTTCTGGTTCATTTCTCCAATCACTGTTCTTGGTTTAAACATTGCATATAATGTATTGTGAGGACTCTCTGTCAGTGCTTTCCAATCCACTCCTGATTGGGCTGACTTGTGTGAAGTAAGGTACTTAATCACTTCACAATTGTGGAAATTAACATTTGTTTCAATGTTATCTCAATCCTTTCATTGAAGCACAGTGGGATGTTAATTCCTCTTAAGTTCCTTTTCTTCCCTGTAGGCTATGTGAGGCTGAGGGTTTCTTAACTCTAAGTAGGGTTTTTAGTTTATTAGCCCACAGCTGACCGAGAGATAAAACAGGGTGGGGGAGAGATAGCATGGTGGTTATGCAAAGAGACTCCCATGCCCTGAGGGTCCAAATCCCCATGCCCAGTTCAGCTACTCTGATAGTAGCTAGAGTCAGGGCAGGCAGCACACCTTGGCCCTGAGAGTTTCAAAAAAGTCTTCTTTGTACTCTGTGGGTTCTGAAGCAGTTATTCAGTGTGTCTCCCAGTTCATCAGAACTATGTGGAATCCTTCTACTATACAGCCCCACTTCCAGACCACTGGGAGTGTATATCTTCTGCTTCGTTTCCGTGTCCCTTCCCTCCTCCTGCTGTCAGCACAGGGGATCCTGGCTTCTTCCAGCCTCCAAGGGACAGTGGCCATGGAGATTAACAGATCCACATGGTGAAACTTAGGGGATCCTCTTCTCCCTTCAACAGTATTTTTGTTGATAAATCTCAAACTGGAGGTGGCACCAACTAGTAAATTGTAGGAGTGTTACCAGTCACTCCCAAGAAGATACAGGCTTTTATCCTCTGGAATAACAGGTAGCCCCTTTCTGTCCACAACTCACACATTTGCATTTACTTGTGACTTGGTGAGTTCAATATGCTAATGTGAATAGCATCTGAATACATGAATATACTCTTCTAAACTGAAGATTTAAATGTATGTTCAAGATGCCCAAGAATTTTCCCTGATTTATTGCTTCCTGAAAAACCAACAAAACTGCATGATTCTGTCAGCTCCGACTTCACTTTTCAGAGACCTCAAAGTTCTATTCAGATATTCTGTATCTACAAGTCTCTCCAACTTGTGAAGAAATCTAATTTCTGTTCTACGCAAAGTAATCCAATAGATTTCACCTCATGAGTCACCCAGCTGCATCCCCAAACCTTCGTTAGATGAGCACACTCTTACAGCATCCTCTTTCTGCCATGGTCTGCATGTTACAGTGTGCTGTCCCAGTGTCATTTCTAGATGATACCTGCCTTATTCACTGGGATGAGGGCAGGGAGAGTGCAGCAGTAGAGTACAGGACTTACGCAGTGAGTCCCCAGTTTTCATCCCTGGCACTACCCAATGCTAGACTTGATGTGGCTCATGGTGGGGAGAGTGAATTTTGGGTCATCTGTTTTTGTTTGTTTGTTTATTCTGTATAGATGCCCTGCTTCAGGGCCTCCTGGGACTTTCTTATCTGGAACGAGTAGTGCTCCCACACACAGCCTAGTTTTCTGTAGGACCCTGTATTTCCCTTCCCCCAGAAGAACTCTATGGCTTCCTGTCATATTCTCCTAACTCAGGAATCCTCCATGATGCCTCCCTCAAGCCTGAGGTGCCCTTTCTGTAGTCTCCAATGGCCCCATGAAAGACTCCCTCTCCACACCACCTCTCACAGGACCCACTGTTACATTCTAGGGCCACCTATCTCCTCAGGACCCTGAAGAGCACTCCTCAGTACCCTCTATGTCTCCTCAGAACTCCTTACTCCTCACCCAGCACAGTACCCTCATGCTCTCTCTGCTCAGTCCCCCATGTGCCTCTTTAGGACTCTCTAACCACCTCATGGTATTTTTGTGCCCATCCCCTGAGGACTTCAAGGTGCCCACTTAGGGTCTCCTGATGCTCCTACCTCCATCCCCCGTACCCCATAAGTTCTTGCTCCTCAGAACCCCAATACTTTCCTTCAGGATCTCCCTTTGCCTCCCTCTGAGGACTCCATGTCTGCCCCTTAGCTCCCTTAGTCCCCTTGAAGACCCCCTATAACCATTAAGAGCCCTATGCCTCATCAACAGAGCTCCCATTCACTTTCAGAACACCTTCATGTCTCCCTTAAGTACTCCCCAGTAGTTCCCTCAGGACTCCCATGCCTCCCCTCAGAACCCCACTGGTCTCCTTCTCAGTACCCCAGCCCCCTCAGGATCCCAACATATCTCCCACCCAGGACCCCTCATGTGTCCCTGAGAACTGAAATGTCTCCTCCTCAGAACCACCCATTTCACCCTCTCATTGTCCCCCACTTACCATCAGAAGACCCCACATCCCCCTCAGGGCCCCCGAGTCACCCCCTAAGGACCCCTGGCCTCCCTCCAGGGCTGGGTTCTCATAGAAGGTGGACCCGACCTGCTGGAACTTCGAGTTATGCCCCGGACAGGGGCACCGAGGTGTTCCCTAGACCACCTATGATCCGGGACAGTCCCTGCAGACCACAGAGTGACAAGGACCCCATGTGATGGCGAGAATCCCAGGGTATTCGAGGACCCCGGGGTGACGACCTCGTGCAGGACAGGTAGAGGCTGCTGTGAGGACACTGAAGCATACCCGGACCTTCAGGAAAAGTGAGTTGGCTCCTGATGCTGGGGCCTGTGTGGGGATCAGGGGCACCCCTGCTGCCTTGGGCTTTGGTGGGGTCTGTGTCACGTGACAAGGACCCGGGCTCTGCCCAGACGCCATGTCCCTCCCAGGTCCTCACTGAACTCAGCTTCTGCAACATGTCTTGTTACCCGCCCCACTGGCAGGGCGCTGCCTGGGCCCCGAGGCCCTTCTGGGGACGCAGCTGCTCACAAGCTCCTCACCTCACTGCAGCTGCATTGTGCAGGCCCCGCCGCTGCCCGCAGCTCCGCAGCTCTCACAGCTCTTCTTTGTGTTTCCTTCTCCACATTTTATTAGCAGGTCCATGATGGTTTACAGGAGGAGAAGATGGCGGATTACAGCTCCACGTCACCCACCAACCACAGTCCACAGCAGCCACCCTCAGGCAGCCGCCATGGTTCTCAGAGTTTTGAAAACAATTTGCTCTTTCTTCCTTGACTCATTTATGCTAGTTCATGTGCTCCAGTTGTCCGGATGCCAAATACGCCTGAAGTGAAACCATTCGCTGAGTGTTATTACCTCAGTTCCACCCATTTTGTTCCAAGAGGTACATCAGCCCTTCAGCTGCAGAGTAGCATTCTGTGTAGTCCATGCCCAGAGCTTCTCTGTTCAGTCATCCACCAGAGGGCATGTCAGCGGGTTCCACTCCTTGTGAGTGTGCACAGTGCAGCTCCGCACATGGGGTGCACCTGTCCCTTCGGATATTCTTTGGATGTGTGTTTTCCAGTGCTACTGTTCAGTCCCAAGTTTGGGTCCTTGAGGCTCTGGGTGCTGCCGCTACAAATTGACCGCTCCTGGGAACCATTCCATTTCTTTCTTTCTCTCTCTTTCTTTTCTCTTCTTCCTTCATTCCTTTCTTTTTACTTCGTATTGGATAGGACAAAGAGAAATTGAGGGGCAAGAGGAGACAGGGAAGCGAGAATGATTCCTGCAGTTCTGCTTCAAAACTCATGAAGTGTCTCCCCAGCAGGTTGGGAGCAGAGGCTCAAACCTGTTTCCTTACCTATGGTAATGTGAGTACTTAACAAGATGCAGCACTGCCTGGCGTTAGGTCATTAGCCTTTTCATGTTTATGTGAGTAAGGATTCTCCTGACTGTTCTCTAGTGGTTGCTTCAGGTCCTAGTCTCACCAAGAGGGTACCACAGTTCCTTTTTATTCACATCCTGTCTAACACTTTTCACCTCCTATTTCACCGATGTAGAAGTGTCACAGAATGTATTTTGCACTTCATCAATTTTCCTTAAGTGTCTTCAACTTATTTTTTATCATTACTGCACTTAGTTTATAATTTCTTCTTCCTTTTTTGTTTATTACCTTCTTGGTATTTATGTTCTGTTCTTCGAACTAGTTGATAGTCTTATAATTATAATTAAGCATTATTTAAGAATATTAAAATCATAGAACTCTTTAACCTTGGTTCCACACTAGCTTCTACTAATTTTGAATCATTCCTATTTTTATGAATTTGAAAATTTCAAGATACGCTAATTTTTACAGGATATGGTTGTTCTTTAAATAAAATTCTGAAACAGATTTATATCTCAATGTTTGCATCATCTTGGATCTACTTATGGCATCTATATTCTAATTGATTTTGTTGTTTGAACTATGTAATTGCGTTTGCTTTTGTTGCTGTTGTTTTAAGTTTCGTTGTTTTTGATGACATACATTTGCAGTTAAACCATTTTAGTTCCTTGAAAGAATATCTGGTGAGTTCTGGATTTTGTTGTTTCTACTGAAAATTAGAGAATGCTCTCACTTTTGTTTTGTTTATGAAATCCTCTGTAATCAACCTTTGTGACTTTTAATTAAGTATTATGCTAAATACTGCCTTGCCACTAGGAAGGCCTGGGTGAAGTGTGTGTTCATTAGTTTAGTTAGGGTTCCCTGTCTCTCCAAGTTAAATGAGTCAATAATTTATTCCATAACATTCTATGAAGTCCCTGGGGGTGATTATTTGCAGTTAGGTGGGCAATTGGACAGTATTGGAGGAACACTGTTACGTTGATGAAAGAGTTGGCCACTCTGGATGTTTCTGGATGCTCCTGAGTGAAGGAGATGCTCATAGCTCAGAGACGGTGTGGCTGTGGTTCAGGACTAATATGTGCAGTGCTCTAGTAAGTGTGGTGACTTGAGTATGGGTCTGTCGTGATCCCACTACAGTGACCTCCACCCTGGTCTTCTGGATCTACCTGCCAGTCTGAAAGTCTGTGAGGACTACCCCCCCAACCCCCAGGGGACAAGGAAATCCAATGTATCCAATCTTTATATATTTTAATCTGTTACATTAAAAGGATCAGGTGGTCCACTTCACATAAAGTACACAGTTTACCATGTGTAAGTACCTGGGCTCAAGCCCCTGTTTCTTACCTACAGGAGGAGGTTTTTGAAAGATTCTTCAGTTAATCATTATTCTTCATGAAAGATTCTTTACATAATCATTATGCTATCTACCTCAAAACTTTTTTTTTATTTGACAGGATGGAGGAAGAGGATAAAATATAATGGGAGAGACAGACAGAGAGACATCCTGTACTTGGAGAGCTGGGGCATGAACTTGCGTCCACTCTACTGTAACATATGCTCTTCCTGTGCATCAGGACCAGGGTTAATAAATTTAAATATGTGAAATTTTGATGTTCAAAATTTTTAAATGATTTTTAACTAGAGTAGTTTTTAGATTGAACCTATGGTGGTTCTGCAGGTTAAACCTGTGATAGTTAAGCCTATTGTTTTACCTAATCATTATGTAACCCTATGCCAGTGCCAATTAGAAAATTTCAAATTAGGTCAATAAAGAGAACCCAATCTTTCCTTTTTCTTTTCTTTTTAATGTATTTATTTATAAAATGGAAACATTGACAAGACCATAAGATAAGAGGGGTACAATTCCCACCACCAGAGCTCCTTATCTCTCCCTCTCCCCTTATAGCTTTCCTATTCTTTAACCCCATGGAGTATAGACCCAGGGTCATTATGGGGTGCAGAAGGTGGAAGGTCTGGCTTCTGTAATTGCTTCCTGATTGCACATGGGTCGATGCATACTCCTAGCCTGTCTCTATCTTTCCCTAGTGAGGCAGGACTCTGTGGAAGCAGAGCACCAGGAAACATTGTTGGGGTTGTCTGTCCCGGGAAGTCTGGTTAGCATCATGTTAGCATCTGGAACCTGGTGGTTGAAAAATGAGTTAACATATAAAGGCATACAACTTGTTGATTAACTATGAACCTTACAGCTGGAATAGTGCAGATGAAGATTTGAGGGCCTCAGTTTTGGAAATAGCTAGTAGATCTATATTAGGTATATTCCAAATGGCCCATGACTGCATTAGTTTTTGCCTGAGCCTGACATGTGATATGCACGTTGACTCATGTCATTGTCTGGGGAGATGATTTCAAGGCTGGAACAAGGCCTATAAAGAATCATCAGAGAAGAAAGTAGCTCCCATATACGGGAAAGGTGTATAAATATTGTTGACTGTAGACCGCAGTGATTTGATCTGGGGCCCATATTCAGCTTAGGAGCATATGTAACCTCTGCATCCCTTTAGGTCTGAGCTCACATTCTGTGGTCATGAGAAGGAACATTCCAAGCTGCCATGATTTCAGGACCCATCTTCCTCTGGTGGTAGATAGAGTTTGTTATCCAGCCTCTTTTCAGAGGATGGAACATTCTGTACCACATTGAGGGAAAGGTCCTATGGTTGCCCACAAATGGGTCTACTGCTTTGTTCCTGATGGAGATGACAAGTGACTCTAGGGAAAGAGATATATTCAAGGTCTAGGCTCACCATGTCTGTGTGGGAATCTCAGGACTCCCTGACTAGGGCTCCAGATGATGAAGTGGCCTGAGAGTGACTAAAGAGTAGAGACGTCAGGTGTGGAATGTCAACATTTCAGCCTCATTACTTGAGTGTGACCTTTCCTTTCTCATAAGAGTCTCTAATTCCATTTTGGGTGTTTCAGTTCCTAACAAAACCCCAGAACCTAAATGTACACCAGGTCCCATGAGATAGGGCATATGTACACATGTATCCCTAAACTAGGGCAAAATATAGACCTGAAAGCAAAAGTGCACAGTAGTCTGCAGTGAGTCAATAAATGAAGCAAGCAAGCAGAAAGACCTGAAAAGACACCAGAACAGCCTTCTATCATTAGAGCAAATGTGTTAATATACCATTCTCAAGTAATTTTTAATTACCTAGGATGAGATTGGAAAATATATTTCATCCAAAAGATAGCTTAGAGTTGTCCACTATGCACCAAGACCTTAAGTTCATCTTCTGACTCTCTCTAATATTTCTTCTACTTTTTTTTTACTTATTAATTGGAAGTATTGACAAGACCATTGGATAAGAGGGATACAATTCCACATAGGTCCCATCACCAGAAATTCGTATCCAACCCCCTCCTTTGATAACTCTCCTATTCTTTATCCCTCTGGGAGTATGGACCCAGGATCATTACAGGGTGCAGAAGATAGGATGTCTGGCTTCTGTAACTGCTTCCACACTGAACATGGTCATTGATAGTCTATCCATACTCACAGCCTGTCTCTATTTCCCTAGTGGAGTGGGGATCTGGGGAAGCTGGATACATTGGTGAGGTCCTCTACCCAGGGAAGTCCAGTTGACATCATGATATTGTCTGGAGTCTGAGAAAGAAGTAAGATATAAGGCAGAAAAATTGGTGACTGACAATTAACATAAAGACAAGAATATTTCAGATGAAGATTTAGGGTCTCCATTTTGGAAAATGCTAGTAGTTCTATTCTAGGTATATTCCAATCGGCCCCTGACCCTACTGGTTCCTGACTGAACTTGACATTTAACATGCAGGTGACCTAAGTTATTGTCTGGGGAGATGGTGTCACACTTGGAAAAAGGACCAAAAAGCTGCATCAGGGAAGATAGCAGGCCCTACACATGGAAAAAGTATATAAGTATTGTTAGCCATAAACTCCATCGGTTTGATCTGGGGCCTATATTTGGCACAGGAACCTGTGTAACCTCTGCATCCCTGTAGGTCTGAGCTCACATTCTGTGGTCATCACAAGAAACATTCCAGCCTGCACTAATTTCCAGGCCCATCCTCCTTTGGTAGTAAGTAGAGTATGTTGTCCAAAATCCCTTCAGAGAATGAAAGAGTGCCTACCATTATTGATCCACATTGAGGGCAAGTCTTTCAAGGGCCCACAAAGGGTTCCAGTCCATTATGTTGTTTCTGGTGGAGATGACCAGTGACAGTGGTGAGAGTGATATGTTAGAGGTCTAGGTCCATCATGCCTGTGTGGGAACGCTGACCAGGGCCCACGGAGATGGGGTGACCTGGCTGTGACTAAAGCGTCATTGCATGCCAGTCTTGGCCCTGTTTCGTTTTTGTAAACCTTACTTTGTGAGAGACAGTAAGCTTTACAGTGATTGTGGGACATGGAATATAAGGTAGATGAGGAGTCTAAGTAGAAACTATTTCATTAGAAACTTTAAGGTGTCTTTTTAGTTCTTTCTACTTGCTTGCTTCACTTATTGACTCAATGCAGACTACTATGGGCTTTTCCTTTCAGATATATCTTTTCCCATAACTCACGGATAGATGTACATATTTATGCCCTATCTCATGGGCCCGGGTGTATATCTAGGTCTTGAGGTATTGTTAAGAAGTGTGCCACTCAAAAGGAAGCTAAGGGGTCCTCTGAGCTGGGAAGGGTCTCAGCCAAGTAATGAAGCTGAAAAGTTGACATTCCAAGCCTGAGGTCTTTATCTACTAGGTACTCTTTAATCCCGAGGCACCACCAATTGGCCCACGTTTTATGATTTATTTATCTCTTTCTTTTTTTCTTTTTCACTAGAGCACTGCTCAATAATGGCTTATGGTGGTACAGGGTAGGGAATCTGGGACTTTGGATCCTCAGGCAGGAGATTCTCTTTGCATAACGATTATGTTATCTCCTCTTCCCCATTTTATGATTTTGACCGGTGTTCTCTTCAGATTCAAGTGGTGTTGCTTTTGGAGATTAAACCTGGGACAGTGGATCCAAGGCTTGAGACTCTATTTCCATAATCATTGTTACCCCCACCCCAGACTCTACCAGAAATTTTCAAATGTGGTAAAGAAACTGAAATACTCCTATTTAAGTTAAATATAGGAATCTTGTAAGGGACAGAAAATATACTTCACAGAATCCACTCTTTGGCAATTCTCATTCTCTTGACAGGGTTTTTTGAGTTACCTAACCAAGGTTTCCTGTTACATTGTAGTGCTTTTTTCTAGTTGTCCATAAATGATCACTCAGTGTGTCTGGATATGTCTGTGATAATGTTGAAAGAGATATAGATTTGTCTGGAAGATGCAGAAAGGTGACTGCAGCAAAATGCCCTCAGATGCCTATATTCAAGTATCCTTAATTCTAAGTGTTCCTCCTTCCTTTCTCTCTTTCTTTCTTTCTTTCTTTCTTTCTTTCTTTCTCTCTCTCTCTCTCTCTTTCTCTCTCTTCCTGTATTACTTTCTCTTGTTTTGTATTACATTTAAAGAAAAGAGTCTGTAACATCTCTAGAGTTTCCAAATTCTCTTCATTCTGGGCTTCTTCTAAGCTCCCAAAACCTTCTTTTTCATTTCTGCACACACACACACATTTGATATCTGTTTCTTGCTGTCAAGGAGTTCAGGATGCTGCAACTGGATGTTGTCTTTCTTCATCATTCATCAGCTACAACCCACACTTATTTATTTAATTATCTATATTTAACAGGACACTTTGTGTTGGATTGGTTTGAATTTGGATCCTCATATAGGAAATCCTCTTTGCATAAACATTATGCAATCTATCCCTGACCCACACTCTGGGTTTAGGGACAATCCCTGGGAAATGTCATCTATCCCTACAACCCACCTAGGTATTCCCTTCATCCCCATGACGCTGGGGATGTAGAGACCAATATCTGATTTAGAAAAAAAAAAATGGAGGTTTGGAATTGGATACTGGGCTAGCGTGCTAAGTACAGTGTCCCAAGCATTTGAGAGTTTTCCTGTCTTTCCCATGATGAACACTAATTGTTGTGTGTTTCATTGCTTGGGAAACAAATCTGGGCAAAGAGAAATTGGAAATCAACATTTGATCATCAAAATGATCCTAGAGTTCAATGAAATAAATGACACAGAAACATACCTGGTTAATGGAACACTCAATTTTACACAAAGAGTTAGTTAGATAGGGATATATACTCTTTAAATAATCTCTCTCTCTCTCTCCCCCTACTTACTCCCTTGGTGTATATCTCTTCTTGTTCCTCTCTCTCTCCCTTTCTCACCACTGCTCAATATATATGTACAGGAATTGTTGGAGACCTTAGTCAGCATGCCCTATCTTTTACCATAGAATGTCCTCACAGTCTCAGGTTTATGACACACCCAGAGGAAGCTTCAGATATTATGCTTTTACCACAAATCAAAGGACAGTGTGAGAGCAGTGTTGACTGGCATTTAAATCCATTCAAACCATGGCAGATGGGAGAGGGATCACCCCAGATTCTTACTACAGGACCTGAAGTAGAAACTTCTCTGAGTTTCCACCCAGAGTTCAGCCTTCCCATTTTTTTTCTCAACTTCTTGTATAGGACATAAATAAATTGAGAGGGGAGGGCATGATAGAGAGGAAGTTGGAAAAACATGCATCTACAAACCTGCTTCGATGAACCTTCAGGTGGGGATCTGGGCAGTGGAACAGAGACCCTGCATGGATCCTTGTGCTTCACACTATGTGCTGTTGACCTGCTACAACACTGTCTGCCCCTCACCCACCCACATGCTTAACATTCTCAATGCTTGAGAGTTCTTGACCAGTCCCTGATCGTTTGATAATAATCTGGCCAATTCTGCACCTCAAACTCATGGTTTGAACACACAGCCTCAGTAGGCGTATCAACTACAAATGTGACATTTTAGTTAAATGTCAGACATTGAATTTAAAACAGAAGGGGTCTTCTTTGACTAGCAATGTATTTTCTGTTGTGCAAAAATAATTGGAATCAAGGTACAAATGGTCTGTATTTTTTAGATAACTTTATTTCTTTAAAGGGGAGATAGTGTTTTACTGTCTTTAATACAAGTACAAATTTCTCAGTTTTGTGCAAAACATTCTAACCCCAGCCTAGATCCTCCCCCACCTTCTACACAAGGAACAGAATGTGACACCTGCAGAGTCCATTACTTTGGTGCAGTCATGGACCATGTCCAGGATATGTTTAATTACATCAGAGAGAAGAGTTTCCTATGGGACACAAAGATACAATTTAGAGCCACACTCTGAGACAGGTCTGCAAATGTAATGCCCTGTCAGTAGGGCCATCTCCCCCAATGGTGATGGTCTCTTTTGTATCTGTGTTAGTGTCACTCTGAGGATGACCACTGGGGGCAGCAGGTTGCAGGAAGAGTAGCTGGAAAGAAATGTATGTTTATAGGGACCATGTTCTGGAGTTTCCATTCATTTAGCTGAGGGTTCTTCCATTGTGCCCTATCCCCTGAGGACCACAAGGTACTCACTTAAGGTCTCTGACGCTCCTATCTCCAGCCCCCAGACCCCATCAGTTCTCCCTGCTCAGGACCCTAATAACTTCTTTCAGGATTTGCCCTTTCCTCCTGCTTAGGACTCCATGTCTTTTCCCTTAGCACCCCTAGGACTCTTGAAGACCCCTATACCTATTAAGAGCTTCATGCCTCGTCAACAGACCCCCCATTCTCCTTCGGAAAAACCCCATATCCCTCTTAAGTACATCCCACTTGTTCCCGGCAGGACCCTCATGACTCTGCTCAGAACCGAACAAGTTTCCTTCTCAGTACCCCATCACCCTCAGGACCGCAACATGCCTCCCACTGAGGACTCCTCATGTGTATCCTCAGAACCTCCCACGTCACACCCTCAACGGTCCCCACTTCCCCTCAGGACCCTCCACGGCTCTCCTCAGGACCCCATGTGAGGATGAGGACCCCAGGGCAGCCAGTACCCCAGTACATCCATGCTCCCCACCAGGGCTGTCACATGGAGACTTCTCTGGAGGGGTAAACCAGAACCTGCAGAGAAAATTTATTAGTGAAGCAGGTCTGCAGATGTTTCCTAATCACTTTTGATGTCCCCCTCTCTGCACTGAAATTCTCTCTGTCCTAACATTTTATGTGAAAAGGAGAAAACATCCACAGAGAGTTGTGGATTTATAGTGTAGGCCCAGCCCTGGTGGTAATCCTGGTGTCAAATAAATAATAAAAACAACCTACACCCAGTATCTTCATAGTAACAATGCCAGAGCCAATGTAATAGTTTTTATTCTGGATCCATGTCTATTTGAAGGAAAAAAGAAATGGAAACGGGTGGAGAGAAAAAAGGGAGATGGAGCCAGAGAGAGATAAAGATAAAGTAGACACTTACAGACCTGCTTCACTGATTCTGAAGCTTTACCTTGTCGGTGAGAATCAGAGGCTTGAAGTGAGATATTTACACATGGTAACCTACCTGTGCAGCTCACTAGGGCAGACCAACTGGCTCTCTTAATTGTGTAATAGTTTAAATGATATAAGCATTGGTAAAATTGGGTTTCCTTGTCCACTGGGGGTTCCTCACAGATGGTTTGGCTGGCCGGTTGATCCAGGAGTCAAGGGTAGAGGTCACTGTGGTTTGCGGGCTGATCCAGGAGACAAGTGTGGAGTTGATTATGGTGTGATCACAACAGGCCCACACTGTATCCTCCACACCTTATGAAAGGATCCAGAGCACCACACAAAGTGTGCCTGAATCACAGACACACCACATCCAGAACCTTCAAGTGTGGCCAAATGTCTTATCAACTCAACAGTGTTCCTCCAATACAGTCTCAATGCCCATCTATTTACAAGTAAACATGCCTAGGGACTTCACAGAATGTTATGGGATGAAGTATTGGTACATTCAACTTGGAGAGACAATGAGTCCTGACTAAGCTAATAAAACAATCTTCACCCAGGCCTTCATTTAGCAACATTTAGCATAATACTTAAGTCACAAAGATTTATTACAGAGGGTTTCTTAAACAAAATTAAATTAGACTATACTAGGACCACTTCGTGCACCTATGAATTCACGAGTGAATGCAGACCTGTGGCCTGTGGACAGAGAGGGGCTAAGGAGTGATTCCTGGGGTGAAAAGCCCATATCTTCTTGGGGGTGACTGGTAACAGTCTGGCAATTTAGATCAAAGTGAGAGTTTATTTGTTGGAATGCTTCACATCGGTTTGGATGTCCCAGAGTTTTGAGTTGTGCCTGCTGTTGTCTGCTTCTCGGAGGATTTGAAATCCCACACATTCCCATCCCCTTATAAAGCACCCCCTTATAAAGCAGCTGAGCATGATAGGTTGGACACACCCTCCACACCTTGTTGGGGGATTAAGTCTGGTAATCACATCAGGGACTTGGAGGAGATTTTCCTAATCCCATCCTGGCAGTCACTGGAACAGGGTTTTATTGACAACCTTTAGGACCATCAAACCCACTTCTTATCATGGTGGAATCATAAACACATGTTGCCAAAATGGTAACATAAAGAACTGAAATGTAAAAAGCAGAGAAAATTTGGGAAGGTTTTATTTCTGTTTAATAATTTTAGTATTGATATTTATTTTCTGTGATAAACTGGGGCCTTTTGAAATTCTGGTTAGAATTTGGTAACTTCAGACTTGTCTTCTGTGTGCTCTGTCAGAACATCCTTCTTTCCTTAGGGAAAGGTGCTAATTACCTTGGATGAATATTTAGTGATATTGATACTGATATTGGTAAACAAGATAACTTCAAGATGTCTAGTATCTACCAGGTCATACTAATTTCATCCCCTGCCTCTCTTTAATATTTCTTCTTTAAAAAAATGTCTATATATATTTATTTATTGAGAGTGAGTGAGAAAGAAAGGAAAAGGTTCTGGGTGATGGCACAACCATTTATGTGCGTATGTCAAGGAACACTATTAATCATCAGGATGCCCGTAGCCCAGGTGTGTGGAAGCTGAAAAAAAGCCCTTTATATATGAGCTGGTAAGGAGCTCAGAGATTTGTGATATCTCTGGCACCAAACAAAGGGACAGTACACGATTTAATATGGGGTGCAGGCCTGAAAGCAAAGTGTCATTACAGTAGCAAAGTCTGCAATTTAAGCGATGGGCCTAGAACCCAATGCTCATGGTCTGTTTGCCTTAGTTACTGTTATTTTTCCTGCATAGCAGTTTTTGGCAAAGCTAAGCCTCACATGAGATGCAACACTGGTCACAGGGGGGTGTATCTTTTTAGGGGGGCAGAAGCTAGGGTTACAGAAGCTTCCTTTACAGTAAAAGCTTATTCTTACCTTCATCATTTCTACTTGAAATGTAAATGCAGGATTATTAACTAGAGACACGCTATCTCGGAGTTACTGGAAACAGGTTTTATTTTTGGTGCTCCAGGTCCAGAAACAGCTAATGCTAAAAAGCTTCTGGGCCCTGATGTGTTGTAAAATTTCCCTATTCTAGATCAAGAAAAGTTGACAAAAATGATTCATAGGTAGGGGGAGATAGCAAAGTGGGTATTCAAACAGACTCTCATGTCTGAAACTCCAAAATCCCAGGTTCACACAGCAGAAGCTGGCTTTCAATGGGCCAGGGCTTTTAAAAACACCAAATGGAAGAAGGGGTTACAGGTGGTTAAAAGGAGCCTGATACAAAAAGTTGCCATTGATTTCTGTACACTACTTCATTGTCACTTTCTCACTCAGGGAAGGCCAGCCTGCATCACTGTCCTAACCTCCTGTGCCATCTCAGCATTTCTACACATCCTTAACCCTTTAATTATGTTTTCAATCTTTCTGTTCTGGAGTGAAGTCTACTTACAAGTGCATCATAATCAGATTATAAAGCACATATTAAAAAGCATAAGCAGGAAAAACATCTGGAAATGTCATGTAACACATATTATGAAGCACATAGATCCATGAAATAATCACAGTTCAACTCCCATGATCCTCAACTTTGAGGGGCTGGTGGGGGGACACAGGCAAATGGTGAAGTAGGGATACAGCTGTCTATCTTTCTCTCTCCCTCTCCATTTCCACTCCCCCCGTTTTTGTTCACTCTGTCCTACAAAGAGCATGTTAAAAAAGAACACCAGCAGCTGTGGGTTTGTACCCCTGGCACTGTGACTCAGGAGCATCTCTGTAGGCAAGAGACAGAGAGAAAGTCAGTGAGAGAAACTTACACAGAGACACACAGCTCAGCTGTCTCATGGTGTTGCAAGGGACTGAATTTGGGGCTTGGTGGCTGAGGCATGAAAGTGTCTAGCATAACCATTATGCTATATTAATGTCTTATGTGGTGCAGGAAAAGAAGAGCTGTGCCAGGTTTTTCTTACATGAATGAATGGTGATTAATAATATATCCATAATAAGTATAATCCACACCATTCCCACTTCTGTGTCTTGTGCCCCCAAACCCTGCAGCAGTTGTAGCAATTTGTCCCAAAGACAGAGACTATTAAATTTCAGAACACGTTGCTCTGAAATCAGAAAGGGGCTTAGCACCTTGCTATTTCAAAAACAAAACATTTTTTTCAGTGTCTTCTTTTTATAAATTATATATATATTTATATTTATGAATTATATATATACATATATATATATATATAATGTTCCTCCAATATAGTCTCAATACCAATCTTTTTACAAATAAACATTCCCATGGACTTCACAGTATGTTATGGGATGAAGTATTGGCACATTCAACTTGGAGAGACAGTGAGTTCTGACTAAGCTAATAAAACAATCTTCACCCAGGTCTTCATTTAGCAACATTTAGCATAATACCTAATTAAAAGTCACAAAGATTGATTACAGAGGCTTTCTTAAACAAAATTAAATTAGACTACACTAGGACCACGTTGTGCACCCATGAATTCCCGATTCAATGCAGCCTTGTGACTTGTGGACAGAGAGGGGCTAAGGAGTGATTCCTGGGGTGAAAAGCCCATATCTTCTTGGGAGTGACTGGTAACAATCTGGCAATTTAGATCAAAGTGAGAGTTTCCTGCTTTTTTTTTTTTTTTAAAGAATTGAAGCAGGACATTTATTCTTTTGCAAAAGGGCATCCTGCCAACAGTGGCTGTCAGGCAGGAGCATGCCCCCTTCACCACCTCCCATCTTTTTAAGTTTTATTTTAATCTTCTTTATGGGGAAAATAATGTAGTGGTAGAGATATATACTCTCCATAATCCCTCTCTGCCCCTGCCTGCTGCCTCTGTCTGTGTCTATCTCTTCCTGTTTCTCTGTCTTTCTCTCTCTCTCCCAACACTGCTCAATATACGTACAGGAATTGCAGGACACCTCAGTGATGGATGCTCTAGCTTTTACTATGGACTGCCCTCATGGCTGGCTCTTGTTAAAGACAAACCCAGAGAAAGCTCCAGATGTTACGCTTTTACCACAAATCAAAGGATAGTGTGTAAGTAGGGGTTCCTAGCATCTAACTATGTCCAAACCTTGGGAAATGGATCATTCTAGATTCTTACTACAGGACCTGAAATAGCACCTTCCCTGAAATTCCAACCAGAGTTCACCCTAAACTTTTTTTCTCAATTTTTTGGATAAAAAAAGGAATAAATTGAGAGAGGAGGGGATCATAGTGAGAAAGAGAGAAGGACTTCAGTTCACTGCTTGGGAAGAGAGGCACCTGCAGGTGGGACTACAGGCTCTCAAGTCGAGGTCCTTGTATGGGTTCATGTTCTTCATACTATGGGCTGTTAACCAGGTAGCCAACCGCCTGACCACCCTACCCTTACCATTTTTGATAGTTCAGAGTTCATGAAACCAATCACTGATTCTTGGATTATAATCTGGTCAATTCTACACCTCAGTTTCATGGTTTGAATCAGCACCTCATTACATAAATCAGCTATAAACTTGATAAGTTAGCTAAAGACTAGACATTGGATTGGAAATAGAAGAGGCCATATTTGGGTAGCAATGTATTTTCTCTCCTGCAAAAAATCATTAAAATCAAGGTGAACATGGTCTGTATTATTAGATAGCTTTATTTCTTTAAAGGGGAGGTAGTGTTTCACTATCATTAATACAAGTACAAATTTCTCAGTTTTCTACAAAACATTCTTATCCCAGCCTAGATCCTCCCCTACCTACTACACAAGGAACAGAACACGTCACATGCAAAGTCCATTGCCTTGTGCAATACACCAAACCCAGTAAAAGTCCAAGATGTATTTCGTTACAACAGAGAGAAGAGTTTCGTATGGGACACAAGGACACAATTTAGAGCCACACTGAGTCAGGCCTGCATGTGTAATGCGCTGTCATTTGGGCTATCTCCCCTGATGTTGATGGTCTCTTTTGGATGTGTGTTATTGTCATTCTGAGGATGACCACTGGGGGTAGCAGGTTCCAGGAAGAGCAGCTGTAAATAAATGGGTGCTTATTGGGGCCGTGTTCTGGGGCTTCCATGGTTTCCAGTCATTTAGCTGAGGGTCCTTCCATTGTGGAGGTGCACAGGGATGCTTCTCCAAGCTTTCAGGGATGGCAGTGATCAAAGGCTGTGTCCAAGGATGGAAGACATCAGGGAGAGGGGGTAGATAGACTCCATCCACCCAGAGAGGTCCTAGTAGAGAATGAAAGGCACATTAGTACTGAGCTCAGCAACAGCCAAGCCATCCTGTCCCAGAACACTATCCCCAAGCACAACCTGCTGATTCCCTTGAGGAGAAAGGATCTTCAAACAGGAACATGCTCTGCGCATCTCTCTGAGGAGGTGCTGGGACAGGCAGCTAGAGGCCGTGAGAGCTCCCAGTCCTCCAGCTAGTGCAGGAGCCAGTGAGAATCTCCACCACCTCCCTGCCCTCAACCTTTTCCAAGAAAGAGAAGACACATACATACCAGAAAGGTCAGGCTCCCTTCTGTCTTGCAGGATCCTCTTCAGGGCTGGTCCAAAGGGACACGGCAAGGGCTGTCTGCGGGGCTTCTGGTTGATTTCCTGAAATGTGTGATATATATCCTGCAGACTTTGAAAGAGCAGGAAGCACTGCCTGCAGGTCTTGAATAGGCCCCTGGTCTTCAGTCTGTGAGCCATCATGCGTGCTGCTCTCATGTTCCCAGCCACGTCTCTCATGCTCATTGATTCCCATTCCTGTAGGAAGATCCGGATGTCCTCTGTGGTCCAAGTGGGGACAGCATACTCTGTCCATAAGGTGCGACCTGGAAGGATGGAAGAATTGGAGTGAGCCCAGTGCGCCACACATGCACCTCTGACTGTGTGGTTTCTCAGAGCCCCTCTTGGCTCCAGCAATAAAGCCTCTACCTGAATTTCCTCAGTTGTCACTCAGAGTTCCAACCAACCACCCAAGGTGGTAGCAATGCAGTCTATCTTATCCCTGATTCGCGGGACACTCACTGTACCTGCACAGTTAGGAAACTTTGGTGTCTAGACCGTGTTCATGTTCCATGCTGGACTATGCCAAGATAAGCTCTGAGAAAATATTCCTGCTTTACTGAGTCTTGGCAAGGCCTCTCCTGCTCTGGCTCAATCCAAGGCACTCTCCTACATGAGGTATTTCCTTGCCTCCTGATACATCCTGAAACAGGTTCAGAGATGTTGCCAGAGAGCTCCCAGCATACTGAGATGACCCCACTATGAGAACAGCCCTTGTGCAGGGCCTAGAAGAGGAAATTAGATCATAAGATAGATGGTGGAGCTGAGAGAAACCGAGGCTAACCAACGTATGACTGAGAGCACAGTACCTGAGGGCATTGCTGCCTTGGTGGTTTCCTCGGCATGCTTGCATAGGCTCTTCCTTTCTTGGTTCTCTTTCTACATGAAAAAGAAATGGGATAAATGTGTACCTCCATAAGAGATGCAGTCTTGAGGATTTTATCATAATTAATAATACAACTGATAATAGCGATTAAAAGCCAAGTAGTATTCAGCAATAAAAGGGTCATCTTGTTTCCTTTGGGAAATATTGGATGGTAGCATAAGGATTATGCTTAGTGACTCAAGCAAAATGTAGAAGGAACAGTACAGATTGGTTTCATTCATATCGGGAATATAGAGTACTGCACATAAATTGTGTGTGTAGGGAAATCCACTTACATCTATGAGATTTCAAAATGTATAGTCATTATTGAATGGCCTTCGGTGACAGGAGTAGTAGCAAAAGAATTACGTACACAGTTACTCCATCAACCTCTAAATTTAAAATAGAAGAAAGAAACGAAAGGCCTGGTGATGAGACCACTTTCAATAGAGAGATTTGATTTTGACAGATGAAAGAAAGTCTTTCAAAAATTCGTTGGAACCTCTCAACAGTTTGACCCCTCTAGCCACCCCATGCAAAAGAGCATAGCCACTGTCCCACAGGAAAACAGTTCCTTCCAACTCACCACCTGTTTGATTCCTGAGTTTGCCATCATCAACACAAGGTCCTGATCCAACATATGCTAGGATTAGAAACTTTCAGTATCTGCTGGATTCTGGTGGTGGAGCTCGGGATGTGCCAGAGTGCAGAGTTGTGCCTGCTGTTGTCGGCTTCTCAGATGGTGTGAAATCCCACGCATTCCCACCCCCTTATAAAGCAGTTGAGCATGATAGATTGGACACACCCTCCACACCTTGTTGGCGATTAAGTCTGGGAATCACATCAGGGACTTGGAGGAGATTTTCCTAATCCCATCCTAGCAGTCCCTAGAACAGAGTTGGATCACCAACCTTTAGGAGCATGAAACCCACTTCTTATCATGGTGGCATTATAAACACATGTCGCCAAAATGGTAACATAAAGAACTGAAACCTAAAAAGCAAAGAAAATGTGGGAAGGTTTTATTTCTGTTTAATAATTTTATTATTGCTATTTATTTTCTGTGATAAACTGGGGCCTTCTGAAATTCTGTTTAGAATTTGGTGCCTTCAGACTTGTCTTTTGCGTGCTCTGTCAGAATATCCTTCTTTCCTTAGGGAAAGGTGCTAATGTATCTTTATAAAGTAATTTTTTAATTACCTTGGATAAATATTTAGTGATATTGATACTGAGATTGGTACACAAGATAACTTCAAGTGGTCTAGTATCTACCAGGCCATGATAATTTCATCCCCTGCCTCTCTTTAATATTACTTCTTTTAAAAAATGTCTCTATATATTTATTTATGGAGAGTGAGTGAGAAAGAAAGGAAAAGGTTCTGGGTGATGGCACACCCATTTATGTCAAGGAACTCTATTAATCATCAGGTCACGCATAGCCGAGGTGTGTGGAAGCCGGAAAAAGTCCTTTATATATGTGCTGTTCAGGAGCTCAGAGATTTGTGATACCTCTGGCGCCAAACAAAGGGACAGTACAAGATTTAATATGGGGTGCAGGCCTGAAAGTAAAGTGTCATTACAGTAGCAAAGCCTTCAGTTTAAGCAATGGGCCTTGAACCCACTGCTCATGGTCTGTTTGCCTTAGTCACTGTTATTTTTCCTGCATAGCAGTTTTTGGCAAAGCTAAGCCTCACATGAGATACAACACTGGGCACAGGGGTGTGTATCTTTTTAGGGAGGCATAAGCTAGGGTTATAGAAGCTTCCTTTACAGTAAAAGCTTATTCTTACCTTCATCATTTCTACTTGAAATGTAAGTGCAGGATTATTAACTAAAGTCACGCAATCTCGGAGTTACTGGAAACAGGTTTTATTTTTGGTTCTCCAGATCCAGAAACATCTAATGCTAAAAAGCTTCTGGGCCCCGATGTGTAAATATCTGGGTTTAAGCCTCTGATTCTCATCTAAAAGGTAAAGCTTCAGAACCAGTGATGCATGTCTGTAAGTGTCTACTTTATCTGTCTCTCTCTCTGGCTCCATCTCCCTTTTTTCTCTCTACCCATTTGCATTTCTTTTTTATTCTTGTAATAGACATGGATCAACAATTAAATCTATTACATTGGTTCTGGCATTGTTACTATGAAGAGACTGGGTGTAGGTTGTTTTTATTATTTATTTGACACCAGTGTTACCACTAGGGCTTTGCCTGCATTATAAATCCACAACTCTCTGTGGACATTTTCTCCTTTTCACATACAATGCTAGGACAGAGTGAATTTCAGTGCAGAGAGGGGGACAGCCAAAGTGAATAGGAAACATCTGCAGACCTGCTTCACTAATAAATTTTCTCTGCAGGTGTTGTTTTATCCGGGCTGGCTTCACAGGTTGGTAAAAGAGATGACCAGAGACACATGGCTGGGCTGAGAACGCAGTTTAATCTTTATTCAAGAACGGGCAAATCACACCATGTGCTTTTCTCTATCATCCTCTCGCTGCTGCTGCTGCTGGGACTCTGCCAGTCCTTAGCATAGGGGGTGGGAAGAAACAGGGCACAAAACTAGCAAGGGGCAAACCAATTCTCAGAGGTCGGGGCGAAGAGAACATACCAACAATTCCCCCTTCTGTTTTTAACTAAATGACAACAGTACCAGGGGTGTGGGGTGAACAGAAACCTATATCGTACAGGCATTTTCAAAAAAGAAACTGGAACAAACATGGAGAAACACGTAGCAAGTAACAAGAACCAGTGTGCTGCTAAGGGAGGGCCTGAAGGGGCCATTTTTTTTGCCTCTGTGGGCAAAACTTTATCAGCTTAAAAAAACATTTCCTGTCTCTGGGGGGCATACTTGCCTCGATGGGCATTTTATAGCATGGGGGCGGGGAACGGCCTATAGTCACAAAGGCAGCTGGCTGCAGTCAGTATTTGAGAAATATAGCAGCACTTTTGCACTTTTGTGCAAAGTGTCTAAGCGTGTACCAGTGAGTCCAATAGGAGTGCCAGTAGAAAGGAGATGTCCACGGAAGAATGCCAGGGGGTGGAGCGGTGTATGAGGAAGGTCCGCTGCCAGAATTCTGCTTTTCTATAGAGAACTTGACAGGGGCAATTTACTTACTATGAAACAAACTTGTAGCAGGTTAAAAGTTTATCACAATTGATAACTATTACAATTAGAAGTCTTTTTTAGAATGATTTTAAGGTTGGTTAAAGTTTAAACAATAGAATGTGAAAAGGTAAACATGAGAATCAAGGAAAGAAAACCTCAGGCATGAGTATCATTAGCATAGCCATTGTGTAATCTAGCATTTCTAATAGGAAAGGTAATCGAGAGTTTTCCATATCAACAAGTCTATTTAACCTTTTGTTACACCCATTTAAGATGGAGACACACCCTAGGTGTGCACAGGTTTTGTTTAGACTAACTTAGTTAAAATATATTGATTGTTAACTAATTTTTACCTCAGACTTTAAATGTAATTTAATTTTATCTTTATGAGAATTATGTTGAAAACCTTTTTCATTTAACTTTGCCTGGTAAGAATTTAGCCTTAAAGTTATATTCTTAACCTTAAAGTTAATGTTACCAAACTTTAAAGACACACATACACATGGTCTTCAATATACAAGGAGAGAAACTTTTGTTACGAAGACATGTCATTTTAAACACAAATTTAGATCTATACTGTCTTAGCTGTTCTGGGAGTGCATTGTCCAGCAGTGGCCTCTTGGGAAGCTTCACTTCTAGGAATTGCAGGTTGTGATCTCTGAATGACTCTCTGCATATTTTAGCTCGTCATTCTTCAGACCCAAGCTGGAGATCTCGGACAGGGGGCCCAGTTTCGGCAGGGAGCCTGTGGTCTCCAGGTGGTCCGGGATCTGTCCAGACTTCATAGCACAAGGGCGGGTGGGCCAGCCATGCAGAAGGCATGGGCCGAGGTCCCCTGGGGTGGCAGCCATGATAGGCTGCCGCGGCCCTGCCATGTCTGCTGCCCTGCTCACAGTGGCTGAGCAGCGTGGAGGGAGCCCACGCCCAGTGCCCCACACCACACAGTGGAAAGCCAGCTCATGCGGGCTGGCGTTGGGCAGAAACCACAGAGTGGTCCCGAGATAAATGTTCCAGAGACAGCAAAACAGTCTCATGAAGAAAGGGCAGATGCCTTTGGAGATCTCTTCACAAGCAGAAGAGAAGGCCATAGTGCATAGGTAGCCAAATTGTCTTCACTTATCTGTGAGATGCGCAGGTCCGGTCCCACGTTGTAGGCGCCATATGTTGTTTAATCCGGGCTGGCTTCACAGGAGGGTAACAGAGACGACCAGAGACACACGGCTGTTCTGAGAACGCAGTTTAATCTTTATTCACGAACGGGAAAATCACCACACCATGTGCTTTTCTCCATCATCCTCTCTGCAGCACTGCTTCTGAGACTCTGCCCGTCCTTAGTATAGGGGGTGGGGAGAAAGCGGGGCACAAAACTAGCAAGGGGAAAACCAATTCCTCTCAGAGGTCAGGGGGAAGGGAACATACCAACATATGTCATTAAGTTATTACTATAAGATTGAGAATGTATAAGAGCAAAGGATTATTAGTAATATTGTCTTTATTGTAATTTATAACTTCTACCAGTTTTCATGAGTGTCACTGAGAAGCATGTTAACTGTCGTCAGAATTGCAGCCATAAAATCCAACTTTCAGATTAATTTAGTAAAAGATATTTTTGAAACTACATTTAAACATTATGCAAGTCATTTGTACCAAGAAAAAAGTTTTGGAGAAATATATAAGCAAGTGACATGTAGCTACCTCACATCAATAAAAAGTTTTAATGGTTTAAAAGAAAATTCTATGTATACTTGGTTCTTAAAATTTTGGTGTTTATTCATCACTTTCTTTTTATCTTTATTGGATATGCACACCAAGTACTTATTAAGGAAAGGGGAGATAAAGTGGAAGGGAGAGAGAGAGAGACATTTACAACACTGATTCACCACTTGTGAAGTTTCCCTCCTTCAGGTGAGTAGGCAGAGCTTGAACCTTGGTCCTTGCACACTGCAATGTTTGCATCCAACCAGGTGCACCACTGTCTAGCCCTCTATTCGCACTTTCTAAGCCTGAAAAAAAAATTAACCTGAAAAGAAAATTATAGTCAACTATGCAGTTATACAGTCCTGTGAGTTTTCTCCCTACTACTTGATCTATACTCTGAATCAGATCTAATACCATTTCAAGTTACAAAATATGTGATATTTTACTTGATTGTCTCATAAAGTGATTGCCTTTGTTCTGTTGAGAACTAAAGGGTATTCAGATATTCACTGCTTTGGGAAATAAGTTTACTGATATACTTAAATTTTTTTTCTCAGAGTGTAGAGAGAGCTCAACTCTTGGCTCCCAAGTTGTTCCTGATTTCTGAAGAAAGGGCAGACGCCTTGGGAGATCTCTTCACAAGCAGAAGAGAAGGCTATAGTGCATATTTAGCGAAATTGTCTTCAGTTATCTGAGAGATGCGCAGGTCTGGTCCCACATTGTAGGTGCCATATGTTGTTTAATGTGGGCTGGCTTCTCGGGGGACACAGCACAAGATTAAGTCCCAGCAGAAAAATGTTCAAAGCAAGATGTACAAAAGAAAAAGGACATGATCACAAGACTGCAGCCAAAAATACCTTAATACATTCCGGCACTCTTGGTAGGACACAAATGTCAGAACCTAAGACCTTCAAGGCACACTTTGAAATCAAGAATCCTAAGACTCTACTTCCTCCGGAATTGGCTGATGGTCAGACATAAAATCACTTATGGGTTAATTCATAACACCGTGAACTGCATTACCACTGGGAGTTCTCACAGTCTGTGCAACTTGTTGACTCATGCAAGACACAAACCCTTTTAATGCAACCCTTTTAGACAAATCACATTCTCAGTTATCGATCTGAGAATACCTACTGGAGAGAACCCCTATGAGTGGAAGAGGATTTGGAAATTTCTTTTTTGTTGTTGTTGTTTATTTAAAAAAGGAGACATTAGTTTAGGCTTTTGAGAGAGTCTGCATATCAAATACAAAGCCTATATATTCAAATGACTCAGTCTGTTTTTTAAAAACTTTAAGACATACAATTAATTTTCCCCTCTCATATTAATTAACTAGTGATTTATATGACTACACTTTACTAGGAGTGTACATAAACACCATTCTTACCACCAGAAGACTGTGTCCCATCCCACCCACCCCATACGCCCTACCTGCCTAGGAAGCTGAATGTCTACCCCTCACCACAGGGTTTTTACATTGGTGCCCTAGTTTCAATTTAGTCAGATCCTGCTTTTAGTTTTCCTTTCAGATCTTCTTTCTCAACTTCAGAAGCACCAATGGCACAGCTATGTAGAAGATACTGGGTACTATACAGCAAACCCTAACAAAAGGGCTTTTCAAAGTTAACCCAATTACCAAATAATGTGATGATAACATTAACTATCCATTGTCTTTTTGAAACCTAAGACAGCAGGAACATCACATCTCCACTATAGAGCCTACATTTCCCCCAGTCCTGGAAGCTTAGGATATGGCCCACTTTCCCGCCTGCCTCTCCCAATCCATATCAAATAATATTGCATCGGCCGATCACAACCTAATCAACGCAAGGATTGCCACCTCAACATGCTTGAGCTCAGACTGTGTCCAGCGACTTCACGTGTGGAATGACAACCCTTCAGCTTCATTACTCGGGTGAGACCTTTCCTTGCATAGTATTCTCTAATTCCATCCCAGGTGGTACACTTTCTAACAAAGTCCCAAAACCTAAATACAGACCAGGTTCTGTGAGAGAGCACATATGTTCACATGTATCCAGAAACTAGTGCAAAATATATACCTAAAAGCAGAAGTACACTAGAGTTTGCAGTGAGTACCCCCCTAACACTTCCTCTCCACTAGTCCAACCTTTGGGTCCATGACTGCTCAACCATTTATTTCGCTTTGTATGTTAACTCTTTTGTCAGCCACCTGGTGCCAGATGCCATCATGATGCCGGCCAGGCTTCCCTGGACTGAAGACCCCACCAATGTGTCTTGGAGCTCCGCATGCCCAGAACCCACACTAATAGGGAAAGAGAGAGGCAGACTGCGAGTATGGACCGTCCAGTCAACGTCCATGTTCAGCGGGGAAGCAACTTGAGAAGCCAGACCTTCCACTTTCTGCAACCCACAAGACCCTAGGTCCATGCTCCCAGAGCGATAGAGAATGGGAAAGCTATCAGGAGAGGGAATGTGATATGGAGATTGGGTGATGGGAATTGTGTGTAGTTGTACCTCTCCTACCCTATGGTTTTGTTAATGTATCCTTTCTTAAATAAAAAATAAATTTAAAAAAAACGAGACATTATCAAATCCATAGGATAAGAGTGGTCAAACTCCATAGTATTCCCACAACCAGACTTCCATATCACATCCCTCCCCATGATAGCTTTACCCCTTGGGGGTATGGACACAAGGTCATTGTTGGATGCAGAAGTGTGAAGGTCTGGATTCTGTAATAGCTTCCCCGCTGAACAAGAGCTTTGACTGGTTGATCTATACTGCAAGGCTGCCTCTATCTTTCCCTAGTAGGTTGGGTCTCTGGGGAAGTGGAATTTCAGGACACATGTCGGGGTCATCTGTCCAGGGAATTCTCATTGGCATCATGCTAGCATCTGGAACCTGGTGGCTCAAAAGAGAATTAACATACAAACCCAAACAAACTGTTGAGCAATCATGGACCTAAAGCCTGGAATAGTGCAGAAGAAGTGTTGGGGGTACTCACTGCAGACTATTGTGTACTTTTGCTTTCAGATATATGTGTTGCCCTATTTTATGGATACGTGTAAACATATGCTCTATCTCACGGGACCTGTCTATATCTAGGTTGTGGGACTTTGTTAGGACGTGAACCACCTGGAATGGAATTAGAGAATACTATGAAAGAAAAATCTCAAACAAGTAATGAAGTTGAAGGGTTGTCATTACCCACCTGAAGTCTCTGGACAGAGTTTGAAGTTAAGTATGCTGAGATAGTACTCACTGTGTTGACTAGTTTGGGATGGGCGAATGTAATATTATTTGGTATGAATTGAGAGAAGCATGCAGGAAAGTATGCCCCATGCTAAGGATCCAGAACTGGGGGAAATATAGGCTCTATAGTGGCAATGTGAGGTTCCTGCTGTCTAAGGATTCATGAAGACAATGTATAGTTACTGTTATCATCACATTATTTGATAATTGTCTTAACTTCTAAAAATCCATTTGTAAGTATTTGCTGTATAATACCCAACAATACCATAATTTATGTCCTTTGAAATAATTTGTATATATCTGTACCACCCGTTGCTTCTGTTCTTGGTGGTCAAGAATCTTGAAAGAGTCAACATATCAAAGACGAAGCCTATGTATTAAAAAGACTCAGTATGTGCTTTACAAATCCCAGCCGTGACAAACCCTGCCAGGGCCGTGGGACTTGGTGACTGACCCTGGCTCAGCTGGCCCCCCACCCTTGCGAAAACCTATGCCCCACTTCCCACTCCATCAACCCGCGCAGGCACCTCCCCAGCAGGCTGTGGCAGTTGTGAGGCAGCTTGGGCACAAAACTATCAGACCCCCTGCTGCTACTTCTGGTCCCCCATCACCTACCCTCCAGATCTGCCTCCTCCTGGACTCTCTGGCAAAAGCCAAAGTAGGAACTTCATATTCTTGAGTTACCTTTCAGTCTTAAACCCGTGGTGGCCATTTGCAGAGATCCACAAACTCACCAGCAGTAGCCTGGCACAAGAATCCCCAATTATTGTTCCTGACTCACACGCAGCAACCCTTTCCTTCCATGCAACTGGCACCCTGATGGCAGCATGCCCCAGGAGCTCTTATCCACATGGAACCAGGTGCCCAGCCCCTGGCAGTTCCACAGGCACTCAATGTCCACTTGTGACTTGGCGAGTTCCCAAAGTTGTCCTAGTCATGTCCTAGTCATGTCTTGTTGCATTCTCAGGGGATCTTCTTTGCTATTCCTACTCGGCTGGGGAGTGGTGAGTAAGACAGCTGCTGGTGCTACTTAGTAGCCCCACCTCCAGAAATCTTACAAGTGTTTTTCTACCTTTCTCCATCCAACCTTACCTTTCAATTTCTGTCTGTATGCGTAGGAAATAAGTAGATAGGTATAAACAAGCAAGTCCAGAATTCAAGTAAATACAAAAAAGGAAAGGCATGTCCCAACCTCCACAGCTATCTATGCATGGCCTTCTATGGGCCTCATCCACGGGAAGCATCACCCCAGAAGCACTGGATCCTCGAGTCTATAGAGCTGACTGGACTCAGAGTGTTCTGGGTCCTCATTGCCACTCTTATAATGGCTGGGGTTACTGAGTCAGCTACACACATTGGATCATGTACTGAAGAAGTGACCTTTGTGTAAAACATTGTTAATAGAGGTGAAGGCAACATATTGAATCTTCTGGACTACTCCTGAATTCTGGCATTCTCTAATGATTGTCTAGAATGATATTGATCCTTTATTACAGGAAGCAAGTGTTGAAACCCTACCTAGCCATGGTACTTGATGCCCTGGCTAGGAAATTGAATTGAGAGATTTAGTGGCTGTTAACTCTCTGGCAGATTACTGGTTGAGGCACCACCTCCAGTCTGATTTACAAACAAAAAGTCCGCCGAAGGGAAGAGAGGACTCCCCTAAGACTCAACTAGTACAAATGTGAGTCTCCATTGCTACTGCACTCAGAGGCTGGGGCACCAGGCTGGAGGCCCTGTGCTGACATCATGGGACAGGGAACTGAACCGGAAACTCAAGAGAAGATCTACACCTTGGTGGCCTACTGGTAGTGTTGTGTGGTGGAAGCCTTTCCACGTTGTTCTGCTGATGAGAACATAGTGGATAGCTCTTCCAGAATCTACAGACTATAAACTGGATTGTTTAGAAACTCACAGGGCCACCAATGTTGCCTGGCTTGGCAGAGAAGCTGAGTTGATCCGGGAGCTTTGGATGCTTGGGGCATGAGAGTCTCTTTGCATAAGCACTGTATGATCTCTCCCCTACCCTGCTGTATCTCTTGCTCAGGATTGAGGGATTAAGCTAAGTAGCCTACTTATAGTTTAAAAGCCCTCAGGCTCCCTTTGCCTACAGGCAAGAAAGGGAACCAAAGGGCTTCTGGGATCATTATTATTAACGGAAGAAATGTTTTTCATGTGCAAACTATTGTATTTACTGTTGAAAGTAAAACATTAATTACCCATTAAACAAAATTAAAAAAAAAAAAAACAAGACGGGATGCAGGTGAAGGGTTCGTGCTACTGCCTGACAGCCACTGTTGGCAGCACGGCTCTTTTGCAAAAGAATAAATGTCTTGCTTCAACTTCTTAAAAAAAGAGGCAGAAGAAACTCTGACTTTGATCTAATGAGCAGGAGGCAGAGAAGCATGGACTAAAAGTAGGGTGGACCATGCTAAAGGTTGTCAATCACACCCGGTTCCAGAGGCTGCAAAGATGGGATTAGGAAGCCTGCTCAGAGTCACTGATGTGATTACTAGACGTAATTACAAAAGAGGGTGTGGAGGGTGTGTGAAACCCACCATCGTCAACTCCTTTATAAGGTGGAGGAGATGCCTGGGATCTCAAATCCTCCTAGGAGCATATAGCAACTCTGGGACCGCGTGACTGCCTCACCTCCAGCAAGGAAAGAGATCCAGTGTAACAATCCTTGATCAGAATCTTTTAATGATGAAAAAGTCAAAAACCAAGCTATTGGTGAGTAGTGGGATTGTGTTTGCTGGGGAGGTTGACTTTTTCTCAGCCATCTGTGGACTGGATAAAAATTTGGATCTTCATGAAAACAAGGCTCTACAAACAGCGCTGACCTCTCCACACTGGGAAATCCTTTTAGGATCGGATAGGTTTGGCTTGATATCCTGCACTCAGAGAAAGACTAGGAGATCCACAATGGGAATTCTGGGAGGAGGGATCACATTTGTGTTTTGAGACAGGAAACAGAATCTAGCATTTTCTCTCTGGAGACCCAGACTCTTAGACATTTCTGTGGTATTGCTTTTCAACTGCTGTGAGTAAAGGGAACCAGCAAGAGCTTGCAGGCATACAGACCAATACCACTCTCTGCGGACCCTGAGCGGAGGCTTCAGACATTCACAAACTCCTCTGAACTCCTGCTGCCCAGGCTTGATCACTCTGGGTCACTTTCTCTGTCTGTGTAATTCTTGTCCCTGCAGGGCTGACAGAAGGTGGCACTCTGGGGGATTGTTTTAAAATTCCTTGGAGAGAGAAACACATGCACACGCAGATGTGACTCCATATGTTCTAGATCAGTTTTGAAGAATTCAGTGTGATTTGTATCTTCAATTGAAAGATGGTTGGTCTTTGATTTTATTATTTATTGATTTATTCATTTACTTATTAATTTTAGAAAATGTCGGTGAGTTTTCAAATTACTTCCTCGCGGAATAACAGCATGAGAAAGGAACTCTGGGGACAGCAATATTATTCAGGTATTTATCTTCTAAGTCCTGTATGTTTTTCAGGAAGGTTTAACCATATAGTGAATATTCTAGGGGTCACTGTGTACCTTCAGTGCCTTGGGAGCTCTCAGTCACTGCCCACATACCAGAGGACATGAGCACAGGGTATAAGGCTCTTGGCCTTGAGATGGAAAAAGCCTACAAGGAGAGTCCTCCCAGAAAAGAGGAAGCACAAGTGAGCTCTCAGTCAGGATGTCTGCAATATCAGTCATGGAACTGGAGCAGAGTCCAGACTGAAATGCTTCCTCACTGTCCAGAGAGACTGTGTGTTGGAGGCCGGTCTCTAGTTAAGGCTGCCGAAGCCCTCAACTTCTCTGGTCAGGGTCTCTGAGCTCTCTAGCACTGCGGATACTCTACATTGGCCCAATGCGTCCCGGGAGGGGCTCAGAAAATGCTCTTGTTCATGTGACTGACGAAAATTGCTCCCTGTCCCCTCTCCTTGCAGGGCACCCTCTTGTCTCCTGGACAGACCTGGAGATTCTGAGCTTCTGTTATGAGTGGGTGTTGCTAGCCAATGAAGAACTGAGAAGCAGGCACTGGAAATCAGCCAAAACCATCAGCCAGCGGCTCAGGGGCAGAGGCATCCTGAAGAGCTTCTTGCAGTGTCATCACATGCTCATCCATGTGAAGGGGCTGGGCCGAGACACCCAGCAGCCCAAGCACAAGCCCCGGAGACAGCCGTGGAGCTGCCCCTGTCAAGATGCCCTGGACAGACTCCTGCAACAAAGCAGCATCCACATCTTCTCAGGTTGGTGTCTTCTCTGTCACTGGGGCTTGCACTGTCGTCCTACTGAGGCAGCAGCTGGCCACCTTGCATCCACACTCCCTTAGCAGGCAGAGCTGGGCTCTGTGCCTGCCCATTGCTTCCTCTGCTTCCAACAAATCCTGGAAGCTCTTTGGGTTTCCTGGGTCCTCCTTCTGCCTCAGCCAGGTGCCCCCTGTAGTATCCTCAGGGCCCTGCTCCTGGCCTGGCTCAAAGAGACATGGCGCATGGGGCCACCTGGGGAGGGAGCAAGTGGGCACTGATAAAGGATGTGGGTGATGTCTGACTGATGTTTCCTGCCACTCTTCTCTCTTCCTCAGTTCCTCTATGGGCGTTTGCACTCCAGCACCATCCTCCATGCCTCAGCACATCTACAACCCAGGACCAAGGCTCTGCCAGAACTGAGCCCACAGGGCAGCTGCACTGTAGCCTCCCACAACTGAAGGATGACCACACAGAAGAATGGAACCCCTGGACAACCAACCTGCCTTGGTCACATCTATTCAAGTTTCCTTCCTTCCTCTAAGCAGACACCAGCCCCTCTGAACAGTGACATCCACAGATTGATACAGACTCTGATCTAAGGAGTCGGCGGCAACTGAGATCCCCCTTCTGTGTGGATTTTCTTGCATCTGTGAGATTTTCTGCCACTACTGTCATTCTAGACTGCTATGGCCCCTCGGGGCCCAGCCCCTGTGATCAAATAAAATGTCAATGACACCAATTGGGCTCTGTGTGCTTCTTCTGCTTGCCTGTTGCTTGAGTGGGGCCCTAACGTTTCAATGGTCAACAGTTGGGAGGCACACCTTATCTGGGACCGGGGATCTCTCCTCACCATGCTCCCCACCAGGGCTGGCACATGGAGACATCTTCTCTGGAGGGGTAATCTGGAACCTGCAGAGAAAATTTATTCGTGAAGCAGGTCTGCAGATGTTTCCTATTCACTTTTGCTGTCCCCCTCTCTGCACTGAAATTCTCTCTGTCCTAGCATTGTCTGTGAAAAGGAGAAAACGTCCACAGAGAGTTCTGGATTTAGAGTGCAGGCACAGTCCTCGTGGTTACCCTCGTGTCAAATAAATAATAAAAACAACCTACACCCAGTCTCTTCATAGGAACAATGCCAGAACCAATCTAATAGTTTTTATTGTTGAGCCATATCTATTTCAAATGGGTGGAGAGAAAAAAGGGATTTGGAGCCAGAGAGAGAGAGACAGATAAAGGAGACACTTACAGACATGCATCACTGGTTCTGAAGCTTTACCTGGTAGATGAGAATCGGAGGCTTGAACCCAGATATTTACACATCAGGGCCCAGAAACTTTTTAGCATTAGCTGTTTCTGGATCTGGAGAACCAAAAATAAAACCTGTTTCCAGTAACTCCGAGAAAGCTAGCGTGACTCTAGTTAAGTTTCCTGCACTTACATTTCAAGTAGAAATGATGAAGGTAAGAATAAACTTTTACTGGAAAGGAAGCTTCTGTAACCCTAGCTTCTGCCTCCCAAAAAGATACACACCTCTCTGCCCAGTGTTGCATCTCATGTGAGGCTTAGCTTTTTTTTTAACATTGGTGCACAAGAATCCATTCGTCAGATGTTACTATAAAAGATGCAGAGTATGGAAAGCTGTTCATTTATAACTATTATATCCAAAACCTAGCCAGGAAAAGTTGAGTAGGATATTGTAGCATACAATATGATCCAATGATTTCTTATGATTCTGTAACTCAGGACCCCCCAACCCCAAAATTATCCCGCTCAAAACCGCCAATGTCTCTCCCTCTGGACCCATCATGTATCCCCAATAGAAACATTTATATCCCAATTGGGGACCTCCATGTGTCCCTGTCACAATCCCCTACATTTCCCTCTCATAGCCACCACGGCACTCGATAACTTTCACTCACATCTAACTTGTAGGAGCTCGCACCCCAATTCAGAACACCCACCATGCTTCCCCCACAGGACTCACTCACATCTCCGCCTCAGGAGCCCCTGTTACAGAAAGGATCCCCAAAGCACAAGACTAGAGACATTTCTTGGTGAAAGAGTGGAGTTTTATTACACTGGTGTACAGGAGATCCAGATCATACTCCCCGAGAATTAAGAGAACAGGAAATCAATCAGCAGAGAATAAGGACAATAGAGTTCTGGCACTAGGAATTCTCTAGAGTGGTACCATGCTTACCATATGGTTTTGGACAGGGTTTCCTTTTTGTAAATCAAAATGTATATATATATATATGAAGTAAGCGTCCATGTGGTGGCACACCTGGTGGAGCTCACACATCACAGAGCACAAAGATCTGGGTTGAACCCCCGGTTCTCACCCACAGGGGCTAAGCTTCACAAGCTGTGTAACAGTGCTCCCAGTGTCTATTTTTGATTTCTTTAATGGCTGTTAATGGTTTGTAGATGACAGTAAATACAAGAGTTTGTACATGCATAAAAATTCCCAGTTTTAGCCACCACTAGGTCCTCCTCTGTGTTCATGTTTCAGGACTTGCCCCCTCCTCCCCCGGTCACCTTTGAAACTTTTACTCTGGTGCACTACACCAACTCCAGTCCAAGGTCTGATTAGTGTTTTCTCTCCTGTTCTTGTTTTTCAAATTTTGTCTACGAGTGAGACCATCCCATATGCATCTTCTGTTTCTGATTTACCTCATTTAACATGAGTCCTTCAAGCTCCATCCAGGATGTGCTGAAAACAGTGACATGACTTTTTTTAAAAAGCTGAGTAGAATTCCATTGTGTATAGAGACCAGACCTTGCTCAGCCACTCATCTGTTGTTGGACACCTAGGTTGCTTCCAGATTTTGGCTATTACAAACTGTGTTGCTATGAAAACAGATATACACAAATATTTTGGGACGGATGTGTTGGGTTCCTTAGAATATATATCACCAGGAGAGGAATTTGTAGGCTTACAGGGTAGGTTCACTTCTAAGCTCATGAGATTTCTTCAGAAAGCTCTCCACAGGAGTAGGACCAATCAACTGACATTCCCACCAGCAGTGCAGGAGTGTTCCTTTGTCCCCACAACCTCTCCAGTGTTTGTTTCTGCTATCTTTGCTTATGTTTCATATTCTCACAGGAGTGAAGTGCTATCTCATTTTGTCTTTAGTTACATTTCTATGGCAATCAATGACTTGGAGCATTTTTTTTCATATGTTTGCCAGTGTTTCAGATCTCTTCTTGGCTGGAAGTGTATTGATATGTTTATGCCTGGGTCAATTCTTCTTAGGACCCTCTGTACTTCTTCAACTTTTATAGCTTTTATATAATTTTTTAAAATTACATTTATTTATTTATTTATTGCATAGAGGCATTCAGAAACTAGGAGGAGTAGGGGAGATAGACAGTGAGAGAGACCGAGAGACATCTGCAGCACTGCTTCACCACTTGCAGAGCTTTTCCCAGCAGTGGGAGACTGAAGGCTCAAACCCAGGTAATTGTGCACCGTAATATGTGCACAAACCAGGTTCACCACAACCTGCCCCCTAGTTTGATGTCTTGTATATTGTCTAGAGTGTGAAAGTTCTTAGCTACTGTGTGATTTATAATTCTCTTTCATTTTTCGGGAAGCCGATACTGCATCAATTATGTCCTTTGAAGTCATCTCATATATCTCTTTTGTTGATTTCAGTATCTTTTAATGTCTTTTTCACATCTCTTACACTGTGTTCTTAGTTGCGTCTAATTCACCCTCGATCAGGCCCATTCTGTTCTAACTGTTTCATTTATTCTATTCCCGCACCCCTCTTTGGTTTTCTGTAGCTCAGCTGTTTTGTTACACTCTTCTAATACTGTATTAGCTTTGTCACCCAGTTGCGCACTTAGCTCAGCTATTTCAGCTTTCTGCTCTCTAATTACCTCGGAATAGTGAGTGTTTTCTTTCAGAGTCTCATTTGCTATTTACCCATTTCTGATGATTTTACTTGTAATGCTTTCCTAACTCCTGTGACGAACGCCTCAACTAGTGTTTAGATGGGGTCCTCTTTCTCATGTGTTTCTACCTTCTGGGGACATTTAGCTGGGCTCTTGTTGTGGTTCATTTCTCCAATCATTCACCTTGGTTTAACCATGGCCTATAATGTCCTGTGAGGTCTCTCTGTCAGTGCTTTTCAATCCACTCTTGCCTGGGATGACTTGTGTCAAGTAAGGCACTTAATCACTTCACAATTGCGGAAATTACCAGTTGTTTCAATGTTATCTCAATCGCTTCATTGAAACACAGAGGACTGTTAAAGCCTCTGAAGTTCTTTTTCTTCCCTGTAGGCTGTGAGAGCCTGACAGCTCTTTCACTCTAAGTAGGGGTACAGATTAATAGCCCACAGTTCACCAAGAGATAAAACAGAGTGGGGGAGAGATAGCATGGTAGTTATACAAAGAGACCCCACACCCTGAGGCTCCAAAGCCACATGCCCAGTTTAGCTACTCTGATAGGAACTAGAGTCAGGGCAGGCAGCACACATTGCCCCTGACAGAATCCATAAAAAAAATAATTAATAAATAAATAAATAAAGGAGAGCAAAAAATCTTCTTTGTACTCTGTGGATTCTGAGAGATTTATTCAGTGTGTCTTCCAGTTCAACAAAACATTGTGGAAACTTCTAGTATACAGCCACACTTCCAGTCCACTGGGAATGTATATCTTCTGCTTATTTTCCTGGTCTGTTCTCTTCTCCTGCTGTCAGCATAGGGGATCCTGGATGATACTCTAGCCTCCATGGGACAGTGGCAATGGAGATTAACAGATCCATTTGATGAAGCTTAAGGGATCCTCTTCTCCCTTCAGCAGTATTTTTGTTGATAAAACTCAAACTGGAGGTGGCAACTCTACTAGTAAGTTGTAGGAGTGTTACCAGTCACTGCCAAGAAGATACAGGCTTTTATCCTCTGGAATAACAGGTAGCCCCTTTCTGTCCATGACTCACACGTTTGCATTCACTTGTGACTTGGTGAGTTCCCAAAGTTGTCCTAGGCATGTCTTGTTGCATTCTCAGGTGATCTTCTTTGCTATTCCTACTCGACTGCGGAGTGGTGAGTAAGACAGCTGCTGCTGCTACTTAGTAGCCCCACCTCCAGAAATCTTACAAGTGTCTTTCTATCTTTCTCCATCCACCCTTCCCTTTCAATTTCTGTCTGTATGCGTAGGAAATAAGTAGATAGGTATAAACAAGCAAGTCCAGAATTCAAGTAAATACAAAAGAGGAAAGGCATGTCCCAACCTCCACAGCTATCTATGCATGGCCTTCTATGGGCCTCATCCTCGGGAAGCATCACCCCAGAAGCACTGGATCCTCGAGTCTATAGAGCTGACTGGACTCAGAGTGTTCTGGGTCCTCATTGCCCCTCTCCTTACGGCTGGGGTTACTGAGTCAGCTACACTCATTGGATCATGTACTGAAGAAGTGACCTTTGTGTAAAACATTGTAAATAGAGGTGAAGGCAACATATTGAATCTTCTGGACTTCTCCTGAATTCTGGCATTCTCTAATGATTGTCTAGAATGTTATTGATCCTTTATTACAGGAAACAAGTGTTGAAACACTTCCTAGCCATGGTACTTGACGCCCTGGCTAGGAAATTCAATTGAGAGATTTAATGACTGTTAACTCTCTGGCAGATTACTGGTTGAGGCACCACCTCCAGTCTGATTTACAAACAAAATTCCGCCGAAGGGAAGAGAGGACTCCCCTAAGACTCAACTAGTACAAAGGTGAGACTCCATTGCTACTGCGCTCAGAGGCTGGGCCACCAGGTTGGAGGCCCTGTGCTGACATCATGGGACAGGGAACTGACCTGGAAACTCAAGAGAAGATCTACACCTTGGTGGCCTACTGGTAGTGTTGTGTGGGGGAAGCCTTTCCACGTTGTTCTGCTGATGAGAACATAGTGGATAGCTCTTCCAGAATCTACAGACTATAAACTGGATTGTTTAGAAACTCACAGGGCCACCAATGTTGCCTGGCTTGGCAGAGAAGCTGAGTTGATCCGGGAGCTTTGGATGCTTGGGGCATGAGAGTCTCTTTGCATAAGCACTGTATGATCTCTCCCCTACCCTGCTGTATCTCTTGCTCAGGATTGAGGGATTAAGCTAAGTAGCCTACTTATAGTTTAAAAGCCCTCAGGTTCCCTTTGCCTACAGGCAAGAAAGGGAACCAAAGGGCTTCTGGGATCATTATTATTAACGGAAGAAATGTTTTTCATGTGCAAACTATTGTATTTACTGTTGAAAGTAAAACATTAATTCCCCAATAAACAAAATTAAAAAAAAACAAAACAAAAACAAGACGGGATGCAGGTGCAGGGTTCATGCTACTGCCTAACAGCCACTGTTGGCAGCACGGCTCTTTTGCAAAAGAATAAATGTCTTGCTTCAACTTCTTAAAAAAAGAGGCAGAAGAAACTCTGACTTTGATCTAATGAGCAGGAGGCAGAGAAGCATGGACTAAAAGTAGGGTGGACCATGCTAAAGGTTGTCAATCACACCCGGTTCCAGAGGCTGCAAAGATGGGATTAGGAAGCCTGCTCAGAGTCACTGATGTGATTACTAGACGTAATTACAAAAGAGGGTGTGGAGGGTGTGTGAAACCCACCATCGTCAACTCCTTTATAAGGTGGAGGAGATGCCTGGGATCTCAAATCCTCCTAGGAGCATATAGCAACTCTGGGACCGCGTGACTGCCTCACCTCCAGCAAGGAAAGAGATCCAGTGTAACAATCCTTGATCAGAATCTTTTAATGATGAAAAAGTCAAAAACCAAGCTATTGGTGAGTAGTGGGATTGTGTTTGCTGGGGAGGTTGACTTTTTCTCAGCCATCTGTGGACTGGATAAAAATTTGGATTGTCATGAAACAAGGCTCTACAAACAGTGCTGACCTCTCCACACTGGGACATCCTTTTAGGATCGGATAGGTTTGGCTTGATATCCTGCACTCAGAGAAAAACTAGGAGATCCACAATGGGAATTCTGGGAGGAGGGATCACATTTGTGTTTTGAGACAGGAAACAGAATCTAGCATTTTCTCTCTGGAGACCCAGACTCTTAGACATTTCTGTGGTATTGCTTTTCAACTGCTGTGAGTAATGGGAACCAGCAAGAGCTTGCAGGCATACAGACCAATACCACTCTCTGCGGACCCTGAGTGGAGGCTTCAGACATTCACACACTCCTCTGAGCTCCTGCTGCCCAGGCTTGATCACTCTGGGTCACTTTCTCTGTCTGTGTAATTCTTGTCCCTGCAGGGCTGACAGAAGGTGGCACTCTGGGGGATTGTTTTAAAATTCCTTGGAGAGAGAAACACATGCACACGCTGATGCGACTCCATATGTTCTAGATCAGTTTTGAAGAGTTCAGTGTGATTTGCATCTTCAATTGAAAGATGGTTGGTCTTTGATTTTATTATTTATTGATTTATTCATTTACTTATTAATTTTAGAAAATGTCGGTGAGTTTTCAAATTACTTCCTCGCAGAATAACAGCATGAGAAAGGAACTCCGGGGACAGGAATATTATTCAGGTATTTATCTTCTAAGTCCTGTATGTTTTTCAGGAAGGTTTAACCATATAGTGAATATTCTAGGGGTCACTGTGTACCTTCAGTGCCTTGGGAGCTCTCAGTCACTGCCCACATACCAGAGGACATGAGCACAGGGTATAAGGCTCTTGGCCTTGAGATGGAAAAAGCCTACAAGGAGAGTCCTCCCAGAAAAGAGGAAGCACAAGTGAGCTCTCAGTCAGGATGTCTGCAATATCAGTCATGGAACTGGAGCAGAGTCCAGACTGAAATGCTTCCTCACTGTCCAGAGACTGTGTGTTGGAGGCCGGTCTCTAGTTAAGGCCGCCGAAGCCCTCAACTTCTCTGGTCAGGGTCTCTGAGCTCTCTAGCACTGCGGATATTCTACATTGGCCCAATGCGTCCCGGGAGGGGCTCAGAAAATGCTCTTGTTCATGTGACTGACGAAAATTGCTCCCTGTCCCCTCTCCTTGCAGGGCACCCTCTTGTCTCCTGGACAGACCTGGAGATTCTGAGCTTCTGTTATGAGTGGGTGTTGCTAGCCAATGAAGAACTGAGAAGCAGGCACTGGAAATCAGCCAAAACCATCAGCCAGTGGCTCAGGGGCAGAGGCATCCTGAAGAGCGCCTTGCAGTGTCATCACATGCTCATCCATGTGAAGGGGCTGGGCCGAGACACCCAGCAGCCCAAGCACAAGCCCCGGAGACAGCCGTGGAGCTGCCCCTGTCAAGATGCCCTGGACAGACTCCTGCAACAAAGCAGCATCCACATCTTCTCAGGTTGGTATCTTCTCTGTCACTGGGGCTTGCACTGTCGTCCCACTGAGGCAGCAGCTGGCCTAGCTTCCACACTCCCTTAGCAGGCAGAGCTGGGCTCTGTGCCTGCCCATTGCTTCCTCTGCTTCCAACAAATCCTGGAAGCTCTTTGGGTTTCCTGGGTCCTCCTTCTGCCTCAGCCAGGTGCCCCCTGTAGTATCCTCAGGGCCCTGCTCCTGGCCTGGCTCAAAGAGACATGGCTCATGGGGCCACCTGGGGAGGGAGCAAGTGGGCATTGAGAAACTATGTGGGTGATGTTGACTGATGTTTCGTGCCACTCTTCTCTCTTCCTCAGTAACTCCATGGGCGTTTGCACTCCAGCACCATCCTCCATGCATCAGCACATCTACAACCCAGGACCAAGGCTCTGCCAGAACTGAGCCCACAGGGCAGTTGCACTGTAGCCTCCCACAACTGAAGGATGACCACACAGAAGAATGGAACCCCTGGTCAACCAACCTGTGCCTTGGTCACATCTATTCAAGTTTCCTTCCTTCCTCTAAGCAGACACCAGCCCCTCTGAACAGTGACATCCACAGATTGATACAGACTCTGATCTAAGGAGTCGGCAGCAACTGAGATCCCCCTTCTGTGTGGATTTTCTTGCATCTGTGATATTTTCTGCCACTACTGTCATTCTAGACTGCTATGGCCCCTCGGGGCCCAGCCCCTGTGATCAAATAAAATGTCAATGGCACCAATTGAGCTCTGTGTGCTTCTTCTGCTTGCCTGTTGCATGAGTGGGGCCCTAATGTTTCGATGGTCAACAGTTGGGAAGCACTTCCCTGGGACCGGGGATCTCTCCTCTCCATGGTCCCCACCACGGCTGTCACATGGAGACATCTTCTCTGGAGGGGCAATCTGGAACCTGCAGAGAAAATTTATTCGTGAAGCAGGTCTGCAGATGTTTCCTATTCACTTTTGCTGTCCCCCTCTCTGCACTGAAATTCTCTCTGTCCTAGCATTGTCTGTGAAAAGGAGAAAACATCCACAGAGAGTTCTGGATTTAGAGTGCAGGCACTGTCCTATTGGTAATCCTGGTTGTTGGTATGCATGAGACCCCTTCTGTTTCATTTGGTTTAAATCCCCCCTGCTTAACACTATTCTATTTACATAACCACTTCATTCTATTTACATAACCGCTGTTAACAAGCACCTCCCTCCAGGGCATTGGTTCAATCCCCACTGTTTCATGATATGTTTTTGCTCCACCCCCCCTCCTTGTCACACCCTGATCCCTTCTTTATCACACCCTGATTTTTACCAGTCACTTTTCTCTCCACCCTCTCTATGTCACATCCTGTTTCCACCTTACTTGGCAAGTATATATAAAGACAGCATTGTGATTTTTACAGTACTGTACTTTGGGTTTAACTTAGCTCATCTTAGATTGTGCTGCGTCCTGCATGAATAAAGAGACACTGCCTACAACCCAGCCATGAGTCCCTGATCGTCTGTTACCCGCCCATGAAGCCAGCCCGGCGAAAACAACTTAACCCATTGAAAACAACATAACCTGTTGAAAACAACACCTGGTGTCAAATAAATAGTAAAAACACCTACACCCAGTCTCTTCATAGTAACAATGCCAGAATCAATGTAATAGTTTTTATTGTTGATCCATGTCTATTTCAAATGGGTGGAGAGAAAAAAGGGAGATGGAGCCAGAGAGAGACAGATAAAGGAGACACTTACAGACATGCATCACTGGTTCTGAAGCTTTACCTTGTAGATGAGAATCAGAGGCTTGTAACTCCGAGATAGCTAGCGTGACTCTAGTTAAGTTTCCTGCACTTACATTTCAAGTAGAAATGATGAAGGTAAGAATAAACTTTTACTGTAACAGAAGCTTCTGTCACCCTAGCTTTTGCCTCCCTAAAATGATACACACCACAGTGCTCAGTGTTCCATCTCATGTGAGGCTTAGCTTTGCCAAAAACTGATATGCAGGTAAAATAACAGTGACTAGGGCAAACAGACCATGAGCAGTGGGTTTAAGGCCCATCGCTTAAACTGAAGGCTTTGCTACTGTAATGACACTTACTTTCAGGCCTGCACCACATATTAAATCGTTCTCTGTCCCTTTGTTTGTTGCCAGAGGTATCACAAATCTCTGAGCTCCTGAAAAGCACATATTTAAAGGACTTTATCTGGCTTCCACACACCTCGGCTACAGGCAACCTGATGATTAATAGAGTTCCTTGACATATGCACATAAATGGGTGTGCCATCACCCAGAACCTTTTCCTTTCTTTCTCACTCACTCTCCATAAATCAATATATAGAGACATTTTTTAAAAGAAGAAATATTAAAGAGAGGCAGGGGATGAAATTATCATGGCCAGGTAGATATTAGACAACTTGAAGTTATCTTGTGTACCAATATCAATATCACTAAATATTCATCCAAGGTAATTAAAAATTACTTTAGAAAGATACATTAGCACCTTTTTCTAAGGAAAGAAGGATGTTCTGACATAGCATGCAAAAGATAAGTCAGAAGGCACCAAATTCTAACCAGAATATCAGAAGGGCCCAGGTTATCACAGAAAATAAATACCAATGATAAAATTATTAAACCGAAATAAAATCTTGTCATATTTTCTTTGCTTTATAGGTTTCAGTTCTTTATGTCACCAGCATTACACATGCCAGAGCAATGCTCTTATTCGTTCTCTTTTTACTCATTAAAAAAAAACTTTATTTTTCACTAGAGAAGTTATGGTGCATTTTTGCATAAAACACAAAAATACGTCTTGACATTTCTGACAACCTAATATATATGAATGGGGAAGATAGCATAATGGTTATGTGAAATAGTTTCATGCCTGAGGTTACAAAGTCGCAGATTCAATCCTCCACACAGCTATAAACCAGAGATGAACAGTGAGTGCTCCATTCTCTCTCTGTCTGATACAGTTAAAACAAAGAAAATATATTTATTTGTCTTTTAGTTAAATAAATAAAAGATAAAATCTGTGTTCCCCTACCCTTCACCCATCTTAATCTCTTCTGTCAACTTAAGTCTTTCAGACAGGCTACCATCCCATCTCCACACACGGGGACCACCTCATCATCCTTCCAATGCCTGGCCTCTTCCCCACACCTGCCTATCAAACTATCTTCACAGGTCACACAAAACCCAAAGAATTTCTTGTCATTTGGCTTTAACATGTGCTGGAGTATGTTACCCTTCTGGAGCAATATTGCCATCAGAAAATTGCATTTATCATCCTAAATCCCAGAGAGAGGCCCTTCCAATTAGTAGTAAAGTTAACCCTAAAATTAGAGTATTTTATTTGTTCAAAGTATATGATCTGGATTGGTGGAATTGAGAGACTACTAAAAATTCAGATCCCATACAGTTGATTTCAGCCAATCACAGATAGAATCTTTAGGGTGGGTCTTAGGGAATAAAACCCTAGGCCTTTATAAGATCTGACTTGGGTCTCATATACTGCTAGAAGCAGACAGGAGCAGACACATCTCTGCACTCTGTGATCTCCAGGCCTCCTACCAATATCAGAGCAGAGGAAGTGTGGAATCTCTGCACATTTGGACCAGGCCTCATCCCTATATTCCCGAGCCTCCAAAACTCCAGACCTCCAGCAGAGCAGAGAAAGTTAATACTCTCTGTTGACCTAGGAGTAGACCCTGTAAGAAGACAGACAACTCAAATAAGAATGACGGTGAGTTAGCAGGAGCCTTCCCTATTTGCTTGTGGGAAGATTTTTTTTTCTTCATTAAAAAATGTGTATTGGGTAGGTAGCATAGGATTAGGAAACAGTCACTCTAACCTGATTTTGCAAAGTACAATGATCAATCCCACAAAGCTGAGCAAAATTCTGGTAAGAAAATAGAAAAAAGAAAAGTTACTGAAAAAAGTGTCTGATGCTCTGGGAGGTGTTTAATGTATAAAGGGTTGGACCCTCAAGCATTAGGCCCTGATTTTTAGACCCTGCAACTCATAGGCCTAGACAGAAAAAGCAATTTAAAACATGGGCTATAACATTTTTAGATCTTCTCAAGTATATAAGGAAGCAAAGATAAATCCACTAAATGTATCTATAGTCACATGAAGATATTTAAGGTTGCAAAATTCAGGATCATGTGTAACATCCATTTGCCATATTTCATTTGGGACCAAATCTCTGGGGTTAACACCCAGGTGGGGTGTGGGTAGAAGTGTGACACAAGCGGGGCATTGTTTAACAATTTGACGAACTTGCTCACGAGTGATCTTAAAAAGTAGGTGAAGGGTCTGAACATTTAAATCATGTAAAGCATGACTCTTTTGGGCTTGATCTACAGAACCTATCAGTACTGGAAAAGTCAAGTGGGTGGCAGCATCTGCACAAGCATTTCCCTTCGAGATGGGGCCAGGCAGATCGGAATGAGCGCAAAGGTGTCCGACAAAAAAGGCATGACATCTAAAGGCGATCAATTTTTGAAGGTGAGAAAAAAGAGAGGCGGCATTTGTGGAGTGTTTAATATAGGAAACCGTCTCAAGAACGGGAACTGAATGAGCAATATAGGCACTGTCAGTGTACAAGTTAAAAGGATGATTTTTTAATTTTTGAAAAACCTGTGTTATTGCAAGAAGCTCAACAAGTTGAGCCGATTTGAAGGGGGAGCAAATAGAGGCTGCCTGTCCATCTATAACAAAGGCGGCCATTCCATTAGAGGAGCCATCAGTGAATACTAAGCAGGGATTTGACAAGGGGTGGGGGGAAGTGTACTTTGGGAAAATGAAGAAATGAACCTTCGCAAATTGAAGTAATTTATCAGCAGGGTAATGATTATCATTTTCTCCCAAAAAGGAGGAGCAAGCAATGGGCCACTCATCTGTGGTTTGCATGAGCCATTTTAATTGACTTTTTGAATATGGTATGGTTATTTTCTCAGGATCTTTACCAAAGAACTGGCGGCTCTGTTCACGTCCTGAAAGAATAAGCTCAGCAACCAGGGAGGTCTAGGGAGCAAGTACTTTAGGGGGGGAAACTGGAAGATGAACCCAAAGCATAGAGCCACGTTGCCAAAACACTCCTGTAGGTGTATGTGAGGTTGCACAAATGACAAACAGAAGTGGTGCTTCATAGGAAATAAAGGAGACTCCCTGTTTCTGAATGGCTTCTTCTACCAACCATAAAGCGCATGTAGCTGCAGGGGTCAAGGAGCGGGGGTGAAAAAGGGTTGGAATCTCCCTTACGAATTTCAAAGAGTGGCATAAGTTCTCCAGTGGTAAGCTTAAGATATGGCCTAATCCAATTTATGTCACCCAATAGTCTTTGAAAATCATTAAGAGTTTTCAAGTGGCCTACTTGAAGCTGAAGTTTTTGGGTAGCAATTTTTTGATGGTAAAGCTCAAAGCCTAAATAAAATTAAGGGTCTTGAAGCTGAATCTTATCGGGGGCAACCTGGAGTCCCCTATCTGCCAAATTTCGTGATAGTTCTCGACAACAGTAAAGTAGTTGGGTACTGTCAGGTCCCGCTAAAATGATGTCATCTGTATAATGAATAATATAGATAGAAGGCCACAAAATGTGAAAGGCATCAATCACTTGTGCCACAAACTTTTGACATAGCGTTGGACTATTAGCCATACCCTGAGGGAGGAACCGCCACTGAAAACGTGACATAGGCCCCTTGAGATTAGTAACTGGTTGCCTAAAGGCAAACCGCTGTCTGTCTTCAGGGTGTAGGGGAATGGTGAAAAAGCAATCTTTAAGATCAATGATTATCTTAAAAAACCCAGTAGGGATGGCCACAGGGGTGGGTAGTCCAGGCTGTAAGGCCCCCATAGTAAGCATAGTTTTATTAATTTCCCTCAAATCTTGTAACAGTCTCCACTTGCCAGATGTTTTCTTAATAACAAAAATAGTAGTATTCCAAGGGGAGGTGGTAGGCTCAATATGGCCAGCAGCAAGTTGTTCCTGTACTAACTCTGTCACCGCAGCCAATTTTTCAGAGGTCAAAGGCCATTGATCAACCCACACAGTCTCATCAGATTTCCAAGTACTTTTGTCTGCATGGGGTACAGGAATGTCAACAGCCATTAGTGTAAATTTTCTCTCCTTAGTCCAGAATGGTCATTCTTTTTAACCACCAAAATAGGTTCTTTTATTCCCTGTGAATATTTTCCTAAACCTTTTCCAGGGCGGAAACCCTGTTTTAACATTTGGCGGGTAACAATTTCATTTGGGCTACACATGATAAGATTTAGTTGGGCAAGGATATCTCTTCCCCAAAGACTAACAGGCAGGGCAGGCACAACGTAGGGTTGAACAGTGCCAATATAACCTTCCTCATATGTCCATATAAGGACCTTGGAACTTTGCTGTGGGTTGGAGGTTTGGCCAATGCCTTTAAGATGAGTCAAGGAGGCCATGGGGGGCCAAGAAGAAGGCCAATCCTTGTCAGAGATTACCGTGGCATCGGCTCCGGTGTCTACAAGTCCTTCAAAGCTTTTGCCATCTAGTTTTAATTTGAGGAAGGGTCTATCTTGAGTAATTTGTTGGACCCAGTAAGCATCTGAAGATCCAAAATTGCTGATGCCTCTGGATTTTTGAAAAAGTTTTGATTAGGATGAGTAAGGGGAAATAATAGCAGCTGAGCAATTCTCTGTCCTGTTTTTATGGTTAGGGGACCAGAAGTGGACGAGGCCAAAATTTTTATTTCTCCTGTATAATCATTATCAGTTATTCCTGGGGAGACATTTAAACCCTGGGGAGTGGAGCTAGCATGGCCAAGAATGAGTCCAAAAGTACCAGAAGGTAGGGGCCCAAAAACTCCAGTATGTACCTGAACTCCTATTTCGGGTGTTAATATTGTGTTGGTGGAGGAACAGAGATCCAATCCTGTGCTGCCTGTGGTGGCTTGGGGGAGATTGGAGACTGAGTCTGAGGAGTTGGCGTTTGGGGGACAAACCTGACAGCCCCAGGGATTTGTCTCATGTTTGGGGTCAGGGGCTGGCCCCTCTGGAAGTTTCCCTGTTTTGGGGGGAGAGTATTATTGTGGGCATCTGTCTGACAGCAGCACTCTGAGGCCCAGTGCCTTCCTCGCTTGCATCGGGGGCATAGAGTGGTGTGCGGTGGGCGAGCTGTTTTTAGGGATGTGCATTCTTGGATGAAATGTCCTGGCTGTCTACAATTAAAGCAAGTCTTAGGCTGACCACCTTGTGTAAGGTCTTTAAGGGCAACGCCAATAGCCAGTCCAATCGCCAGTCCAATCGCATGGGCAGACCCAATGTCCATGCATAGTTTGATATAATCAAAAAGGTGGGCACCTTGGCAATAGGGGCGTATGGCAGCATGACAGGTGGGGTTTGCGTTTTCAAATGCGAGATGTTTAACAAAGGCCCTTTCTTTTTCGTCTTGGCCGATGAGCCTTTCAGCTGCATCAGTAAGTCGGCTGATAAAACTACTATAGGGCTCATCAGGATCTTTGCGAATCTTACCAAGAGAAGTGGTTGCCGACCCCTTAGGGGGGACCCATTTCCAGGCTTTGAGACCCGCACATTGAATCTGAGCCAGAAGACCTGGGGGGAATTGGGCCTGTCTTTCATTGGTATCATAAGGACTCCTTCCTAAGAGTTTTTTCTCTGGTCCATTTCTTTGAAGCCTTGCTTTCAGAATTACAGAGAGCTATTTCCCTGCAGTTTTCAGCAAATTCAGTCTTCCAAATCATATAGTCAACCCCCGTTATGGTGGCACAGGCTAGAAAACACCAATCATTGGGTACAAGCCACCGTTCACTCAAATTTTCAATTAAGGATAAGGTAAAAGGAGCCGTCGGCCATAAATGGTAACTGCCATTTTCAGATCTTTTACATGTTTAAACCCTAGACGGCAATATTGTTGATTTTTTATAGCGTCTCCCTCACTCTCTGAACCCCCCAAACTTCATTCTCATCATCGGAGGTTCCGTTGTCAGAGCGAGCTGCCCCCTCATTGTCTTCCCCTTTCGAGGAGTTATCCTCTCCCTCGGAGGGGGAGGCATGGGTCTTATTTGTGCTATCTGGAGTAACAGTAGATCTGCTCCTGGTGACGGGAAAGGCCAGGACAGATTTTTGAGATTTTGTTTTCCCTTTAACCTTGGGCAAGGTGGGCGGCAAAGAGAAGGAAGTTAATGCCGAATCAAGAGCCCTCAATTCTTTAACTAATTGCAAATGCTCTCGTTTTTCTTCTACTAATTTTCTAAGGGAAGCTGTTTTTTGTGCTAGTTGAATTTTAGCCTTGGTGGTATAGTCAGTGATGTGGGCCAAGTCGAGGACTGGAGCACAAAATGGAGGGATGGTGGTATACGGAGGCAGTCTGGACAAAGAAGAGCGTAGGGGTGGACAGTCAGGATTATGATATTTGGCCTCTCTTCATCAAGGGATAAGGTCTCTTCAGGAGAAAGACTATCATCAGGCCCATCTTTGTTGGGGGGGGTCTTAAGATTGTCAAAGAGGGGTAAATCTTAACAGGAGGGAACTTAGCAGGAGCCATTTTGATCGCAGAGGCCTCAGGGGTGGGGTCTCCTGAATCAGGCATGGGAATAGAGACAGACTCACAAACAGAAGGTGGCCAGGAGTGTTGCTGTAAGATTTTTTTCTCCCTCTCTCATGACTCCCTGTACATCAGGGCAATGTTTATGGACTTTGAGTATATCATTTACTAAATTCCAATAAGAAAAAGCCTGGACTGGAATCTTTTCTGGACCAAAGGTCTCCTAAAAATCTCTTAAACAGTTTCCTACTCTGGCCCATCTTTTTTCATCAATAGTCACCTCTAAGGAAAACCACGGACAAATATCACTCACAAAATAAAAAAACTTCTTGAGTTCCTTTTTCTTAACCTTTACTCCTCGTGTCTTGAGGGACTTTTTGAGGCCCTTATGCAACAAATCATGTTTACTCAGTGCTTGTCCCATAATTGCATCGCTCTGTCATACCTCAAAACGGATCAATTTCACAGAGGGGTGAATCTGTGGTGATCACCATGCGTATCTTCACTCACTCTGGGCTAGAGCAGTGAACCTTCACTCACTCCTTCTCTGAAGTGGCAGTCCTATGCTTCATGGTAGACCACTGGGAAGTGATGTTCTCTCGGACCCCAGACCCAAAAACTCCCACGTTGGGCGCCAGGTGCCCCGGCCTGCACGGTTATCGACAGAAACCTAGGGTAGGGGGCAAGAGAATGGAAAGGACAAAAGACACGAAGAATGAGAGCAAGACAGGAGGTCTGCTCAAGCTCTGAAAATTTTATTTAGCAGCCACAATATAAGCAAAAAGAGGAAGTTCTGCTAAGGGAGTGGGGGAGGGAGGTGGGTGAGCAACTTTCCAAAGAGCTAAATGGTAATCTCAGTTCAAGTGGTCGGAATGCCCTCTCACCAGCTATATGAGAGTCTTAGCTAAGGCCTTGGCTCCCGGCAGTGCCCCACTTTCAATTTAGTCAGATCCTGCTTTTAGTTTCCCTTTCAGATCTTCTTTCTCAACTTCAGAAGCAACCAATGGCACAGCTATAAGATACTGGGTACTATACAGCAAACCCTAACAAAAGGACTTTTCAAAGTTAACCCAGTTACCAAATAATGTGATGATAAGATTAACTATCCATTGTCTTTTTGAACCCTAAGACAGCAGGAATCTCACATCTCCACTATAGAGCCTATATTTGCCCCCTCCTCTCCCAGTCACCTTTGAAACTTTTACTTTGGTGCAATATGCTTACTCCAGTCCAAAGTGTGCTTAGTGTTGTCTCTCCTGTGCTTGTTTTTCAAATTTTGTCTATGAGTGAGACCACCCCATATGCATCTTCTGTTTCTGACTTACCTCATGTACGTGACTCCTTCAAGCTCCATCCAGGATGGGCTGAAAATGGTGAAATCACCATATTAATAGATAAGTATTATTCCATTGTGTATAGAGACCAGACCTTGCTCAGCCTGTTGTTGGACATCTGTTGTTGTACATCTAGGTGGATCCTTTTAAAAGTCCTTGGAAAGAGAAACACATGCACAGTTAAATGTGACTCCATATGTTCTAGATCAGTTTTGAAGAGTGCAGTATGATTTTCATATTCAATTGAAAGATGGTCGGTCTTTTATTTTACTATTAATTAATCACTTAATTACATAATTTTAGAAAATGTCAATGCATTTTGAAATTACTTCCTCACAGAATGACAGCATGCGAAAGGAACTCCGGGGACAGCAATATTATTCAGGTATTCATCTTCTAAGTTCTGTATCTTTTCCAGGAAGTTTTAAACATATAGTGAATATGCCAGGGGTCACTGTGTACCCTCAGTGCCCTGGGAGCTATCAGTCACTGCCCACATACCTGGGGACATGATCATAGACTATATAAGCCTCTTGGTCATAGAGTGAGAGACCCCACAAGGAGAGTCCTCCCAGAAAGGAGGAAGCACAAGTGAGCTCTCAGTCAGGATCTCTGTAATGTCAGTCATGGAACTGGAGCAGAGAACAGACTGAAATGCTTCCTCACTGTCCAGAGACTGTGTGTTGGTGGCAGGTCTATAGTTGAGGCTGAATCCCTCAACTTCTCTGGTCAGGGTCTCTGAGCTCTACAGCACTGTAGATATCCTGCATCGGCATAATGTGTCCAAGGAGGGGCTCAGAAAATGCTCTTGTTTATGTGACTGATGCTAATTGCTCCCTGTCCCCTCTCCTTCCAGGGCACCCTCTTGTCTCCTGGACAGACCAGGAGATTCTGTGCTTCTGTTATGAGTGGGTATTGATAGCTTGGTGCTGTGACATTTTATGCCACTACTGTCATTCTAGACTGCTATGGCCCCCCCTGGGCCCAGCCCTATGTGATCAAATAAAATGTCAAAAAAACCAATTGAGCTCTGTGTGCTTCTTCTGCTTGCCTGTTGCTTGACTGGGAACCTAATGTTTAGATGGTCAAGAGTTGAGTTGGTAGCCACAGCTTCTCTGGGACCGTGGATCTCTCCTCTCCATGCTCCCCAACAGGGCTCTCACGTGGAGACTTCTTCTCTGGAGAAGCAGGTTGGGCCACGTTGTGCTGGCAAAAATGGCTGCCTCACACAGTAACCTTTCCTGCGTCTAAACACTGAAGTGAAGAAGCCGCCCAGAGAGGGGTGTGGAAGAAGGGCTTTTATGAGAGTAGCTCTCACTAGAATGGAATGGGGGAGGAGTAACCATAGCACTCCAGGGTAGGATAATAACTCTCTCGTGAGAATGGGAGAGGGGAGGAGTAACCAAAGCACTCCAAATATCACAGGGAATGGACAATTTCCTGAGGGCACAACATGGCAGAACAGGAGCTCCAAGAATGTCCCAACTCTCGTGGGAACTAGCAATAGACTGATGGGTCAACATGGCAGATGTGAATGCAGCTGCACAATTTGCCAGCACACATAGTCACCCAGAGTTCACACAACCACCTCACTTTTGATCACTAGAAAAGGCATACTCCATCACACACTTCTCTGACAACAGTCAGTGATGCACCAAACTTCATTTCCTTATATCTTTGATACCAACCATGCTCTGTTTATCTTTAACCTATCTCACCCTGCTGACTTAACCCCTATATTTCTCTCAAATACCTTTAGATAATTAAGTTGTTTGCATCACGGAGAATAATTGTCTTGACCTTTATGTGTCTCATCAATTCCTGTCATACCAGCCCCCTATCATAGGGGCAAGCTGACCTTTAAGAAATCTGTAATTCCTGACATGTTTGAAATATGTTATTTGTTTGAATTCCTATTTAAGCCCACGTTTTTCTGCCATTAAATGAGAGTGCCTCCATTCTCCCCAGTTTCTCTTGTCTCTATTTTCATGTCATCTCATGAACGAGCGAGGGAGAACCAGACGGTTTGCCTTCCAGCTGGACCTCAACTCACAAGAGTGCCGGCACCTGCAGAGAAAATTTACCAGTGAAGCAGGTCTGCAGATGTTTCGTATTCACTTTAACTGTCCCCCTCTCCCCACTGAAATTCTCTCCATCCTAGCATTTTAAGTGAAAAGGAGAAAACGTCCATAGAGACTTGTGGGATTATATTGCTGGCATTCCTGAGGTAGGAGGATATGACCAGAATCCATAATTTTCTTGTGGGGCGGGAGCAATGCTGGGTCCTGAGAGAAAACGAGGCTGAGTGTGGGGGAATTCCTGGGTTCATATAGGCAAGGCACAGGTGGTCCTTTGTAGGGCATCTATACAGCATAAAAGAAAAACAAAAAACCGATGACTCAAAATTCACTCCCTGCACCCTGAGCCCCCTCAAGTCTAGCAGCGGGTGTTGCCAGGGATAAAACTTGGGGGCTCACCATGTAACTCTTGTGCTCTACTGCTTTAGCTCTCCCAGCCCTCAACCCATTGAATAAGGCAGGCATCATCGAGAAGAGACACTGGGCCAAAACACTGTAACATGCAGACCATGGCACAAAGAGGATGCAGTAAGAGTGTGGTCATCTAATGAAGGTTATGGGATAAAGATGGGTGATTCATGAGGTGAAATCTATGGGATCACTTTTCTTAGAACAGAAATTTGATTTCTTCATGACTGGTAGGGCTTTGTAGTCATACAAGTGTGTGTATCAAGGGAATTCTGTCATTTTCAATAACTATTCCAAAGACAGTGTAAAAAGATGTCATTCCAACATGTAAGTGTTAGCGAAGTTGAATAGAATCTCCAGGGATTAAAAGTTTGCTTTTGCTTATGTTTGTGAACCATATCAGTGAAAGACTATTGGTATGTTTCTCACAGCTGTGATTCTTTGTGCTGTGAAATGTAGACATCATTTCCTTCCAATTTGCTCAGAAGAAAAACATGTGGCAAAACAATGTTGTGGTACAGAGATGAAGATCAAACTGGAAGTTTAAGCTTGTAAGACTGATGTTTTCCAATGCACATATCTCTTTATCTGCCCTGTTTTGGATCTTCTCAAATCAGTCAATCAGGGAAACTCCTTGAGCATTCTGAAGATTTTTTTACGTCTTTAGTATAGAAGACTATATTAATATATTTGTATGCTATTAACATTAGCATATTGTACTTTCAAGAATATTGTCCAACTATAATTTTATTTCCAAGAGATATACTTAGTGAGCAAAAGAGGGAGCAGATCTCTGCTTCAGCACATGAAGAGCAGGAGATCAAAACCAGGACTGTTGTGATATCTCCTCTTTCATTTTTGATCCTATTTATTTTGGTCATCTCCCTGTTTTCTTTTGTGAGTCTGGCTAAAAGTTTGTTAATTTTGTTCACTATTTTGAAGAATCAACATTTACTTTCATTGATCTTTAGTATGGTTTTATTATTTCAGTGTCATTTATTTCTGACCTAACTTTAGTGATTACTGTCCTTCTGTAAGTTTTAGGGTTCCTTTGCTGTTCTTTAGGTCTTTAAGACGTGCAATCAGGGTGCTTATTTGTGCTTTTTCTTGGTTGCTAATGTGTACTTGTATGACTAAGAACTTCCCTTTCAGTACTGCCTTAGTTGTGTCCCAAAATCTTTGATAGCATGTGTCTTCATTTTCACTGAACTCTCGAAAGATAATGATTTCTTCCTTTCTTTCCTCTTTGACCCAGTAGTTGTTAAGGAGTGTACCGTTGAGCTTCCACTTTCTGGAACTATTAAGAATCCCAGAAGCCCTTTTGTTCTTTTTCTTCCCTGTAGGTGATGGGAGCCTGATGGCTTTTAAACTATAAGTCGGCTTCTTAGCTTCATCTGTCACTTATGACCAAGAGGTAAAGCAGGTTGTGAGAGAGATAATACAGCACTTATGCAAAGACACCCTCACACCCCAAGCATCCAAAGCTCCAGGCTCAACTCAGCTTCTCTGCCAAGCCAGGCAGCACCGCTTGGTCTTGTGAGTTTCTCAACACTCCAGTTTATAGTCTGTAGGTTCTGGGACAACTATTCACTATGTTCTTATCAGGAGAATAGCGTGGAAAGGATCCTATCACACAGCCCTACTGGTAGGACACCAAGGTGTAGATCTTCTCCTGAGTTTCCAGGTCAGTTACCTGCCCTGTGGTGTCAGCTCAGGGCCTCCAACCTGGTGCTTCAGTCTCTGAGGGCAGTAGCAATGGAGACTCACATTTGCACTTGGTGACTCTTCAGGATGCCTCTGCCCCTGAGCCACTGGCTGATGGTTTTGGCTTATTTCCAGTGCCAGCTTCTCAGTTCTTCATTGGCTAGCAATACCCACTCATAACAGAGGCTCAGAATCTCCAGGTCTGTCCAGGAGACAAGAGGATGCCCTGGAAGTAGAGGGGACAGGGAGAGATTTTCATCAGTCACATGAACAAGAGCATTTTCTGAGCCCCTCCCTGGACGCACTGGGCCAATGCAGAATATCTGCAGTGCTGAAGAGCTAAGAGATCCTGACCAGAGAAGGTGAGGGCTTCAGCTTCAGCTAGACACCTGCCTACAACACACAGTCTCTGGACAGTGAGGAAGCATATCAGTCTGGATTCTGCTCCAGTTCCATGACTGACATTGCAGAGATCCTGATTGAGAGCTCACTTGTGCTTCCTCCTTTCTGGGAGGACTCTCCATGTGGGGTTTCTCACTCTCATGGACAAGAGGCTTATATACTCTATGCTCATGTTCCCTGGTATGTGGGCAGTGACTGATAGCTCCCAGGGCACTGAGGGTACACAGTGACCCCTAGAATATTCACTATATGTTTAAACCTTCCTGGAAATGATACAGAAAATAGAAGATGAATACCTGAATAATATTGCTGTCCCCGGAGTTCCTTTCTCATGCTGTTATTCTGCGAGGAAGTAATTTGAAAACTCACCGACATTTTCTAAAATAAATAAAAAGAAAATAAATAATAAATTAAAAGACCGACCACCTCACAACTGAATATGCAAATCATACTGCATTATTCAAAACTGATCTAGACATATAGAGTTGCATTTGCCTGTGCATGTGTTTATCTCTCCTAGGAATTTTTAAACAGTCCACCAGAGCGCCACCTTCTGTCACCCCTGCAGCGACAAGAAGAAGACTGAGAGAGGAAGTGACCCAGAGTGATCAAGCCTGGGCAGCAGGAGCTCAGAGGAGTGTGTGAATGTCTGATGCCTCAGCTCAGGGTCTTCAGAGAGTGGTATTGGTCTGTATGCTTGCAAGCCCTTGCTGGTTCCCATTACTCACAGCAGTTGAAAAGCAATACCACAGAAATGTCTCAGAGTCTGGGTCTCAAGAGAGAAAATGCTAGATTGTGCTTCATTTCTCAAAACACAAATGTGATCCCTCCTCATAGAATTCCCAGGGTGGATCTCCTAGTATTTCTCAGAGTGCAGAATATCAAGCCAAACCTATCAGACCCTAAAAGGATTTCCCAGTGTGGAGAGATCAGAGCTGTGGTAGAGCCTATGTCTTCATGACTATCTGAATTTTTATCCAGTCCACTTATGGCTGAGAAAAAGTCAATCTCCCCAGGAAACACACTCCCACTACTCACCAACATCTTGGTATTCCACTTTTTCATCATTAAATGATTCTGATCAAAGATTGTTACACTGGATCTCTTTCCTTGCTGGAGGTGAGGCAGCCAAGTGGTCCCAGAGTTCCTATGTTCTCCTAGAGATTTTGAAATCCCAGCCTCCTCCTCCTCCTCCTTATAAAGGAGTTGACTAGGCTGGGTTTCACACACCCTCCACACCCTCTTTGAAATTATGTATAGTAATCACATCAGTGACTTAAGAGTTTTCTTAATCCCATCTTTGCAGCCTCTGGAACACGGATTGATTGACAACCTTTAGCATGCTACTTTTAGTCCATGCTTCTTTGCCTCCTGCTCATAGATCAAAGGCACAGTTTCTTCTGGCTCTTTTTTTAAGAAGTTGAAGCAAGACACTTCCTCTTTTGCAAAAGGGCAGTGCTGTCAACAGTGGCTGTCAGGCAGTAGCACACACCCTTCACCTGCATCCTATTTTTAAAAAAAATTTCTTTATTGGGGAATTAATGTTTTACATTCAACAGTAAATAAAATAGTTTGCATATGTATAATATTTTTTCAGTTAATTTTAATAATCCCAGAAGCCCTTTTGTTTTTTTTTTCTTCCCTGTAGGCATAGGGAGTCTGAGGAATTTTAAACTATAAGTGGCTACATAGCTTAATCCCTCACTCATGATCAAGAGATAAAGCAGGGTTGGGGAGAGATAATACTGTGTTTAGGGAAAGAGACTCACGCCCCAAGCATCCAAAGCTCCAGGCTCAACTCAGCTTCTCTGCCAAGCCAGGCAACATTGGTGGCCCTGTGAGTTTCTAAACACTCCGGTTTATATTCTGTAGGTTCTGGAAGAACTACTAACTATGTTCTCATGAGGACAACAATGTGCAAAGGTTTCCACCACATAGCACTACCAGTAGGCCACCAAGGTGTAGATCTCCTGAGTTTCCAGGTCAGTTCCCTGTCCCATGGTGTTAGCACAGGGCCTCCAACCTGGTGCTCCAGCCTCTGAGGGCAGGAGAAATGGAGACTCACATTTGTACTAGGTGAGTCTTAGGGGATTCCTCTCTTCCCTTAAGCACTCTGTTTGTAAGACAGACTGGAGTTCATGCCGCTACCAGTAAACTGCCAGACAGTTACCAGCCACTAAATCTCTCAATTGAATTTCCTAGCCAGGGCATCAAGTACCATGGCTAGGTAGGGTTTCGACACTTCTTTCCTATAATAAATGATAAGTATCACTCTAGACAAACATTAGAGAATGGAAGAATTCAGGAGAATTCCAGAAGATTCAAATGTTGCCTTTACATAGGCTTACAATGTTTTACACAAAAGTTACTTATTCAGTACATGATCCATTGTGTGTAGATGACTCAGTAACACCAGACATTAGGAGAAGGGCAATGAGGACCCAGAAACTCTGAGTCCAGTCAGCTCTATAGACTCGAGGATCCAGTGCTTCTGGGGTGATGCTTCCAAGGATGAGGCCCATGGAAGGCCGTGCATAGATAGCTGTGGAGGTTGGCACATGGCTTTCCTCTTTTTTATTTACTTGAATTCTGGACTTGCTTGTTTATACCTATCTACTTATTTCCTACAGATACAGACAGAAATTTAAAGGGAAGAGTGGATGGAGAAAGGTAGAAAGACACTTGTAAGATTTCTGGAGGTGTGGCTACAAAGTAGAAGCAGCTGTGTTACTCACCACTCCCTAGTCACATAGGAATAGCAAAGAAGCTTACCTGAGAATGCAACAAGACATCACTAGAACATGACTAGGACAACTTTGGGAACTCGCCAAGTCACAAATGGACATTGAGTGCCTGTGGAACTGCCAGAGGCGGGGCACCTGGTTCCACGTGGATAAGAGCTCCTTGGGCATGCTGCCATCAGGGTGCCAGTTGCATGGAGGAAAAGGCTTGCTGCGTATGAGTCAGGAACAAGAATTGGGGGATTCCTGTGCCAGGCTACTGCTGCGGAGTGTGTGGATCCCTGCAAATGGCCACCACGGGTGTAAGACAGAAAGGTCCCTCAGGAATATGAAATCCCTACTGTGGCTTTTGCCAGAGAGTCCAGGAGGAGGCAGGGCTGGAGGGTAGGTGATGGGGCCCAGAAGTAGCAGCAGGGGATCTGAAGGTTTCTTGCCCAAGCTGCCTCACAACTGCCACAGCCTACAGGGGAGGTGCCTGCTCAGGGTTGATGGAGTGGAAGTGGGGTGTGGGTTTGCACATGGGGGGGACAGCTGAGCCACGGTCAGAGACCAATTCCCATGAGCCTTGCAAGTTCTGGCATGGCTGGGCTTTGTAAAGCACAGACTGAGTCTTTTTAATACATAGGCTGGGTCTTTGATATGTTGACTCTCTCAAGATTCTTGACCACGGAGAACAGAAGCAATGGGTGGCACAGATATATACAAATTATTTCAAAGGATATAAGTTATGATGTTGTTGGGTATTATACAGCAAATACTTGCAAATGGATTTTTAGAAGTTAAGACAATTACCAAATAATGTGATGATAACAGTAACTGTCCATTGTCTTCTTGAATCCTTAGACAGCAGGAACCTCACCTTGCCACTATAAAGCCTATATTTCCCCCAGTTCTGGATCCTTAGAAAGGGGCGTATATTCCTGCATGCTTCTCTCAATTCATACCAAATAATATTACATCCGCCGATCCCAAACTAGTCAACACAGTGAGTACTACCTCAGCATGCTTCACTTCAAACTCTGTCCAGAGACTTCAGGTGGGGAATGACAACCCTTCAACTTCATTACTTGGTTGAGATTTTTCTTTCATAGTATTCTCTAATTCCATTCCAGGTGGTTCACGTCCTAACAAAGTCCCACAACCTAGATATAGACAGGTCCTGTGAGATAGAGCATATGTTTACACGTATCCATAAACTAGGGCAACACATATATCTGAAAGCAAAAGTACACAATAGTCTGCAGTGAGTACCCCCAACACTTCTTCTGAACTATTCCATGCTTTAGGCCCATGACTGATCAACAGTTTGTTTGGCTTTGTATGTTAATTCTCTTTTGAGCCACCAGGTTCCAGATGCTAGCATGATGCCAATGAGAATTCCCTGGACAGATGACCCTGACATGTGTCCTGGAACTCCACTTCCCCAGAGACCCAACCTACTAGGGAAAGAGAGAGGCAGCCTTGCAGTATAGATCAACCAGTCAAAGCCCTTGTTCAGCGGGGAAGCAATTACAGAATCCAGACCTTCACACTTCTGTATCCAACAAAGTCCCTGGGTACATAATCCCAGGGGGATAAAGCTATGATGGGAAGGGATGGTATACAGAAGTCTGGTTGTGGGAATTCTATGGAGTTTGACCACTCTTATCCTATAGATTTGATGATGTCTCGTTTTTTTAAATTTATTTAAGAAAGGATAAATTAAGAAAACCATAGGGTAGGAGAGGTACAACTACACACAGTTCCCACCACTCAATCTCCATATCTCATCCCCTCTCCTGATAGCTTTCCCATTCTCTATCCCTCTGTGAGCATGGACCCAGGGTCTTTGTGGGTTGCAGAATGTGGAAGGTCTGGCTTCTCCAATTGCTTCCCCGCTGAACATGGACATTGACAGGACGGTCCATACTCCCAGTCTGCCTCTCTTTCCCTAGTAGTGTGGGTCTCTGGGGATGTGGAGCTCCAGGACACATTGGTGGGGTCTTCAGTCCAGGGAAGCCTGGCCGGCATCCTGATGGCATCTGGAACCAGGTGGCTGACAAAAGTGTTAACATACAAAGTGAAATAAATGGTTGAGCAATCATGGACCCAAAGGTTGGACTAGTGGAGAGGAAGTGTTAGGGCGGTACTCACTGCAAACTCTAGTGTACTTCTGGCTTTCAGGTATATATTTTGCACTACTTTGTGGATACATGTGAACATATGCTCTCTCTCTTACAGAACCTGGTCTATATTTAGGTTTGGGGACTTTGTTAGAAAGTGAACCACCTGGGATGGATTTAGAGAATAGTCTTAGGTTTCAAAATGACAATGGATAGTTAATGTTATCATCACATTATTTGGTAATTGGGTTAACTTTGAAAAGCCCTTTTGTTAGGGTTTGCTGTATAGTACCCTGTATCTTCTACATAGCTGTGCCTTTGGTTGCTTCTGAAGTTGAGAAAGAAGATCTGTAAGGGAAACTAAAAGCAGGATCTGACTAAATTGAAAGTAGGGAACCAAAGTAAAAACCCTGTGGTGAGGGGTAGACATGCAGCTTCCTGAACCTGTGGGGGCTGGGGGGGGTGTGGGATGCTACATTGTCTTTTGGTGGTGACAATGGTGTTTATGTACACTCCTAGTAAAGTGTAGTCATAGAAATCACTAGTTAATTAATATGAGAGGGGAAATATTTATTGTATGTCTTGAAGTTTTTAAAACACGGACTGAGTCTTTTTAATATATAGGGTGTGTATTTGATATGCAGACTCTCTCAAAAGCCTAGACTAATGTCTCCTTTTATAAATAAACAACAACAAAACAAATTTCCAAATCTTCTTCCACTCATAGGGGTTCTCTGCAGTAGGTATTCTAAGATGGAAAACTGAGAATGTGATTTGTCTAAAAGGGTTGCATTAAAAAGGGTTTGTGTCTTCTATGAGTCGACAAGTTGCACAGACTGTGAGAACTCCCAGTGATAATTCAGTTCACGGTGTTATGAATTCATCCATAAATGATTTCATGTCTGACCATCAGCCAATTCTGGAGGAAGTAGAGTCTTAGGATTGTTGATTTCAAAGTGTGCCTTGAAGGTCTTAGGTTCTGACATTTGTGTCCTACAGAGAGTGCTGGAAGATATTAAGGTATTTTTGGCTGCAGTCTTGTGATCATGTCCTTCTTCTTTTGTACAACTTGCTTTGAAAATTTTTCTGCTGGGACTTAATCTTGTGCTGTCCACAATCCATATCTGGGTTGGGATATTTAGCACAAGTTTTGAGAGGACTGAGGAGGTACCTGGGGCGGGGAATGGAAGGGGGAGCACAACCAGTCCTGTTTAGGTCTCTTCCACCCACCTGGGAAGTGAAAGAGGAACCAGAACACAACAGCTTTCACCTCGCACGCTCTGTTGCCACTGATGTCACCGCACATGCCCACTACCACCTTGGCCTTGGAAGAAGTCACTCCAACACATGCCTGCCCTCGCACACTGCCATAAGTTTTTTTTTTTTTTACAAGAATAAGAAAAAAAGTAAAACAGATACCATAGCAAAAGCTTTCCTCAGTACACAGGGCGTGAAACTGCGTCATGCACATGGCAAAGAACAGCAATCCGAGTGAGTTATTTGTCTGTCCCTGAACTCTGTAATCATTGATGCAGAACACAGATGGTTTGCAGACCCATGGATCACTGTCGTATTGGTGGATTAATTGCAATAAACATTGATTGCCTATCTCCTGGATTGTAAATCAAGGACTTCACCTGGTCTCACTACCCCTGTCAAAGGATTAAGAATAAGAATTCCTCCTGGCATCCCAAGACACACCCCCCTCACCACCTGAAAAGGGTGGGGCTTTTTTAAACTAGATGGTGTTTAAACTCGATGATCTGGATTCTTTTTAGTGCTGTTTTCCCGAGGTTAGAATGCTTTGCATAGGTCACACTTGCCCAAACTTTGTAAATACCAAATTAAATTAAATTAAATTCATCCAGTATGTAATGTATTTCTTAAATGTGCCCTTTAGGCTTGATCCAAGAGTCAGCCTTCTCAGAAATACTGAGGTCCACCCTCCGAGCAAGAGAGAGAAGAATGGAGCAGAGCATATTTCCATGAAACTGGAAAATGCCATTTCTATTAAAGGTGATGAGAATGCATTATGAGAACACATGTACAGCCTTTTGGCTCTCTTCTATGTTGGTCTGCTTCTACGTCTCTCTTCTAAGACCCCTTCTGTTTTGATCATCACATTAGGTTCGCTAGCATTGCTTAACGTTGTGCTCTATTTACATGAATGTTTTGTTTGAGACCCACATTGGTTTAATCCCCACTGATTCATGCTCTCTTTCCACACCGCCCCCTCTCTTAGTCACATCCTGTTTTCCCCCGTTTAATCCCCACTAGTTCATGCATTTTTTTCCTTCTCCCCACCCACTATCCTACGTTGAACCTTTTTCTGACACTTCTGCCTCAGGAGACATAAAGGACAAGATTTTATAATGAAGAGAGACTGATTGATTGATTGCACTGCATCCCCGCTCATCAATAAAGATTTGGTCTGTGCTTGAGCTGTGTCCCAGGCTGCTGGTATTGTACTTTTTCTCATTGCAGTAGTGGCAAGTGAACCCAGACGCTCACAGTGGTGCAGTATTGCTAACAAAGATTCCAGTTCCAATGTTTTATTTTGCTTTTCTTGGGAGAGAGAAAAAAGGCAAATATTGCTCCACCATTTTCCTTGTCCTCGGAAAGGAAGAAGCCACGACTGAGTAGCAATACACTCACTGTGGTTGTACAAACATAAATGGAAATTGTCTCTCTGTTATGTTTTAGACTGATTAATTTCTTTATTGGGGAAATTACTAGTTAACATTGAAAAGAAAATACAGTTGTTGTCAAATGTGTAAACTGTCAGTTTTCTGTAAAATATTCTCCCACTGAACTTCGGTCCTCCAGCATCCTGCACCAGGACCTGAAAGCCCCCACCTCTAGACTCATGCTAAACCCCAACAAAATACATTACTTTAGTGTAATATACCAAACGCAGTCCATGTTCCAGAGAAGAGTTTCCAATGACACAGAAAGAGACAAGCCAGAGCCACACTGATACATGGCATGTAAGTCCAGTGCTTGGTCCGTAGAACAATCTTCCCTAGATGTTGATGCTTTCATTTGTATCTATGTTAGTGTCAGTAGAGGATGACCGCTGGGCATCAGTGTAAGTCAAGAGGATGGGAGGAACCAAGTGTTGGCTTGTTGGAGCCACTTCCTGGGGCTTCCATGAGGGTACGTGAACTCCTGTGCACATTCCAAATTGCGGGTGCCATGGTTGGGCACCCACATTTTGTGAGAACCACACCTGGCCATCCACATATTGTGGTGGACACTGCTGGGCACCCATATTCTGTGGGAACCACACCTGGCCATCCACATATTGTGGTGGACACTGCTGGGCACACATATTTTGCGGAAACCACAGTTGGCCATCCACATATTGTGGTGAACACTGCTCAGCACCCATAATTTGTGGGAACCATAGCTGGCCATCCACATATTGTGGTTGACACTGCTGGGCACCCATATTTTGTGGAAAACACAGTTGGCCATGAACATAGTGTGGGGAACACTGCTGGGCATCCATATTTTGTGGGAACCCCAGCTGGCCACCCACATAGTGTGAGGTCCACAGCTGGTTGCTCACATATTGTGGGGACCACAACTGGCCATCAGAGGGATATAAGACCTGGTACTCAGGAGGCTGGAGATCAGGAGAAGGAGTCAGTGACACCTTCTGCACAGAGAGGATCTAGAGAGAGGGGGAGAGAGAGATATCAATGGAACATGCAAATACGTGAGCACATCACTCCCCACCCCCTCCCACCAACTCTTGAACTCACTGGACCCAGGGGTCCTATCCAACTCAGTCAGTCCAGGAATATATGTCCTAGGGCCTTAGTCAAATAAGAAACTGGAGGCCCTGAGAATATCTTGCTCTCTCTGCTGATGCAGAGGGAAGTTGTGGGCAGGTTAGCTCCCAGCTCTGAGCTCCGCAGGGAGTATGTGAGCCTGGCTGGATGCAATCCCTCCCTCAAGGCCATCTAAGGCAGAGAAGGCACACACCTGAGGGCTCCTCCTCTCTTCTGTATTCCAAGATCCTTTTCAGGACATCTCCAAATGGACAGGGTAAGGGCTGGCTCCTTGGCTTCTTGTTGGCATTCTTGACAGTCCAATACATATCAGCCATGTTCTCCAACATGAGAAAACACTCTCTTTTGCTCTTCATGATGCCCTTAATACCCAGTCCCTGGGAAATGACTGGGGCTGCAGTCTTGTTCTTCAGATGCCCTTGCATTTTGAGGGACTCCCATTCTTCCAGGAAAATCCTGATCTCAGCTTGACTCCAAGTTGGAACAATATTCCCTGTACTGGGGGAGGCACCTGAAAGGATGGAGAAATTGGGATGACTCCACATCACTCAGTGCACCTTTGTCTGCGAGGTTCCTCAGAGCCCCTCTTTCAACACTCAAGCCCAGACCTGCCTTCACTCAGTTCTTGGGAACTGCTTCAACCATCCTTCCAACAAAGATCAGGATTTAGAATCAGCCCCTGGATAGTAGGAAGCAGTGTGTGTCTAAACCTCGATCAAGGTCCATGCCTGACAATATAGACATTAGCAGCGAGAGCATAATCATGGTTCATTCAATGATTCTGTCTTTGATCATTTTCTTTCTTGTTTGCTTCTGGGGTTATCATTGGTGCTCAGTGCCATCACTATGAATCACTGCCCCTGGAAGCTGCTTCGTTCTTTCCATCTCCCTTTTTCCTTCTTTTCTTTCTTTCTTTCTTGTTTACATTTATTCTATAGGACAGAACACCTGGGGCCCTGATTCACCATTTGTGAAGCATCCCTCATGTAGGTGGGGGTGGGAGAGCCTGGTTCCTTGTGTGGTTGCTTGAGCATAGTACTTTGTTCACTTAACTAGGTGCATCACCACCCAAATGCTCATTTAATGTTTCAAAGATCTCTGAGACTGTGGAGCTGACATCCCAGTCCCAGAAGGGATTGGCACTGCCTCCTGGTCTTTTCCCCACACAGGCTCAGAGACAGTGCCAGACAGCTTCCAGGACACTGAGCTGACCCCTCTACTAGAACTGCCATGGCCAAAGCCTGCAAGAGGAAATTAGATCAGGCATATGATGGAGCTGATCTGAGAAAGCTGTGTCTAACACACACACACACTCACACACACACACATACACACACACACACACACACACACACACACATATGACTTAGAACACAGTACCTGAAGTCTTTTCTGTTTCTTGGTTTTTTTCTTTCTACTCTCCTTCCTGACTGTGGGAAATAGTTTCAGTCTGAAGTACCTCTTCCTACAAAAAAAAGGAAACAGAAAGTTAGTATTTATGTAGTCAAAAGGTTGTTCGTACCATTTCTGAAAACCAGAATTCTCCTCAGTTCTAGCTTATGGTGGTGCAGGGGGTTGAATGAGGGACTTTGGTGTCTCAGGCATGAGACTCTCTTTGCATTACAACTTTGCTATTTCACCCACTCATCAAAATGCCTTCATGACTGCATTATGAATAATGAAATAATTTAACCCATTATAGAAACGAAAGCACAAATCAAACAGATTTTGTGGTTGATGCTCTCTGAACGATTTTCCCACTCAGGTTGGCCTATTTCAGGCATAATGAACAAGAGCAAAATTTCCTTCAATGTGGTAAAGGAAGGTCTTGTACCTGGAAACAGATATGGAAATGCAGTGGACTGTCAGTGAGCTGTTTTGATGGCCCCAACTGACTCCATTGCAGTCTATGTGTAGAAAATAATAAGTCTAGTGGTCTAGTTCAGGATTTGGTCTAGTTATAAAGCATTGGATTCTCAAGCATGAGATCCTGAGTTCGATCTCTATCAGCACATTCACCAGAGTGATGTCTAGTTCTTTCTCTCCTATCTTTCTCATAATTAATATGATATGATAGGATATGATATGATATGACAGAATATAATGAATGAATTTAAAAGATGCCAGCAAAGCAGAACATTGCTTAAAATCCTCCAGGGAGCCTTGTAAAAACAGAATGCTCCATTCTGTTAATCCCTTGTGCTCTGGGCTAAGGAGTGCTGAACCAGTATTCAGGGGTGAAGGAGAGAGTTCAGTGGTTATGCAAAGAGACTCCTGCCTGAGGCTCTAAGTCCCATATTCAAACCTCCCTGGCCAACAGCACCATAAGCCAAAGCTGAGCAACACTCTGGTAAAAATAAATAAATAAATAAATAAATAAATAGGAAAGAATGAAAGAAAGTATAGAAGGCTTCAAAGCAGCTCAGACTACTGCTCATTAAGAGCAAACAAGTGAGGCTAGGGGCTCCAAAGCTGTCTTGGGTCTTCCTAGTGAGACTTTGATGCTGTAAATGGCTCTGGATAGGCTTCAGGTCATTTTATTTTTCTTTGTCATCTCCAAGGCCAAGGTCTCCTACAGGAGTAATGACACAAACTCAAGCCTTTCTCTTTTTCAGGTAACTCCAGGGTAGAGGAGCACTGGGGCTTCTTCCATTTTCGTGGCACTCCCCAGTGATGCCTTGATTTGAACCTAAGCTGTGAGAATGCCCTACTCAGTGAGCCAGCTCTCTGCCCCAGGCCACACATTTTCTTTCTTTTTCTTTTTTATATAAAAAAGTATACTACTTTGGTATGTGCAGTGCTGGGGATTGAATTGTGATCATCAGGATTTCCAAGGCTGTATGTCTGCCAACGAAGCTAATCCCTTCAATGATTATTTGGTTACTGTTGGTTTTTTTTTTTTCTGGTGCCAGGACTATTTTTTTTCTTATTCTCTAGCGTGATTGCTGGAGCTCAGTACCTACACTATGAATGCACAGGCCTTGGAGGCTATATTTTCCCTGTTGTTGCCTTCATTGTTTATTGTTATTATCCCTTTTCTTATTGGAAAGGACACAGAGAAAATGACAGGGAAAAGAAAGAGAAGCATCTGCTTTTCCACTTATTAAGTGACACCCACTGCTGGGGGGCATCAAGGGCTCAAACTAGGATCCTGAGCAGGTCTTTGCACTTCACGCCATGGGCAATTAACTCACTGATACCCTTTCCAAGAACATTTTTAATATCCCAGGCTATACTTTTCCTCATTTGGTGAGATGAAGAGTGAGAGAGAGAGAGACAAAGAGTGGGGAGATATTCTAGTACTTGATGTCTTTCAAGCGCTATGCTACACAATGAGATATCTCTCTAGCTTAAATAAAAAGGTTTATTTATTAATGACAATTAGAAGGAAAGAGAACAAAACGTGATAGGCCTATGAGTTGCAGGGTCTAAAAATCAGGGCCTCATGCTTGAGGGTCCAACCCTTTATACATTAAACACCTCCCAGAGCATCAGACACTTTTCCCAATAACTTTTCTTTTTTCTTTCTTTTTTTTTTAATCGGGATTTTTTTCAGCTTTGTGGGATTGATCATTGTACTTTGCAAAATCAGGTTAGAGTGACTGTTTCCTAATCCTATGCTACCTACCCAATACACATTTTTTAATGAAGAAAAAAGAATCTTCCCACAAACAAATAGGGAAGGCTCCTGCTAACTCACCGTCATTCTTGTTTGAGTTGTCTGTCTTCTTACAGGGTCTACTCCTAGGTCAACAGAGAGTATTAACTTTCTCTGCTCTGCTGGAGGTCTGGAGTTCTGGAGGCTCTGGAGTGTAGGGATGAGGCCTGGTCCAAATGTGCAGAGATTCCACACTGCCTCTGCTCTGATATGGGCAGGAGGCCTGGAGGTCACAGAGTGCACAGATGTGTCTGCTCCTGTCTGCTTCTAGCAGTATGTGAGACCCAAGTCAGAACTTATAAAGGCCTAGGGTGTGATTCCCTAAGACCCACCCTAACGATCCTATCTGTGATTATCTGAAATCAACTGTATGGGATCTGAATTTTTAGGAGTCTCTCAATCCCACCAATCCACATCGGATTGTTTGAACAAATAAAATACTCTAAATTTAGGGTTAACTTTACTACTAATTGGTAGGGCCTCTCTCAGGGAATTAGGATGAGAATTTCAATTTTCCAATGGCAATATTGCTCCAAAAGGCTACCATACTCCATCACATGTTAGAATCACATGGACAGGAAATTCCTTGGGCTATGTGTGACCTGTGAAGATAGTCTGATACGCAGGTTTGGGGAAGAGTCCAGGCATCGGAAGTATGATGAGGTGGTCCAGTGTGTGCAGATAGGATGTTAGCCTGTCTGAAAGACTTAAATGGACAGAAGAGATTAAGATGGGTGAGGGGTAGGGGAACATAGCTTTTATCTTTTATTTCTTTAAATAAATGACAAATAAATAAATCTATTTTCTTTGTTGTAATTGTATCAGGCAGAGAGAGACTGGAGCACTCACTCTTCATCTCTGGTTTATAGCTGTGTGGAGGATTGAATCTGGGACTTTGTAACCTCAGGCATGAAAGTATTTTGCATAACCATTATGCTATCTTCCCCATTCATGAATATTAGGTTGTCAGAAATGAATATTTGTTTTTCTATGCATAAATGGGCCATAAATCCTCTAGTGAAAAATAAAACTTTTTCAATGAGTGAAGAGAGAAAGAATGAGAGCATTGCTCTGGCACGTGTAATGCTGGTGACAGAACTTGAGACCTCATGCTTCACAACCCAGCACTTCATTTTGAAGCTACTGGCTCCTTTACCCAACTGCCACAGCTTTTGCCATTGCAAGAAGAGAAATGGGAGTTCTGTATGCTGAAGCAGATGTGTGGAGAGGGAGGCAGAGCCTGTAAGAACTCTTTCATCTACTCTTTAGTCACTCTCAGGCCACTCCATCTTCTGGGGCCCTAGTCAGGGAGTCCTGAGATTCCCACACAGACATGTGGAGCCTAGACCTCGAATAGATCACTTTCTCTATAGTCACTTGTTGTGTCCATCAGGAACAACACAGTAGACCCATTTGTGGGCAACCATACAACCTTTCCCTCAATGTGGTAGAGAATGTTCCATCCTCTGAAAAGTGGCTGGATAACAAACTCTATGTACCACCTGAGGAAGAGAGTCTGGAAATGGGGCAACTTGGAATGTTCCTATTCATGACCACAGAATGTGAGTTCATGCCCAAAAGGATGCAGAGGTTACATATGCTCCAAAGCTAAATATGGTTTCACTTCAGGTGTGTTTGGCATCTGGACAACTGGAGCACATGAACTTGCATAAATGAGTCAACAAAGAAAGAGCAAATTGTTGTCAAAACTCTGAGAACCATGGCGGCTGCCTGAGGGTGGCTGCTGTGGACTTGGTTGGTGGGTGATGTGGAGCTGGAATCCGCCATCTTCTCCTCCTGTAAACCACCAGGGACCTGCTAATAAAATGTGGAGAAGGAAACACAAAGAAGAGCTGTGAGAGCTGCGGGGCTTTGGGCAATCGGACCTACACAGCACAGGTGCAGTGAGGTGAGGGGCCTGTGAGCAGCTGCGTCCCCAGAAGAACCTCAGGGCCAAGGCAGTGCCCTGCCAGTAGCGCGGGTCATGGGATATGGAGCGCAGGCTAATTCCAGTCAGAACCTGGAAGAGACATGGCGTCTGGGCAGAGCCCGGGCCCTTGGTAGGGGGGACTCCAGAGCCCAAGGTAGGGGGGACTCCCCTGATTCCCACACTGGCCCCAGCATCAGTTGCCAACTCTCCTTTCCTGGAGGTCCAGGTTTGCTTCAGTGTCCTCACAGCATCCTCTGCCTGTCCTGCACGGGGTCATCACCCTGGGGCCCTTGAATGTCCTGGGATTCTCTCCTCATATGGGGTCCTTGTCACTCTGTGGTCTGCAGGGACTGTCCGGGGCATAGGTGTTCTGGGGAACACCTCTGTGCCGCTGTCCTGGTCATAGCTCACAGTTCCGGCAGGTCAGGTCCACCTTCTACGAGAATTCAGCCCTGGAGGGAGGCCAGGGGTCCTGAGTGGGGAGACTCAGGGCTCCTTCGTGTAGATGAGGGGTGTTCTAATGGGAAGTGGGAGACATTGAGGAGGTGAAATGGGTGGTTCTGAGGAGGATACATTTCGGTTCTCAGGAACACATGAGGGGTCCTGGGTGGGAGATATGTTGGGATCTGAGGGTGCTTGGGTACTGTGAAGGAGACCAGAGGGGTTCTGAGGTGAGGTATGGGGGTCTTGAGGGGAACAACTGGAGAGTACTTAAGGGAGACATGAAGGTGTTCTGAAGGAGAATGGGAGCTTTTTTGACAAAGCATGGGGCTCTAATGGTTATAGGGGGTCTTCATGGGGACTAAGGGAGCTAAGGGGCAGACATGGTCTCCTAAGCGGGTGCAAAAGGAGATCCATAAGGAAATTGTTAGGGTTCTGAGGAGAGAGAACTTATGGGGTATGGGGGATGGAGGTAGGAGCATCAGGAGACACTAAGTGGGCACCTTGAAGTCCTCAGGGGTTGGGCACAAGAATATCATGAGGTGGTTAGAGAGTCCTAAAGAGGCACATGGGGGACTGAGCAGAGAGAGCATAAGGGTACTCTGCTGGATGAGGAGTAAGGAGTTCTAAGGAGACATATAGGGTCCTGAGGAGTGCTCTTCAGGGTCCTGAGGAGATTAGGGGGCCCTAGAATGTAACAGTGGGTCCTAAGAGAGGTGCTGCAGAGAGGGGGTCTTTCATGGAGCCATTGAAGACTACAGAAAGGGTACTTCAGGCTTGAGGGAGGCATCATGGAGGATTCCTCAGTTAGGAGAATATGACAGGAAGCCATTGAGTTCTTCTGGGGGAAGGGAAATACAGGGTCCTACAGAAAACGAGGCTGTGTGTGGGAGCATTGCTGGTTCCAGATAAGCAAGTCCCAGGAGGCCCTGATGTAGGGCATCTATACAGAAAACAAACAAACAAATCAGATGACCCAAAATTCACTCTCCCCACAGTTCTTCTAGCGTTTGCCCTTCTTCCGTAGCCAGTCAACAGTGTCAGGTTGAGCCTGATGTAAAGTTTCGAGACCTCCTTTCAATCTGGAGAGGTGGCAGTCGTTGACTATGTGGGTCATAGTCTGTCTGTAGCCGCAGGGGCAGTTCGGGTCATCTCTGGCCCCCCAGCGATGGAACATAGTGGCGCACTGGCCATGGCCCGTTTGATAGCGATTGAGGAGGGCCCAATCATAACATGCTAGGTCAAAGTCAGGCTGACGCTTGCAGGGGTCTGTGATGAGGTGTTTGTTCTTGACCTCAGCTGACTGCCAACTCTGTTTCCAAGAGTCTGGAAAGAGAAGTTCAGTGTAGGCGTAGGGGATCAGATTGGGTGACGAGACGTCAAGCGTTGGACAGGGTGGACGAAGATATCCGCGTATATTGGCAGGTCCGGTCGAGCGTAGACGTGGGAAATGAACTTAGATGATGCCGCATCCCGACGAATATCTGGCGGGGCTATGTTGCTAAGAACTGGCAGCCATGGAACCGGGGTGGAACGGATGGTTCCAGAAATTATCCTCATGGAGGAATATAATTTGGAATCGACCAAGTGGACATGGGGGCTACGGAACCATACTGGGGCACAGTATTCTGCAGTGGAATAGCATAATGCCAGAGATGATGATCGTAGTGTGGAAGCACTCGTGCCCCATATGGAGCTGGCCAGTCTTGCAATGATGCTATTCCTCGTGCCCACCTTTGCTGCAGTTTTTATGAGATGTTTGTGAAATGACAGTGTGCGATCGAGAGTAACGCCAAGATAGACTGGCTGGGCTTCATGCCGGATTCTCGTATTGCCAAGCTGCACATTAAGCTCACGCGAGGCCGAGGCATGGTGTAGATGGAAAACAGATGATACCGTTTTTGCAGTGCTAGGGATTAGTCGCCATTTTTTACAGTAATAGATATCAGAGACATGTCTTTCGTGAATGCGAGCAACTACTAAAGCAGTATGATGAGTTGGGTGACCCAGATGTGGCTGACCATCTCATTGCCTCCCTGGATGCAGCACGCCAAGCCTGCTGGCAACAGGAGAAGGGAAGGGACAAAGAAACTAAGCAGAAGATATACACTCGCAGTGGTCTGGAAGTGGGGCTGTATAGTAGAAGGATTCCACATTGAACTCGGAGACACACTGAATAACTGCTCAGAACCCACAGAGTACAAAGAAGACTTTTTTGAAACTCTCAGGGCCAAGGTGTGCTGCCTGCCCTGACTCTAGCTGCTATCAGAGTAGCTAAACTGGGCATGGGTATTTGGACCCTCAGGGCGTGAGAGTCTCTTTGCATAACCACCATGCTATCTCTCCCACACCCTATTTTATCTCTCGGTTAGCTGTGGGCTATTAAGCTAAAAACCCTACTTAGAGTTAAGAAGCCCTCAGGCTCACATAGCCTACAGAGAACAAAAGGAACTTAAGAGAATTTAAGAGCCCTCTGTGCTTCAGTGAAGGGATTGAGATAACACTGAAACAAATGTTAGTTTCCACAATTGTGAAGTGATTAAGTACCTTACTTCACACAAGTCAGCCCAATCAGGAGTGGATTGAAAGCACTTGCAGAGAGCCCTTACAGTACATTATAGGCAATGTTTAAACCAAGAACAGTGATTGGAGAAATGAACCAGAACAAGAGCCCAGGTAAATGTCTCCCAAAGATAGAAACACATGAGAATGAGAACCACATCCAAACACTAGTTGACGTATTAGTCACAGAAGTTAGTAGGCATTGCAAGTAAAGCCATCATAAATGAGTAAAGAGCAAATGAGACTATGAAAGTAAACACTAACTATCTCAAGGTATTCAGAGAGCTGAAATCTGAAATAGCTGAGCTAGAGGCACAACTGGCTAACAAAGCTAATGCAATATTAGAAGAGTTTAACAAAATAGAGAACACAGAGATGAGAAGTAGCCAGATTGAGGTTGAATGTGAGAAAACTAAGAAAGCAGTGTAAAAGATGTCAAGTAGACATTAAAAGATATTGAAAACAAAAACAAACATATGAGATGGCTTTAATGAAATAATATATGCAGCATTGGCTTACCAAAAAAAAGAAAGAGAGGGAGTTTAAGAAAGAATTATAAAAGACACAGTAGCTGAGAACTTTCATACTGTAGACAACATAAAAGATATAAAACTATGGGGCTGGTGGTGGTGACCTGGTTGAGTGCACATTATACAGTTCACAAGGACCCGGGTATGAGCTCCCAGCCCCCACCTGCACGGGAGAAAGCTTTGAAAATGGTAAAGCAGTGCTTCAGGTGTCTCTCTGTCTATTTCCCTGTCTATCTTCTCTGGAGGCATGAGACAAAGTGAGAAACAGAGATGCAGTGAGAAAGTAACTGAGAGAAATTAACACAGAGACACAAGAGCACTTCTCAGCTGTCTCATGGTGTTAAAAAGGACTGAATTTGGGGCTTGGTGGTTCAGGAATGAAAGTGTTTAGCATAACCATTATGCTAAATTAATATCTTATCTGGTAAAGGAAAAGAAGAGCTGTCTTAGTTTTTTCTTTCAACAACTAATGGTGACTTATAAAATTATCCGTCATAGGTATAATCCACACCATTCCCACTCTGTGTTTCATGCCCCCAAGCCCTGCAGCAATTGCAGCAATTTGTCCCAAAGACACAGACTCTTAAACTTCAGAACGGGCTGCTTTGAATCAGAAAGGGGCCTGGCACCTTGTTATTTCAAAAGTAAAACGTTGGTGCACAAGAATCCATTAGTCAGATGTTACTATAAAAGATGCAGAGTACGGAAAGCTGTTCATTTATGGCAGACATACAGCCTTGGAAATCCTGAGGCTCCCAATTCAATCCCCAGCACTGCACATACCAAAGTAGTATACTTTTTTATATAAAAAAGAAAAAGAAAGAAAATGTGTGGCCTGGGGCAGAGAGCTGGCTCACTGAGTAGGGGATTCTCACAGCTTCGGTTCAAGTCAGGGCATCACAAGGGAGTGCCATGGAAATGGAAGAAGCCCCAGTGCTCCTCTACCCTGGAGTTACCTGAAAAAGAGAAAGACTTGAGAGTTGTGTCATTACTCCTGTAGGAAACCTTGGCCTTGGGGATGACAAAGAATAATAAAATGACCTGAAGCCTATCTAGATCCATTTACAGCATCAAAGTCTCACTAGGAAGACCCAAGACAGCTTTGGAACCCCTCGCCTCACTTGTTTGCTCGTAATGAGCAATAGTCTGAGCTGCTGTGAAGCCTTCTATACTTTCTTTCATTCTTTCCTATTTATTTATTTATTTATTTATTTTTACCAGAGAATTTCTCAGCTTTGGCTTATGGTGGTGTTGGCCAGGGAGGTTTGAATATGGGACTTAGAGCCTCAGGCAGGAGTCTCTTTGCATAACCACTGAACTCTCACCTTCACCCCTGAATACTGGTTCAGCACTCCTTAGCCCAGAGCAGAAGGGGTTAACAGAATGGAGCATTCTGTTTTAGCAAGGCTCCCTGGAGGAGTTTCAGCAATGTTCTGCTTTGCTGGCATCTTTTAAATTCATTCATTATATTCTGTCATATCATATCATATCATATTAATTATGAGAAAGATAGGAGAGAAAGAACTAGACATCACTCTGGTAAATGTGCTGATAGAGATCGAACTCAGGATCTCATGCTTGAGAATCCAATGCTTTATAAACTAGACCAAATCCTGAACTAGACCACTAGACTTATTATTTTCTACACATAGACTGAAATGGAGTAAGTTGGGGCCATCAAAACAGCTCACTGACAGTCCACTGCTTTTCCATATCTGTTTCCAGGTACAAGACCTTCCTTTACCACATTGAAGGAAATTTTGCTATTGTTCATTCTGTCTGAAATAGGCCAACCTGAGTGGGAAAATCATTCAGAGAGCATCAACCACAAAATCTGTTTGATTTGTGCTTTCGTTTCTATAATGGGTTAAATTATTTCATTATTCATAATGCAGTCATGAAGGCATTTTGATGAGTGGGTGAAATAGCAAAGTTGTCATACAAAGAGAGTCTCATGCCTGAGACACCGAAGTCCCTCATTCAATCCCCTGCACCACCATAAGCTAGAACTGAGAATTCTGGTTTTCAGAAATGGTACGAACAACATTTTGACTACATAAATACTAACTTTCTGTTTCCTTTTTATGTAGGACGAGGTACTTCAGACTGAAACTATTTCCCACAGTCAGGAAGGAGAGGAGAAAGAAAAAAAACAAGAAACAGAAAAAACTTCAGGTACTGTATTCTAAGTCATATGTGTGTGTGTGTGTGTGTGTGTGTGTGTGTGTGTGTGTGTGTGTGTGTGTGTTAGACACAGCTTTCTCAGATCAGCTCCATCATATGCCTGATCTAATTTCCTCTTGCAGGCTCTGGCCAAGGGCAGTTCTAGTAGAGGGGTCAGCTCAGTGTCCTGGAAGCTCTTTGGCACTGTCTCTGAGCCTGTGTGGGGAAAAGACCAGGAGGCAATGCTAATCCCTTCTGGGACTGGGATGTCAGCTCCACAGTCTCAGAGATCTTTGAAACATTAAATGAGCATTTGGGTGGTGATGCACCTAGTTAAGTGAACAAAGTACTATGCTCAAGCACCCACACAAGGAACCAGGTTCTCCCACTCCCCACCTACATCAGGGATGCTTCACAAATGGTGAATCAGGGCCCCAGGTGTTCTGTCCTATAGAATAAATGTAAACAAGAAAGAAAGAGAGAGAGAGAGAGAGAGAGAGAGAGAGAAAGAAAGAAAGAAAGAAAGAAAGAAAGAAAGAAAGAAAGAAAAGAAGGGAAAAAGGGAGATGGAACGGACGAAGCAGCTTCCAGGGGCAGTGATTCATAGTGATGGCACTGAGCACCAATGATAACCCTAGAAGCAAACAAGAAATAAAATGATGAAAGACAGAAACACTGAATGAACCATGATTATGCTCTCGCTGCTAATGTCTATATTGTCAGGCATGGACCTTGATCGAGGTTTAGACACACACTGCTCCCTACTATCCAGGGGCTGATTCTAAATCCTGATCTTTGTTGGAAGGATGGTTGAAGCAGTTCCCAAGAACTGAGTGAAGGCAGGTCTAGGCTTGAGTGTTGAAAGAGGGGCTCTGAGGAACCTCGCAGGCAAAGGTGCACTGAGTGATGTGGAGTCATTCCAATTTCTCCATCCTTTCAGGTGCCTCCCCTAGTGCAGGGAATATTGTTCCAACTTGGATTCAAGCTGAGATCAGGATTTTCCTGGAAGAATGGGAATCCCTCAAAACGCAAGGGCATCTGAAGAACAAGATTGCAGCCCTAGTCATTTCCCGGGGATTGGGTATTAAGGGCATCATGAAGAGCAAAAGAGAGTGTTTTCTTCATGTTGAAGAACATGTCTGATATGTATTGGACTGTCAAGAATGCCAACAAGAAGCCAAGAAGCCAGCCCTTACCCTGTCCATTTGGAGACGTCCTGAAAAGGATCTTGGAATACAGAAGAGAGGAGGAGCCCTCAGGTGTGTGTCTTCTCTTCCTTAGATGGCCTTGAGGGAGGGATTGCAGCCAGCCAGGCTCACATACTCCCTGCGGAGCTCAGAGCTGGGAGCTAACCTGCGCACAACTTCCCCCTGCATCAGCAGAGAGAACAAGATATTCTCATTTGACTAAGTCCCTAGGACATATATTCCTGGACTGACTGAGCTGGATAGGACCCCTGGGTCCAGTTAGTTCAAGAGTTGGTGGGAGGGGTGGGGAGTCATGTGCTCATGTATTTGCATGTTCCATTGATCTCTCTCTCTCTCCCTCTCTCTCTAGATCCTCTGTATGCAGAAGGGGTGTCACTGACTCCTCCTGATCTCCAGCCTCCTGAGTACCAGGTCATATATCCCTCTGATGGCCAGGTGTGGTCCCCACAATATGTGAACAACCAGCTGTGGACCCCACACTATGTGGGTGGCCAGCTGTGGTTCCCACAAAATATAGATGCCCAGCGGTGTTCCCCACACTATGTTGATGGCTAACTGTGGTTTCCACAAAATATGGGTGCCCAGCAGTGTCAACCACAATATGTGGATGGCCAGCTATGGTTCCCACAAATTATGGGTGCTGAGCAGTGTCCACCACAATATGTGGATGGCCAGGTGTGGTTCCCACAAAATGTGGGTGCCCAACCATGGCGCCCGCAATTTGGGATGTGCACAGGATTTCACATACCCTCATGGAAGCCCCAGGAAGTGGCTCCAACAAGCCAACACTTGGTTCCTCCCATCCTCCCGACGGCCTCTGATCCCCAGCGGTCATCCTCTACTGACACTAACATAGATACAAAGGAAAGCATCAACATCTAGGGAAGATTGTTCTACGGACCAAGCACTGGACTTACATGCCATGTAGCAGTGTGGCTCTGGCTTGTCTCTTTCTGTGTCACTGGAAACTCTTCTCTGGAACTTGGACTGGGTTTGGTATATTACACTGAAGTAAAGAATTTTGGTGGGGTGTGGCATGAGTCTTGAGGTGGGGGCTTTCAGGTCCTGGTGCAGGATGCTGGAGGACCGAAGTTCAGTGGGAGAATATTTTACAGAAAACTGACAGTTTACACATATAACAACAACTGTATTTTCTTATCAATGTAAACTAGTAATTTCCCCAATAAAAAGATAAATCAGTCTAAAACATAACAGACAGACAATTACCCTTTATGTTTGTACAAAAACAGTGAGTGTATTGCTACTCAGTCGTGGCTTCTTCCTTTCCAAGGACAAGGGAAATGGTGGAGCAATATTTGCCTTTTTTCTCTCTCCCAAGAAAAGAAAAATAAAACATTGGAACTGGAATCTTTGTTAGCAATACTGCACCACTGTGAGCATCTGGGCTCACTCACCACTACTGCATTGAGAAATAGGACAATTCCAGTAGCCAGGGACACAGCTCAGTCACGGACCAAATCTCTATTGATGAGCGGGGATGTAGTGCAATCAATCAGTCTCTCTTCATTAGAAAATCCTGTCCTTTATGTCTCCTGAGGTGGAAGTGTAAGGAAAACTTTCTATGTAGGATATTGGGTGGGTAGAAGGAAAAAATGGGTGAACCAGAGGTGATGAAATGGTGGAAAACAGGATGTGACTAGGAGAGGGGGCAGTGTAGAAAGAGGGCATGAACCAGTGGGGATTAAACCAATGCGGGACTCAAACATAACAATAAACCACAAATAGACCACAACGTTAAGCAAATGCTAGTGAACCTAAGGTGATGATCAAAACATAAGGGGTCTTAGAAGAGATAATTAGAAGCACACCAACATAGAAGAGATCCAAAAGTTTGTAAATGTGTTCTCAGAATGCATTCTCATCACCTTTAATAGAAATGGCATTTTCCAGTTTCATGGAAATATGTTCTGCTCCATTCTTCTCTCTCTTGCTCGGAGGGTGGACCTCATTATTTCTGAGAAGGCAGACTCTTGTTTCAAGCCTAAAGAGCACATTTAAGGAATACATTACATACTGGATGAATTTAATTTAATTTGGCAATTACAAAGTTTGGGCAAGTGTGACCTATGCAAAGCATTCTAACCTCCGGAAAACAGCACTAAAAAGAATCCAGATCATCTAGTTTAAACACCATCTAGTTTAGAAGAGCCCCACCATTTTCAGGTGGGGAGGGGGTGTGTCTTGGGATGCCAGGAGGAATTCTTATTCTTAATCCTTTGACAGGGGTAGTGAGACTAGGTGAAGTCCTTGATTTACATTCCAGGAGAAAGGCAATCAATGTTTATTGCAATTAATCCAGCAATATGACAGTGATCCATGGGTCTGCAAACCATCTGTGCTCTGCATCAACGATTACAGAGTTCAGAGACAGATACATAACTCACTCAGATAGCATGTTCTTTGCCATGTGCGTGACACAGTTTCACACATAGTGTTCTGAGGAAAGGTTTTGCTATGGTATATGTTTTTCTTCTTTTCTTACTCGTGTAAAAAAAAAACTTATGGCAGTGCGCGAGGGCAGGCATGTGTTGGAGTGGCTTCTTCCGAGGCCAAGGTGGCAGTGGGCATGTGCGGTGACATCAGTGGCAGCAGAGAGTGCCAGGAAAGCTGTTGTGTTCCTGCTTCCTCTTTCCCTTCCCAGGTCGGTGGAAGAGGCCTAAACAGGACTGGTTGTGATCCCCATTCCATTCCCCGCCCCAAGTACCTACCCATATCTCTCAAACTGTGTGCTAGAATGTCCCAGCCTAGACATGGATTGTGGACAGCACAAGATTATGTCCCAGCAGAAAAGTGCTCAAAGCAAGCCTTACTAAAGAAGAAGGACATGATCACAAGACTGCAGCCAAAGATACCTTAATACATTCCTGCACTCTCTGTAGGACACAAATGTCAGACCCTAAGACCTTCAAGCCACACTTTGAAATCAAGAATACTAAGACTCTACTTCCTCAAGAATTGGCTGATGGTCAGGCATAAATTCATTTATGGGTGAATTCATAACACCGTGAACTGCATTATCACTGAGAGTTCTCAGAGTCTATGCAGCTTGTCAACTCATACAGACACAAATCCTTTTAATGCAACCCTTTTAGAAAAATCACATTCTCAGTTATCCATCTGAGAATACCTACTGGAGAGAACCCCTATGAGTGGAAGAGGATTTGGAAATTTCTTTTTTTTTTTTCGTTTATTTAAAAAAGAAGACATTAGTCTAGGCTTTTGAGAGAGTCCGCATATCAAATACACAGCCTATATATTTAAAAGACTCAGTCTGTGTTTTATAAACTTCAAGACACAATTAATTTTTTCCCTCTCATATTAATTAACTAGTGATTTATATGACTACACTTTACTAGGAGTGTACATAAACCATTCTCACCACCAAAAGACTGTGTCCCATCCCATCCACCCCTACCCCCCACCGGCCCAGGAAGCTGCATGTCTACCCCTCACCACAGGGTGTTTACTTTGGTGCCCTGCCCCAACCTGCACGGTTATCGACTGAAACCTATGGTAGGGCGCGAGAGAATGGAATGGACAAGAGATGCGAAGAACGAGGGCAAAACAGGAGGTCTGTTCAAGCTCTGAAAATTTTATTGTGCAGCCACAATATAAGCACAAAGAGGAAGTTCTCCTAAGGTAGTGGGGGAGGGAGGTAGGTGAGAAACTTTCCAAACAGCTAGATGCTAATCTCAGTTCCAATGGTCGGAATGTCTTCTCACCAGATGTATGAGAGTCTTAGCTAAGGCCTTGGCTCCCGGCATGTCCTCCCTTTTTACAATTTAAGTGAGGCGGGCAAATGAGGTAAAAGCTAGAAATTTTATCAAGAGATAAGCGGGCATTAAACAGAGGGGGGGGAAGTATTGACATGATTCCTCCAGTGGGGTAAATATAGAACTGATCTTCCAGCATCTTATATGGCTCTTGGTGTCTTTTGGGGAGGGGAGCCAGAGCCACTATTTCTAAGGTGAGAAAAACTCACGGCGAAGAGTTCTGATGACCTACACCAACCTCCATGCAAATCAGGTTTGCTTCATGGGGGACTCATAGGTGGACTATAGGGTCCTGCCCCTGCAGTGCTTAGCCCTGCACCCCTTACCGGTGCCCACACCATACGAAGGCTGGCGTGCATAAATCTGAGTTTTATGCAGCCCCTAAAAGAGGTCTGCCACCCTCAGGTTTAGCCAAGTCTCTGTCATCCAAATCAAGTCTGTGGTAATATATTTGTAAGGGTTTCAATGTCAAGGAGTCAATTTGTTGTTTTATAAAGCCAGTAATCTTATTGAAAATAAAAGGCCCCAAGGTAATCATTAACAAAAGACTAATCAGGGGTCCCATAAGGGGCATCAAAAGGGAGAACATGGAGGCTTTCCACCTACTATCAGCAGCAGCCGAAAATTTTTGTTTTTATAAATACTAAGCTTGTGTAACTGCTTTACCTGGGTCTCCACTAAACCAGACTCATTAACATATAAGCAGCACTCCTCTTTCAAAAACAAGTGCCACCCTTTTCTGTGGTCAGGAGGTCCAAAGCTCGCTAGTTCTATAAGGCAACCTGGGCAAGGGAGGTAAGTTGTCTCTGTAGGGAGGCCAATGATTTGGCTGAGGCTTCCACTGCCAGTGAGAATTGTTGAGAGAGCTTAGCAGTGGTAAGAAGGGAGTGACCCAAGGCGCCTTAAGCCAGACCTGCAGCCACAACAGATGTTGCAAAAGAAACACCAGCCACTAAAGGAAGAAAAACATCCCATTTTATTTTAGGGGACGAGGGGTTGTCCCAACCTAAATACTCAGCAGGAGTAAATAGGTTCAACTGGGGTACTAAGGTAACTGGAAGGCATAACAATCTCTCATCTATTTGGCTAGAAAGATTTTTTAAAAGGGTACCACTACACCAAAAGAAAAACTCATCAGGGGCAATACGATCTGCGGCAGGTAAGGCAATCTGATTGCACAACCTGGTACTAGCATTGGAATAACAAAAACTAAATTTTTCCTGTTCAGGAGCTAATTACAAGGAAACTTCAAAAATGGGAGAAAAGGCCTTACCAGATGTGCCAGAAGTATTCAGTGAGGTGGGATATGGAATTGCCCTCAAAGGGGGACATCCTAACATGGCACAAAGAAAACATGCAGAAACATTGTCAAGGCCAGTGATATTGGCAAGAATTAGGCCTTCTCTTAATAGAGGTAGCCAGGAAAAGGGGTGGTGTGTAGCTAAAGCTGAGAGCTGTGTATTTAGCTCCTTCTCACATGTTTGAATTTCAGCATGAAGGGTTGTTTGAACTTGAACAAGAGCATGCCAAATATAAAAACGGCTGCTAGGCTAGGTCTCATCTTTGGTTATATACATGGCTCCTTTGAATGGCATGGTCCAGCGGGAATCCCAGGGATCCCAAACAACCCAGGTATAGCCTGTGGAAGAGCGAAAAAATTTATGGCTGTTATAGGGAAGCTGGGCAATAACTTCATTACCTCTTAGGGTCTTAACATTATGGATGTTACATGATTTATAGAGGCAGCCCACATTTTCTTAAACCCATCTATCTGTGCAATAGGACTGACTCTGGTCAAACAACAAGCACAGGGCAGGGGCAACCTTTCTGGGCTGTGCCTTAAAATCTGTGAAATTTAGCAAAATGGCAGATTGGCACCCTTGAGGTGGGCAATCAGCCGTGGCTAAAAGATGACCATAATTTTGTGTTTTAACATAGTTGGTGTAGTTTTAGGTCAGGAAAAATCGCCAAGCAAAGGGGAGGTGGCTCCTTTCTTGTCAGGCGCTACTGTGGGTGTCCACCCGCACAAGAGGACCATCCACAGGAACACTGTCGGTATTTTGAACCATCATTTTCCTGAAAAAGAGAAGCGTAAATTTTCTCAGGGAGAAGATTGCTCCCTGGATTCATTTCTATTATTAATTAGTTTTATCAGCCTTTCTGGCAGCCATCTAGCTGATCCTTCTTTGGTGTCAGAAAGACAGGCTGAACCTCTCCCCCATATGAGGACTGGATCTGGGCCATTCCATTTGAAGGTGAGCGCGTCTTTCCACATGATTGTGGCAAAATCTTTATTTGTCTCAGGGTGCTAGAGGCGATCAGCCTGCAGATTTGCCATGGGCGACTAAATTTAGAAAGTTAATAACAAACAAGGCATGATGAAGAATATTTCTAGGGGACCCCTTCTGAGGGTATAATTCCCCTCTCTTTAATTTATGGGGAGAATTTTTGATAGTTTGGTGGGCACGTTCGACAATGCCTTGTCCTTGAGGATTATAAGGAATGCCAGTAATGTGTCTAATTTGTAACTGGCGGCAAAATTCCTGAAACTTTTGTCCAGTATAGCCTGTGACATTATCAGTTTTACCATTAAAACTGCCCAAGACAGAAAAAGCAATTTAAAACATGGGCTATAACATTTTTAGAAGCTTCTCAAGTATATAAGGAAGCAAAGGTAAATCCACTAAATGTATCTATAGTCACATGAAGATATTTAAGGTTGCCAAATTCAGGATCATGTGTAACATCCATTTGCCATATTTCATTTGGGACCAAACCTCTGGGGTTAAAACCCAGGTGGGGGGGGTGGGTAGAAGTGTGACACACAAGTGGGGCACTGCTTAACAATTTGACGAGCTTGCTCACGAGTGATCTTAAAAAGTAGGCGAAGGGTCTGAACATTTAAATGATGTAAAGCATGACTCTTTTGGGCTTGATCTACAGAACCTATCAGTACTGGAAACGTCAAGCGGGTGGCAGCATCTGCACAAGCATTTCCTTTCCAGAGGGGGCCAGGCATACGGGAATGAGCGCAAAGGTGTCCGACAAAAAAGGGTTGACATCTAGAGGCGATCAATTTTTGAAGCTGAGAAAAAAGAGGGGCGGCATTTGTGGAGTGTTTAATATAGGAAACCGTCTCAAGAACGGGAACCGAATGAGCAATATAGGCACTGTCAGTGTACAAGTTAAAAGGATGATTTTTTAATTTTTGAAAAACCTGTATTATTGCAAAAATCTCAACAAGTTGAGACGATTTGAAGGGGGAGCAAATAGAGGCAGCCTGTCCATCTATAACAAAGGCGGCCATTCCATTTGAGGAGCCATCAGTGAATACTAAGCAGGCATTTGACAAGGGGTGGGGGGAAGTGTACTTTGGGAAAATGAAGGAATGAACCTTCGCAAATTGAAATAATTCATCAGCAGGGTAATGATTATCAATTTCTCCCAAAAGGGAGGAGCAAGCAATGGGCCACTCGTCTGTGGTTTGCATGAGCCATTTTAATTGACTTTTGGAATGTGGTATGATTATTTTTTCAGGATCTTTACCAAAGAACTGGTGGCTCTGTTCACGTCCAGAAAGAATAAGCTCAGCAACCAGGGAGGTGTAGGGAGTAAGTACTTTAGGGGGGGGGAAACTGGAAGATGAACCCAAAGCATAGGGCCACGTTGCTAAAACACTCCTGTAGGTGTATGTGAGGTTGCACAAATGACAAACAGAAGTGGTGCTTCATAGGAAATAATGGAGACTCCCTATTTCTGAATGGCTTCTTCTACCAACCATATAGCGCATGTAGCTGCAGGGGACAAGGAGCGGGGGGGGGGGCGGGGGGGAAGGGTTGGAATCTCCCTTAAGAATTTCAAAGAGTGGCCTAAGTTCTCCAGTGGTAAACTTAAGATATGGCCTAATCCAATTTATGTCACCCAATAGTCTTTGAAAATCATCAAGAGTTTTCAAGTGGCCTACTTGAAGATGTAGTTTTTGGGTAGCAAAAACTTCTCTGCCTTCTTTTAATGATGTATGGATTATGAAGCCACTTCCTGGGCAGGCTTGACTTTTGTGTATATGGAGGAGAAGGGGGCCATGCAGGGAGAGGCAGAAGCTAGCCATTATGATTTTTGGCTCCATAGGGTTTTAACTAGGTGCCTACACGCCCAACTCTGGACCAAAATTCCTAATTGAAAAGCAATGGGCAAGATAGAATTCCCTGCTTCATAGTAGAATGTAGACATAGTCTCTAGATTGAGGAGATGGGCTATGTTTTGGGGCCCTCTCTGGGGTGCCTGCATGAATAAAGATTTGTATTGATAGGGGAGAAACAGACAGCTGAAGACATGCTTCACCACCTGTGAAGAGACCCCCCCTGCAAGTGGGCATCCAGGGGCTCAAACCGGGATCCTTACCACCAGTTCTTGTGCTTTGTGACATGTGCCCTTAACCCACTACACAGCTGCCCTGCCATTGATCAATTGTTATTCATATTTATTTATTTATTTTAGCTTTTGTTGCCCTTTTTATTGTTGTAGTTAACGTCATGGTTAGATGGACAGAGAGCGATTGAGAGAGGAGGGCAAGACAGATAGGGGAGAGAAAGATAGACACCTACATACCTGCTTCATCACCTGTGTAGTGACTTCCCCGCAGTTGGGGATCCTTATGCAGATCCTTGCGCTTTGTACCACCTGCACTGAACCAGCCAAAACTGTCTGATCAATTTTAAAGCAAATAGATTTCTCATATCATCCTTGTAAAAGACAGCAGGAATATAAACAATCAAACAAACAAGCAAACAAACAAATAAATAAATAAATAAATAACAAAATTGATTTATTAATTTCACTGTGGGATGGAGAGACAGAGCCTGAGCATCACAGTGGCACGTGTCACGTGAAGGAGGGACTCAGGGCCTCATAGTGGAGAGTCAGGCACTTTATCTACTGCACCACATCCTGCTCACCCAATTTCCTTTTTTTGTAAAATTGCTTTAGCAAAAACTTTCTCCATTTGAGAAACATCTTAGAATTAGCCTTTCCTCATAGATAGTAAAAGGTATAAGGATTTCATTAAAACCTAGGATACATGGCATAATGGTTATGCACAGAGACTTTCTTGCCTAAAACTCAAATCCCTGCAACAACATAAGCCAAAGTACAGCAGTGCTCTGGTAAAATAAGTAAATAAAATAGGAGAAAAGTGTTTGTTTATAATACATAGGCTCTGTAGACTGTGATATTATTATCAGGCTTTGGCTTCTTGATGCATGTGACTGACTTTGTTTCACCTGGAACACTGCAAGTTGTGTCTTAGACCTCACAGTGTGTATAATGGCCCCAAAACATAGTCCATCTTCTCAATCTAGAGATTATGTCTAAATTCTACTATGAAGCAGGGAATTCTACCTTGCCCATTGCTTTTCAATTAGGAATTTTTGTCCAGACTCCCAGAGGGGGAAAAATGTTAGTAGATGACTACATGGCTCTGACCCAATTCCATGACAATACAAAAAGAAAGAAAGAGAGAGAAAAAATAAATTCAAAGGTAGTAATTGGTTCACATGTGACTTAAAATGAAAGAGAAAGCAGGACCATAGGAAAAAATAGGGAACAATAGAGATAGTTATGGAAATAGTAGTCAACCCAAATCTGTGGCATTATGAGAATCACTGCAATTTCCATTGAAGGGCACAGAGTTGTAGAACTCTGGTGGTGGGGATGGTGTGAAGTTGTATCCCTCATTCTGTGGACAGTTGGATTCCCTATGTTCACAGCTGCCATCCTCACACTCCAGCTGTGGATAGAGCTGAAATGCCCATTGTATGAAAAGGCCCAGTTGGTTGTAGCATTTTCATTGATGTCTATCAATCCAGTCTGACTACAGACCCCTGACTTTTTACCTGTCTATGTGTTGACAACCATGCCTTATTTTTCTTCAAAATTAGCTTAGACTTCCCAGGACCATCCTCACCCTTCCTTTCCCATGATAGCCACATTGTCCCGGCCAAAATCCCTTCTTTGCATTCCCTTTACCATTATAGCAGACCCCAGGCTCCCTCCTAATATCTGTACCCATCCCCTTTTCCCGAAACATGGTTAGATTGAGAGCCAGTTCTTTCTCGCCAAAGGGGAAGAGGACAGGTTGTTCCCATGGCCAGTAACATAGAAAAAGGCTCTGAAGATTGCCTTTGGCATGATTGCTGGCTTACATATATATGTCAAACTTTTGCTTTGCTCATGACTCTCAGTGTCTCAGTCCTTATTTTAAGGCATAGACAGAGTGCGTTTTGCACTGTTTCTCATACCCAACTATACAAAAGTGGATGAAGAAATTAGGGGACTCTAGGGAGTACTACCCTACATTTTGGGTGGGTGATACTGGGTCCCTTAGGACCAATGAAGCTGAGGGTGATTGTGCTCAGTGAAGTGAGTAAGGAGGTGATAAACTAGTACTGGGTAGTTTCTCTCATGTAAGCAATTGAGTAGTGAAGTACACAGACTCCCCCTCACAAAAGTCACAGGGATTGAGCTAGTTTTGTAAGAATTATGAAAGTTATTGCTAAGGTTGGGACCACAGAATTGTGATGGTGTAGGTGTCATGGAATATGCCCCCCAAATATTATCTTACCTATTCTATTCTTATATTCTTTTATATTATCACAGCACTACTCAGCTCTGGCTTTTGGTGCTGATGGTATCAAACTTGGAACATGCATCAAAATGGTTTTTCATAACTATAGCCCTATCTCTCTAACCCTCCATATACTTGCAATCATGTAAACTATTACTAAATCACTAATGAAAACATTAAAATTGCTTTTTGAAATAGAGAAAATTCTTTCCAAAAGAACTTTAAGTGTATATTCTGGGGCAGCAATAGTGACAGTTGTCTGTGTTAAGTTAGCTTATGATCAGTGAAATGCTGAGTTGGCAGGGAGCTGATGTCCCTGAAATACCACACACTGGAGAACTAATCATTACATAAAATCCTTTTAGTTTTCAGGCCACATTTAGGTGACACAGTGCTTGATCTGAGGATATCCTGGTTTATGATTTAGTTCAGGTGATGAGAACACAAATCCGCCTCCATGACCCAGCACTCCGACCTGAGTAGACATTTCTACATTTCAAGAACCTTCCCTGACACACCATTGTGCACAGAGCCCTCACCATCATAAGGGTTCACTCAGATGCTGTAAATTTGGGGAGTTGGAGCCCCATGTCTCCTGCCTCAATGAGTCTTAGTTCATTTATCAGTTTACAAACAGGTTCCCCACTGCCATCCCCTTAAAAGGCAGCTGAAAATCTAGTGAAATGTGTCACTTTTATGAAGGAAAAAGAGAAAGAATGGCAGAGAGGGGTTGGAGGAGGGTCCTCCAGGTGCTGCTACAAGGTGCTGGAAAGGGCCTGAGATGGGAGTGAGACTGACATGCAGACACCTGTCTTCTTGGAATGAAAACATTTACACATGTGCCCACAACTGTACTATAAATCACCAACACCTGTCAAATGAAGATGACAGCAGTGACCATAATAGAATAATGTTTAAAGATGAGACATATATAACACCTCACCCAACACCACATGATTGTGCCTACCTGTAGCCATGTTAACCACCACAGTTTTCAGAATGTCACATAAGTTTGTTGCCTTTTTGTGCAGGGATGATGAGACATTCATGTTATTCAATACTCCATTGCATATACGAAGAAAACAAAAACTGTGTGTTAGTTGTCTATCACCTCCATACTTACCTCACTGAGTATATCTCCTTAAATTTCATCCACTTTGTCCCAAAGTTACAATATCATATTCTTATTTTCCAAAGTAGTACTCCACTGAGTCTCCAAATTTCCTTTTTAATATTTATTTTATTGACTTTGATTTTATTTGAAAGGGCCTTAGAAATTGAGAGTGGAAGGATAGACAATAAGACATAGAGAGAATGGGGAGAGAGAGGAGAGAGATAGAGAGAGAGAGCGAGAGAAGAACTAATACCTCTGCTTTTAAAAGTTTTCCAGAAGATTGAAGACACTGGAATACTCCTTTCCAGCTTCTATGAAGCCCATATCACTTTCGTACCAAAAGTAGACAGGGACACAACCAAAAAAGAAAATTACAGACCAGTATCTCTGATGAACAAAGATGTGAAAATATTGAACAAAATTCTAGCCAACTGGATACAGCAGTATATTAAAGAGATTGTTCATCATGACCAAGTAGGGTTTATCCCGGGCAGGCAAGGTTAGTGTAATATATGTAAATCAATCAGCGTGATACACCACATCAAGAAAAGCAAGACCAAAAAACCACATGGTCATTTCAATAGATGCAGAGAAAGCCTTTGATGAAATACAACATCCCTTTATCATCAAAACACTATAAAAAATAGAAATAACATCTGTGCTAAGCCAAGTTCACCACCATCTGGCCCCCTCTGCTTTATATCTTAATGCATTTTCAGATACCAACTTGCAAATGATACCATGATGTCAACATGACTTCCCTGGGCAGAGGACCTCATCAGTGTGTTCTAGAACCCCACCCTCTCAGCCTATATTCTTGTCAGTCATTATTAAATCATTTATAAAACAGAAAATATATTTCATATTAAGCTGACAAGTGTTTGCTTGTGTTTATTTTATTGTGATAAAGCATTCCTGTGCTGGGGGAAACAGCATAATGGTAATGCAAATAGTTCTTTATGACTGAGGTTACAAGGTCCTAGGTTTTGCAACATAATCACATCCTAGTAATTCTGCAAGCCACAGTCATGGGATCAAGACACTTAATACCTACATGTTGCTTTTCCCTACACACGTTTTCTGGGCAGATTCGGAAGATGACAGTGAGGCAAATTGCAGAAGCCAGAACAGGCAATAAATAAATAAATAATAAATAAAAAAATATTAAGGTCTATAAAATTTACCTATTGAATAATAACATAATTATTTTCTCAAAGATAGTTACTAAAACAATACAATAAAGTACATTCTCTATTATCAGTAATTGTAAACTTTATTTTGGAAATTGAAAGTATTTTGTACATTTATTTATTGAATTATTTTAAAGATTTTACTTATTTTTATTTATTTTTCTTATTGAATAGAGATGGAGAGAAACTGAGAGAGGAGGGAGAGGTAGAGAAGGAAGGAGACACAGACATATGCAGCCTTGCTTCACCACTCGTAAATGCCTGCACACTGTAATGTGTGGGATTAACTAGGTGCATCACCACCCAGCCCCCCAGTATTTTTCTTTAAATTTCTTTATTGGGGAACTAATATTTTACATCTGACAGTAAATACAATAGTTTCTACATGCATAACATTTCCCAGTTTTCCATATAACAATACAACCCCCACTAGGTCCTCTGCCATCCTTCTTGGAACTGTATTCTCCCCACCCACCCACCTGAGACTCTTTTATTTGGTGCAATACACCAATTCCATCAACTAGATTCTATTACCAACCCTGATACAAAATTAAGCAGATGCATCAGAGGGGAAGCAATTGAAGAAGCCAGACCTTCCATCTTCTGCACCCCATAAGGACCCTGGGTCCATACTCCCAGAGAGCTAAATAATAGGAAAGCTCTCAGGGGAACGGATGGGATACAGGGTTCTGGTGATGGGAATAGGGTGGAGTCCTACCTTTCTTATCCTATAGCTTTTATCAATGTTTCCAATTTTATAAATAAAAATTAAAAGAAAAACAATTAAGCAGATGCAGATCAATCTTCATATGAAATTTTTGTCAGGGAGGGTAGAGTGATTATGCAAACGAGTCTCTTGCCTGAGGCCATCATTTCTGAGCTGATCTCATCCTGTGAAGAACCATATTGTGCCTCCTGGCAAGGATGAGAACAAAGCCCCACCCTGCCCCCTGCTGCTCTGTAGAGTGAATGGATCTCCATTTTGATCAACGCCTGAAGCATTAAATTCTTTTTTGGTTTTATTCTTTATTAATGCTTTAGTATTGCTTCACAAAATTACATGTCAACAGGGGTATAATTCTGGACAGGGGTAGATAGTATCATTGTTATTCAAAGAGATTCTCATGCCTGAGGCTACAAAGTGTCAGGTTCAATCCTCTGCACTATAAACCAGAGCTCAGCAGTGCTTCGGTTAAAAAAAAAAAAGGTGGGAGAGTGGGGTTATAATTCTATAACATTCCATTGCCAGCATTCTGAATCCCCAATCCCTCCATTGCAAGCCCCAGCAGTTCTCCTAAGGCTGAAGACATGAGTTAACTGTCATCTCTACAGCTATCTATATGTATTTGAACACAATGCCCCCTTCTCCAAGTCCCCACCCACTCTTCAATTTCCAAGTCACACATAACCCTGTTCCTACAATCAAAGTTAGGGTTGTTAAAACATTAATGTTCTTGCTATTGTCAGTAGTATTTAGTAACCATTATGATCTGAGCCTAGAGTCCAACTTTGATACTCCTGGGTGTTGTGTTCTTGAGTTCTGTGAGAACATATTGAATTCTCCCCAGTGTCACACCCAGTACTGAACACTTATATGGCTTCAACTCTACCAATATATTGATAGGATCACTTCCAGAGTCAACCACAAGTAGTCTCCAATAGTCAGCCTCTCTACCAGAGGACACAAGGCTACAGCAGAAGAACCTGCACTGACACATCTTACCTTCAACGGCCGTCACTCACACAGTTTTCAGTCTGATGGGCTACATGAGAGTTTTGCCCCACCCCATCTGCATCAATCTTTGCAAATTATTCATCAATTTTTAGCAATTTTTAAAAAATTCTTATTGTTTTTTTAGTTGCTGTTGGATAGGACAGAGTGAAATGGAGAGAGGAGTGGGAAGACAGAGAGGGGGAGAGACAGATAGACAGCTGCTTCACCACCTGAGAAGAGCACGCCCCCCCTTCACGTGGGCATACGGGGACTCAAATCAGTATCCTTATCGCCAGTCCTTGTGCTTTGCTTCATATGTGCTTAACCCAAAGTGCCACCGCACAGCTGCTCATCAATTTATTTACTAATTAATTAATTAATTAATTTTAAGTTATTTGTTTTCTTTTCGTTGCACTTTTTGTTTTAGTTGTTGTAGGTACTGTTGTTGTTAGGCATCAGGAAAATAAATAAATAAGCAAAATTGTATCATTAATATCATTGTGGGATAGAGAGACAGAGCCCGAGCTTCACAGTGGCACATGTCATACCAGGGTGGAACTCAGGGCCTCATGGTAGAGACTCAGGCACTTTATCTACTGCACCACCTCCTGCTCACCCAGTTTCCTTCTTTGTGAAATTGCTTTAGCAAAAACATTTGCCATTTTCAGAAACGTCTTAGAATAAGTCTGTCCTCATAGATAGTAAAAGGTACAAGGATTTAATCAAAGACTGGGATACATGGCATGATGGTTATACACAAAGACTCTCATGCCTGAGGCTCCAAAGTCCCAGTTCATTCCCATGTACCACCATAAGCCAAAGAACAGCAGTGCTCTGATTAAAAAAAAAAAATCACTGAGATAGTACTGAGTTAGTAGATTTAGATTTGAATTGACTAATACAGGTAACATTTTTATTCTGTTAGTGAGCACAATCAAACCACCATCCACTGCAAGGAAGCAAAAGATGTTTATTCACGAATTCGAATCCGGGCTGAGAGGTTACTGACAGCAGTCCACCGGATCGACCCCGAACAGGCCTCAAACCACACAATTTATAGGATTTCTGAATACACTCAGGGAAGGTGAATGCATCACCTTATCAATCTATATCCAATAGTATGCTATAGAAAACGCAGAATCCAATCATTTCAAACCTAGCAAAAGGCGGGATCCACTCAAAGCAAAGCACGGGCTAATTTCAAACATTGCAAAACCACACAACCAATAGAACCTAGCCAGAGTATGGTCACCACATCTTCCCGCCATCAGTTGCAACCTTTTGGTAAACAGTTTTCTTGTGCAAAGGTCCTGATAAGCATTGCCTGTATGCAGGGTCTTGGTAAACAACTAGTGGCTTACTGGCTTACTGATTAGGTCCTGTTTTCCAAGGGGAAAGGGTAAGGAATTTTCCACTCCACATATTCCAGTATTTGGAGTGTTTATCCAAGTACATAAACTGCAGCTTCTATTCTGTGAGTCCACTGTTCTACCAGACAGCTATTTCCCAGCTGCCAGGAATTGCTGATTAAGCTTGTCAGCATTCACCCTGCTGTTTAAGCCCTGAACTCACCTCCCTCTACTTTCCACATAGGAACAATCAATGATGTTGTTTACCCCTTTTTAGGAAACAGTTTAGTTGTTTCCTAAGTCTGTGTATGCTAAAATTGTAATACTTAAAGACAAATTATCATGCTTTGCTTGAGGTTCAATAGCATCATGGTTATGCAAAGAGACATTCAGGATGAGGCTCCAAAGTCCCAGGTTCAATCCCGGGCACCACTATAAACCAGAGTAGAGCAGTGCATGGGTTGCACAATGACCCAAGATTCTCCAGTCTTCACAGCCTTGGAGACAGGAGGCAGGAAGGATGGGCCATCTTCAGTCACTGAGAGGAAAACTCCCATGCTGTAGACTTTTTTTTTCAATATTTCTGGGAAAAAATCTGGTATGTATACAAGAAGAAAACAAATATTTATGTGGAAAAGTATATAAATATTGGAATTCAGAAATCTTAACAATAAGAAAGTTTACTCACAGAATGCATTCACATATTTTATAAATGTTGACACTGGTTTTGCATATCATATAAAGAGAAGCATGAGCATTAATTTTTCTTAGATTCAAGGGGACAGTTGTACCCCTATATTCACAGCTGCCATCCTCACACTCCGGCTGTGGAGAGAGACCTGAAATGCCAATGCACAGAAGATTGGATGAAAAAAATTAGGGGACTCAAGGGAGGAATATGCTACAGCTTGAAAGGATGATACTGGGTCCCTTAGGACCAATGGAGCTAGGGGTGATTGTGCTCTGTGAAGAGAGTAAGGAGGTGACAGACTGGGGACTTTCTGTCATACATGGAATAGAGTATTAAAGCATGTGGACTCCCCTTCACACATGTCACAGAAATGGAGCTGGTTTTGTAAGAATTATGACATCTATTGCTAGGGATGGGGCCACTGAATTTTGACAGTGGGGGTGTCATGGAATATGCTCCCAAAATATTATCTCACCTATTCAATTCTTATTTTATATTATCAGAACATTATTCAACTCTGGCTTTTGGTGCTGCTGGTAGTAAACTTGGAACATGTGCTTTCTCAGGCATCAAAATGGTTTTGCATAACTATGGCCCTATCTCTGCAGTCCTCCATCTATACTTGTAATCTTGTAAACTATTACTAAATCTCTAATGAAAACATTGAAATTGCTATTTGAAATAGAGAAAATTCTTTCCAAAAGAACTATAAGTTGCCTTTGTCTACGTTAAGTTAGCTTATGATCAGTGAAATGCTGAGCTGACAGGTAGCTGATGTCCCTTAAATACCACACATTGGAGAACTAATCATTAGATAAAACCCTTTTAGTTTTCAGGCCACATTTAGATGACACAATGATTGATCTGAGCGTACAGATTTCTGATGTTGTTCCTGGGATGTGAACACAAAGAAAGCTGCTTCCATGACACAGCATCCCCACCTGAGTAGACATTTCTACATCTTAAGAACCTGCCCTGACACACCATTACCCCCCAAGCCCTCTCAGACTGAGGGTTCACTAAATGCTGTAAATCTGGGGAGTTGTAGCCCCATGTCTCCTGCCTCAATGATTGTTAGCTTATTTATCAGTACACAAGCAGGTTCCGCACTACCATCCTCTAAAAGGCAGCCAATAATATACTTAAGCTTGTCATTTATTGAAGGGACAAGAGAAAGAAAGAATGGCAGAGAGGGGTTGGAGGAGGGTCCTTTGGGTGCTGCTACATGGTGCTGGTAAGGGTTTGAGATGGGGGTGAGACTGCTTTGCAGACACCAGTCTTCATGGAATGAAAACATTTACACATGTGCCAATAACTGTATTGTAAATCATCATGACCTGTCAAATGAAGATGATAGCAGTGAGCATAACTGAATGATGTTTAAAGGTGAGAGGTATACAACACCTCACCCAACACTACATGTCTGTGCCTACCTGTGCCCAAGTTAACCACCACAGTGTTCAGAATGTCACATAAGTTTGTTGCCTTTTTTTGCATGGATGATGAATCTTTCATGTAATTCAACACTCCATTCCATATACGAAAAAATCAAAAGCTGTGTGTTAGTTGTCTATCACCTCCATACTTACCTCACTGAGCATATCACCTTTAGTTTCATCCACTTTGTTCCAAAGTTACAATATCATACTCTTAATTTCCAAAGTAGTACTCCATTGAGTCTCTGAACTTCTTTTTAAATATTTATTTATTGAATATGATTTTATTTGAAAGGGCCTAAGAAATTGAGAGTGGAAGGAGAAACAATAAGACAGAGAGAAAAAGGGGTGAGAGAGAAGACAGATAGGGAGAGTGGAGAGAGATATAGAGAGAGCATGAGAAAGAGAGAGAGGAAGAGAAAGAGCAAAGCATACTTCACTAATTATGGAATTTCTCCCCTGTATATATATATGGGGCCAGGTGGTGGAGAACCTAGTTGAGTGCACATGTGACAATGTGAAAAGACCTAGGTTCAAACCCCTGGTCCCTAGCTGTAGAAAAAAGCTTCACAAATGGTTAGGCAGTGTTGCAGGTGATTCTCTGTCTCTCTCCCTCTCTACCACATCTTCCTCTCAACTTCTGGTTGTCTCTATCGAATAAATAGTTTATTGGATAATAAAAATAACAAAAAATTCTTTTATTTTATCCAGAGCACTGCTCATGTCTCTCTTATAGTGGTTGAAGGAATGAATCTGGGACTTCTAAACCTCAGGGATGAGAGTCTGTTTGCATAACGACATGCTGTGTATAACAGGTATATAATTCCACACCATTCCAACCACCAGAGTTCCCTGTATGCATTCCCTCCTTTGAAATATGCAGTATATCTCCTAAGGTCTCAGATTAAGGTTGACAATTATTTCTACAACTGGATATATTTATATAAATTTGCCCATTTTCCCTATGGCCCTGCTTTCTCTTTCATTCTAAGTCACAGACAAACCTATTATTCTTTGAGATTTTCCTTCCTTTTTTATCTTCTTCTATCTCTAGGTGCTGATGGAATCACATGTCAGAGCTCTCTGGTCATCTACCACTAACATGTCTCCCTCTCTGGGACTATGGATCAAAATGCTTTATGGAGTCCACATAGTGGAAGGTCTGGCTTCTGTCACTTCTGCTCTCCTGCACGTGGGCATTGGCAGGTGGATCCCTAGCCCAGCCTTTTCCTCTTTGCCTAGGAGGAAGGAGGGCTCTGAAAAGGCAGATATTGCAGACACATTGGTGAAGTCATCTGCCAAGGGAGTTCAGGATGGAGTCAGACTAGCATCTACAGCTTGGTGGTGAAAAGGCACCAAAGCAAAACAACATGTTGAATAAACAGGAAACAAATAGTATTAAAGAGCAGATGAGAATAGGGATTTGTGGGTAGAAAGAAGCTAGAAGGCCTACTTTAGGTCTGCCCCTATGGGTACATGACATTAACAGTTTTTCCTTGAGGTTGATGGCTAACATGGAGGCAAAGTAAAAACACTGATTAAGACGATGGCGTCAGAGTTGAGAATAGGACTAGAAAGCTCCCAAATGTAAAGAATATATAAACGCAATTAACTATCTACCATGTCCACCTGACCAGGGCCCATATATATTCATATTTATAGCACAGGAGCCTGTATAACCTCTGAGTCCCTGTCAGCCTGAACTCACAATCCATGGTCACAACTGGGAACATTCAAGGCTGCACTTATTTCAGGTCGAGATTTCCTTAGTGGCAGATAGGTTGACCCAGCTTCCATTAAGAAAGTATGGCCGTCCCTACCATTGCTAGTTCATAGTGAGGACAAGGTCCTGAAGGAGCTCACAGAAGGCTTATGATTCCTTCTTGTATAAGATGACCACTGATGGTGGAACAGTGATTCCAAGATTAGGGCCCCAGGGGATGGAGTCTGGATTTAAGTTAGGGAGGAAATAGACCTAGGATTATAATAAGGTTTAAGCTAACCTTGAGTTTTACTGCAATAACTTGTTTGATGATTCCAATGAAAGCTGACACAGAGAAGATAAATGTCCTTTAGTTGAGATATATATGGCTGTGTATGTCTTGGATAATTGTAGACAGTGATTATGCAGGGGTGACAATAATGCTGATGCTGTCAAAGATACTAAGACATATATGTTACTTTCTTGTGTAGCTAGTTGAGGAGACAGAGTGACTGAGGGGCGCGAAGTAGCCTGTATGGGTGTGTCTAGGCCTAAGCAGTGAATCCTTGAGATCTATGGGTTCTTCTAAGGCCTTTCTGCTACAATGCCAAGCTGTTTCTGTCTAAGTCTAATCACAGAGGACGACTAAGCACTTTTACACTAAGGTATGTATGTGCTCCTACCTATGGACACGTGTATACATGTGACCCCTAGGTGCTAGCCTATATCTAGGGGCTGTAATGTGGTTAGATAGTGCACCCTCTGAAATGGAACTAGGTAGTTCCTTATGTTAAGGAAGGTCTCACCAAACTGTTGCAGGTGAAAGGTTGAAATCTCAGGCTTAGGTTCTCTGGCTATAATCCAAAGGCATAAGTCAGTGGCAGTAGAATGGGGCATGGTGGCACTTGTTCTGTTCTTTAACTGTGTTCAGCAGAGGCATTTTAACTTTGTAAGGGATCAAGAGGAGAGCAAAGTCTCAGGGGTTCAGGACTGAGTTTGACAGGGATCTTAAAAGACTGGGAAGCATTTCTTGCAATCTCAGAGTTTCAGACAGCAATAGTTCATTTTTATTATCATCAAATTAGTTGAGAGCTTGGTCTACTTTGAAAATACCATGGTGGGAATTTCTCATATTCTATTTGAACTCACTGTGTCATATGATGTTATATGGCATGTAATAGTATCTACTAATAACTACATCTTAACAACTGGAACTACATCTTAACAACTGGCAGAACCAGAGGATTCTGATCTCTGCTGTAAGGTTGTATGTAACTTTGAATTAAAACATTTGTTAGAATTATTTAACCATTTAAGACTGGTGTGAGGATTACTATTGTTCAGAAATTTGAAGCACTAAGGGCTTAAATAATATATTAGATATGCAGAACTTAACTCTAGATCTTGAAACACTCAACCTGATTTTCCCATAACATACAGAATGGCTGGTGATTTATAAGACTATAAGTTTAGGGGAGTATAGTTTCACACCCTTACCTCCATCAAATTTCTCAGTTCTCACTTTCACACACTTATGGCTGATGACTGCCTTTATTTCTTTGATGGTTATAGGAGAGATCACGGTAGAAAAATGAACAAGACAAGAGAGAAACTGCATTGAGATCCATTTTATTTCACAACTCTTCATAAGACATACAACAGGCAGAATCTTTTACAATACTTGTAAATCTGATTCTATTAGAAAAAGGTCAATTTAGTGCCGTCATATTTCAGAGTCAAATGCATTCTCTGAAGGTGAGCACTGAGCTGGGTTTCCTTTGCTTATGGATCACATGGATGTGATGATCGAAGCAGGGTGTGTATGTGCATTGAGGAGCCCAATTCCTAGATGTCACTTCAAGTGAGTGCAAAAGACAGCTTTTTATAATGATTTAAACAAGAAAAGCAGGGTAAAAACATGGGCTCCCAGTTATTGTACACCTTCTTAGCACAGGATGAGCAGTGACAACTGCTCACCATGATGGACCTGGAGTATCCAAGATCCTGGAGAATCTTTGAGATCTGAGTACAAAGCAAGTCAAATGTCCCAGACTGTGGAACTCCATGGCGGCTGAAAGTCTCCAGAGGGGCAGGAAACAGCTGGAGAGATAAATGCTGCAGCCCCGAGGTGCAGCACAGCAGCTTCTCCAGGGTGTCCATGGACAGGCGGTTCCCATGCAGGCTGAGGGAGCTGAGCTGGGAGCAGCTGCTCAGGGCAGGGAGCAGGGCCTCAAGCTGGGGGTCCTGGAGGCCACACAGACCCAAGTCCAGGTGCTGGAGGGTGGCTGCATTTATCTCCAGCAGAGCTCTTAGAAGCTCACTGACAGAAGTCAGGTTGACTCCCCTCAGACACAGATCCTTCAGATGATGGATGTGTGGGCTCTGGAACAGATGATTCAGGTCTTCTTCTGTTAATGTGCAGTTAGTGACTGAGAAGACTTCCAGCTGGTTATGAAGATTCCTGAGGAGAGAGAGGCAGGATAGGATGGAGATTGGCATCAGCAAGAGTATGAAAATTCTGATTGAGGTGATGATATACAAGAAATCTTGTGGTTATTCTCAACCAACGATTCCAATGCTACTTAAGGCTGAATTCTTTTTTTCAATGTTCACATGAACCTGGCACTGAATCTGGCAATTTATACAATTTCTAAGCAGGGTCCCAAAGCAACTTCTGGTCCTGCCAGTCTCCAGGGCCTCCCTGACACATCCCATTCCTCAGCTGCAGCCTCTTTAGTGGCCTCTGTATGTTTGCACTGCCATCGCATTCACCATCCTGCCTAGTCAGACCTTGCAGTTCAGGAATTGGAGACATTGTATGGGATCTCCTCTTCAGAATCTCCTTCACTGATAGTTGTCTAGTTATCTAAGAGATCTCTACAGACCTGAACCTGAGAACCAACCACCTCACTAGACTGAATATTCTACCAAGCATTTGAGCAAGGTGGTCATTCCATAACTCTGCAAAACTTTGTCCTCAGCTTCTCATGGTTAAAGTCTGATGGAATATTTATGATGAGACAGATGTGTTAGAGTGGAATAGTGTAGTGGTTAAGTAAAATGGCTCTCATTCCTGAGTCACGATGTTCTCAGGTTTCATCTCCAGGAGTATCCTAAACTAGTCTTTAGAGACAACCAGGCAACTAACAATAATAAATAATAATAGAATTTGGAAGCAAGGAACTTGAGATCCAATGTCTCCTGCACAGTTACTATGCCAAGGACACAACCCTACCTGAGCAGCTGATCCAGATAGCCCTGGAGGAAGGAGGCAGATTCCAAGTATAGCTCTTGAGGATGAAGTAGCTGGAGGAACTCAGATGTAAATTCGGTGATGGGATGATTCTGGTTCTCCAGCTGCTTGGATGGGATTCCATTAAGTATGTTGATGTCCAGACAGAGTCTCCTGAGGTTTTTCATCCTGCCCAGAAGTTGTCCAAACGTCTGTAGGTTTGAGATTGTCCAGGTTCAATTTACTTCCAACTCCTGGACATCACACAATGAGATGTTATTCAAAAGCTGGACATTCTTCCTGCTCAGTGAATATATTGTCACTGTCCTAGCACTGTGGATATTCTACATTGGCCCAATGCGTCCAGGGAGGGGCTCAGAAAATGCTCTTGTTCATGTGACTGACGAAAATTGCTCCCTGTCCCCTCTCCTTGCAGGGCACCCTCTTGTCTCCTGGACAGACCTGGAGATTCTGAGCTTCTGTTATGAGTGGGTGTTGCTAGCCAATGAAGAACTGAGAAGCAGGCACTGGAAATCAGCCAAAACCATCAGTCAGCGGCTCAGGGGCAGAGGCATCCTGAAGAGCTCCTTGCAGTGTCAGCACATGCTCATCCATGTGAAGGGGCTGGGCCGAGACACCCAGCAGCCCAAGCACAGGCCCTGGGCACAGCCCTGGAGCTTGCCCTGTCAAGCAGCCCTGGACAGACTCCTGCAACAAAGCAGCATCCACATCTTCTCAGGTTGGTATCTTCTCTGTCACTGGGGGTTGCACTGCACTAATGGGGCAGCAGCTGGCCTAGCATCCACACTCTCTTAGCAGGCAGAGCTGGGCTCTGTGCCTGCCCATTTCTTCCTCTGCTTCCACAAAAACTGGAGGCTCTTCGGGTTTCCTTATGCCTCAGCCAAGTGCCCACTTTAATATCATCAGGGCCCTGCTCCTGGCCTGGCTCAAAGAGACATGGTTCATGGGGCCACATGGGGAGAGAGCAAGTGGACACTAAGAAGGGATATGGGTTATGTCTGACTGATGTTTCCTGCCACTCTTCTCCTTTCTCAGTTCTTCCATGGGTGTTTAGACTCCAGCACCATCCTCCTCTCATCTGCACTTCTAACACACAGAGCCAAGTCTCTGCCAGAACTGAGCCCACAGGAGAGCTGCACTGTAGCCCCCCACAACTGAATGATGACCAAAGAGAAGACTGGAACACCTGGACAAACAACCTGCCTTGGTCACATCTATTCAAGTTTCCTTCCTTCCTCTAAGCAGACACCAGCCCCTCAGAACAGTGAGTACTCCAGATTGATACTGACTCTGATCTAAGGGGAGTCCATTGGAACTGTCCCCCCTTCTGTTTGGATTTTCTTGTAGCTGTGACATTTTCTGCCACTACTGTCATTCTAGACTGCTATGGCCCCTCCTGGGCTCATTGCTATGTGATCAAAGAAAATGTGAAAGAAACCCATTGAGCTCTGTGTGCTTTTTCTGTTTGCCTATTGCATGAGCGGGACCCTAAAGTTTAGATGGTCAAGAGTTGAGTTGGGAGGCACAGTTTCTTTGGGACCGGAGATCTATCCTCTCCATGCTCCACACCAGGCTCTCATATGAAGACTTCTTCACTGGAGCGGTAAACCAGAACCTGCAGAGAAAATTTACCAGTGAAGCAAGTCTGCAGATGTTTCATATTCACTTTCGCTGTCCCCCTCTCTGCACGGAAATTCTCTCTGTCCTAGAATTTTATGTGTAAAGGAGAAAACGTCCGCAGAGAGTTGTGGATTTATAGTGCTGGCACAGCCCTAGTGATAATCCTGGTGTCAAATAAATATTAAAAACAACCTACACCCAGTCTCTTCATAGTAACAATGCAAGAACCAGTTTAATAGTTTTTATTGTGGATCCATGTCTATTTTCAGAAAAAAAAAGTAATGTAAATGGGTGCAGAGAAAAAAGGGAGATGGTGCCAGAGAGAGAGACAGATATAGTAGACACAGACCTGCTTCACTGATTCTGAAGCTTTGCAATGTAGGTGAGAATCAGAGGCTTGAACCCAGATATTGACACATGGTAACCTACGTGTGCAGTTCACTTGGGCAGCCCAACTGGCTCTCTTAATTATGTAATAGTTTAAAAGATAAATAGGATTGGTAAAATTGGGTTTCCTTGTCCACTGGGGGGTCCTCACAGATGGTTTGGCTGGCAGGTTGATCCAGGAATCACGGGTAGAGGTCACTGTGGTTTGCTGGCTGATCCAGGAGACAAGTGTGGATGTGATTATGGTGTGATCACAACAGGCCCACACCATAGCCTCCACACTTATGAGAGGATCCAGAGCACCACACACAGTGTGCTTGAATCACAGACACACCACATCCAGAACCTTCAAGTGTGGCCAAATGTCTCATCAACTAAACAGTGTTCCTCCAATACAGTCTCAATGCCCATCTATTTACAAGTAAACATGCCTAGGGACTTCACAGAATGTTATGGGATGAAGTATTGGTACATTCAACTTGGAGAGACAATGAGTCCTAAGCTAATAAAACAATCTTCACCCAGGCCTTCATTTAGCAACATTTAGCATAATACTTAAGTCACAAAGATTGATTACAGAGGGTTTCTTTAACAAAATTAAATTAGACTACACTAGGACCACTTTGATCAGCCGTCAATTCAAGAGGCAATGCAGACCTGTGGCTTGTGGACACTAAGGAGTGATTGCTGGGGTGAAAAGCCCATATCTTCTTGGGGGTGACTGGTAACAGTCTGGCAATTTAGATCAAAGTGAGAGTTTCCTGCTTTTTTTAAAGAATTGAACATGGACATGTATTCTTTTGCAAAAGGGTGTCCTGCCAACAGTGGCTGTCAGGCAGGAGCATGCCACCTTCACCACATCCCATATTTTAATGTTTTATTTTAATCTTTATGGGGAAAATAATGCAGTGGTAGAGATATATACTCTCCATAATCCCTCTCTGCCCTTGCCTGCTGCCTCTGTCTGTGTCTATTTCTTCCTGTTTCTCTGTCTCTCTCTCTTTCAACACTGCTCAATATATGAGTACAGGAATTGCAGGACACCTCAGTGATACATGCTCTAGCTTTTACTATGGACTGCCCTCATGGCTGGCTCTTGTTAAAGATAAACCCAGAGAAAGCTTCAGATATTGTGCTTATCCCACAGATCAAAGGTAGTGTGTAAGTAGGGATTCCTAGCCTCTAAATATGTTGAAACCTTGGGAAATGGATCATTCTAGATTCTTACTACAGGACCTGAAATAGCACCTTTCCTGAAATTCCAACCAGAGTTCACACTAAACATTTTTCTCAATTTTTTGGATAAAAAAGCAATAAATTGAGAGAGGAGGGGATGATAGTAAACTTCTTATTTTCTTTAATATTTTATTTTATCTCATTATGGGAAAGATAGGAGGAGAGAAAGAAAGAACTAGACATCACACTAATACATATGATGACATGAATCAAACTTGTGATCTCATGCTTGATAAAACAATGCTTTATATACTGCAACACATCCCAGACTAGATCACTAGACTTCTTATTTTCTACAGTGTTGTTTTCGACGGGTTATGTTGTTTTTGACGGCCTGGATTCACAGGCGGGTATCAGACGACCAGGGACTCATTGTTGAGCTGTAGGCAGTATCTTTTTATTCATGCAGGATGCAGCACAATCTAAGCAAGTTAAGCTAAACTAAAGGTACTGTAAAACTCACAATTCTGTCTTTATATATACTTGCCAAGTAGGGTGGAAACAGGATGTGACATAGAGAGGGTGGAGAGAAAAGTGACTGGTGAAAATCAGAGTGTGACAAGGAGAGGATCAGGGTGTGAAAAGGAGGGGGCGGAGCAGGCGACAATCCTATCACTGAACCACCAATGCCCAGGAGGGAGGGTGGTGCTTGTTAACAGTGGTTATGTAAATAAAATGCAGTGGTTATGTAAATAGAATAGTGTTAAGCGGGGGGATTTAAACCAAATGAAACAGAAGGGGTCTCATGCATACCAACACTACAGCTAGTCTAAAGTGGAGCATATTTGGGTCAGTAAAACAGCTCACTGACAGTGCACTGCTTAGCCTTATCTGTGACCCAGGTTCAAGAACTTCCTCTATCACATTGAAGGAAATTTTGCTCTGTGCTTTTTTTTGTTGTTGTTGTTTGCTTAAGGATATTTACTTATTTCTCTCTATGTTCCCTTTTGTTGTCCATGTTACTTAATTGTTGTAGTTATTATTGTTGTTGTCACTGATGGCATCCCTGTTGTATTGTTGATGTTATTGATATTGTTGGATAGGACAGAGAGCAATGGAGAGAGGAGGGGAAGAGAAAGATAGACACCTGCAGACCTGCTTCACCACTTGTGAAGTGACTCCCATGTAGGTGAGGAACTAGGGGCTCGAACCTGGATCCTTAAGCGGGTCCTTTTGCTTTTCCCACCTGGGATTAACCCGCTGCACTATTGCCCAACTTCCGATCTGTGGTTTCTTGCCCTCTGACTCTCTATCTTGTTGTTTCTACCTGAAAAAGTCAGTCGTAAGTGGAAAAATCTTTAAGATAACATCAGGAACAGAAAATGTTTGATTTGTACTTTCATTTCTGTATATTAAATCAATGACGAGGTACAATGATTCCAGTATGTGTTGCCTTGAGTTCATGACCTAATGCCCCCCCACAAAAAAGAAGAATGTGTGTGTGTGTGTGTCTGTGACCCAAGTTTAATTCTAATAGAAAGACCTTAAGATTCAATATGTTGTCTTCACCTGTGTTATCATTGTTTTACACAAAGCTTAATTGTTCAATTCATGATCAATCATGTCAGATGAATCAGTAACCTCAACTCTTCTCTGTCCTTGATCACCTGGCACCCGAGCTTTAGGATAGAGTCTTTCCACCTAGGCTCCCTCCGAGGATCACAGGTGAGAGGCATTTAGGCTACCTCTGGGAGCACAAAGCCTTCAGTATCCACCCCCAGCACTTAGCAGAGGGACAATGAGGACCAAGAGAAGTCTCAGTCCACTCAGCTCCATGCATTCCTGGAGCCAGACCTTCTAGGGGAGAGAGAGAGATTCCAGGGAACAATCTCATAGCAAGGCATGCAGAGATATCTGGTAGGGGGTTGGGAGGTGGTGGCTTCCTACTTTTTGAGTTACTTGAATTCTGGACTTGTTTCTTATTTCTATCTATTTATTTTTGATAGAGACAGAAATTGGAGGGAAGGGAGGATAGAGTAAGATAGAAAGACACTTGTAGGACTTCCGCAGGTGAGGCTACAGAGTAGCAGCAGCTGTGTTTCTCACCTCTCCCCAAGCACAAAGAATAGCAAAGAAGATCAACTGAGAATGCCACAAGATAGGACTCAGACCTTAGCTACTATTAGCTCCCTTAGTTTCCTATTTCTATCTATTTGTTGATTTATTTTGCATAGATACAGAAGTTGGAGGGAAGTGGCATTAGAGAAAGAAAGACACCTGTAACACTTTTCGAGGCGAGGCTGCAGAGTAACAGCAGCTGTGTTTCTCCCCTCTCTCCAGTCAACTAAGAATAGCAAAGAAGGTTAACCCTGCCTGTCAGGCTGCCATACGCCCCTATCGCCGAGGTGCCCAACTTTTTGATTATATCAAACTATGCGCAGGCATTGGGTCTGCCCATGCGATGGGACTGGCTATTGGTGCTGCCCTTAAAGATCTTACACAAGGTGGTCAGCCTAAGACTTGCTTTAATTGTAGACAGCCAGGACATTTCACCCAAGAATGCACATCCCTAAAAACAGTTCACCCACCGCCCACCGCTCTATGCCCCTGATGCAAGCGGGGAAGGCACTGGCCCTCAGAGTGCCGCTCTCAGACAGATGCCCACTATAATACTCTCCCCCAAACAGAGAAACTTCCAGAGGGGCCAGCCCCTGCTCCCAAATATGAGACAAATCCCTGGGGCTGTCAGGTTTGTCCCCCAAAAGTCAACTCCTCAGACTCAGTCTCCAATCTCCCCCGAGCCACCACAGGCCGCACAGGATTGGATCTCTGTTCCTCCACCAACACAATATTAACACCTGAAATAGGAGTTCAGGTCCTACATACTGGAGTTTTTGGGCCCCTACCTTCTGGTACTTTTGGACTTATTCTTGGCTGTGCTAGTTCAACTCTCCAGGGTTTCAATGTCTCCCCAGGAATAATTGATATTGATTATACAGGAGAAATAAAAATTTTGGCCTCGTCCACTTCTGGTCCCCTAACCATAAAAACAGGACAGAGAATTGCTCAGCTGCTATTATTTCCCCTTACTCATCCTAATCAAAACTTTTTCACAAATCCAGAGGCATCAGTAATTTTGGCTCTTCAGATGCTTACTGGGTCCAACAAATTAATCAAGATACACCCCTCCTCAAAACTGGATGGTAAAAGCTTTGAAGGACTTGTAGACACCGGAGCCGATGCCACGGTAATCTCTGACAAGGATTGGCCTTCTTCTTGGCCCCTCATGGCCTCCTTGACTCATCTTAAAGGTATTGGACAAACCTCCAACCCACAACAAATTTCCAAGGTCCTTATATGGACAGAGGAGGAAGATAATACTGGCACTGTTCAACCCTACATTGTGCCTGGCCTGCCTGTTAATATTTGGTGAAGAGATATCCTTGCCCAACTAAATCTTATCATGTGTAGCCCAAATGAAATTGTTACCCGCCAAATGTTAAAACAGGGCTTCCACCCTGGACAAGGTTTAGGAAAATATTCACAGGGAATAAAAGAACCTATTTTGGTGGTTAAAAAGAATGACCGTTCTGGACTAGGGAGAGAAAATTTACCTTAATGGCGGTTGACATTCCTGTACCCCACGAAGATAAAATTACTTGGAAATCTGATGGGCCTGTGTGGGTTGATCAATGGCCTTTGACCTCTGAAAAATTGGCTGCGACGACAGAGTTAGTACAGGAACAACTTGCCGCTGGCCATATTGAGCCTACCACCTCCCCTTGGAATACTCCTATTTTTGTTATTAAGACAACATCTGGCAAGTGGAGACTGTTACAAGATTTGAGGGAAATTAATAAAACTATGCTTACTATGGGGGCCTTACAGCCTGGACTGCCCACCCCTGTGGCCATCCCTACTGGGTTTTTTAAGATAATCAGTGACCTTAAAGATTGCTTTTTCACCATTCCCCTACACCCTGAAGACAGACAGCGGTTTTCCTTTAGCCAGCCAGTTACTAATTTCAAGGGGCCTATGTCACGTTTTCAGTGGCGGTTCCTCCCTCAGGGTATGGCTAATAGTCCAACGCTATGTCAAAAGTTTGTGGCACAAGTGATTGATCCCTTTCGCATTTTGTGGCCTTCTATCTATATTATTCATTATACAGATGACGTCCTTTTAGCGGGACCTGACAGTACCCAAATACTTTACTGTTGTTGAGAACTATCACAAAATTTGGCAGATAGGGGACTCCAGGTTTCCCCCCATAAGATTCAGCTTCAAGACCCTTAATTTTATTTGGGCTTTGAGCTTTGCCATCAAAAAATTGCTACCCAAAAACTTCAGCTTCAAGTAGGCCACTTGAAAACTCTTGATAATTTTCAAAGACTATTGGGTGACGTAAATTGGATTAGGCCATATCTTAAGCTTACCACTGGAGAATTTAGACCACTTTTGAAATTTGTAAGGGAGATTCCAACCCTTCTTCCCCCCGCTCCTTGACCCCTGCAGCTTTAAGGTTGGTAGAAGAAGCTATTCAGAAATAGGGAGTCTCCTTTATTTCCTATGAAGCACCACTTCTGTTTGTCATTTGTTGCACCTCACATACACCTACAGGAGTGTTTTGGCAACGTGGCCCTATCCTTTGGGTTAATCTTCCAGTTTCCCCCCCCAAAGTACTTGCTCCCTACACCTCCCTGGTTGCTGAGCTTATTCTTTCAGGACGCGATGCTGCCACCCACTTGACTTTTCCAGTACTGATAGGTTCTGTAGATCAAGCCCCAAAGAGTCATGCTTTACATCATTTAAATATTCAGACCCTTCGCCTACTTTTTAAGATCACATTCCTTATAATCCTCAAGGACAAGGCATTGTCGAACGTGCCCACCAAACTATCAAAAATTCTCCCCATAAATTAAAGAGAGGGGAATTATACCCTCTGAAGGGGTCCCCTAGAAATATTCTTCATCATGCCTTGTTTGTTATTAACTTTCTAAATTTAGTCGCCCATGGCAAATCTGCAGGCTGATCGCCTCTAGCACCCTGAGACAAATAAAGATTTTGCCACAATCATGTGGAAAGACGCGCTCACATTCAAATGGAATGGCCCAGATCCAGTCCTCATATGGGGGAGAGGTTCAGCCTGTCTTTCTGACACCAAAGAAGGATCAGCTAGATGGCTTCCAGAAAGGCTGATAAAACTAATTAATAATAGAAATGAATCCAGGGAGCAATCTTCTCCCTGAGAAAATTTACGCTTCTCTTTTTCAGGAAAATGATGGGATTCAAAATACCGACAGTGTTCCTGCGGATGGACACCCACAGTAGCACCTGACAAGAAAGGAGCCACCTCCCCGTTTGCTTGGCGATTTTTCCTGACCGAAAACTACACCAACTATGTTAAAACACAAAATTATGGTCATCTTTTAGCCACGGCTGATTGCCCGCCTCAAGGGTGCCAATCTGCCATTTTGTTAAATTTCACAGATTTTAAGGCACAGCCCAGAAAGGTTGCGCCTGCCCTGTGCTTGTTGTTTGACCAGAGTCAGTCCTATTGCACAGATAGATGGGTTGAAGAAAATGTGGGCTGCCCCTATAAATCATGTAACACCCATAATGTTAAGACCCTAAGAGGTAATGAGGTTATTGCCCAGCTTCCCTATAACAGAAATCATTCCCCATAATTTTTTTCGCTCTTCCACAGGCTATACCTGGGTTGTTTGGGATCCCTGGGATTCCTGCTGGACCACGGCAGTCAAAGGAGCTATGTATATAACCAAAGATGAAACCTGGCCTAGCAGCCGTATTTATATTTGGCGTACTCTTGTTCAAGTTCAAACAACCCCTCATGCTGAAATTCAAACACGTGAGAAGGAGCTAAATACACAGCTCTCAGCTTTAGCTACACACCACCCCTTTTCCTGGCTATCTCTATTAAGAGAAGGCCTAATGCTTGCCAATATCACTGGCCTTGGCAATGTTTCTGCATGTTTTCTTTGTGCCATATTGGGACATCCCCCTTTGATGGCAGTTCCATATCCCACCTCACTGAATCCTTCTGGCGCATCTGCTAAGGCCTTTTCTCGCATTTTTGAAGTTTCCTTGTTCCTAGCTCCTGAACAGGAACAATTTAGGTTTTGTTATTCCAATGCTAGTACCAGGTTGTGCAATCAGACTGCCTTACCTGCCGCAGATCGTATTGCCCCTGATGAGTTTTTCTTTTGGTGTAATGGTACCCTTTTAAAAAATCTTTCTAGCCAAATAGATGAGAGATTGTTATACCTTCCAGTTACCTTAGTACCCCAGTTGACCCTATTTACTCCTGCTGAGTATTTAGGATGGGACAGCCCCTCGTCCCCTAAAATAAAATGGGCTGTTTTTCTTCCTTTAGTGACTCGTGTTTCTTTTAGACCATCTGTGGTGGCTGCAGGTCTGACTGGAGGCGCCTTGGGTCACTCCCTTCTTACCACTGCTAAGCTCTCTCAACAATTCTCGCTGGCAGTGGAAGCCTCAGCCAAATCTTTGGCCTCCCTACAGAGACAACTCACCTCCCTTGCCCAGGTTGCCTTATAGAACCAGCGAGCTTTGGACCTCCTGACCACAGAAAATGGTGACACCTGTTTTTAAAAGAGGAGTGCTGCTTTTACGTTAATGAGTCTGGTTTAGTGGAGACCCAGGTTCAGCAGTTACACAAGCTTAGTGTTGAATTACAAAAACAAAAATTTTCGGCTGCTGCTGATAGTTGATGGAAATCCTCCATGTTCTCCCTTTTGATCCCCCTACGGGACACCTGATTAGTCTTTTGTTAATGGGTACCTTGGGGCCTTTTATTTTTAATAAGATTACTGGCATTATAAAACAACAAATTGACTCCTTGGCATCGAAACCCTTACAAATATATTACCACAGACTTGATTAGGCTGACAGAGGCTTGGCTGAACCTGGGGGTGACAGACCTCTTTTACGAGCTGCATAAAACTCAGATTAATGCACGCCAGCCTTGCTATGGTGTGGGCACCAGTAAGGGGTTCAGGGCTAAGCACTGCAGGGGCAGGGCCCTATAGTCCGCCTCTGAGTCCCCCGTGAAGCAAACCTGATTTGCATGGAGGTTGGTGTAGGTCATCAGAACTCTTCGCCATGAGTTTTTCTCACCTTAAAAATAGTGGCTCTTCCTCCCCTCCCCAAAAGACACCAAGAGGCGTATAAGATGCTGGAAGATCAGTTTTATATTTACCCCATGGGAGGAATCAGGTCAATACTTCCACCATCTGGTTAATGCCCACTTATCTCTTGATAAGATTCCTAGCTTTAACCTCATTTGCACGCCTGATTTAAATTGTAAAAAGGGAGGACATTCCGGGAGCCAAGGCCTTAGCTAAGACTCTCATATATCCGGTGAGAGGACATTCTGACCATTGGAACTGAGATAAGCATCTAGCTGTTTGGAAAGTTGCTCACCCACCTCCCTCCCCCACTACCTTAGGAGAACTTCCTCTTTGTGCTTATATTGTGGCTGCAAAATAAAATTTTCAGAGCTTGAACAGACCTCCTGTCTTGCCCTCATTCTTCGTGTCTCTTGTCCTTTCCATTTTCTCGGCCCCTACCCTAGTTTTCCGTTGATAACCCCGCAGGCCGGAGCAGGGCACCAAAATAAAAACCCTGTTGTGAGGGGTAGACATGCAGCTTCCTGAGCCAGTGGGTGTAGGGTTGGGTGGGATGGGACACAGTCTTTTGGTGGTGAGAATGTTTATGTACACTCCTAGTAAAATGTAGTCATATAAATCACTAGTAAATTCATATGATGGGGAAAAATAATTGTATGTCTTGAAGTTTTTAAAACACAGACTGAGTCTTTTAAATATATAGGCTGTGTATTTGATATGCAGACTCTCTCAAAAGCCTAGACTAATGTCATCTTTTTTAAATAAATGAAAAAAAAAGTACTTTCCAAATCCTCTTCCACTCATAGGGGTTCTCTCCAGTAGGTATTCTCTGATGGATAACTGAGAATGTGATTTGTCTGAAAGGGTTGCATTAAAAGGGTTTGTGTCTTGTATGAGTCGACAAGCTGCACAGACTGTGAGAACTCTCAGTGATAATGAAGTTCAGGGTGTTATGAATTCACATATAAATGATTTTATGCCTGACCATCAGCCAACTCTGGAGGAAGTATAGTCTTAGGATTCTTGATTTCAAAGTGTGGCTTGAAGATCTTAGGGTCTGACATTTGTGTCCTACAGAGATTGCAGGAATGTATTAAGGTATCTTTGGCTGCAGACTTGGGATCATGTCCTTATTTTGTACATCTTGCTTTGAGCTTTTTTCTGCTGGCACTATCTGAGTGAGTTATTTGTCTCTCCCTGAACTCTGTAATCATTGATGCAGAGCACAGATGGTTTTCAGACCCATGGATCACAGTCGTATTGGTGGATTAATTGCAATAAACATTGATTGCCTTTTTCCTGGATTGTAAATCAAGGATTTCACCTAGTCCCACTACCCCTGTCAGAAGATTAACAATAAGAATTCCTCCTGGCATCCCAAGACACACCCCCTCCCCACCTGAAAAGGGTGGGGCTCTTTTAAATTAGATGATGTTTAAACTCGATGATCTGGATTCTTTTTATTGATGTTTTCCCGAGGTTAGAATGCTATGCATAGGTCAAACTTGCACAAACTTTGTAATCGCCAAAATAAATTAAATTAAATTCATCCAGTATGTAATGTATTCCTTAAATGAAAGTACAAATCAAACAGATTTTGTGGTTGATGCTCTCTGAAAGATTTTTCTACTCAGGTTGGCCTATTTCAGACAGAATGAACAAGAGCAAAATTTCCTTCAATGTGGTAAACGAAGGTCTTGTACCTGGAAACAGATATGGAAAAGCCGTGGACTGTCAGTAAGCTGTTTTGCTGGCCCCAAGTTACTCCATTTCAGTCTATGTGTAGAAAATAAGAAGTCTAGTGGTCTAGTTCAGGATTTGGTCTAGTTTATAAAGCATTGGATTGTCAAGTATGAGATCCTGAATTGGATATCTATCAGCACACTTAACAAAGTGATGTTTAGTTCTTTCTCTCCTATCTTTCTCATAATTAATATGATATGATATGATATGACAGAATATAATGAATGAATTTAAAAGATGCCAGCAAAGCAGAACATTGCTGAAACTCCTCCAAGGAGACTTGTGTAAACAGAATGCTCCATTCTGTTAACCCCTTCTGCTCTGGGCTACGGAGTACTGAACCAATATTCAGGGGTGAGGAAGAGAGTGCAGTGGTTATGCAAAGAGACTCCTGCTTGAGGATCTAAGTCCCATATTCAACCCCTCCGTGGCCAACAGCACCATAAGCCTAAGCTGAGCAATACTCTGGTAAAAATAAATAAATAAATAGGAAAGAATGAAAGAAAGTATAGAAGGCTTCACAGCAGCTCAGACTACTGCTCATTAAGAGCAAACAAGTGAGGCGAGGGGTTCCAAAGCAGTCTTGGGTCTTCCTAGTGAGACTTTGATGCTGTAAATGGCTCTGGATAGGCTTCAGGTCATTTTATTTTTCTTTGTCATCCCCCAGGCCAAGGTCTCCTACAGGAGTAATGACACAACTCTCAAGCCTTTCTCTTTTTCAGGTAACTCCAGGGTAGAGGAGCACTGGGGCTTCTTCCATTTCCATGGCACTCCCCTGTGATGCCCTGACTTGAACCTAAGCTGTGAGAATGCCCTACTCAGTGAGCCAGCTCTCTGCCCCTGGGCACACATTTTCTTTCTTTTTCTTTTTTTATATAAAAAGTTTACTACTTTGGTACGTGCAGTGCTGGGGATCGAATTGGGAGCCTTAGTCTTTCCAAGCCTGTATGTCTGCCAATGAAGCTAATCCCTTCAATGATTATTTCGTTACAGTTGGTTGTTTTTTGTTTTTTTTTTTTCTGGTGCCAAGACTATTTTTTTCTTATTCTCTAGCGTGATTGCTGGGGGCTCAGTACCTACAGTATGAACGCATTGGCCTTGGAGGCTATTTTTTCCCTCTTGTTGCCTTCATTGTTTATTGTTATTATCACTGTTGTTATTCGAAAGGACAGAGAAAATGACAGGGGGAAGAAAGATAAGCATCTGCTTTTCCACTTATTAAGTGACACCCACTGCTGGGGGGCATCAAGGACTCAAACCAGGATCGTGAGCGGGTCTTTGCACTTCACGCCATGTGCAATTAACTCACTGATCCCCTTTCCAAGAACATTTGTAATATCCCAGGCTATACTTTTCCTCATTTGGTGAGATGAAGAGTGAGAGAGAGACAAAGAGTGAGGAGATATTCAACTACTAGTTAATATTCAAGTGCTATGCTGCAGAATGAGATATGACTCTAGCTTAAATAAAAAGGTTTATTTATTAATGACAATTAGAAGGAAAGAGAACAAAACATAATAGGCCTATGAGTTGCAGGGTTTAAAAATCAGGGCCTAATGCTTGAGGGTCCAACCCTTTATACATTAAACACCTCCCAGACCATCAAACACTTTTTTCAGTAACTTTATTTTTTTTTCTATTTTTTTACCAGAATTTTGCTCACCTTTGTGGGATTGATAATTGTACTTTGGAAAATCAGGTTAGAGTGACTGTTTCCTAATCCTATGCTACCTACCCAATACACATTTTTTAATGAAGAAAAAAAAATCTTCCCACAAGCAAATACGGAAGGTTCCTGCTAACCCACCTTCATTCTTATTTGAGTTGTCTGTCTTCTTACAGGGTCTGCTCCTACATCAACAGAGAGTAGTAACTTTCTCTGCTCTGCTGAAGGTCTGGAGTTCTGGAGACTCTGGAGTGTAGGGATGAGGCCTGGTCCAAATGTGCAGAGATTCCACACTGCCTCTGCTCTGATATGGGCAGGAGGCCTGGAGGTCACAGAGTGCAGAGATGTGTCTGCTCCTGTCTGCTTCTAGCAGTATGTGAGACCCAAGTCAGAACTTATAAAGGCCTAGGGTGAGATTCCCTAAGACCCACCCTGAAGATCCTATCTGTGATTATCTGAAATCAACTGTATGGGATCTGAATTTTCAGGAGTCTCTCAATTCCACCAATCCAGATCGTAGAGTTGGAACAAATAAAATACTCTAATTTTAGGGTTAATTTTACTACCAATTGGAAGGGCTTCTCTCAGGGAATTAGGATGAGAAATGCAATTTTCCGATGGCAATATTGCTCCAGAAGGGTAACACACTCCACCACATGTTAGAGCCAAATGACAGGAAATTCTTTGGGTTTTGTGTGACCTCTGAACATATTTTGATAGGCAGGTGTGGGGAAGAGGCCAGGCACTGGAAGGATGATGAGGTGGTCCCCGTGTGTGGAGATGGGATGGTAGCCTGTGTGAATGACTTAAGTTGACAGAAAAGATTAAGATGGGTGAAGGGTAGGGAAACACAGCTTTTATCTTTTATTTCTTTAACTAAAAGACAAATAAATAAATCTATTTTCTTTGTTTTAACTGTATCAGACAGAGAGAGACTGGAGCACTCACTGTTCATCTCTGGTTTATAGCTGTGTGGAGGATTGAATCTGGGACTTTGTAACCTCAGGCATGAAAGTATTTCACACAACCATTATGCTATCTTCCCCATTCATGTATATTAGGTTGTCAGAAATCTCAGGACATAATTATGTGTTTTAGGCAAAAATGCGCCATAACTTCCCTAGTAAAAAATAAGGCTTTTTTTTTAATGAGTGAAGAGAGAATGAATGAGAGCATTGCTCTGGCATGTGTAATGCTGGTGACATAAAGAACTGAAACCTAAAGAGCAAAGAAAATTTGACAAGATTTTATTTCAGTTTAATAATTTTATCATTGGTATTTATTTTCTGTGATAACCTGGGCCCTTCTGATATTCTGGTTAGAATTTGGTGCCTTCAGACTTGTCTTTTGCGTGCTCTGTCAGAACATCCTTCTTTCCTCAGAAAAAGGTGCTAATGTATCTTTCTAAAGTAATTTTTAATTACCTTGGATGAATATTTAGTGATATTGATATTGGTACACAAGATAACTTCAAGTTGTCTAGTATCTACCTGGCCATGATAATTTAATCCCCTGCGTCTCTTTAACATTTCTTCTTTTAAAAAATGTCTCTATATATTGATTTATTGAGAGTTAGTGAGAAAGAAATGAAAAGGTTCTGGGTGATGGCACACCCATTTATGTGCATATGTCAAGGAACTCTATTAATCATCAGGTTGCCTGTAGCCGAGGTGTGTGGAAGCCAGATAAAGTCCTTTATATACGTGCTGTTCAGGAGCTCAGAGATTTATGATACCTCTGGCAACAAACAAAGGGACAGTACATGATTTAATATGTGGTGCAGGCCTGAAAGTAAAGTGTCATTACAATAGCAAAGCCTACAGTTTAAGCAATTGGCCTTGAACCCACTGCTCATGGTCTGTTTGCCCTAGTCACTGTTATTTTACCTGCATATCAGTTTTTGGCAAAGCTAAGCCTCACATGAGATGCAACACTGGGCACAGTGGTGTGTATCATTTTAGGGAGGCAGAAGCTAGGGTGACAGAAGCTTCCTTTCCAGTAAAAGTTTATTCGTACCTTCATCATTTCTACTTGAAATGTAAGTGCAGGAAACTTAACTAGAGTCACACTACCTATCTCGGAGTTACTGGAAACAGGTTTTATTTTTGGTGCTCCAGGTCCAGAAACAGCTAATGCTAAAAAGCTTCTGGGCCCTGATGTGTAAATATCTGGTTCAAGCCTCTGATTCTCATCTACAAGGTAAAGCTTCAGAACCAGTGATGCATGTCTCTAAGTGTCTCCTTTATCTGTCTCTCTCTCTCTGGCTCCATCTCCCTTTTTTCTCTCCACCCATTTGAAATAGACATGGCTCAACAATAAAAACTATTACATTAGTTCTGGCATTGTTACTATGAAGAGACTGGGTGTAGGTTGTTTTTATTATTTATTTGACGCCAGGATTACCACCAGGGCTGTGCCTGCACTCTAAAAACAGAACTCTCTGTGGACATTTTCTCCTTTTCACAGACAATGCTAGGACAGAGAGAATTTCAGTGCATAGAGGGGGACAGCAAAAGTGAATAGGAAACATCTGCAGACCCGCTTCACTAATAAATTTTCTCTGCAGGTTCCAGTTTACCCCTCCAGAGAAGAAGTCTCCATGTGACAGCCCTTGTGGGGAGCATGGAGAGGAGAGATCCCCGGTCCCAGAGAAGCTGTGCCTCCCAACTCTTGACCATCTAAACTTTAGGGTCCCACTCATGCAACAGGCAAGCAGAAGAAGCACACAGAGCTCAATTGGTTTCAATGACATTTTATTTGATCACAGGGCCTGGGCCCCGAGGACCCATAGCAGTCTAGAATGACAGTTGTGGCAGAAAATATCACAGATGCAAGAAAATCCACACATAAGGGGGATCTCAGTTGCTGCCAACTCCTTAGATCAGAGTCTGTATCAATCTGTGGATGTCACTGTTCCGAGGGGCTGGTGTCTGCTTAGAGGAAGGAAGGAAACTTGAATAGATGTGACCAAGGCAGGTTGGTTGTCCAGGGGTTCCATTCTTCTGTGTGGTCATCCTTCAGTTGTGGGAGGCTACAGTGCAGCTGCCCTGTGGGCTCAGTTCTGGCAGAGCCTTGGTCCTGGGTTGTAGATGTGCTGATGCATGGAGGATGGTGCTGGAGTCCAAACTCCCATGGAGGAACTGAGGAAGAGAGAAGAGTGGCAGGAAACATCAGTCAGACATCACCCACATCCTTTCTCAGTGCCCATTTGCTCCCTCCCCAGGTAGCCCCATGAGCCATGTCTCTTTGAGCCAGGCCAGAAGCAGGGCCCTGAGGATACTACAGGGGGCACCTGGCTGAGGCAGAAGGAGGACCCAGGAAACCCGAAGAGCTTCCAGTATTTGTTGGAAGCAGAGGAAGCAACGGGCAGGCACAGAGCCCAGCTCTGCCTGCTGAGGGAGTGTGGATGCTAGGCCAGCTGCTGCCTCAGTAGGACAGTGCAAGCCCCAGTGACAGAGAAGATACCAACCTGAGAAGATGTGGATGCTGCTTTGTTGCAGGAGTCTGTCCAGGGCATCTTGACAGGGGCAGCTCCATGGCTGTCTCCTGAGCTTGTGCTGGGCTGCTGGGTGTCTCGGCCCAGCCCCTTCACATGGATGAGCATGTGCTGACACTGCAAGGAGCTCTTCAGAATGCCTCTGCCCCTGAGCCGTTGGCTGATGGTTTTGGCTGATTTCCAGTGCCTGCTTCTCAGTTCTTCATTGGCTAGCAACACCCACTCATAACAGAAGCTCAGAATCTCCAGGTCTGTCCAGGAGACAAGAGGGTGCCCTGCAAGGAGAGGGGACAGGGAGCAATTAGCATCAGTCACATGAACAAGAGCATTTTCTGAGCCCCTCCCTGGACCCATTGGGCCAATGTAGAATATCCGCAGTGCTAGAGAGCTCAGAGACCCTGACCAGAGAAGTTGAGGGTTTCGGCGGCCTTAACTAGAGACCTCCCTCCAACACACAGTCTCTCTGGACAGTGAGGAAGCATTTCGGTCTGGACTCTGCTCCAGTTCCATGACTGACATTGCAGACATCCTGACTGAGAGCTCACTTGTGCTTGCTCTTTTCTGGGATGACTCTCCTTGTAGGCTTTTTCCATCTCAAGGCCAAGAGCCTTATGCCCTATGCTCATGTCCCCTGGTAAGTGGGCAGTGACTGAGAGCTCCCAAGGCACTGAAGGTACACAGTGACCCCTAGAATATTCACTATATGATTAAACCTTCCTGAAAAAGATACAGGACTTAGAAGATAAATACCTGAATAATATTGCTGTCCCCGGAGTTCCTATCTCATGCTGTTATTCTGCGAGCAAGTAATTTGAAAACTCACCGACATTTTCTAAAATAAATAAGTAAATGAATAAATCAATAAATAATAAAATCAAAGACCAACCATCTTTCAATTTAAGATGCAAATCACACTGAATTCTTCAAAACTGATCTAGAACATATGGAGTTGCATCTGCGTGTGCATGTGTTTCTCTCTCCAAGGAATTTTAAAACAATCCACCAGAGTGCCACCTTCTGTCAGCCCCGCAGGGACAAGAATTACACAGACAGAGGAAGTGACCCAGAGTGATCAAGCCTGGGCAGCAGGAGCTCAGAGGAGTGTGTGAATGTCTGAAGCCTCCGCTCAGGGTCTGCAGAGAGTAATATTGGTCTGTATGCTTGCAAGCCCTTGCTGGTTCCCATTACTCACAGCAGTTGAAAAGCAATACCACAGAAATGTCTAAGTGTCTGGGTCTTCAGAGTGAAAATGCTAGATTCTGTTTCCTGTCTCAAAACACAAATGTGATCCCTCCTCCCAGAATTCCCAGTGTGGTTCTCCTAGTCTTTCTCTGAGTGCAGGATATCAAGCCAAACCTATCAGATCCTAAAAGGATTTCCCAGTGTGGAGATTTCAGAGCTGTTGGTAGAGCCTAAGTATTCATGACTATCTGAATTTTTGTCAAGTCCACTGATGGCTGAGAAAAAGTCAACCTCCCCAGGAAACACACTCCCACTACTCCCCAACATCTTGGTTTTTGACTTTTTCATCATTAAATTATTCTTTTATTCCATGCTTCTCTAGCTCCTGCTCATTACATCAAAGTCAGAGTTTCTTCTGGCTCTTTTTTTAGGAAGTTGAAGCAAGACATTTACTCTTTTGCTAATGGGCCATGCTGCCAACAATGGCTGTCAGGCAGTAGCACCCACCTTTCACCTGCGTCCCATTAAAAAAAAAAGTTCTTTATTGGGGAATTAATGTTTTACATTCAACGGTTAATACCATAGTTTGCACATGTATAACAATATTTCAGTTAATTTTAATAATCCCAGAAGCCCTTTTGTTTTTTTCTTCCCTGTAGACAAAGGGAGCCTGAGGAATTTTAAACTATAAGTGGCTACTTAGCTTAATCTTTCACTCACGATCAGGAGATAAAGCAGGGTTGGGGAGAGATAATACTGTGCTTATGCAAAGAGACTCTGACGCCCCAAGTATCCAAAGCTCCAGGATCAACTCAGCTTCTCTGCCAAGCCAGGCAACATTGGTGCCCCTGTGAGTTTCTAAACACTCCATTTTATAGTCTGTAAGTTCTGGGACAACTATTAACTATGTTCTCATGAGGAGAACAATGTGGAAAGGTTTGTACCACACAGCACTACCAGTAGACCACCAAGGTGTAGATCTTCTCCTGAGTTTCCAGGTCAGTTCCCTGTCGCATGGTGTCAGCACAGGGCCTCCAACCTGGTGCTCTAGCCTCTGAGGGCAGTAGCAATGGAGACTCACATTTGTACTAGGTGAGTCTTAGGGGAGTCCTCTCTTCCCTTAGGCAGTCTTTTTGTTTGTAAAACAGACTGGAGTTTGTGCCACAACCAGTAAACTGCCAGACAGTTACCAGCCACTAAATCTCTCAATTGAAGGTGTCAAGTACCATGGCTAGGTAGGGTTTCAACACTTGTTTCCTGCAATACATGATCAGTATCATTCTAGACAAACATTAGAGAATTCAAGAATTCAGGAGAAGTCCAGAAGATTCAATATGTTGCCTTCACATATGCCTACAATATTTTACACAAAGGTTACTTATTCAGTACATGATCCATTGTGTGTAGATGACTCAGTAACACCAGACATTAGGAGAGGGGCAATGATGACCCAGAACACTCTCAGTCAATTCAGCTCTACAGACTCGAGGATCCAGTGCTTCTGGGGTGATGCTTCCAAGGATGAGGCCCATGGAAGGCCGTGCATAGATAGCTGTGGAGGTTGGGACATGGCTTTCCTCTTTTTTATTTACTTGAATTCTGGACTTGCTTGATTATACCTATCTACTTATTTCCTACTGATACAGACAGAAGTTTAAATGGAAGGGTGGATGGAGAAAGATAGAAAGACACTTGTAAGATTTCTGGAGGTGGGGCTACAAAGCAGCAGCAGCTGTGTTACTCACCACTCCGCAGTCGAGTAGGAATAGCAAAGAAGATCACCTGAGAATGCAAGAAGACATGACTAGGACAACTTTGGGAACTCGCCAAGTCACAAGTGGACATTGAGTGCCTGTGGAATCGCCAGGGGCTGGGCACCAGGTTCCACGTGGATAAGATCTCCTGGGGCATGCTGCCATCAAGGTGCCAGTTTCATGGAGGAAAAGGCTTGCTGGGTGTGAGTCAGGAACAAGAATTGGGGAATTCATGTGCCAGGCTACTGCTCCAGGGCATGTGGATCCCTGCAAATGGCCTCCACGGGTGTAAGACAGAAAGGTTCCTCAGGAATATGAAGTCCCTGCTGTGGCTTTTACCAGAGAGTCCAGGAGCAGACAGGGCTGGAGGGTAGGTGATGGGGACCCAGAAGTAGCAGCATGGGATCTGAGGGTTTCGTGCCCAAGCTGCTTCAAACTGCCACAGCCTGCAGGGGAGGAGCCTGCCCAGGGCTGATGGAGTGGAAGTGGGGCGTGGGTTTGCGCATGGTGGGGACAGCTGAGCCACGGTCAGAGACCAATTCCCATGAACCTTGCAAGGTCTGGCATGGCTGGGCTTTGTAAAGCACAGACTGAGTCTTTTTAATACATAGGCTGGGTTTGATATGTTGACTCTCTCAAGATTCTTGACCACCGAGAACAAAAGCAACGGGTGGCACAGATATATACAAATAATTTCAAAGGACATAAATTATGGTGTTGTTGGGTATTATACAGCAAATACTTACAAATGAATTTTTAGAAGTTAAGACAATTACCAAATAATGTGATGATGACAGTAACTATCCATTGTCTTCTTGAATCCTTAGACAGCAGGAACCTCACATTGCCACTATAGAGCCTGTATTTCCCCCAGTTCTGGATCCTTAGCATGGGGCGTACTTTTCTGCATGCTTCTCTCAATTCATACCAAATAATATTACATCCGCCGATCCCAAACTAGTCAACACAGTGAGTACTACCTCAGCATGCTTCACTTCAAACTCTGTCCAGAGACTTCAGGTGGGGAATGACAACCCTTCAACTTCATTACTTGTTTGAGATTTTTCTTTCATAATATTCTCTAATTCCATTCCAGGTGGTTCACGTCCTAACAAAGTCCCACAACCTAGATACAGACAGGTCCTGTGAGATAGAGCATATGTTTACACGTATCCATAAACTAGAGCAACACATATAACTGAAAGCAAAAGTACACAATAGTCTGCAGTGAGTACCCCCAACACTTCTTCTGCACTATTCCGGGCTTTAGGTCCATGACTGCTCAACAGTTTGTTTGGCTTTGTATGTTAATTCTCTTTTGAGCCACCAGGTTCCAGATGCTAGGATGATGCCTATGAGAATTCCCTGGACAGATGACCCCGACATGTGTCCTGAAATTCCACTTCCCCAGAGACCCAACCTACTAGGGAAAGAGAGAGGCAGCCTCGCAGTATAGATCAACCAGTCAAAGCCCTTGTTCAGCCGGGAAGCAATTACAGAATCCAGACCTTCACACTTCTGCATCCAACAATGACCTTGGGTCCATACCCCCAAGGGGTAAAGCTATCATGGGAAGGGATGTGATACGGAAGTCTGGTTGTGGGAATTGTATGGAGTTTGACCCCTCTTATCCTATGGATTTGATAATGTCTCGTTTTTTTAAATTAATCTTATATTTAAGAAAGGATAAATTAACAAAACCAGAGGGTAGGAGAGGTACAACTACACACAATTCCCACCACCCAATCTACATATCTCATTCCCTCCCCTGATAACTTTCCCATTCTCTATCGCTCTGTGAGCATGGACCTAGGGTCTTTGTGGGTTGCAGAAGGTGGAAGGTCTGGCTTCTCCAATTGCTTCCCACTGAACATGGTCCTCGACTGTTTGGTCCATACTTCCAGTCTGCCTCTCTATTTCCCCCGTAGGGTGGGTCTTTTGGGAATTGGAGCTCCAGGACACATTGGTTGAGTCTTCAGTCCAGGGAAGCCTGGCCGGCATCCTGATGACATCTGGAACCTGGTGACTGAAAAGAGAGTTAACATACGAAGCCAAACAAATTGTTGAGCAATCATGGACCCAAAGCTTGGAGTAGTGGAGAGGAAGTGTCGGGGGGGTACTCACTGCAAACTCTAGTGTACTTCTGCTTTCAGGTATATATTTTGCACTAGTTTGTGGATACATGTGAACATATGCTCTCTCTCTTACAGAACCTGGTCTATATTTAGGTTTGGGGACTTTGTTAGAAAGTGAACCACCTGGGATGGAATTAGAGAATAGTATGCAAGGAAAGGTCTCACCCAAGTAATGAAGCTGAAGGGTTGTCATTCCACACGTGAAGTCGCTGGACACAGTCTGAGCTCAAGCATGTTGAGGTGGCAATCCTTGTGTTGATTAGATTGTGATCGGCTGATGCAATATTATTTGATATGGATTGGGAGAGGCAGGCAGGAATGTGGGCCCTATCCTAACCTTCCAGGACTGGGGGAAATATAGGCTCTAGAGTTGAGATGTGAGGTTCCTGCTGTCTTAGCTTTCAAAAAGACAATGGATAGTTAATGTTATCATCATATTATTTGGTAATTGGGTTAACTTTGAAAAGCCCTTTTGTTAGGGTTTGCTGTATAGTACCCAGTATCTTGTAGATAGCTGTGCCATTGGTTGCTTTTGAAGTTGAGAAAGAAGATCTGAAGGGGAAACTAAAAGCAGGAACTGACTAAATTGAAAGTAGGGCACCAAAGTAAAAACCCTGTGGTGAGGGGTAGACATGCAGCTTCCTGGACCGGTGGGTGTGGGGGTGGGTGGGATGGGACACAGTCTTTTGGTGGTGAGAATGGTGTTTATGTACACTCCTAGTAAAGTGTAGTCATAGAAATCACTAGTTAATTAATATGAGAGGGGAAAAAATAATTGTATGTCTTGAAGTTTTTAAAACACAGACTAAGTCTTTTAAATATATAGGCTGTGTATTTGATATGCGGACTCTCTCAAAAGCCTAGACTAATGTCTCCTTTTTTAAATAAATGAAAAAAAAAATTTCCATATCCTCTTCCACTCATAGGGGTTCTCTCCAGTAGGTATTCTCAGATGGATAACTCAGAATGTGATTTGTCTAAAAGGGTTGCATTAAAAGGGTTTGTGTCTTGTATGAGTCGACAAGCTGCACAGACTGTGAGAACTCTCAGTGATAATGCAGTTCACGGTGTTATGAATTCACCCATAAATGATTTTATGCCTGACCATCAGCCAATTCTGGAGGAAGTAGAGTCTTAGGATTCTTGATTTCAAAGTGTGGCTTGAAGGTCTTAGGGTCTAACATTTGTGTCCTACAGAGATTGCAGGAATGTATTAAGGTATCTTTAGATGCAATCTTGTGATCATGTCCTTCTTCTTTAGTACAGCTTGCTTTGAGCATTTTTCTGCTGGGACATAATCTTGTGCTGTCCACAATCCATATCTGGGCTGGGACATTCTAGCACATGGTTTGAGAGGTATGGGTAGGTACTTGGGGCGGGGAATGGAAAGGGGATCACAACCAGTCCTGTTTAGGCCTCTTCCAGCGACCTGGGAAGGGAAAGAGGAAGCAGGAACGCAACAGCTTTCCTGGCACTCTCTGCTGCCACTGATGTCACCGCACATGCCCACTGCCACCTTGGCCTTGGAAGAAGCCACTCCAAGACATGCCTGCCCTCGCACACTGCCATAAGTTTTTTTTTACACGAGTAAGAAAAGAAGAAAAACAGATACCATTGCAAAACCTTTTCTCAGAACACTGTGTGTGAAACTGCGTCATGCACATGGTAAAGAACATGCTATCCGAGTGAGTTATTTGTCTGTCCCTGAACTCTGTAATCGTTGATGCAGAGCACAGATGGTTTGCAGACCCATGGATCACTGTCGTATTGGTGGATTAATTGCAATAAACATTGATTGCCTTTCTCCTGGATTGTAAATCAAGGACTTCACCTAGTCTCACTACCCCTGTCAAAGGATTAAGAATAAGAATTCCTCCTGGCATCCCAAGACACACCCCCTCCCCACCTGAAAAGGGTGGTGCTCTTCTAAACTAGATGGTGTTTAAACTAGATGATCTGGATTCTTTTTAGTGCTGTTTTCCAGACATTAGAACACTTTGCATAGGTCACACTTGCCCAAACTTGTAATCGCCAAATTAATTTTAATTTAATTTATCCAGTATGTAATGTATTTCTTAAATGCGAACTTTAGGCTTGAAACAAGAGTCTGCCTTCTCAGAAATACTGAGGTCCACCCTCCGAGCAAGAGAGAGAAGAATGGAGCAGAGCATATTTCCATGAAACTGGAAAATGCCATTTCTATAAAAGGTGATGAGAATGCATTCTGAGAACACATTTACAAACTTTTGGATCTCTTCTATGTTGGTCTGCTTCTAATTCTCTCTTCTAAGACCCCTTCTGTTTTGATCATCACCTTAGGTTCACTAGCATTGCTTAACGTTGCGGTCTATTTGTGGTTTATTGTTCTGTTTGAGTCCCGCACTGGTTTAATCCCCACTGGTTCATGCCCTCTTTCTACACTGCCCCCTCTCCTAGTCACATCCTGTTTTACACCGTTTAATCACCTCTGGTTCACCCATTTTTTCCTTCTACCCACCCAATATCCTATATAGAAAGTTTTCCTTACACTTCCGCCTCAGGAGACATAAAGGACAGGATTTTCTAATGAAGAGAGACTGATTGATGCACTGCATCCCCGCTCATCAATAGAGATTTGGTCCATGACTGAGCTGTGTCCCTGGCTACTGGAATTGTCCTATTTCTCAATGCAGTAGTGGTGAGTGAGCCCAGATGCTCACAGTGGTGCAGTATTGCTAACAAAGATTCCAGTTCCAATGTTTTATTTTTCTTTTCTTGGGAGAGAGAAAAAAGGCAAATATTGCTCCACCATTTCCCTTGTCCTTGGAAAGGAAAAAGCCACGACTGAGTAGCAATACACTCACTGTTTTTGTACAAACATAAAGGGAAATTGTCTGTCTGTTATGTTTTAGACTGATTTATCTTTTTATTGGGGAAATTACTAGTTTACATAGAAAAGAAAATGCAGTTGTTGTTATATGTGTAAACTGTCAGTTTTCTGTAAAATATCCTCCCACTGAACTTCGGTCCTCCAGCATCCTGCACCAGGACCTGAAAGCCCCCACCTCAAGACTCATGCCACACCCCACCAAAATTCTTTACTTCAGTGTAATATACCAAACCCAGTCCAAGTTCCAGAGAAGAGTTTCCAGTGACACAGAAAGAGACAAGCCAGAGCCACACTGCTACATGGCATGTAAGTCCAGTGCTTGGTCCGTAGAACAATCTTCCCTAGATGTTGATGCTTTCATTTGTATCTATGTTAGTGTCAGTAGAGGATGACCGCAGGGGATCAGAGGCAGTCGGGAGGATGGCAGGAACCAAGTGTTGGCTCGTTGGAGCCACTTCCTGGGGCTTCCATGAGGGTACGTGAATTCCTGTGCACATCCCAAATTGCGGGCACCATGGTTGGGCACCCACATTTTGTGGGAACCACACCTGGCCATCCACATATTGTGGTGGACACTGCTGGGCACACATATTTTGCGGAAACCACAGTTGGCCATCCACATATTGTGGTGAACACTGCTCAGTACCCATAATTTGTGGGAACCATAGCTGGCCATCCACATATTGTGGTTGACACTGCTGGGCACCCATATTTTGTGGAAACCACAGTTGGCCATCAAAATAGTGTGGGGAACACCGCTGGGCATCCATATTTTGTGGGAACCCCTGCTGGCCACCCACATAGTGTGGGGTCCACAGCTGGTTGTTCGCATATTGTGGGGACCACAACTGGCCATCAGAGGGATATAAGACCTGGTACTCAGGAGGCTGGAGATCAGAAGAAGGAGTCAGTGAGACCCCTTCTGCACAGGGAGGATCTAGAGAGAGAGAGAGAGATCAATGGCACCTGCAAACACATGAGGACATCACCCCCCAACCCCGACCACCAACCCTTGAACTCACTGGACCCAGGGGTCCTATCCAGCTCATTCAGTCCAGGAATATATGTCCTAGGGCCTTAGTCAAATAAGAAACTGGAGGCCCTGAGAATATCTTGTTCTTTCTGCTGATGCAGGGGGAAGTTGTGCGTAGGTTAGCTCCCAGCTCTGAGCTCCGCAGGGAGTATGTGAGCCTGGCTGGCTGCAATCCCTCCCTCAAGGCCATCTAAGGCAGAGAAGGCACACACCTGAGGGATCCTCCTTTCTTCTGTATTCCAAGATCCTTTTCAGGACGTCTCCAAATGGACACGGTAAGGGCTGGCTCCTTGGCTTCTTGTTGGCATTCTTGACAGTCCAATACATATCAGCCATGTTCTTCAACATGAGAAAACACTCTCTTTTGCTCTTCATGATGCCTCTCATACCCAGTCTCCGGGAAATGACGAGGGCTGCAATCTTGTACTTCAGATGCCCTTGCTTTCTGAGGGACTCCCATTCTTCAAGGAAAATCCTGATCTCTGCTTGACTCCAAGTTGGAACAATATTCCCCGCAATGGGGGAGGCACCTAAAAGGATGGAGAAATTGGGACGACTCCACATCACTCAGTGCACCTTTGAGTGCGAGGTTCCTCAGAGACCCTCTTTCAATACTCAAGCCCAGACATGCCTTTACTCAGTTCTTGGGAACTGCTTCAACCATCCTCCCAACAAAGATCAGGAGTTAGAATCTGCCTAAGGCACAGCCCCTGGATAGGAGAGAGTAGTGTGTGTCTAAACCTTGCTCAAGGTCCATGCCTGACAATATAGACATTAGCAGCGAGAGAATAATCATGGTTCAGTCAATGTTTCTGTCTTTGATCACTTTCTTTCTTGTTTGCTTCTAGGGTTATCATTGGTGCTCAGTGCCATCACTATGAATCACTGCCCCTGGAAGCTGCTTCCTTCGTTCCATCTCCCTTTTTCCCTTCTTTTCTTTCTTTCTTTCTTTCTCTCTTTCTTTCTTGTTTACATTTATTCTATAGGACAGAACACCTGGGGCCCTGCTTCACCATTTGTAAAGCATCCCTGTTGTAGGTGGGGAGTGGGAGAACCTGGTTCCTTGTGTGGGTGCTTGAGCATAGTACTTTGTGCACTTAACTAGGTGCATCACCACCCAAACGCTCATTTAATGTTTCAAAGTGCTCTGAGACTGTGGAGCTGACATCCCAGTCCCAGAAGGGATTGGCACTGCCTCCTGGTCTTTTCCCCACACAGGCTCAGAGACAGTGCCAGAGAGCTTCCAGGACACTGAGCTGACCCCTCTACTAGAACTGCCCTTGGCCAGAGCCTGCAAGAGGAAATTAGATCAGGCATATGATGGAGCTGATCTGAGAAAGCTGTGTCTAACACTCACACACACACACATATGACTTAGAACACAGTACCTGAAGTCTTTTCTGTTTCTTGGGTTTTTTCTTTCTCCTCTCCTTCCATTTTGTGGGAAATAGTTTCAGTCTGAAATACCTCTTCCTACATAAAAGGGAAAGAGAAAGTTAATATTTATGTAGTCAAAATGTTGTTTTTACCATTTCTGGAAACCAGAGTTCTACTCAGTTCTGGCTTATGGTGGTGCAGGGGATTGAAGGAGGGACTTCAGAGTCTCAGGTATGACACACTCTTTGCATAACTACTTTGCTATTTCACACACCCATCAAAATGCCTTCTTGATTGGATTATGAGTAATGAAATAATTTAACCCATTATAGAAATGAAAGTACAAATCAAACAGATTTTGTGGTTGATGCTCTCTGAACGATTTTCCCACTCAGGTTGGCCTAATTCAGGCAGAATGACAAGAGCAAACTTTCCTTCAATGTGGTAAAGGAAGGTCTTGTACCTGGATGACAGATATGGAAAAGCAGTGGACTGTCAGTGAGCTGTTTTGCTGGCCCAAACATGCTCCATTTCAGTCTATGTGTAGAAAATAAGAAGTCTAGTGGTCTAGTTCAGGATTTGGTCTAGTTTATAAAGCATTGGATTCTCAAGCATGAGATCCTGAGTTCAATCTCTAACAGCACATTTACCAGAGTGATGTCTGGTTCTTTCTCTCCTATCTTTCTCATAATTGATATTATATGATATGATATGATATGACATGATATTACATAATATAATGAATGAATTTAAAAGATGCCAGCAAAGCAGAACATTGCTGAAACTCCTCCAGGGAGCCTTGTGAAAACAGAATGCTCCATTCTGTTAATCCCTTCTGCTCTGGACTAAGGAGTACTGAACCAATTTTCAGGTGTGAGGGAGAGAGTTAAGTGGTTATGCAAAGAGATTCCTGCCTGAGGCTCTAAGTCCCATATTCAACCCCTCCCTGGCCAACACCACCATAAGTCAAAGCTGAGCAAAACTCTGGTAAAAATAAATAAATAAATAAATAAATAAATAAATAAATAGGAAATAATGAAAGAAAGTATAGAAGGTTTCACAGCAGCTCAGACTACTGCTCATAAAGCAGCAAACAAGTGAGGTTTGCTGCGAGGGGTTCCAAAGCAGTCTTGGGTCTTCCTAGTGAGACTTTGATGTTGAAAATGGCTCTGGACAGGCTTCAGGTCATTTTATTTTTCTTTGTCATCCCCCAGGCCAAAGTCTCCTACAGGAGTAATGTCACAACTCTCAAGCCTTTCTTTTTCAGGTAACTCTAGGGTAGAGGAGCACTGGGGCTTCTTCCATTTCCATAGCACACCCCTGTGATGCCCTGACTTGAACCTAAGCTGTGAGAATGCCCTACTCAGTGAGCCAGCTCTCTGCCCCAGGCCACACATTTTCTTTCTTTTTCTTTTTTTATATAAAAAGTATACTACTTTGGTATGTGCAGTGCTGGGGATCGAATTGGGAGCCTCAGGCTATCCAAGCCTGTATGTCTGCCAACGAAGCTAATCCCTTCAACGATTATTTGATTACTGTTTTTTTCTGGTGTCAAGACTTTTTTTTTTCTTATTCTCTAACGTGATCCCTGGGGATCAGTACCTACACTGGATCTCAGTGCCATTGGAGGCTATTTTTTCCCTGTTGTTGCCCTTATTGTTTATTGTTGTTATTATGCCTGTTGTTATTGGATAGGACAGAGAGAAAATGGGAGGGGGAGAGAAAGATAAGCCTCTGATTTACCACTTAGGAAGCGACACCCACTGCTGGGGGGCATCAGGGACTCAAATCAGGATCCTGAGCCGGTCTCTACACTTCACTCCATGTGCAATTAATTCACTGATCCCCTTTCCAAGAACATTTTTAATATACCAGGCTATACTTTTTCCTCATTTGGTGAGATGAAGAGTGAGAGAGAGACGAAGAGTGGGGAGATATTCTCGTACTTGATGTCTTTCAAGCGCTATGCTACACAATGAGATATCTCTCTAGCTTAAATAAAAAGGTTTATTTATTAATGATAATTAGAAAGAGAATAAAACGTGATAGGCCTACGAGTTGCAGGGTCTAAAAATCAGGACCTAATGCTTATACATTAAACACCTCCCAGAGGATTAGACACTTTTTCCTGTACCTTTTCTTTTTTATTCCTTTTTTTTTTTTTTACCGGAATTTTGCTCAGCTTTGTGGGATTAATCAGTGTACATTGCAAAATCAGGTATGCATGACTGTTTCATCATCCTATGCTACCTACCCAATATACATTTTTTAATGAAGAAAAAAAAATTCCCACAGGCAAATATGGAAGGTTACTGCTAACTCACCTTCATTTTTATTTGGGTTGTCTGTCTTCTTAGAGGGTCTACTCCTACATCAACAGAGAGTAGTAACTTTCTCTGCTCTGATGAAGGTCTGGAGTTCTGGAGGCTCTGGAGTGTAGGGATGAGGCTTGGTCCAAATCTGCAGAGATTCCACACTGCCTCTGCTCTGATATGGGCAGGAGGCCTGGAGGTCACAGAGTGCAGAGATGTGTCTGCTCCTGTCTGCTTCTACCAGTATGTGAGACACAACTCAGATCTTATAAAGGCCTAGGGTGTGATTCCCTAAGACCCACCCTAAAGATCCTATCTGTATTGGCTAAAATCAACTGTATGGGATCTGAATTTTTAGGAGTCTCTCAATTCCACCAATCCAGATCGTAGAGTTGGAACAAATAAAATACTCTAATTTTAGGGTTAACTTTACTACTAATTGGAAGGGCCTCTCTCTGGGAATTAGGATGAGAAATGCAATTTTCTGATGGCAATATTGTTCCAGAAGGGTAACACACTCCACCACATGTTAGAGTCAAAGGGACGGGTAATTTTTTGGGCTATGTGTGACCTGTGAATATAGTTAGAGAGGCAGGTTTGGGGAAGAGGCCAGACATTGGAAGGATGATGAGGTGGTCCCCATGTGTGGAGATGGGATGGGAGCCTGTATGAAATACTTAAATGGACAGAAGAGATTAAGATGGGTGAGGAGTAGGGGAACACAGCTTTTATCTTTTATTTCTTTAAATAAATGACAAATAAATCTATTTTCTTTGTTTTAATTGTATCAGACAAAGAGAGACTGGAGCACTCACTGTTCATCTCTGGTTTATAGCTGTGTGGAGGATTGAATCTGGGACTTTGTAACCTCAGGCATGAAAGTATTTCACATAACCATTATGCTATCTTCCCCATTCATGTATATTAGGTTGTCAGAAATGTCAGGACGTATATTTGTGTTTAATGCAAAAATGCACCATAACTTCTCTAATGAAAAATAAAACATTTTTAATGAGTGAAGAGAGAAAGAATGAGAGCATTGCTCTGACACATGTGATGCTGGTGACAGAACTTGAGAGCTCATGCTTCAAAGTCCAACACTTCATTTTGAAGCTACTGGCTCCTTGACCCAACTGCCAGAGCTTTTATCTTTGCAAGAAGAGAAATGGGAGTTGTGTATGCTGAAGCAGATGTGTGGAGAGGGAGGAAGAGCCTGTAGGAACTCTTTAGTCTACTCTTTAGTCACTCTCAGGCCACCCCATCTTCTGGGGCCCTAGTCAGGGAGTCCTGAGATTCCCACACAGACATGTGGAGCCTAGACCTCGAATAAATCTCTTTCTCTATAGTCACTTGTCATGTCCATCAAGAACAACACAGTAGACCCCTTTGTGGGCAACCATAGGACCTTGCCCTCAATGTGGTAGAGAATGTTCCATCCTCTGAAAAGTGGCTGGATAACAAACTGGACCCATCTGGAAGATGGGTCCAGAAATTAGGGCAGCTTGGAATGTTCCTATTCATGGCCACAGAATGTGAGTTCAGACCTAAAGGGACGCAGAGGTTACATATACTCCCAAGTTGAATGTGGGTCTCAGATCAAATCAATGTGGTCTACAGTCAATATTTATAGACCTTTCAGATATTTGGAAGCTATTCTCTTCCCTGATACAGCTTCCTAGGCTTTTTTCCAGCCATGAAATCATATCCCCAGACAATGACATCGGTGGACATGTATATTAGATGTCAGGTAAACCACCATGGACCCATTCATAAAACATGGAGAAGGAAATACAAAGAGGAGTTGTGGGAACTGTAGAGGCTCGGGCAGCGGGGCCTGCACAGTGCAGGTGCAGTGAGGTGAGGGGGCTGTGAGCAGCAGCGTCCCCAGAAGGGCCCCGTGGCCCAGGCAGCGCCCTGCCCATGGGAATAGTCATGAGACATGGAGCAGAGGCTGAGTCCAGTCAGGATCTGGGGGTACATGGTGTCTGGGTAGAGCCAGAGTCCTTGTCATGTGACACAGCCCCCACCAGAGCCCAGGGAACCAATGAAACCCACCCAGTTCCCAGATTCAGAGTTTTTCCTAAAGGTCCGGATTCATTCCAGTGTCCTCACAGCAACCTCTGCCTGTCCTTCTTCTTCTAGCATTTGCCCTTCTTCCATAGCCAGTCAACAGCATCAGGTTGAGCCTGATGTAAAGTTTCGAGACCTCCTTTGAATCTGGAGAGGTGGCAGTCGTTGACTATGTGGGTCATAGTCAGTCTGTAGCCACAGGGGCAGTTCGGGTCATCTCTGGCTCCCCGTCGATGGAACATAGCAGCGCACCATCCATGGCCTGTTCGATAGCGAGTGAGGAGGGCCCAATCATAACGTGCTAGGTCAAAGCCGGGTTGACACTTGCAGGGGTCTGTGATGAGGTGTTTGTTCTTTACCTCAGATGACTGCCAACTCTGTTTCCAAGAGTCTGGAACAGAGAAGTTCAGTGTAGGCATAGGGGACCAGATTGGGTGATGAGACGTCAAGCGTTGGACAGGGTGGGCAAAGATATCCGTGTATATTGGCAGGTATGGTCGAGCATAGACGTGGAAAATGAACTTAGATGATGCCGCATCTGCCTGTCCTGTGCGGGGTCGTCAACCTGGGGTACTGGCTGCCCTGGGGTCCTCACTCTCACATGGGGTCCTGAGGAGAGCCGTGGAGGGTCCTGAGGAGAAGGGGGGACCATTGGGGGCATGATGTGGGAGGTTCTGAGGAGACACATGAAGGGTCCTCAGTGGGAGGCATGTTGCGGTCCTGAGGTTGATGGGGTACTGAGAAGGAAACTTGTTCGGTTCTGAGGGGAGTCATGAGAGTCCTGCGGGGAACAACTGGGATGTACTTAAGAGGGATATGGGATTTTTCCGAAGGATAATGGGGGGTCTGTTGAAGAGGCATGAGGCTCTTAATAGGTATAGGGGTCTTCAAGAGTCCTAGGGGTGCTAAGGGAGAAGACATGGAGTCCTAAGCAGGAGGAAAGGGCAAATCCTGAAAGAAGGTATTAGAGTTCTGAGCAGGGAGAACTGATGGGGTCTGGAGGCTGGAGCGTCAGGAGACCTTAAGTGAGTACCTTGTGGTCCTCAGGGGATAGGGCACAATGGAAGAACCCTCAGCTAAATGAATGGAAACTCCAGAACATGGTCCCTATAAACATGCATTTCTTTCCAGCTACTCTTCCTGCAACCTGATACCCCCCAGTGGTCATCCTCAGAGTGACACTAACACAGATACAAAAGAGACCATCACCATTGGGGGAGATGGCCCTACTGACAGGGCATTACATTTGCAGACCTGTCTCAGAGTGTGGCTCTAAATTGTATCTTTGTGTCCCATAGGAAACTCTTCTCTCTGATGTAATTAAACATATCCTGGACATGGTCCATGACTGCACCAAAGTAATGGACTCTGCAGGTGTCACATTCTGTTCCTTGTGTAGAAGGTGGGGGAGGATCTAGGCTGGGGTTAGAATGTTTTGCACAAAACTGAGAAATTTGTACTTGTATTAAAGACAGTAAAACACTACCTCCCCTTTAAAGAAATAAAGTTATCTAAAAAAAATACAGACCATTTGTACCTTGATTCCAATTATTTTTGCACAACAGAAAATACATTGCTAGTCATAGAAGACCCCTTCTGTTTTAAATTCAATGTCTGACATTTAACTAAAATGTCACATTTGTAGTTGATACGCCTACTGAGGCCATGTGTTCAAACCATGAGTTTGAGGTGTAGAATTGGCCAGATTATTATCAAAAGACCAGGGACTGGTCAAGAACTCTCAAGCATTGAGAATGTTAAGCATGTGGGTGGGTGGGGGGCAGACAGTGTTGTAGCAGGTTAACAGCACATAGTGTGAAGCACAAGGATCCATGCAGGGATCTCTGTTACACTGCCCAGATCCCCACCTGAAGGTTCATCTGAAGCAGGTTTGCAGATACATGTTTTTCCAACTTCCTCTCTATCATGCCCTCCCCTCTCAATTTATTTATGTCCTATACAAAAAGTTGAGAAAAAAAATGGGAAGGCTGAACTCTGGGTGGAAATTCAGAGAACGTTCTACTTCAGGTCCTGTAGTAAGAATCTGGGGTGATCCCTCTCCCATCTGCCATGGTTTGAATGGATTTAAATGACAGTCAACACTGCTCTCACACTGTCCTTTGATTTGTGGTAAAAGCATAATACCTGAAGCTTTCTCTGGGTGTGTCATAAACCTGAGCCTGTGAGGACATTCTATGGTAAAAGATAGGGCATGCTGACTAAGGTCTCCAACAATTCCTGTACATATATATTGAGCAGTGGTGAGAGAGGGAGAGAGAGAGAAACAGGAAGAGATATACACCAAGGGAGTAAGCAGGGAGAGAGAGAAAGAGATTATCTAAAGAGTATATATCCCTATCTAACTCTTTGTGTAAAATTGAGTGTTCTATTAACTAGGTATGTTTCTGTGTAATTTATTTCATTGAACTCTAGGATCATTTTGATGAGGAAATGTTGATTTCCAATTTCTCTCTGCCCAGATTTGTTTCCCAAACAATGAAACACACAACAATTAATGTTCATCATGGGAAAGACAGGAAAACTCTCAAATGCTTGGGACACTGTACTTAGCACGGTAACCCAGTATCCAATGCCAAACCTCCAATTATTTTCTAAATCAGATATTGGTCTCTACATCCCCAGAGTCATGGGGATGAAGGGAATAGCTAGGTGGGTTGTAGATGACATTTACCAGGGATTGTCCCTAAACCCAGAGTGTGGGTCAGGGATAGATCGCATAATGTTTATGCAAAGAGGATTTCCTAATTGAGGATCCAAATTCAAACCAATCCAGCACACAGTGTCCTGTTAAATATAAGTAATTAAATAAATAAGTGTGGGTTGTAGCTGATGTCTGATGAAGAAAGACAACATCCAGTTGCAGCATCCTGAACTCCTTGACAGCAAGAAACAGATATCAAATGTGTGTGTGTGCAGAAATGAAAAATAAGGTTTTGGGAGCTTAGAAGAAGCCCAGAATGAAGAGAATCTGGAAACTCTAGATATGTTACAGACTCTTTTATTTAAATGTAATACAAAAGAAGAAAAAGTAATACAGGAAGAGAGAGAAGAGAGAGAGAGAAAGAAAGAAAGAAAGAAAGAAAGAAAGAAAGAAAGAAAGAAAGAGAGAAAGGAAGGAGGAACACTTAGAATTAAGGATACTTGAATATAGGCATCTGAGGGCATTTTGCTGCAGTCACCTTTCTGCATCTTCCAGACAAATCTATGTCTCTTTCCACATTATCACAGACATATCCAGACACACTGAGTGATCATTTATGGACAACTAGAAAACAGCACTACAATGTAACAGGAAACCTTGGTTAGGTAACTCAAAAAACCTTGTCAAGAGAATGAGAATTGCCAAAGAGTGGATTCTGTGAAGTATATTTTCTGTCCCTTACAAGATTCCTATATTTAACTTAAATAAGAGTATTTCAGTTTCTTTACCACATTTGAAAATTTCTGGTAGAGTCTGGGGTGGGGATAACAATGATTATGCAAATAGAGTCTCAAGCCTTGGATCCACTGTCCCAGGTTTAATCTCCAAAAGCAACACCAGTTGAATCTGAAAAGAACACTGGTGAAAATCATAAAATGGAAAAGAGGAGATAACATAATGGTTATGCAAAGAGAATCTCCTGCCTGAGGATCCAAAGTCCCAGATTCACTACCCTGTACCACCATAAGCCAGTATTGATCAGTGCTCTAGTGAAAAAGAAAAAAAAAGAAAGAGATAAATAAATCATAAAATGTGGGCCAATTGGTGGTGCCTTGGGGTTAAAGAGTACCTAGTAGATAAAGACCTTAGGCTTGGAATGTCAACTTTTCAGCTTCATTACTTGGCTGAGACCCTTCCTAGCTCAGAGGACCCCTTAACTTCCTTTTGAGTGGCACACTGCTTAACAATACGTCAGGACCTAGATATACACCCGGGCCCATGAGATAGGGTATAAATATGTACATGTATCCATATATATCTGAAAGCAAAAGCTCATAGTAGTCTGCATTGCGTCAATAAGTGAAGCAAGCAAGTAGAAAGAACTAAAAAGACACCTTAAAGTATCAAATGAAATAGTTTCTACTTAGACTCCTCATCAACCTTATATTCCATGTCCCACAATCACTGTAAAGCTTACTGTCTCTCACAAAGTAAGGTTTACAAAAACAGAACGGGGCCAAGACTGGCATGCAATGACGCTTTAGTCACAGCCAGGTCACCCCATCTATCTGTTTTCATAGCAACACAATTTGTAATAGCCAAAACCTGGAAGCAACCTAGGTGTCCAACAACAGATGAGTGGCTGAGCAAGGTATGGTCTCTATACACAATGGAATTCTACTCAGCTTTTAAAAACAGTCATGTCACTGTTTTCAGCCCATCCTGGATGGAGCTTGAAGGACTCATGTTAAATGAGGTAAATCAGAAACAGAAGACGCATATGAGATGGTCTCACTCATAGACAAAATTTGAAAAACAAGAACATGAGAGAAAACACTAATCAGACCTTGGACTGGAGTTGGTGTACTGCACCAGAGTAAAAGTTTCAAAGGTGACTGGGGGAGGAGGGGACAAGTCCTGAAACATGAACACAGAGGAGGACCTAGTGGTGGCTAAAACTGGGAATTTTTATGCATGTACAAACTCTTGTATTTACTGTCATCTACAAACCATTAACAGCCATTAAAGAAATTAAAAATAGACACTGGGAGCACTGTTCCACAGCTTGTGAAGCTTAGCCCCTGTGGGTGAGAACCAGGGGTTCAACCCAGATCTTTGTGCTCTGTAAGGTGTGAGCTCCACCAGGTGTGCCACCACATGGACGCTTACTTCATATATATATACATTTTTATTTATAAAAAGGAAACCCTGTCCAAAAACATATGATAAGCATGGTACCACTCTAGAGAATTCCTAGTGCCAGAACTCTGTTTTCCTTAATCTCTGCTGATCGATTTCCTGTTCTCTTATCTCTCTGGGAGTATGATCTGGATCTCCTGTACACCAGTGTAATAAAACTCCACTCTTTCACCAAGAAATGTCTCTAGTCTTGTGCTTTGGGGATCCTTTCTGTAACAGGGGCTCCTGAGGCAGAGATGTGAGTGAGTCCTGTGGGGGAAGCATAGTGGGTGTTCTGAATTGGGGTGGGAGCTCCTACAAGGGAGATATGAGTGAAAGTTTTCGAGTGGCGTGGTGGCTATGAGAGGGGAATATAGGGGATTGTGACAGGGACGCATGGGGGTCCCCAGGGAGATACTAATTGTTCTATAGGGTATACATGATGGGTCCAGAGGGAGAGACATGGGCGGTTTTGAGCGGAATAATTTTGGGGCTAGGGGTGTCCTGATTCCCGAATCAGAAGAAAACATTGAAATAAAGTATACAATATTTTAAATAAAGTATACAATATCCTACTCAACTTTTCCTGGCTAGGTTTTGGATATAATATTTATAAATGAACAGCTTTCCGTACTCTGCATCTTTTATAGTAACATCTGACTAATGGATTCTTGTGCACCAACGTTTTACTTTTGAAATAACAAGGTGCCAGGCCGCTTTCTGATTCAAAGCAGCCCGTTCTGAAGTTTAAGAGTCTGTGTCTTTGGGACAAATTGCTGCAATTGCTGCAGGGTTTGGGGGCATGAAACACAGAGTGGGAATGGTGTGGATTATACCTATGACGGATAATTTTATAAGTCACCATTAGTTGTTGAAAGAAAAAACTAAGACAGCTCTTCTTTTCCTTTACCAGATAAGACATTAATTTAGCATAATGGTTATGCTAAACACTTTCATTCCTGAACCACCAAGCCCCAAATTCAGTCCTTTTTAACACCATGAGACAGCTGAGAAGTGCTCTTGTGTCTCTGTTAATTTCTCTCAGTTACTTTCTCACTGCATCTCTGTTTCTCACTTTGTCTCATGCCTCCAGAGAAGATAGACAGGGAAATAGACAGAGAGACACCTGAAGCACTGCTTTACCATTTTCAAAGCTTTCTCCCGTGCAGGTGGGGGCTGGGAGCTCATACCCGGGTCCTTGTGTACTGTATAATGTGCACTCAACCAGGTCACCACCACCAGCCCCATAGTTTTATATCTTTTATGTTGTCTACAGTATGAAAGTTCTCAGCTACTGTGTCTTTTATAATTCTTTCTTAAACTCCCTCTCTTTCTTTTTTTGGTAAGCCAGTGCTGCATATATTATTTCGTTAAAGCCATCTCATATGTTTGTTTTTGTTTTCAATATCTTTTAATGTCTACTTGACATCTTTTACACTGCTTTCTTAGTTTTCTCACATTCAACCTCAATCTGGCTACTTCTCATCTCTGTGTTCTCTATTTTGTTAAACTCTTCTAATATTGCATTAGCTTTGTTAGCCAGTTGTGCCTGTAGCTCAGCTATTTCAGATTTCAGCTCTCTGAATACCTTGAGATAGTTAGTGTTTACTTTCATAGTCTCATTTGCTCCTTACTCATTTATGATGGCTTTACTTGCAATGCCTACTAACTTCTGTGACTAATACGTCAACTAGTGTTTGGATGTGGTTCTCATTCTCATGTGTTTCTTTCTATCTTTGGGAGACATTTAGCTGGGCTCTTGTTCTGGTTCATTTCTCCAATCACTGTTCTTGGTTTAAACATTGCCTATAATGTACTGTGAGGGCTCTCTGCAAGTGCTTTCAATCCACTCCTGATTGGGCTGACTTGTGTGAAGTAAGGTACTTAATCACTTCACAATTGTGGAAACTAACATTTGTTTCAGTGTTATCTCAATCCCTTCACTGAAGCACAGAGGGCTCTTAAATCCTCTTAAGTTCCTTTTGTTCTCTGTAGGCTATGTGAGCCTGAGGGCTTCTTAACTCTAAGTAGGGTTTTTAGCTTAATAGCCCACAGCTGACCGAGAGATAAAATAGGGTGTGGGAGAGATAGCATGGTGGTTATGCAAAGAGACTCTCACACCCTGAGGGTCCAAATCCCCATGCCCAGTTTAGCTACTCTGATAGCAGATAGAGTCAGGGCAGGCAGCACACCTTGGCCCTGAGAGTTTCAAAAAAGTCTTCTTTGTACTCTGTGGGTTCTGAGCAGTTATTTAGTGTGTCTCCGAGTTCAATGTGGAATCCTTCTACTATACAGCCCCACTTCCAGACCACTGGGAGTGTGTATCTTCTGCTTAGTTTCCTTGTCCCTTCCCTTCTCCTGCTGTCATCACAGGGGATCCTGGCTGTTACTCCAGCCTCCAAGGGGCAATGGCAGTGGAGATTAACAGGTCCATATGGTGAAACTTAGGGGATCCTCTTCTCTCTTCAACAGTATTTTTGTTGGTAAATCTCAAACTGGAGGTGGCACCAACTAGTAAGTTTTTGGAGTGTTACTAGTCACTCCCAAGAAGATACAGGCTTTTACCCTCTGGAATAACAGGTAGCCCCTTTCTGTCCACGACTCACACATTTGCATTTACTTGTGACATGGTGAGTTCAATATGCTAATGTTAATAGCATCTGAATACATGAATATACTCTTCTAAACTGAAGATTTAAATGTATTTTCAAGATGCCCAAGAATTTTCCCTGATTTATTGCTTCCGGAAAAACCAACAAAGGGCAGCTAAAGAGATATGTGCATTGGACAACATCAGACATACAAGCTTAAACTTCCACTTTGAACTTCATCTCTCTACCACACCATTGTTTTGTCTTCTGTTTTTCTTCTGTGCATATTGGAAGGAAACGATGTCTTCATTTCACAGCACAAAAGATTAGAGCTTTGAGCAACCTACCAGTAGTCTTCCACTGATATGGTTCACAAACATAAGCATAACCCAAGATTTAATCACTGGAGATTTCATTTAACTTCCCTAATATTTACAGGTAGGGTGGCATCTTTTTACACTCTGCTTGGAATATTTATTGAAAATGACAGAATTCGCTGGGTACCCACACTTGTATGACTACACATACACTGAGAAACCATTATCCTAAGGGGCTGAAATAATGGACTGTGTTAATAACACTCGTGTGAGTGTGAGATCTGTTTGCTACACACACTCACCCAGCCTGGGTCCTGTTGAATCTGATTGATGGCAGGTGTAAGATGTTGCTTGAATGTGCACTGTGGCTGTAGAAGGTGGGAAGTTGTCTGTGGTTGACAATTCAACCCACTAAGTTTTCTATGATTAGACTTTATACATGTGGACAAAGTCTATGTCTCTCAACAAAACTGCATGATTCTGTCAGCTCTGACCTCACTTTTCAGAGACCTCAAAGTTCTATTCAGATATCCTGTAACTCTACCAGTCTCTCCTGACTTGTGAAGAAATCAAATTTCTGTTCTAAGGAAAATAATCCAATAGATTTCACCTCATGAGTCACCCAGCTTCATCCCAAAACCTTCATTAGATGACCACACTCTTACAGCATCCTCTTTGTGCCATAGTCTGCATGTTGCAGTGTGCTGTCCCAGTGTCATTTCTAGATGATACCTGCCTTATTCACTGGGTTGAGGGCAGGAAGAGCTGCAGCAGTAGAGTACAGGACTTACATAGTGAGTCCCCCGTTTTCATCCCTGGCACTACCCAATGCTAGACTTGATGTGGCTCACTGTGGGGAGTGTTTCCTCGAGGATGTCAAACTTTGATGCCTGAGTTGCACAGCAGATGTCATCGGTGTAGATGAACTTCCTTGAAGAAGTTTCTGGGAGGTCATTGATGTAAATATTAAATAGCGTAGGAGCCAGAACAGAGCCCTGGGGGAGGCCACTTGAGACAAGTCTCCATCTGCTAGACTTGTCACCCAGATGCACCTGGAATCTTCTGTTTTGGAGAAGAAACGATATAGTGTTGGCCACCCATGGAGGCAAGCATCTTGAGATCTTGACTAGGAGACCACGGTGCCATAACGTGTCATAGGCTGCTGTGGGATCAACAAAGACAGCACCCGTCTTTAAATTCTTCTGGAATCCATTTTCAATGTAAGTTGAGAGGGCCAGGGCTTGTTTGCAGGTAGATCTTCCTGGGCGGAAACCAGCTTGGGCGGGTGATAGGAATTTCTCTGTAAGATGAGAAATACATGACACAAGCAGCCTCTCAAGGAGTTTGTAACACACGGAAAGGAGAGAAATTGGTCTATAGCTGGCGGCCAGTGTTGGGTCTTTCTTTGGTTTCAAAACCACTATTACCTTCGCACGACGCCAAACTTTGGGCATAGACTCAGATTCCAAGATGTGGGACAGGAATGAAGCGAGCCACTTCTTTGCTGCAGGACCCAGGTTAAGAATGAGTTCTGGGGTGATGTTATCATAGCCAGCAGCTGTTCCCGGTTTAACCCTCTTCAAAGCGTCTTCCAGTTCAGACAGTGTAAAGGGAGAGAGTTTTGGAGATGGACAAGATAACCGGAAGTGGGATGACCACTCGTGGGAAATTTCTCTTTTCCAGACTGGGTCGATCTTAGCACGGCCAACTTGAGTTAGGTGACTGGCCACTGAGTTTGGAGATACGAGAGGATGGGAGATGGGAGGGGGTTGGCTACCGGCACCCAGTCTGTGAAGAAGCTTCCAGGCCTTCCTACTTGAGTGGGTGAAATTCAGACTTTCCGTGAGTTGTTGCCAGCTGCTTGGCGTGCTGCATCCAGGGAGGCAATGAGATGGTCAGCCACATCTGGGTCACCCGACTCATCATACTGCTTTAGTAGTTGCTCGCATTCATGAAAGACATGTCTCTGATATCTGATTACTGTAAAAAATGGCGACTAATCCCTAGCACTGCAAAAACGGTATCATCTGTTTTCCATCTACACCATGCCTCGGCCTCGCGTGAGCTTAATGTGCAGCTTGGTGATACGAGAATCCGGCATGAAGCCCAGCCAGTCTATCTTGGCGTTACTCTCGATCGCACCCTGTCATTTCACAAACATCTCATAAAAACTGCAGCAAAGGTGGGCGCGAGGAATAACATCATTGCAAGACTGGCCAGCTCCATATGGGGCACGAGCGCTTCCACACTACGATCATCATCTCTGGCATTATGCTATTCCACTGCAGAATACTGTGCCCCAGTATGGTTCCGTAGCCCCCATGTCCACTTGGTCGATTCCAAATTATATTCCTCCATGAGGATAATTTCTGGAACCATCCATTCCACCCCGGTTCCATGGCTGCCAGTTCTTAGCAACATAGCCCCGCCAGATATTCGTCGGGATGCGGCATCATCTAAGTTCATTTCCCAAGTCTACGCTCGACCGGACCTGCGAATATATGCGGATATCTTCGTCCACCCTGTCCAACGCTTGACATCTGGTCACCCAATCTGATCCCCTACGCCTACACTGAACTTCTCTGTTCCAGACTCTTGGAAACAGAGTTGGCAGTCAGCTGAGGTCAAGAACAAACACCTCATCAGACCCCTGCAAGTGTCAACCTGGCTTTGACCTAGCATGTTATGATTGGGCCCTCCTCAATCGCTATCAAGCGGGCCATGGCCAGTGCGCCACTATGTTCCATCCCTGGGGGGCCAGAGATGACCCGAACTGCCCCTGCGGCTACAGACAGACTATGACCCACATAGTCAACGACTGCCACCTCTAGATTGAAAGGAGGTCTCGAAACTTTACATCAGGCTCAACCTGACACTGTTGACTGGCTATGGAAGAAGGGCAAACGCTAGAAGAACTGTGGGGAGAGTGAATTTTGGGTCATCTGATTTGTTTGTTTGTTTTCTGTATAGATGCCCTACATCAGGGCCTCCTGGGACTTGCTTATCTGGAACCAGCAATGCTCCCACACACAGCCTCGTTTTCTGTAGGACCCTGTATTTCCCTTCCCCCAGAAGAACTCAATGGCTTCCTGTCATATTCTCCTAACTGAGGAATCCTCCATGATGCCTCCCTCAAGCCTGAAGTACCCTTTCTGTAGTCTTCAATGGCTCCATGAAAGACCCCCTCTCTGCAGCACCTCTCTTAGGACCCACTGTTACATTCTAGGGCCCCCTAATCTCCTCAGGACCCTGAAGAGCACTCCTCAGGACCCTATATGTCTCCTTAGAACTCCTTACTCCTCATCCAGCAGAGTACCCTTAAGCTCTCTCTGCTCAGTCCCCCATGTGCCTCTTTAGGACTCTCTAACCACCTCATGATATTCTTGTGCCCAACCCCTGAGGACTTCAAGGTGCCCACTTAGTGTCTCCTGATGCTCCTACCTCCATCCCCCATACCCCATAAGTTCTCTCTCCTCAGAACCCTAACAATTTCCTTATGGATCTCCTTTTGCACCCACTTAGGAGACCATGTCTGCCCCTTAGCTCCCTTAGTCCCCATGAAGACCCCCTATAACCATTAGAGCCCCATGCTTTGTCAACAAAGCTCCCATTCTCCTTCAGAACACCTTCATGTCTCCCTTAAGTACTCTCCAGTTGTTCCCCTCAAGACCCCCATACCTCACCTCAGAACCCCTCTGGTCTCCTTCACAGTACCCAAGTACCCTCAGATCCCAACATATATCCCACCCAGGACCCCTCTTGTGTTCCTGAGAACCGAAATGTCTCCTCCTCAGAACCACCCATTTCACCTCCTCAATGTCCCCCACTTCCCATTAGAACACCCCTCATCTACACGAAGGAGCCCTGAGTCTCCCCACTCAGGACCCCTGGCCTCCCTCCAGGGCTGAATTCTCGTAGAAGGTGGACCTGACCTGCCGGAACTGTGAGCTATGACCAGGACAGCGGCACAGAGGTGTTCCCCAGAACACCTATGCCCCGGACAGTCCCTGCAGACCACAGAGTGACAAGGACCCCATATGAGTAGAGAATCCCAGGACATTCAAGGACCCCAGGGTGACGACCCCGTGCAGGACAGGCAGAGGATGCTGTGAGGACACTGAAGCAAACCTGGACCTCCAGGAAAGGAGAGTCAGCAACTGATGCTGGGGCCAGTGTGGGAATCAGGGGAGTCCCCCCTACCATGGGCTCTGGTGGGGTCTGTGTCACGTGACAAGGGCCCGGGCTCTGCCCAGACGCCATGTCTCTCCAAGGTTCTGACTGGAATTAGCCTGCGCTCCATATCCCGTGACCCGTGCTACTGGCAGGGCACTGCCTTGGCCCTGAGGTTCTTCTGGGGACGCAGCTGCTCACAGGCCCCTCACCTCACTGCACCTGTGCTGTGCAGGTCCGATTGCCCAAAGCCCCGCAGCTCTCACAGCTCTTCTTTGTGTTTCCTTCTCCACATTTTATTAGCAGGTCCATGGTGGTTTACAGGAGGAGAAGATGGCGGATTCCAGCTCCACATCACCCACCAACCAAGTCCACAGCAGCCACCCTCAGGCAGCCGCCATGGTTCTCAGAGTTTTGACAACAATTTGCTCTTTCTTTGTTGACTCATTTATGCAAGTTCATGTGCTCCAGTTGTCCAGATGCCAAACACACCTGAAGTGAAACCATATTTAGCTTTGGAGCATATGTAACCTCTGCATCCCTTTGGGCATGAACTCACATTCTATGGTCATGAATAGGAACATTCCAAGTTGCCCCAATTTCCAGACTCTCTTCCTCAGGTGGTACATAGAGTTTGTTATCCAGCCACTTTTCAGAGGATGGAACATTCTCTACCACATTGAGGGCAAGGTTGTATGGTTGCCCACAAATGGGTCTACTGTGTTGTTCCTGATGGACATGACAAGTGACTATAGAGAAAGCGATCTATTCGAGGTCTAGGCTCCACATGTCTGTGTGGGAATCTCAGGACTCCCTGACTAGGGCCCCAGAAGATGGAGTGGCCTGAGAGTGACTAAAGAGTAGATGAAAGAGTTCTTAGAGGCTCTGCCTCCCTCTCCACACATCTGCTTCAGCATACAGAACTCCCATTTCTATTTTGCAAAGGCAAAAGCTGTGGCAGTTGGGTCAAGGAGCCAGTAGCTTCAAAATGAAGTGCTGGGTTGTGAAGCATGAGGTCTCAAGTTCTGTCACCAGCATTACATGTGCCAGAGCAATGCTCTCATTCTTTCTCTCTTCACTCATTGAAAAAGTTTTATTTTTCACTAGAGGATTTATGGCCCATTTATGCATAGAAAAACAAATATTCATTTCTGACAACCTAATATTCATGAATGGGGAAGATAGCATAATGGTTATGCAAAATACTTTCATGCCTGAGGTTACAAAGTCCCAGATTCAATCCTCCACACAGCTATAAACCAGAGATGAAGAGTGAGTGCTCCAGTCTCTCTCTGCCTGATACAATTACAACAAAGAAAATAGATTTATTTATTTGTCATTTATTTAAAGAAATAAAAGATAAAAGCTGTGTTCCCCTACCCCTGACCCATCTTAATCTCTTCTGTCCATTTAAGTCTTTCAGACAGGCTAACATCCCATCTGCACACACTGGGACCACCTCATCATACTTCCGATGCATGGACTCTTCCCCAAACCTGCCTCTCAAACTATCTTCACAGGTCACACATAGCCCAAAGAATTTCCTGTCCATTTGACTCTAACATGTGGTGGAGTATGTTACCCTTTTGGAGCAATATTTCCATCGGAAAATTGCATTTCTCATCCTAATTCCCAGAGAGAGGCCCTTCCAATTAGTAGTAAAGTTAACCCTAAATTTAGAGTATTTTATTTGTTCAAACAATCCGATCTGGATTGGTGGGATTGAGAGACTCCTTAAAATTCAGATCCCATACAGTTGATTTCAGATAATCACAGATAGGATCGTTAGGGTGGGTCTTAGGGAATCACACCCTAGGCCTTTATAAGTTCTGAGTTGGGTCTCACATACTGCTAGAAGCAGACAGGAGCAGACACATCTGTGCACTCTGTGACCTCCAGGCCTCCTGCCCATATCAGAGCAGAGGCAGTGTGGAATCTCTGCACATTTGGACCAAGCCTCATCCCTACACTCCAGAGCCTCCAGAACTCCAGACCTTCAGCAGAGCAGAGAAAGTTTTTACTCTCTGTTGACCTAGGAGTAGACCCTGTAAGAAGAAAGACAACTCAAATAAGAATGACGGTGAGTTACCAGGAGCCTTCCCTATTTGTTTGTGGGAAGATTCTTTTTTCTTCATTAAAAAATGTGTATTGGCTATGTAGCATAGGATTAGGAAACAGTCACTCTAACCTGATTTTGCAAAGTACAATGATCAATCCCACAAAGCTGAAAAAAATCCCGATAAAAAAAAAGAAAGAAAAAAGAAAAGTTACAGAAAAAAGTGTCTGATGCTCTGGGGTGTGTGTAATGTATAAAGGGTTGGACCCTCAAGCATTAGGCCCTGATTTTTAGACCCTGCAACTCATAGGCCTATCACGTTTTGTTCTCTTTCCTTCTAATTGTCATTAATAAATAAGCCTTTTTATTTAAGCTAGAGAGATATCTCATTGTGTAGCATAGCGCTTGAAAGACATCAAGTACTAGAATATCTCCCCACTCTTTGTCTCTCTCTCACTCTTCATCTCACCAAATGAGGAAAAGTATAGCCTGGGATATTAAAAATGTTCTTGGAAAGGGGATCAGTGAGTTAATTGCCCATGGCGTGAAGTGCAAAGACCCGCTCAGGATCCTGGTTTGATCCCTTGATGCCCCCTAGCAGTGGGTGTCACTTAATAAGTGGAAAAGCGGATGCTTATCTTTCTTTTCCCTGACATTTTCTCTCTGTCCTTTCCAATAAGAACAGGGATAATAACAATAAACAATGAAGGCAACAACAGGGAAAAAACAGCCTCCAAGGCCTGTATATTCATAGTGTAGGTACTGAGCCCCAGCAATCACGCTAGAGAATAAGAAAAAAATAGTCCTGGCACCAGAAAAAAAAAAAAACCAACAGTAACCAAATAATCATTGAAGGGATTAGCTTCATTGGCAGACATACAGCCTTGGAAATCCTGAGGCTCCCAATTCAATCCCCAGCACTGCACATACCAAAGTAGTATACTTTTTTATATAAAAAAGAAAAAGAAAGAAAATGTGTGGCCTGGGGCAGAGAGCTGGCTCACTGAGTAGGGGATTCTCACAGCTTCGGTTCAAGTCAGGGCATCACAGGGGAGTGCCATGGAAATGGAAGAAGCCCCAGTGTTCCTCTACCCTGGAGTTACCTGAAAAAGAGAAAGGCTTGAGAGTTGTGTCATTACTCCTGTAGGAGACCTTGGCCTGGGGGATGACAAAGAAAAATAAAATGACCTGAAGCCTATCCAGAGCCATTTACAGCATCAAAGTCTCACTAGGAAGACAGAAGACTGCTTTGGAACCCCTCGCCTCACTTGTTTGCTCGTAATGAGCAGTAGTCTGAGCTGCTGTGAAACCTTCTATACTTTCTTTCATTCTTTCCTATTTATTTATTTATTTATTTATTTATTTATTTTTACCAGAGAATTTCTCAGCTTTGGCTTATGGTGGTGTTGGCCAGGGAGGTTTGAATATGGGACTTAGAGCCTCAGGCAGGAGTCTCTTTGCATAACCACTGCACTCTCTCCTTCACCCATGAATACTGGTTCAGCACTCCTTAGCCCAGAGCAGAAGGGATTAACAGAATGGAGCATTCTGTTTTCACAAGGCTCCCTGGAGGAGTTTCAGCAATGTTCTGCTTTGCTGGCATCTTTTAAATTCATTCATTATATTCTGTCATATCATATCATATCATATTAATTATGAGAAAGATAGGAGAGAAAGAACTAGACATCACTCTGGTAAATGTGCTGATAGAGATCGAACTCAGGATCTCATGCTTGAGAATCCAATGCTTTATAAACTAGACCAAATCCTGAACTAGACCACTTGACTTATTATTTTCTACACATAGACTGAAATGGAGTAAGTTGGGGCCTTCAAAACAGCTCACTGACAGTCCACTGCTTTTCCATATCTGTTTCCAGGTACAAGACCTTCCTTTACCACATTGAAGGAAATTTTGCTATTGTTCATTCTGTCTGAAATAGGCCAACCTGAGTGGGAAAATCATTCAGAGAGCATCAACCACAAAATCTGTTTTATTCATAATGCAGTCATGAAGGCATTTTGATAAGTGGGTGAAATAGCAAAGTTGTCATGCAAAGAGAGTCTCATGCCTCAGACACCGAAGTCCCTCATTCAATCCCCTGCACCACCATAAGCTAGAACTGAGGAGAATTCTGGTTTTCAGAAATAGTACGAACAACATTTTGACTACATAAATACTAACTTTCTGTTTCCTTTTTATGTAGGAAGAGGTACTTCAGACTGAAACTATTTCCCACAGTCAGGAAGGAGAGGAGAAAGAAAAAAACCAAGAAACAGAAAAAACTTCAGGTACTGTATTCTAAGTCATATGTGTGTGTGTGTGTGTGTGTGTGTGTGTGTGTGTGTGTGTGTGTTAGACACAGCTTTCTCAGATCAGCTCCATAATATGCCTGATCTAATTTCCTCTTGCAGGCTCTGGCCAAGGGCAGTTCTAGTAGAGGGGTCAGCTCAGTGTCCTGGAAGCTCTTTGGCACTGTCTCTGAGCCTGTGTGGGGAAAAGACCAGGAGGTAGTGCTAATCCCTTCTGGGACTGGGATGTCAGCTCCACAGTCTCAGAGATCTTTGAAACATTAAATGAGCATTTGGGTGGTGATGCACCTAGTTAAGTGAACAAAGTACTATGCTCAAGAACCCACACAAGGAACCAGGTTCTCCCACTCCCCACCTACATCAGGGATGCTTCACAAATGGTGAATCAGGGCCCCAGATGTTCTGTCCTATATAATAAATGTAAACAAGAAAGAAAGAAGGAAAGAGAGAGAGAGAGAGAAAGAAAGAAAGAAAGAAAGAAAGAAAGAAAGAAAGAAAGAAAGAAAGAAAGAAAAGAAGGAAAAAAGGGAGATAGAAAGAACGAAGCAGCTTCCAGGGGCAGTGATTCATAGTGATGGCACTGAGCACCAATGATAACCCTAGAAGCAAATAAGAAATAAAATGATGAAAGACAGAAACATTGACTGAACCATGATTATTCTCTCGCTGCTAATGTCTATATTGTCAGGCATGGACCTTGATCGAGGTTTAGACACACACTGCTCCCTACTATCCAGGGGCTGATTCTAAATCCTGATCTTTGTTGGGAGGATGGTTGAAGCAGTTCCCAAGAACTGAGTGAAGGCAGGTCTGGGCTTGAGTGTTGAAAGAGGGGCTCTGAGGAACCTCGCAGACAAAGGTGCACTGAGTGATGTGGAGTCATCCCAATTTCTCCATCCTTTCAGGTGCCTCCCCCAGTGCAGGGAATATTGTTCCAACTTGGAGTCAAGCTGAGATCAGGATTTTCCTGGAAGAATGGGAGTCCCTCAAAATGCAAGGGCATCTGAAGAACAAGACTGCAGCCCTAGTCATTTCCCAGGGACTGGGTATTAAGGGCATCATGAAGAGCAAAAGAGAGTGTTTTCTCATGTTGGAGAACATGGCTGATATGTATTGGACTGTCAAGAATGCCAACAAGAAGCCAAGGAGCCAGCCCTTACCCTGTCCATTCGGAGACGTCCTGAAAAGGATCTTGGAATACAGAAGAGAGGAGGAGCCCTCAGGTGTGTGCCTTCTCTGCCTTATATGGCCTTGAGGGAGGGATTGCAGCCAGCCAGGCTCACATACTCCCTGCAGAGCTCAGAGCTGGGAGCTAACCTGCCCACAACTTCCCTCTGCATCAGCAGAGAGAGCAAGATATTCTCAGGGCCTCCAGTTTCTTATTTGACTAAGTCCCTAGGACATATATTCCTGGGCTGACTGAGCTGGATAGGACCCCTGGGTCCAGTGAGTTCAAGAGTTGGTGGGAGGGGGTGGGGAGTGATGTGCTCATGTATTTGCATGTTCCATTTATATCTCTCTCTCTTCCCCTCTCTCTAGATCCTCTCTGTGCAGAAGGGGTGTCACTGACTCCTTCTCCTGATCTCCAGCCTCCTGAGTACCAGGTCTTATATCCCTCTGATGGCCAGTTGTGGTCCCCACAATATGTGAGCAACCAGCTGTGGACCCCACACTATGTGGGTGGCCAGCAGGGGTTCCCACAAAATATGGATGCCCAGCAGTGTTCCCCACACTATGTTCATAGCCAACTGTGTTTTCCACAAAATATGGGTGCCCAGCAGTGTCCACCACAATATGTGGATGGCCAGCTATGGTTCCCACAAATTATGGGTGCTGAGCAGTGTTCACCACAATATGTGGATGGCCAACTGTGGTTTCCGCAAAATATGTGTGCCCAGCAGTGTCCACCACAATATGTGGATGGCCAGGTGTGGTTCCCACAGAATATGGGTGCCCAGCAGTGTCCACCACAATATGTGGATGGCCAGGTGTGGTTCCCACAAAATGTGGGTGCCCAACCATGGCACCCTCAATTTGGAATGTGCACAGGAGTTCACGTACCCTCATGGAAGCCCCAGGAAGTGGCTCCAACAAGCCAACACTTGGTTCCTGCCATCCTCCCGACTGCCTCTGATCCCCAGCGGTCATCCTCTACTGACACTAACATAGATACAAATGAAAGCATCAACATCTAGGGAAGATTGTTCTATGGACCAAGCACTGGATTTACATGCCATGTATCAGTGTGGCTCTGGCTTGTCTCTTTCTGTGTCATTGGAAACTCTTCTCTGGAACATGGACTGCGTTTGGTATATTACACTAAAGTAATGTATTTTGTTGGGGTTTAGCATGAGTCTAGAGGTGGGAGCTTTCAGGTCCTGGTGCAGGATGCTGGAGGACCGAAGTTCAGTGGGAGAATATTTTACAGAAAACTGACAGTTTACACATTTGACAACAACTGTATTTTCTTTTCAATGTTAACTAGTAATTTCCCCAAATAAAGAAATTAATCAGTCTAAAACATAACAGAGAGACAATTTCCATTTATGTTTGTACAACCACAGTGAGTGTATTGCTACTCAGTCGTGGCTTCTTCCTTTCCGAGGACAAGGAAAATGGTGGAGCAATATTTGCCTTTTTTCTCTCTTCCAAGAAAAGCAAAATAAAATATTGGAACTGGAATCTTTGTTAGCAATACTGCACCACTGTGAGCGTCTGGGTTCACTTGCCACTACTGCAATGAGAAAAAGTACAATACCAGCAGCCAGGGACACAGCTCAAGCACAGACCAAATCTTTATTGATGAGTGGGGATGCAGTGCAATCAATCAATCAGTCTCTCTTCATTATAAAATCTTGTCCTTTATGTCTCCTGAGGCAGAAGTGTCAGAAAAAGGTTCCACGTAGGATAGTGGGTGGGGAGAAGGAAAAAAATGCGTGAACTAGTGGGGATTAAACGGGGGAAAACAGGATGTGACTAAGAGAGGGGGCGGTGTGGAAAGAGAGCATGAATCAGTGGGGATTAAACCAATGTGGGTCTCAAACAAAACAGTCATGTAAATAGAGCACAAAGTTAAGCAATGCTAGCGAACCTAATGTGATGATCAAAACAGAAGGGGTCTTAGAAGAGAGACGTAGAAGCAGACCAACATAGAAGAGAGCCAAAAGGCTGTACATGTGTTCTCAGAATGCATTCTCATCACCTTTAATAGAAATGGCATTTTCCAGTTTCATGGAAATATGCTCTGCTCCATTCTTCTCTCTCTTGCTCGGAGGGTGGACCTCAGTATTTCTGAGAAGGCTGACTCTTGGATCAAGCCTAAAGGGCACATTTAAGAAATACATTACATACTGGATGAATTTAATTTAATTTGGTATTTACAAAGTTTGGGCAAGTGTGACCTATGCAAAGCATTCTAACCTCGGGAAAACAGCACTAAAAAGAATCCAGATCATCGAGCTTAAACACCATCTAGTTTACAAAAGCCCCACCCTTTTCAGGTGGGGAGGGGGGTGTGTCTTGGGATGCCAGGAGGAATTCTTATTCTTAATCCTTTGACAGGGGTAGTGAGACCAGGTGAAGTCCTTGATTTACAATCCAGGAGATAGGCAATCAATGTTTATTGCAATTAATCCACCAATACGACAGTGATCCATGGGTCTGCAAACCATCTGTGTTCTGCATCAATGATTACAGAGTTCAGGGACAGACAAATAACTCACTCGGATTGCTGTTCTTTGCCATGTGCATGACGCAGTTTCACGCCCTGTGTACTGAGGAAAGCTTTTGCTATGGTATCTGTTTTTCTTTTTTTCTTATTCTTGTAAAAAAAAAAACCTTATGGCAGTGTGCGAGGGCAGGCATGTGTTGGAGTGACTTCTTCCAAGGCCAAGGTGGTAGTGGGCATGTGCGGTGACATCAGTGGCAACAGAGAGTGCAAGGTGAAAGCTGTTGTGATCTGGTTCCTCTTTCACTTCCCAGGTGGGTGAAAGAGACCTAAACAGGACTGGTTGTGCTCCCCCTTCCATTCCCCGCCCCGGGTACCTCCTCTGTCCTCTCAAAACTTGTGCTAAATATCCCAGCTCAGATATGGATTGTGGACAGCACAAGATTAAGTCCCAGCAGAAAAATTTTCAAAGCAAGTTGTACAAAAGAAGAAGGACATGATCACAAGACTGAAGCCAAAAATACCTTAATATCTTCCAGCACTCTCTGTAGGACACAAATGTCAGAACCTAAGACCTTCAAGGCACACTTTGAAATCAACAATCCTAAGACTCTACTTCCTCCAGAATTGGCTGATGGTCAGACATGAAATCATTTATGGATGAATTCATAACACCGTGAACTGAATTATCACTGGGAGTTCTCACAGTCTGTGCAACTTGTCGACTCATACAAGACACAAACCCTTTTAATGCAACCCTTTTAGACAAATCACATTCTCAGTTATCCATCTGAGAATACCTACTGCAGAGAACCCCTATGAGTGGAAGAAGATTTGGAAATTTGTTTTGTTGTTGTTTATTTAAAAAAGGAGACATTAGTCTAGGCTTTTGAGAGAGTCTGCATATCAAATACACACCCTATATATTAAAAAGACTCAGTCCGTGTTTTAAAAACTTCAAGACATACAATAAATATTTTCCCTCTCATATTAATTAACTAGTGATTTATATGACTACACTTTACTAGGAGTGTACATAAACACCATTGTCACCACCAAAAGACAATGTAGCATCCCACCCACCCCCAGCCCCCACAGGTTCAGGAAGCTGCATGTCTACCCCTCACCACAGGGTTTTTACTTTGGTGCCCTACTTTCAATTTAGTCAGATCCTGCTTTTAGTTTCCCTTTCAGATCTTCTTTCTCAACTTCAGAAGCAACCAAAGGCACAGCTATGTAGAAGATAAAGGGTACTATACAGCAAACCCTAACAAAAGGGCTTTTCAAAGTTAACCCAATTACCAAATAATGTGATGATAACATTAACTATCCATTGTCATTTTGAAACCTAAGACTATTCTCTAATTCCATCCCAGGTGGTTCACTTTCTAACAAAGTCCCCAAACCTAAATATAGACCAGGTTCTGTAAGAGAGAGAGCATATGTTCACATGTATCCGCAAACTAGTGCAAAATATATACCTGAAAGCAGAAGTACACTAGAGTTTGCAGTGAGTACCGCCCTAACACTTCCTCTCCACTAGTCCAACCTTTGGGTCCATGATTGCTCAACCATTTATTTCACTTTGTATGTTAACACTTTTGTCAGCCACCTGGTTCCAGATGCCATCAGGATGCCGGCCAGGCTTCCCTGGACTGAAGACCCCACCAATGTGTCCTGGAGCTCCACATCCCCAGAGACCCACACTACTAGGGAAAGAGAGGCAGACTGGGAGTATGGACCGTCCTGTCAATGTCCATGTTCAGCGGGGAAGCAATTGGAGAAGCCAGACCTTCCACCTTCTGCAACCCACAAAGACCCTGGGTCCATGCTCACAGAGGGATAGAGAATGGGAAAGCTATCAGGAGAGGGGATGAGATATGGAGATTGAGTGGTGGGAACTGTGTGTAGTTGTACCTCTCCTACCCTATGGTTTTCTTAATTTATCCTTTCTTAAATAAATTTTAAAAAACGAGACATTATCAAATCCATAGGATAAGAGTGGTCAAACTCCATAGAATTCCCACAACCAGACTTCTGTATACCATCCCTTCCCATCATAACTTTATCCCTCTGGGATTATGTACCCAGGGACTTTGTTGGATACAGAAGTGTGAAGGTCTGGATTCTGTAATTGCTTCCCCGCTGAACAAGGGCTTTGACTGGTTGATCTATACTGCAAGGCTGCCTCTCTCTTTCCCTAGTAGGTTGGGTCTCTGGGGAAGTGGAGTTCCAGGACACATGTCGGGGTCATCTGTCCAGGGAATTCTCATTGGCATCATGCTAGCATCTGGAACCTGGTGGCTCAAAAGAGAATTAACATACAAAGCCAAACAAACTGTTGAGCAGTCATGGGCCTAAAGCCTGGAATAGTGCAGATGAAGTGTTGGGGGTACTCACATATCACATATCAAAGACCCAGCCTATGTATTAAAAAGACTCAGTCTGTGCTTTACAAAGCCCAGCCATGCCAGAACTTGCAAGGCTCATGGGAATTGGTCTCTGACCGTGGCTCAGCTGTCCCCCCCATGTGCAAACCCACGCCCCACTTCCACTCCATCAACCCTGGGAAGGCACCTCCCCTGTAGGCTGTGGCAGTTGCGAGGCATCTTGGGGAAGAAACCTTCAGATCCCCTGCTGCTACTTCTGGGCCCCATCACCTACCCTCCAGCCCTGCCTCCTCCTTGACTCTCTGGCAAAAGCCACAGTAGGGATTTCATATTCCTGAGGGAACTTTCTGTCTTACACCCGTGGTGGCCATTTGCAGGGATCCACACTCTCTGCAGCAGTAGCCTGGCACAGGAATTCCCCAATTCTTGTTCCTGACTCATACGCAGCAAGCCTTTTCCTCCATGCAACTGGCACCCTTATGGCAGCTTGGCCAAGGAACTCTTATCCACATGGAACCAGGTGCCCCACCCCTGGCAGTTCCACAGGCACTCAATGTCCATTTGTGACTTGGCGAGTTCCCAAAGTTGTCCTAGTCATGTTCTAGTGATGTCTTGTTGCATTCTCAGGTAAGCTGCTTTGCTATTCCTATGTGACTAGGGAGTGGTGAGTAACACAGCTGCTTCTACTTTGTAGCCGCACCTCCAGAAATCTTACAAGTGTCTTTCTACCTTTCTCCATCCACTCTTCCCTTTAAATTTCTGTCTGTATCTGTAGGAAATAAGTAGATAGGTATAAACAAGCAAGTCCAGAATTCAAGTAAATAAAAAAGAGGAAAGCCATGTGCCAACCTCCACAGCTATCTATGCACGGCCTTCCATGGGCCTCATCCTTGGAAGCATCACCCCAGAAGCACTGGATCCTCGAGTCTGTAGAGCTGAATTGACTGAGAGTGTTCTGGGTCCTCATTGCCCTTCTCCTAATGTCTGGTGTTACTGAGTCATCTACACACAATGGATCATGTACTGAATAAGTAACTTTTGTGTAAAACATTATAAGCATATGTAAAGGCAACATCTGAATCTTCTGGAATTCTCCTGAATTCTTGCATTCTCTAATGTTTGTCTAGAGTGATACTTATCATTTATTATAGGAAAGAAGTGTCGAAACCCTACCTAGCCATGGTACTTGATGCCCTGGCTAGGAAATTTAATTGAGAGATTTAGTGGATGGTAACTGTCTGGCAGTTTACTGGTAGCGGCATGAACTCCAGTCTGTCTTACAAACAGACTGCTTAAGGGAAGAGAGGACTCCGCTAAGACTCACCTAGTACAAATGTGAGTATCCATTTCTACTGCCCTCAGAGGCTGGAGCACCAGGTTGGAGGCCCTGTGCTAACACCATGGGACAGGGAACTGACCTGGAAACTCAGGAGATCTACACCTTGGTGGCCTACTGGTAGTGCTATGTGGTGGAAACCTTTGCACATTGTTCTCCTCATGAGAACATAGTTAGTAGTTCTTCCAGAACCTACAGAATATAAACCGGAGTGTTTAGAAACTCACAGGGCCACCAATGTTGCCTGGCTTGGCAGAGAAGCTGAGTTGAGCCTGGAGCTTTGGATGCTTGGGGCGTGAGTCTCTTTCCCTAAACACAGTATTATCTCTCCCCAACCCTGCTTTATCTCTTGATCATGAGTGAGGGATTAAGCTATGTAGCCACTTATAGTTTAAAATTCCTCAGGCTCCCTATGCCTACAGTGAAGAAAAAAAAACAAAAGGGCTTCTGGGATTATTAAAATTAACTGAAAAAATATTATACATATGCATTTACTGTTGAATGTAAAGCATTAATTCCCCAATAAAGAAAATTTTTTTAAAAATAGGATGCAGGTGAAGGGTGTGTGCTACTGCCTGACAGCCACTGTTGACAGCACTGCCCTTTTGCAAAAGAGTAATTGTCTTGCTTCAACTTCTTAAAAAAAGAGCCAGAAGAAACTGTGCCTTTGATCTATGAGCAGGAGGCAAAGAAGCATGGACTAAAAGTAGCATGCTAAAGGTTGTCAATCAATCCGTGTTCCAGAGGCTGCAAAGATGGGATTAAGAAAACTCTTAAGTCACTGATGTGATTACTATACATAATTTCAAAGAGGGTGTGGAGGGTGTGTGAAACCCACCCTAGTCAACTCCTTTATAAGGAGGAGAAGGAGGAGGCTGGAATTTCAAAATCTCTAGGAGAACATAGGAACTCTGGGACCACTTGGCTGCCTCACCTCCAGCAAGGAAAGAGATCCAGTGTAACAATCTTTGATCAGAATCATTTAATGATGAAAAAGTGGAATACCAAGATGTTGGTGAGTAGTGGGAGTGTGTTTCCTGGGGATATTGACTTTTTCTCAGCCATAAGTGGACTGGATAAAAATTCAGATAGTCATGAAGACATAGGCTCTACCAACAGCTCTGATCTCTCCACACTGGGAAATCCTTTTAGGATCTGATAGGTTTGGCTTGATATTGTGCACTCTGAAAAAGACTAGGAGATCCACCCTGGGAATTCTATGAGGAGGGATCACATTTGTGTTTTGAGAAATGAAGCACAATCTAGCATTTTCTCTCTTGAGACCCAGACTCTGAGACATTTCTGTGGTATTGCTTTTCAACTGCTGTGAGTAATGGGAACCAGCAAGGGTTTGCAAGCATACAGACCAATACCACTCTCTGCAGACCCTGAGCTGAGGCATCAGACATTCACATACTCCTCTGAGCTCCTGCTGACCAGGCTTGATCACTCTGGGTCACTTCCTCTCTCAGTCTTCTTCTTGTCGCTGCAGGGGTGACAGAAGGTGGCGCTCTGGTGGACTGTTTAAAAATTCCTAGGAGAGATAAACACATGCACAGGCAAATGCAACTCTATATGTCTAGATCAGTTTTGAATAATGCAGTATGATTTGCATATTCAATTGTGAGGTGGTCGGTCTTTTAATTTATTATTTATTTTCTTTTTATTTATTTTAGAAAATGTCGGTGAGTTTTCAAATTACTTCCTTGCAGAATAACAGCATGAGAAAGGAACTCCGGGGACAGCAATATTATTCAGGTATTCATCTTCTATTTTCTGTATCATTTCCAGGATATGTTTATATATAAACATATTTCCAGGATATGTTTATATATAAACATATAGTGAATATTCTAGGGGTCACTGTGTACCCTCAGTGCCCTGGGAGCTATCAGTCACTGCCCACATACCAGGGAACATGAGCATAGAGTATATAAGCCTCTTGTCCATGAGAGTGAGAAACCCCACATGGAGAGTCCTCCCAGAAAGGAGGAAGCACAAGTGAGCTCTCAATCAGGATCTCTGCAATGTCAGTCATGGAACCGGAGCAGAATCCAGACTGATATGCTTCCTCACTGTCCAGAGACTGTGTGTTGTAGGCAGGTGTCTAGCTGAAGCTGAAGCCCTCACCTTCTCTGGTCAGGGTCTCTTAGCTCTTCAGCACTGCAGATATTCTGCATTGGCCCAATGCGTCCAGGGAGGGGCTCAGAAAATGCTCTTGTTCATGTGACTGACGAAAATTGCTCCCGGTCCCCTCTCCTTCCAGGGCATCCTCTTGTCTCCTGGACAGACCTGGAGATTCTGAGCCTCTGTTATGAGTGGGTATTGCTAGCCAATGAAGAACTGAGAAGCTGGCACTGGAAATAAGCCAAAACCATCAGCCAGTGGCTCAGGGGCAGAGGCATCCTGAAGAGTCACCAAGTGCAAATGTGAGTCTCCATTGCTACTGCCCTCAGAGACTGAAGCACCAGGTTGGAGGCCCTGAGCTGACACCACAGGGCAGGGAACTGACCTGGAAACTCAGGAGAAGATCTACACCTTGGTGTCCTACCGGTAGGGCTGTGTGATAGGATCCTTTCCACGCTATTCTCCTGATAAGAACATAGTGAATAGTTGTCCCAGAACCTACAGACTATAAACTGGAGTGTTGAGAAACTCACAGGACCAAGCAGTGCTGCCTGGCTTGGCAGAGAAGCTGAGTTGAGCCTGGAGCTTTGGATGCTTGGGGTGTGAGGGTGTCTTTGCATAAGTACTGTATTATCTCTCTCACAACCTGCTTTACCTCTTGGTCATAAGTGACAGATGAAGCTAAGAAGCCGACTTATAGTCAAAGAGGAAAGAAAGGAAGAAATCATTATCTTTCGAGAGTTCAGTGAAAATGAAGACACATGCTATCAAAGTATTTGGGACACAACTAAGGCAGTACTGAGAGGGAAGTTCTTAGTCATACAAGTACACATTAGCAACCAAGAAAAAGCACAAATGAGCACCCTGATTGCACGTCTTAAAGACCTAGAAGAACAGCAAAGGAACCCTAAAACATACAGAAGGACAGTAATCACTAGTTAGGGTAGAAATAAATGACACTGAAATAAGAAAACCATACTAAAGATCAATGAAAGTAAATGTTGATTCTTCAAAATAGTGAACAAAATTAACAAACTTTTAGCCAGACTCACAAAAGAAAACAGGGAGATGACCAAAATAAATAGGATCAAAAATGAAAGAGGAGATATCACAACAGTCCTGGTTTTGATCCCCTGCTCTTCATGTGCTGAAGCAGAGCTCTGCTCCCTCTTTTGCTCACTAAGTATATCTCTTGGAAATAAAATTATAATTGGACACTATTCTTCAAAGTACAATATGCTAATGTTAATAGCATACAAATATATTAATATAGTCTTCTATACTAAAGACGTAAAAAAATCTTCAGAATGCTCAAGGAGTTTCCCTGATTTACTGATTTGAGAAGATCCAAAACAGGGCAGATAAAGAGATATGTGCATTGGAAAACATCAGTCTTACAAGCTTAAACTTCCAGTTTGATCTTCATCTCTGTACCACAACATTGTTTTGCCACATGTTTTTCTTCTGAGAAAATTGGAAGGAAATGATGTCTACATTTCACAGCACAAAGAATCACAGCTGTGAGAAACATACCAATAGTCTTTCACTGATATGGTTCACAAACATAAGCAAAAGCAAACTTTTAATCCCTGGAGATTCCATTCAACTTCGCTAACACTTACATGTTGGAATGGCATCTTTTTACACTGTCTTTGGAATAGTTATTGAAAATGACAGAATGCCCTTGATAGACACACTTGTATGACTACACACACACACTGAGAAACCATTGTCCTAAGGGGCTGAAATAATGGACTGTGTTAAAAACACTCGTGTGAGATCTGGTTGCTACACACCCTCACCCAGCCTGGGCCCTGTTAAATCTGATTGCTGGCAGGAGTAAGATGTTACTTGAATGTGCACTGGGGCTGTAGAAGGTAGGCATTTGCCTAAGCTTGACAATACAACCCACTGGGTTTTCTATGATTAAACTTTATACATGTAGACAAAGTCTAGTGTCTCTCAACAAAACGGCATGATTCTGTCAGCTTCAGCTTCACTTCTGAGAGATCTCAAAGTTCTGTTCAGATATCCAAAGCCCTACCAGTCATGAAGAAATCAAATTTCTGTTCTAAGAAAAGTGATCCCATAGATTTCACCTCATGAATCACCCATCTTTATCCCATAACCTTCATTAGATGACCACACTCTTACTGCATCCTCTTTGTGCCATGGTCTGCATGTTACAGTGTTCTGGCCCAGTGTCTCATCTCGATGATGCCTGCCTTATTCAATGGGTTGAGGGCTGGGAGAGCTAAAGCAGTAGAGCACAAGAGTTACATGGTGAGCCCCCAAGTTTTATCCCTGGCAACACCCGCTGCTAGACTTGAGGGGGCTCAGGGTGCGGGGAGTGAATTTTGAGTCATCGGTTTTTTGTTTTTCTTTTATGCTGTATAGATGCCCTACAAAGGACCCCCTGTGCCTTGCCTATCTGAACCCAGGAATTCCCCCACAATCAGCCTCGTTTTCTCTCAGGACCCAGCATTGCTCTCGCCCCACAAGAAAATTATGGATTCTGGTCATATCCTCCTACCTCAGGAATGCCAGCAATATAATCCCACAAGTCTCTATGGACGTTTTCTCTTTTCACTTAAAATGCTAGGACGGAGAGAATTTCAGTGGGGAGAGGGGGACAGTTAAAGTGAATACGAAACATCTGCAGACCTGCTTCACTGGTAAATTTTCTCTGCAGGTGCCGGCACTCTTGTGAGTTGAGGTCCAGCTGGAAGGCAAACCGTCTGGTTCTCCCTCGCTGGTTCATGAGATGACATGAAAATAGAGACAAGAGAAATGGGGGAGAATGGAGGCACTCTCATTTAATGGCAGAAAAACGTGGGTTTAAATAGGAATCCAAACAAATAACATATTTCAAACATGTCAGGAATTACAGATTTCTTAAAGGTCAGCTTGCATCTATGATAGGGGGCTGGTATGACAGGAATTGATGAGACACATAAAGGTCAAGACAATTATTCTCCGTGATGCAAACAACTTAATTATCCAAAGGTATTTGAGAGAAATATAGGGGTTAAGTCAGTAGGGTGAGATAGGTTAAAGATAAACAGAGCATGGTAGGTATCAAAGATATAAGGAAATGAAGTTTGGTGCATCACTGACTGTTGTCAGAGAGGTGTGTGATGGAGTATGCCTTTTCTAGTGATCAAAAGTGAGGTGGTTGTGTGAACTCTGGGTGACTATGTGTGCTGGCAAATTGTGCAGCTGCAGTCACATCTGCCATGTTGACCCATCAGTCTATTGCTAGTTCCCGCGAGAGTTGGGACATTCTTGGAGCTCCTGTTCTGCCATGTTGTGCCCTCAGGACATTGTCCATTCCCTGTGATATTTGGAGTGCTTTGGTTACTCCTCCCCTCTCCCATTCTCACGAGAGAGTTATTATCCTACCCTGGAGTGCTATGGTTACTCCTCCCCCATTCCATTCTCCTGAGAGCTACTCCCTTCCACACCCCTCTCTGGGCAGCTTCTTCACTTCAGTGTTTAGACGCAGGAAAGGTTACTGTGTGAGGCAGCCATTTTTGCTAGCACAACGTGGCCCAACCTGCTTCTCCAGAGAAGAAGTCTCCATGTGAGAACCCTGGTGGGGAGCATGGAGAGGAGAGATCCCCGGTCCCAGAGAAGCTGTGGCTACCAACTCAACTCTTGACCATCTAAACATTAGGTTCCCAGTCAAACAACAGGCAAGCAGAAGAAGCACACAGAGCTCAATTGGTTTCTTTGACATTTTATTTGATCACATAGGGCTGGGCCCAGGGGGGGCCATAGCAGTCTAGAATGACAGTAGTGGCATAAAATGTCACAGCACCAAGCTATCAATACCCACTCATAACAGAAGCACAGAATCTCCTGGTCTGTCCAGGAGACAAGAGGGTGCCCTGGAAGGAGAGGGGACAGGGAGCAATTAGCATCAGTCACATAAACAAGAGCATTTTCTGAGCCCCTCCTTGGACACATTATGCCGATGCAGGATATCTACAGTGCTGTAGAGCTCAGAGACCCTGACCAGAGAAGTTGAGGGATTCAGCCTCAACTATAGACCTGCCACCAACACACAGTCTCTGGACAGTGAGGAAGCATTTCAGTCTGTTCTCTGCTCCAGTTCCATGACTGACATTGCAGAGATCCTGACTGAGAGCTCACTTGTGCTTCCTCCTTTCTGGGAGGACTCTACTTGTGGGGTCTCTCACTCTAAGACCAAGAGGCTTATATAGTCTATGATCATGTCCCCAGGTATGTGGGCAGTGACTGATAGCTCCCAGGGCACTGAGGGTACACAGTGACCCCTGGCATATTCACTATATGTTTAAAACTTCCTGGAAAAGATACAGGACTTAGAAGATGAATACCTAAATAATATTGCTGTCCCCTGAGTTCCTTTTGCATGCTGTCATTCTGTGAGGAAGTAATTTCAAAATGCATTGACATTTTCTAAAATTATGTAATTAAGTGATTAATTAATAGTAAAATAAAAGACCGACCACCTTTCAATTGAATATGCAAATCATACTGCATTCTTCAAAACTGATCTAGAACATATGGAGTCACATTTAACTGTGCATGTGTTTCTCTTTCCAAGGACTTTTAAAAGGATCCACCTAGATGTACAACAACAGATGTCCAACAACAGGCTGAGCAAGGTCTGGTCTCTATACACAATGCAATAATACTTATCTATTAATAATGGTGATTTCACCATTTTCAGCCCATCCTGGATGGAGCTTGAAGGAGTCACGTACATGAGGTAAGTCAGAAACAGAAGGTGCATATGGGGTGGTCTCACTCATAGACAAAATTTGAAAAACAAGCACAGGAGAGACAACACTAAGCAGACTTTGGACTGGAGTAAGCATATTGCACCAAAGTAAAAGTTTCAAAGGTGACTGGGAGAGGAGGGGGCAAATATAGGCTCTATAGTGGAGATGTGAGGTTCCTGCTGTCTTACGGTTCAAAAAGACAATGGATAGTTAATCTTATCATCACATTATTTGGTAACTGGGTTAACTTTGAAAAGTCCTTTTGTTAGGGTTTGCTGTATAGTACCCAGTATCTTATAGCTGTGCCATTGGTTGCTTCTGAAGTTGAGAAAGAAGATCTGAAAGGGAAACTAAAAGCAGGATCTGACTAAATTGAAAGTGGGGCACTGCCAGGAGCCAAGGCCTTAGCTAAGACTCTCATATAGCTGGTGAGAGGGCATTCCGACCACTTGAACTGAGATTACCATTTAGCTCTTTGGAAAGTTGCTCACCCACCTCCCTCCCCCACTCCCTTAGCAGAACTTCCTCTTTTTGCTTATATTATGGCTGCTAAATAAAATTTTCAGAGCTTGAGCAGACCTCCTGTCTTGCTCTCATTCTTCGTGTCTTTTGTCCTTTCCATTCTCTTGCCCCCTACCCTAGGTTTCTGTCCATAACCCCGCAGGCCGGGGCACCTGGCGCCCAACGTGGGCCTTTTTGTGTCTGGGGTCCAAGAGAACATCACTTCCCAGTGGTTGATCATGTAGCATAGGACCGCCACTTCAGAGAAGGAGTGAGTGAAGGTTCACTGCTCTAGCCCAGAGTGAGTGAAGATACGCATGGTGATCACCACAGATTCACCCCTCTGTGAAATTGATCCATTTTGAGGTAAGACAGAGCGATGCAATTATGGGACAAGCACTGAGTAAACATGATTTGTTGCATAAGGGCCTCAAAAAGTCCCTCAAGACACGAGGAGTAAAGGTTAAGAAAAAGGAACTCAAGAAGTTTTTTTATTTTGTGAGTGATATTTGTCCGTGGTTTCCCTTAGAGGTGACTATTGATGAAAAAAGATGGGCCAGAGTAGGAAACTGTTTAAGAGATTTTTAGGAGACCTTTGGTCCAGAAAAGATTCCAGTCCAGGCTTTTTCTTATTGGAATTTAGTAAATGATATACTCAAAGTCCATAAACATTGCCCTCATGTACAGGGAGTTATGAGAGAGGGAGAAAAAATCTTACAGCAACACTCCTGGCCACCTTCTGTTTGTGAGTCTGTCTCTATTCCTATGCCTGATTCAGGAGACCCCACCCCTGAGGCCTCTGTGATCAAAACGGCTCCTGCTAAGTTCCCTCCTGTTAAGATTTACCCCTCTTTGACAATCTTAAGACCCCCCAAAAAAAGATGGGCCTGATGATAGTCTTTCTCCTGAAGAGACCTTATCCCTTGATGAAGAGAGGCCAAATATCATAATCCTGACTGGCCACCCCTACGCTCTTCTTTGTCCAGACTGCCTCCCTACACCACCATCCCTCCATTTTGTGCTCCAGTCCTCGACCTGGCCCACATCACTGACTATACCACCAAGGCTAAAACTCAACTAGCAAAAAAACAGCTTCCCTTAGAAAATTAGTAGAAGAAAAACGAGAGCATTTGCAATTAGTTAAAGAATTGAGGGCTCTTGATTCGGCATTAACTTCCCTCTCTTTGCCGCCCACCTTGCCCAAGTCTAAAGGGAAAACAAAATCTCAAAAATCTGTCCTGGCCTTTCCTGTCACCAGGAGCAGATCTACTGTTCCTCCAGATAGGACAAATAAGACCCATTCCTCCCCCTCCGAGAGAGAGGATAACTCCTTGAAAGGGGAAGACAATGAGGGGGCAGCTCGCTCTTACAACGGAGCCTCCGATGATGAGAATGAAGTTTGGGGGGTTCAGAGAGTGAGGGAGACGCTATAAAAAAATCAACAATATTGCCGTCTAGGGTTTAAACATGTAAAAGATCTGAAAATGGCAGTTACCATTTATGGCCGACGGCCCCTTTTACCTTATCCCTAATTGAAAATTTGAGTGAACGGTGGCTTGTACCCAATGATTGGTGTTTTCTAGCCTGCGCCACCATAACGGGGGTTGACTGTATGATTTGGAAGACTGAATTTGCTGAAAACTGCAGGGAAATCGCTCTCTGTAATTCTGAAAGCAAGGCTTCAAAGAAATGGACCAGAGAAAAAACTCTTAGGAAGGAGTCCTTATGATACCAATGAAAGACAGGCCCAATTCCCCCCAGGTCTTCTGGCTCAGATTCAATGTGCGGGTCTCAAAGCCTGGAAATGGGTCCCCCCTAAGGGGTCGGCGACCACTTCTCTTGGTAAGATTCGCAAAGGTCCTGATGAGCCCTATAGTAGTTTTATCAGCCGACTTACTGACGCAGCTGAAAGGCTCATCGGCCAAGATGAAATAGAAAGTGCCTTTGTTAAACATCTCGCATTTGAAAACGCAAACCCCACCTGTCATGCTGCCATACGCCCCTATCGCCAAGGTGCCCACCTTTTTGATTATATCAAACTATGCATGGGCATTGGGTCTGCCCATGCGATTGGACTGGCGATTGGACTGGCTATTGGCGTTGCCCTTAAAGACCTTACACAAGGTGGTCAGCCTAAGACTTGCTTTAATTGTAGACAGCCAGGACATTTCATCCAAGAATGCACATCCCTAAAAACAGCTCGCCCACCGCACACCACTCTATGCCCCTGATGCAAGCGAGGAAGGCACTGGGCCTCAGAGTGCTGCTGTCAGAAAGATGCCCACTATAATACTCTCCCCCCAAAACAGGGAAACTTCCAGAGGGGCCAGCCCCTGGCCCCAAACATGAGACAAATCCCTGGGGCTGTCAGGTTTGTCCCCCAAACGCCAACTCCTCAGACTCAGTCTCCAATCTCCCCCGAGCCACCACAGGCAGCACAGGATTGGATCTCTGTTCCTCCACCAACACAATATTAACACCCGAAATAGGAGTTCAGGTACATACTGGAGTTTTTGGGCCCCTACCTTCTGGTACTTTTGGACTCATTCTTGGCCATGCTAGCTCCACTCCTCAGGGTTTAAATGTCTCCCCAGGAATAATTGATAATGATTATACAGGAGAAATAAAAATTTTGGCCTCGTCCACTTCTGGTCCCCTAACCATAAAAACAGGACAGAGAATTGCTCAGCTGCTATTATTTCCCCTTACTCATCCTAATCAAAACTTTTTAAAAAATCCAGAGGCATCAGTAATTTTGGATCTTCAGGTGCTTACTGGGTCCAACAAATTACTCAAGATTAAATTAAAACTTCCTCAAATTAAAACTAGATGGCAAAAGCTTTGAAGGACTTGTGGACACCGGAGCCGATGCCACGGTAATCTCTGACAAGGATTGGCCTTCTTCTTGGCCCCCCACAGCCTCCTTGACTCATCTTAAAGGCATTGGCCAAACCTCCAACCCACAGCAAAGTTCCAAGGTCCATATATGGACATATGAGGAAGGTAATATTGGCACTGTTCAACCCTACGTTGTGCCTGGCCTGCCTGTTAGTCTTTGGGGAAGAGATATCCTTTCCCAACTAAATCTTATCATGTGTAGCCCAAATGAAATTGTTACCCGCCAAATGTTAAAAGAGGGTTTCCGCCCTGGACGAGGTTTAGGAAAATATTCACAGGGAATAAAAGAACCTATTTAGGTGGTTAAAAAGAATGACCGTTCTGGACGGAACATTAATTCCCCAATAAAGAAATAAATTATTTTAAAAAATACCCGAAGAGGTAATGAAGTTATTGCCCAGCTTACCTATAACAGCCATATTTTTTTTTGCTGCTCCACAGGCTATACCTGGGTTGTTTGGGATTCCTGCTGGACCATGCCAGTCAAAGGAGCCATGTATATAACCAAAGGTGAAACCTGGCCTAGCAGCCATATTTATATTTGGCATGCTCTTTTTCAAGTTCAAACAACCCTTCATGCTGAAATTCAAACGTGTGAGAAGGACCTACATACACAGCTCTAAGTTTTATCTACACACCACCCCTTTTGCTGGCTACCTCTATTAAGAGAAGGCCTAATTCTTGCCAATATCACTGGCCTTGACAATGTTTCTGCATGTTATCTTTGTGCTGCATTAGGACGTCCCCCTTTGAGGGCAATTCCATATCCCACCTCACTGAATACTTCTGGCACATCTGGTAAGGCCTTTTCTCCCATTTTTGAAGTTTCCTTGTTCCTAGCTCCTGAACAGGAACAATTTAGGTTTTTTTATTCCAATGCTAGTACCAGGTTGTGCAATCAGACTGCCTTACCTGCCGCAGATCTTATTGCCCCTGATGAGTTTTTCTTTTGGTGTAATGGTACCCTTTTAAAAAATATTTCTAGCCAAATATATGAGAGATTGTTATGCCTTCCAGTTACCTTAGTACCCCCGTAGACCCTATTTACTCCTGCTCAGTATTTAGGTTGGGACAGCCCCTTGTCCCCTAGAATAAAACGGGATGTTTTTCTTCATTTAGTGGCTGGTGTTTCTTTTGGAACATCTGTTGTGGCTGCAGGTCTGGCTTAAGGTGCCTTGGATCACTACCTTCTTACCACTGCTAAGCTCTCTCAACAATTCTCGCTGGCAGTGGAAGCCTCAGTCCCTACAGAGACAACTCACCTCCCTTGCCCAGGTTGCCTTATAGAACCAGCGAGCTTTGGACCTCCTGACCACAGAAAAGGGTTGCACCTGTTTTTGAAGGAGGAGTGCTGCTTTTATGTTAATGAGTCTGGTTTAGTGGAGAACCAGGTTCAGCAGTTACACAAGCTTAGTGTTGAATTACAAAAACAAAAATTTTCTGCTGCTGCTGATAGTTGGTGGAAATCCTCCATGTTCTCCCTTTTGATGCCCCTTATGGGACCCCTGATTAGTCTTTTGTTAATGATTACCTTGGGGCATTTTATTTTCAATAAGATTACTGGATTTATAAAACAACAAATTGACTCCTTGGCATTGAAACCCTTACAAATATATTACCACAGACTTGATTTGGCTGACAGAGGCTTGGCTGAACCTGAGGGTGACAGACCTCTTTTAGGAGCTGCATGAAACTCAGATTTATGCACGCTAGCCTTGCTATGGCGTGGGCACCAGTAAGAGGTGCAGGGCTAAGCACTGCAGGGGCAGGACCATATAGTCCGCTTCTGAGTCCCCCATGAAGCAAACCTGATTTGCATGGAGGTTTTGTAGGTCATCAGCACTCTTCTCCGTGAGTTTTCCTCACATTGGAAATAGTGGTTCTGCCTCGCCTCCCCAAAAGACACCAAGAGCCATATAAGATGCTGGAAGATCAGTTCTATATTTACCCCACAGGAGGAATCAGGTCAATACTTCCTCCCTCTGGTTAATGCCTGCTTATCTCTTGATAAGATTCCTAGCTTTTACCCTCATTTTCCCACCTGACTGAAATTGTAAAAAGGGAGTACATGCCGGAAGCCAGGGCCTTAGCTAAAACTCTCATGTAGCCTGTGAGAGGACATTCCGACCATTGGAACTGAGATTACCATCTAGCTGTTTGTAAAGCTGCTCACCCACCTCCATGCCCCACTACCTTAGGAGAACTTCCTCTTTGTGCTTATATTGTGGCTGCAAACTAAAATTTTCAGAGCTTGAACAGACCTCCTGTCTTTACCTCCTTCTTAGTGTCTCTTGTCCTTTCCATTCTCTGACCCCCTACCCTAGATTTCCTTCGATAACCCTGCCAGCCGGGGCAGGGCACCAAAGTAAAAACCCTGTGGTGAGGGGTAGACATGCAGCTTCCTGGGCCGGTGGGGGTAGAGGTGGATGGGATGGGACACAGTCTTTTGGTGGTGAGAATGGTGTTTATGTACACTCCTAGTAAAGTGTAGTCATAGAAATCACTAGTTAATTAACATGAGAGGGGAAACTTAATTGTATGTCTTGAAGTTTTTAAAACACAGACTGAGTCTTTTAAATATATAGGCTGTGTATTCGATATGCAGACCTTCTCAAAAGCCTAGACTAATGTCTTCTTTTTTAAGTAAACGAAAAAAAAAAAAGAAATTTCCAAATCCTCTTCCACTCATAGGGGTTCTCTCCAGTAGGTATTCTCAGATGGATAACTGAGAATGTGATTTGTCTAAAAGGGTTGCATTAAAAGGGTTTGTGTCTTGTATGAGTCGACAAGATGCACAGACTGTGAGAACTCTCAGTGATAATGCAGTTCACGGTGTTATGAATTCACCCATCAATGATTTTTTGCCTGGCCATCAGCCAACTCTGGAGGAAGTAGAGTCTTAGGATTCTTGATTTCAAAGTGTGGCTTGAATGTCTTAGGGTCTGACAATTGTGCCCTACAGAGAGTGCAGGAATGTATTAAGGTATCTTTGGCTGCACACTTGGGATCATGTCCTTCTTTTTTACAGCTTGCTTTGAGCTTTTTTCTGCTGGCACTATCTGAGTGAGTTATTTGTCTATCCCTGAACTCTGTAATCATTGATACAGAGCACAGATGGTTTTCAGACCCATGGATCACTGTCGTATTGGTGGATTAATTGCAATAAACATTGATTGCCTTTCTCCTGGATTGTAAATCAAGGATTTCACCTAGTCTCACTACCCCTGTCAAAAGATTAAGAATAAGAATTCCTCCTAGCACCTCCTCCCTACCTGAAAAGGGTGGGGATCTTTTAAATTAGATGGTGTTTAAACTCGATGATCTGGATTCTTTTTAGTGCTGTTTTCCTGAGGTTAGAATGCTTTGCATAGGTCACACTTGCCCAAACTTTGTAATTGCCAAATTAAATTAAATTAAATTCATCCAGTATGTAATGTATTTCTTAAATGAAAGTACAAATAAAACAGATTTTGTGGTTTATGCTCTCTGAAAGATTTTTCTACTCAGGTTGGCCTATTTCAGGCAGAATGAACAAGAGCAAAATTTCCTTCAATACGGTAAACGAAGGTCTTGTACCTGGAAACAGATATTGAAAAGCAGTGGACTGTCAGTGAGCTGTTTTGCTGGCCCCAACTTACTCCATTTCAGTTTATGTGTAGAAAATAATAAGTCTAGTGGTCTAGTTCAGGATTTGGTCGAGTCTATAAAGAATTGGATTCTCAAGCATGAGATCCTGAATTGGATATCTATCAGCACATTTACCAAAGTGATGTCTAGTTCATTCTCTCCTATATTTCTCATAATTAATATGATATGATATGTTATGTATGGTATGGTATGATATGATATGACATAATATAATGAATAAATTTAAAAGATGAAATCAAAGCAGAATATTGCTGAAACTCCTCCAGGGAGCCTTGTGAAAACAGAATGCTCCATTCTATTAACCCCTTGTGCTCTGCGCTAAGGAGTATTGAACCAGTATTCAGGGGTGAGGGAGAGAGTTAAGAGGGTATGCAAAGAGACTCCTGCCTGGTGCTCTAAGTCCCATATTCAACCCCTCCCTGGCCAACACCACCATAAGCCAAAGCTGAGCAACACTCTGGTAAAGATAAATAAATAAATAAATATGAAAGAATGAAAGAAAGTATAGAAGATTTCACAGCAGCTCAGACTATTGCTCATTAAGAGCAAACAAGTGAGGCGAGGGGTTCCAAAGCTGTCTTGGGTCTTCCTAGTGAGACTTTGATGCTGTAAATGGCTCTGGATAGCCTTCAGGTCATTTTATTTTTCTTTGTCCTCCCCAAGGCCAAGGTTCCTACAGGAATAATGACACAACTCTCAAGCCTTTCTCTTTTTCAGGTAACTACAGGGTAGAGGAGCACTGGGGCTTCTTCCATTTCCATGACACTCCCCTGTGATACCCTGACTTGAACCTATTCAGTGAGCCAGCTCTCTGCCCTTGGACACACATTTTATTTCTTTTTCTTTTTTTATATGAAAAGTTTACTACTTTGGTACATGCAGTGCTGGGGATCGAATTGGGAGCCTCAGTCTTTCCAAGCTTGTATGTCTGCCAATGAAGCTAATCCCTTCAATGATTATTTGGATACTGTTGGTTGTTTTTTTTTTTTTCTGGTGCCAAGACTATTTTTTTCTTATTCTCTAGCATGATTGCTGGGGCTCAGTACCTACACTATGAACGCATTGGCCTTGGAGACTATTTTTTCCCTTTTGTTTCCTTCATTGTTTATTGTTATTATCCCTGTTGTTATTGAAAAGGACAGAGATAAAATGACAGGGGGAAGAAAGATAAACATCTGCTTTTCCACTTATTAAGTGACACCAACTGCTGGGGAGCATCAAGGGCTCAAAGCAGGATCGTGAGCGGGTTTTGCACTTCACGCCATGTGCAATTAACTGACTGATCCCCTTTCCAAGAACATTTGTAATATCCCAGGCTATACAGTTCCTCATTTGGTGAGATGAAGAGTGAGAGAGAGACAAAGAGTGAGGAGATATTCTACTACTAGTTAATTTTCAAGCGCTATGCTGCTGAATGAGATATGACTCTAGCTTAAATAAAAAGGTTTATTTATTAATGACAATTAGAAGGAAAGAGAACAAAACATGATAGGCCTATGAGTTGCAGGGTCTAAAAATCAGGGCATAATGCTTGAGGGTCCAACCCTTTATACATTGAACACCTCCCAGAGCGTCAGACACTTTTTTCAGTAACTTTTATTTTTTCTATTTTTTTACCAGAATTTTGCTCAGCTTTGTGCGATTGATCATTGTACTTTGCAAAATCAGGTTAGAGCGACTGTTTCCTAATCCTATGCTACCTACCCAATACACATTTTTTAATGAAGAAAAAAAAATCTTCCCACAAGCAAATACGGAAGGCTCCTGCTAACTCACCGTCATTCTTATTTGAGTTGTCTGTCTTCTTACAGGGTCTACTCCTAGGTCAACAGAGAGTATTAACTTTCTCTGCTCTGCCGGAGGTCTGGAGTTTTGGAGGCTCGGGAATATAGGGATGAGGCCTGGTCCAAATGTGCAGAGATTCCACACTGCCTCTGCTCTGATATTGGCAGGAGGCCTGGAGATCACAGAGTGCAGAGATGTGTCTGCTCCTGTCTGCTTCTAGCAGTATGTGAGACCCAAGTCAGATCTTATAAAGGCCTAGGGTTTTATTCCCTAAGACCCACCCTAAAGATCCTGTCTGTGATTATCTGAAATCAACTGTATGGGATCTGAATTTTTAGGAGTCTCTCAATTCCACCAATCCAGATCATATACTTTGAACAAATAGAATACTCTAATTTTAGGGTTAACTTTACTACTAATTGGAAGGGCCTCTCTCTGGGATTTAGGATGATAAGTGCAATTTTCTGATGGCAATATTGCTCCAGAAGGGTAACATACTCCAGCACATGTTAAAGCCAAATGACCAGAAATTCTTTGGGTTTTGTGTGACCTGTGAAGATAGTTTGATAGGCAGGTGTGGGGAAGAGGCCAGGCTTTGGAAGGATGATGAGGTGGTCCCCGTGTGTGGAGATGGGATGGTAGCCTGTCTGAAAGACTTAAGTTGACAGAAGAGATTAAGATGGGTGAAGGGTAGGGGGTCACAGATTTTATCTTTTATTTATTTAACTAAAAGACAAATAAATATATTTTCTTTGTTTTAACTGTATCAGACAGAGAGAGAATGGAGCACTCACTGTTCATCTCTGGCTTATAGCTGTGTGGAGGATTGAATCTGGGACTTTGTAACCTCAGGCATGAAACTATTTCACATAACCATTATGCTATCTTTTCCATTCATATATATTAGGTTGTCAGAAATGTCAAGACGTATTTTTGTGTTTTATGCAAAAATGCACCATAACTTCTCTAGTGAAAAATAAAGTTTTTTTTTAATGAGTAAAGAGAGAACGAATAAGAGCATTGCTCTGGCATGTGTAATGCTGGTGACATAAAGAACTGAAACCTATAAAGCAAAGAAAATATGACAAGATTTTATTTCGGTTTAATAATTTTATCATTGGTATTTATTTTCTGTGATAACCTGGGCCCTTCTGATATTCTGGTTAGAATTTGGTGCCTTCTGACTTATCTTTTGCATGCTATGTCAGAACATCCTTCTTTCCTTAGAAAAAGGTGCTAATGTATCTTTCTAAAGTAATTTTTAATTACCTTGGATGAATATTTAGTGATATTGATATTGGTACACAAGATAACTTCAAGTTGTCTAATATCTACCTGGCCATGATAATTTCATCCCCTGCCTCTCTTTAATATTTCTTCTTTTAAAAAATGTCTCTATATATTGATTTATTGAGAGTGAGTGAGAAAGAAAGGAAAAGGTTCTGGGTGATGGCACACCCATTTATGTGCATATGTCAAGGAACTCTATTAATCATCAGGTTGCCTGTAGCCGAGGTGTGTGGAAGCCAGATAAAGTCCTTTAAATATGTGCTTTTCAGGAGCTCAGAGATTTGTGATACCTCTGGCAACAAACAAAGGGACAGTACACGATTTAATATGTGGTGCAGGCCTGAAAGTAAGTGTCATTACAGTAGCAAAGCCTTCAGTTTAAGCGATGGGCCTTAAACCCACTGCTCATGGTCTGTTTGCCCTAGTCACTGTTATTTTACCTGCATATCAGTTTTTGGCAAAGCTAAGCCTCACGTGAGATGGAACACTGAGCACTGTGGTGTGTATCATTTTAGGGAGGCAAAAGCTAGGGTGACAGAAGCTTCCATTACAGTAAAAGCTTATTCTTACCTTCATCATTTCTACTTGAAATGTAAGTGCAGGAAACTTAACTAGAGTCACGCTAGCTATCTCGGAGTTACAAGCCTCTGATTCTCATCTAAAAGGTAAAGCTTCAGAACCAGTGATGCATGTCTGTAAGTGTCTCCTTTATCTGTCTCTCTCTCTCTCTGGCTCCATCTCCCATTTTTCTCTCCACCCATTTGAAATAGACATGGATCAACAATAAAAACTATTACATTGATTCTGGCATTGTTACTATGAAGAGACTGGGTGTAGGTGTTTTTATTTTTTATTTGACACCAGGTGTTGTTTTCAACAGGTTATGTTGTTTTCAATGGGTTAATTTGTTTTCGCCAGGCTGCCTTCACGGGCGGGTAACAGACGACCAGGGACTCATGGCTGGGTTGTAGGCAGTGTCTCTTTATTCATGCAGGACGCAGCACAATCTAAGACGAGCTAAGTTTAACCCAAGGTACAGTACTGTAAAACTCACATTTTATATATGTCTTTATATATACTTGTCTTTATATATACTTGCCAAGTAAGGTGGAAACAGGATGTGACATAGAGAGGGTGGAGAGAAAAGTGACTGGTGAAAATCAGGGTGTGATAAAGAAGGGATCAGGGTGTGACAAGGAGGGGGGGTGGAGCAAAAACATATCATGAAACAGTGGGGATTGAACCAATGCCCTGGAGGGAGGTGCTCGTTAACAGCGGTTATGTAAATAGAATGAAGTGGTAATGTAAATAGAATAGTGTTAAGCAGGTGGGATTTAAACCAAATGAAACAGAAGGGGTCTCATGCATACCAACAATTCCCCCTTTCTTTTTAACTAATGGCCATTGTGGGGTGAACAGAAACCTATATCATACAGGCGTTTTCAAAAGAACTGGCATAAGACATGGAAAACAAAATAGGCGAGCAGCAATAACCAGTGTGATGTCAAGGGGAACGTTTCTTGCCTCAAAGGGCAAGGCCTAGCAGGCTAAAGGGCATTTCTTGCCTCTGGGAATGCTTCATGCCTCTGGGGGCATCTCTTGCCTCAAAGGGCGTTTCCTGTCTCTGTGGGCATCTCTTGCCTCTTGGGGCGCTTCATGCCTCTGTGGGCATAACCTAATAAGGAGGGGGAGTTTTCTGACTCTGGGGAAGAGCCTGCAGGCGAGGGGACATGGTCTATAAAGTCTCAAGACAATTGGCTGAAGTTAGTCTTTGAGAAACACAGCAGCATGTACCAGTAAGTCTGATGGAGGTGTCAGTCCAAAGTAGCTGACCACAGAAGAAAATGCCAGAGGATGAAACGCTGCACGTCTGTCTCGATGGGGAATGTCGGCCACCAGAATTCTGCTTTTCTGTAGAGAGTGATCTTTGGAGTCTGTGAATCTGTTTCTTCAGGTCGTGCCAGGTCTCATCATTGGTTTCCGGGGATGTGTTGTAGTTATTCCATCTTGTGGGCGATGTCAGAGAACAGGGGTCCAAATGCATTTCCAGAAATTTTCATTTGAGTAGATGCTTTTTCATGTGAAGACTTGACAGCTGAAATTCACTTACTTGTAAACAAAACTTGTAGCAGATTAGAAGTTTACTATAATTGATAACTCCATTATAATTGGAAGTCCTTTCTAGTATGATTTTAAGGTTGTTTAAACAGTTTAAACTCAATAAAATGTGGAAAGGTAAACAGAAGAACCACGGTTAAAAGCCTCAGGCATGATAATTATTAACATAATCATTGCACTATCTGCCCCACTCATAACTCATATGGTTTCCAGGATTAAACGTTTCAGATTCATGTCAAGATGTAAAAGAGAAATCAAAGGAGGAAAAAAATAAATTTTTTGGATTGTTTCTGGATGTCTCTAGAAATAATATCTGTGTCCAGCTTTTTTTTTTTAATCAATGTCAAACAAAAATTCAGTCATTCAAATCATTCTCTTATGAAACGCAACTTGAACCAGATTATCAAGATCTAACCATGTAGGATTAAGAATCCCCGGAGGGAGACCTAGTTCAAAAAGCTCCTCGAAATTCCATTTAGGGTGCTTTGGACTGTTCCTGCTGGATTGCTTCAGGCACCCATTTTTAAAAGTGTCTTCCCATCGAAGAAAGAATCCAATCAGGAGAGTAGAACTAACCACGTGTCTCCATACTTGGGAACTGCCAGGGTACTGGAGAATGCTCTTCAAATTAGAGTAGTCCTCCATGGGGAACATTCGAGAAGAAGTCCAGAAAGTCCCAGTGGAAATCACCATGCATATCCCAAGGTCTATGATTACGGTCATAAAGAACCAAATTGTGGCCCGGAGCAAAATGTAGTCCTTTTCCTCAGAAAACATGGGAGAGGGAATCCAGAAAGTCCAAGGAGAAATCTCCGTGCATCTCCCAAGCTCTATGATCCTGGTCATAAGAAACCAAAGTTCCCAGTCAGGGAACCGAAATGTGGCCCAGAGTAAAATGTTCCAGAGACAGACTAAGTGTCTCATGATGAAACAGTAGAGGCTTTGGCAAACCTCTTCATAAGTAGAAAGGCAACCCATTGTGGACGAGTAGCCAAGTTTACTTATCTGGACGATGGTTGGGTAGGGTCCCACGTTGATGCCAGTCCATGTTTCAGGGCTTATTTCAGTCCCTGTTCAGGCGCCATATGTTGTTTTCAACAGGTTATGTTGTTTTCAATGGGTTAATTGGTTTTCGCCGGGCTGCCTTCACGGGCGGGTAACAGACGACCAGGGACTCATGGCTGGGTTGTAGGCAGTGCCACTTTATTCATGCAGGACGCAGCACAATCTAAGACGAGCTAAGTTCAACCCAAAGTACAGTACTGTAAAACTCACAATGCTGTCTTTATATATACTTGCCAAGTAAGGTGGAGACAGGAAGTGACATAGAGAGGGTGGAGAGAAAAGTGACTGGTGAAAATCAGGGTGTGATAAAGAAGGGATCAGGGTGTGACAAGGAGGGGGGGTGGAGCAAAAACATATCATGAAACAGTGGGGATTGAACCAATGCCCTGGAGGGAGGTGCTCTTTAACAGCGGTTATGTAAATAGAATGAAGTGGTTATGTAAATGGGATTTAAACCAAATGAAACAGAAGGGGTCTCATGCATAGCAACAACCAGGATTACCACTAGGACAGTGCCTGCACTCTAAATCCAGAACTCTCTGTGGACGTTTTATCCTTTTCACAGACAATGCTAGGACAGAGAGAATTTCAGTGCAGAGAGGGGGACAGCAAAAGTGAATAGGAAACATCTGAAGACCTGCTTCACAAATAAATTTTCTCTGCAGGTTCCAGATTACCCCTCCAGAGAAGATGTCTCCATGTGACAGCCCTGGTGGGGACCATGGAGAGGAGAGATCCCCGGTCCCAGGGAAGCTGTGCCGACCAACTGTTGACCATTGAAACGTTAGGGCCCCACTCATGTAACAGGCAAGCAGAAGAAGCACACAGAGCTCAATTGGTTTCATTGACATTTTATTTGATCACAGGGGCTGGGCCCCGAGGGGCCATAGCAGTCTAGAATGACAGTAGTGGCAGAAAATATCACAGATGCAAGAAAATCCACACAGAAGGGGGATCTCAGTTGCCGCAGACTCCTTAGATCAGAGTCTGTATCAATCTGTGGATGTCACTGTTCAGAGGGGCTGGTGTCTGCTTAGAAGAAGGAAGGAAACTTGAATAGATGTGACCAAGGCAGGTTGGTTGTCCAGGGGTTCCATTCTTCTGTGTGGTCATCCTTCAGTTGTGGGAGGCTACAGTGCAGCTGCCCTGTGGGCTCAGTTCTGGCAGAGCCTTGGTCCTGGGTTGTAGATGTGCTGAGGCATGGAGGATGGTGCTGGAGTGCAAACGCCCATGGAGGAACTGAGGAAGAAAGAAGAGTGGCAGGAAACATCAGTCAACATCACCCACATCCTTTCTCAGTGCCCACTTGCTCCCTCCCCAGGTGGCCCCATGAGCCATGTCTCTTTGAGCCAGGCCAGGAGCAGGGCCCTGAGGATACTACAGGGGGCACCTGGCTGAGGCAGAAGGAGGACCCAGGAAACCCAAAGAGCTTACAGGATTTGTTGGAAGCAGAGGAAGCAATGGGCAGGCACAGAGCCCAGCTCTGCCTGCTAAGGGAGTGTGGATGCTAGGCCAGCTGCTGCCTCAGTGGGACGACAGTGCAAGCCCCAGTGACAGAGAAGATACCAACCTGAGAAGATGTGGATGCTGCTTTGTTGCAGGAGTCTATCTGTTGGGAACTCACCAAGTCACAAGTGAATGCAAACGTGTGAGTCATGGACAGAAAGGGGCTACCTGTTATTCCAGAGGATAAAAGCCTGTATCTTCTTGGCAGTGACTGGTAACACTCCTACAACTTACTAGTAGAGTTGCCACCTCCAGTTTGAGTTTTATCAACAAAAATACTGCTGAAGGGAGAAGAGGATCCCTTAAGTTTCATCAAATGGATCTGTTAATCTCCATTGCCACTGTCCCATGGAGGCTAGAGTATCATGCAGGATCCCCTATGCTGACAGCAGGAGAAGAGAACAGACCAGGAAAATAAGCAGAAGATATACATTCCCAGTGGACTGGAAGTGTGGCTGTATACTAGAAGTTTCCACAATGTTTTGTTGAACTGGAAGACACACTGAATAAATCTCTCAGAATCCACAGAGTACAAAGAAGATTTTTTTCTCTCCTTTTTTTATTCATTCATTTATTTATTTACTTACTTATTTTTATGGAATCTGTCAGGGGCAATGTGTGCTGCCTGACCTGACTCTAGCTCCTATCAGTGTAGCTAAACTGGGCATGTGGCTTTGGAGCCTCAGGGTGTGGGGTCTCTTTCTATAACTACCTTGCTATCTCTCCCCCACTCTGTTTTATCTCTCGGTGAACTGTGGGCTATTAAGCTGTACCCCTACTTAGAGTTAAAGAGCTGTCAGGCTCTCACAGCCTACAGGGAAGAAAAAGAACTTCAGAGGCTTTAACAGCCCTCTGTGTTTCAATGAAGCGATAGAGATAACATTGAAACAACTGTTAATTTCCGCAATTGTGAAGTGATTAAGTGCCTTACTTGACACAAGTCAGCCCAGGCAAGAGTGGATTGAAAAGCACTGACAGAGAGACCTCACAGGACATTATAGGCCGTGGTTAAACGAAGATCAATGATTGGAGAAATGAACCACAACCAGAGCCCAGCTAAATGTCCCCAGAAGGTAGAAACACATGAGAAAGAGGACCCCATCTAAACACTAGTTGAGGCATTCGTCACAGGAGTGAGGAACGCATTACAAGTAAAATAGTCAGAAATGGGTAAATAGCAAATGAGACTCTGAAAGAAAACACTAACTATTCCGAGGTAATTAGAGAGCAGAAAGCTGAAATAGCTGAGCTAAGTGCGCAACTGGCTGACAAAGCTAATACAGTATTAGAAGAGTGTAACAAAACAGCTGAGCAACAGAAAACCAAAGAGGGGTGCGGGAATAGAATAAATGAAACAGTTAGAACAGAATGGGCCTGATCGAGGTTGAATTAGACGCAACTAAGAACACAGTGTAAGAGATGTGAAAAAGACATTAAAAGATACTGAAATCAACAAAAGAGATATATGAGATGACTTCAAAGGACATAATTGATGCAGTATCGGCTTCCCGAAAAATGAAAGAGAATTATAAATCACACAGTGGCTAAGAACTTTCACACTCTAGACAATATACAAGACATGAAACTAGGGGGCAGGTTGTGGTGCACCTAGTTTGTGCACATATTACGGTGCACAATTACCTGGGTTTGAGCCTTCAGTCTCCCACTGCTGGGAAAAGCTCTGCAAGTGGTGAAGCAGTGCTGCAGATGTCTCTCGGTCTCTCTCACTGTCTATCTCCCCTACTCCTCCTAGTTTCTGAATGCCTCTATGCAATAAATAAATAAATAAATGTAATTTTAAAAAATTATGTAAAAGCTATAAAAGTTGAAGAAGTACAGAGGGTCCTAAGAAGAATTGACCCAGGCATAAACATATCAATACACTTCCAGCCAAGAAGAGATCTGAAACACTGGAAAACATATGAAAAAAAATGCTCCAAGTCATTGATTGCCATAGATATGTAACTAAAGACAAAATGAGATAGCACTTCATTCCTGTGAGAATATGAAACATAAGCAAAGATAGCAGACACAAACACTGGAGAGGTTGTGGGGACAAAGGAACACTCCTGCACTGCTGGTGGGAATGTCAATTGATTGGTCCTACTCCTGTGGAGAGCTTTCTGAAGAAATCTCATGAGCTTAGAAGTGAACCTACCCTGTAAGCCTACAAATTCCTCTCCTGGTGATATATATTCTAAGGAACCCAACACATCCATCCCAAAATATTTGTGTATATCTGTTTTCATAGCAACACAGTTTGTAATAGCCAAAATCTGGAAGCAACCTAGGTGTCCAACAACAGATGAGTGGCTGAGCAAGGTCTGGTCTCTATACACAATGGAATTCTACTCAGCTTTTTAAAAACAGTCATGTCACTGTTTTCAGCACATCCTGGATGGAGCTTGAAGGACTCATGTTAAATGAGCTAAATCAGAAACAGAAGATGCATATGGGATGGTCTCACTCATAGACAAAATTTGAAAAACAAGAACAGGAGAGAAGACACTAATCAGACCTTGGACTGGAGTTGGTGTAGTGCACCAGAGTAAAAGTTTCAAAGGTGACCGGGCGAGGAGGGGGCAAGTCCTGAAACATGAACACAGAGGAGGACCTAGTGGTGGCTAAAACTGGGAATTTTTATGCATGTACAAACTCTTGTATTTACTGTCATCTACAAACCATTAACAGCCATTAAAGAAATCAAAAATAGACACTGGGAGCACTGTTCCACAGCTTGTGAAGCTTAGCCCCTGTGGGTGAGAACCAGGGGTTCAACCCAGATCTTTGTGCTCTGTAATGTGTGAGCTCCACCAGGTGTGCCACCACATGGACACTTACTTCATATATATATATATATACATTTTGATTTACAAAAAGGAAACCCTGTCCAAAAACATATGATAAGCATGGTACCACTCTAGAGAATTCCTAGCACCAGAACTCTATTGTCCTTATTCTCTGCTGATTGATTTCCTGTTCTCTTAATTCTCGGGGAGTATGATCTGGATCTCCTGTACACCAGTGTAATAAAACTCCACTCTTTCACCAAGAAATGTCTCTAGTCTTGTGCTTTGGGGATCCTTTCTGTAACAGGGGCTCCTGAGGCGGAGATGTGAGTGAGTCCTGTGGGGGAAGCATGGTGGGTGTTCTGAATTGGGGTGCGAGGTTCTACAAGTTAGATGTGAGTGAAAGTTATCGAGTGCCGTGGTGGCTATGAGAGGGAAATATAGGGGATTGTGACAGGGACATATGGGGGTCCCCAAGGGGGATAGTAATGTTTCTATAGGGGATACATGATGGGTCCAGAGGGAGAGACATTGCCGGTTTTGAGCAGGATAATTTTGGGGCTGGGGGGTCCTGAGTTACAGAATCATAAGAAATCATTGAATCATATTGTATGCTACAATATCCTACTCAACTTTTCCTGGCTAGGTTTTGGATATAATAGTTATAAATGAACAGCTTTCCATACTCTGCATCTTTTATAGTAACATCTGATGAATGGATTCTTGTGCACCAATGTTAAAAAAAAGCTAAGCCTCACATGAGATGCAACACTGGGCAGAGGGGTGTGTATCTTTTTGGGAGGCAGAAGCTAGGGTTACAGAAGCTTCCTTTCCAGTAAAAGTTTATTCTTACCTTCATCATTTCTACTTGAAAAGTAAGTGCAGGAAACTTAACTAGAGTCACGCTAGCTTTCTCGGAGTTACTGGAAACAGGTTTTATTTTTGGTTCTCCAGATCCAGAAACAGCTAATGCTAAAAAGCTTCTGGGCCCTGATGTGTAAATATCTAGGTTTAAGCCTCCGATTCTCATCTACCAGGTAAAGCTTCAGAACCAGTGATGCATGTCTGTAAGTGTCTCCTTTATCTGTCTCTCTCTCTCTCTGGCTCCAAATCCCTTTTTTCTCTCCACCCATTTGAAATAGCCATGGCTCAACAATAAAAACTATTACATTGGTTCTGGCATTGTTCCTATGAAGAGACTGGGTGTAGGTTGTTTTTATTATTTATTTGACACGAGGGTAACCACGAGGACTGTGCCTGCACTCTAAATCCAGAACTCTCTGTGGACGTGTTCTCCTTTTCACAGACAATTCTAGGACAGAGAGAATTTCAGTGCAGAGAGGGGGACAGCAAAAGTGAATAGGAAACATCTGCAGACCTGCTTCACGAATAAATTTTCTCTGCAGGTTCCAGATTACCCCTCCAGAGAAGATGTCTCCATGTGCCAGCCCTGGTGGGGAGCATGGTGAGGAGAGATCCCTGGTCCCAGAGAAGCTGTGCCTCCCAACTGTTGACCATCGAAACTTTAGGGCCCCAGTCATGCAACAGGCAAGCAGAAGAAGGACACAGAGCCCAGTTGGTGTCATTGACATTTTATTTGATCACAGGGGCTGGGCCCTGAGGGGCCATAGCAGTGTAGAATGACAGTAGTGGCAGAAAATATCACAGATGCAAGAAAATCCACACAGAAGGGGGATCTCAGTTGCCGCAGACTCCTTAGATCAGAGTCTGTATCAATCTGTGGATGTCACTGTTCCGAGGGGCTGGTGTCTGCTTAGAAGAAGGAAGGAAACTTGAATAGATGTGACCAAGGCAGGTTGGTTGTCCAGGGGTTCCATTCTTCTGTGTGGTCATCCTTCAGTTGTGGGAGGCTACAGTGCAGCTGCCCTGTGGGCTCAGTTCTGGCAGAGCCTTGGTCCTGGGTTGTAGATGTGCTGAGGCATGGAGGATGGTGCTAGAGTGCAAACGCCCATGGAGGAACTGAGGAAGAGAGAAGAGTGGCAGGAAACATCAGTCAGACATCACCCACATCCTTTCTCAGTGCCCACTTGCTCCCTCCCCAGGTGGCCCCATGCGCCATGTCTCTTTGAGCCAGGCCAGGAGCAGGGCCCTGAGGATACTACAGGGGGCACCTGGCTGAGGCAGAAGGAGGACCCAGGAAACCCAAAGAGCTTCCAGGATTTGTAGGAAGCAGAGGAATCAATGGGCAGGCACAGAGTCCAGCTCTGCCTGCTAAGGGAGTGTGGATGCTAGGCAGCCAGCTGCTGCCTCAGTAGGACGACAGTGCAAGCCCCAGTGACAGAGAAGATACCAACCTGAGAAGATGTGGATGCTGCTTTGTTGCAGGAGTCTGTCTAGGGCATCTTGACAGGGGCAGCTCCACGGCTGTCTTCGGGGCTTGTGCTTGGGCTGCTGGGTGTCTCGGCCCAGCCCCTTCACATGGATGAGCATGTGCTGACACTGCAAGGAGCTCTTCAGGATGCCTCTGCCCCTGAGCCGCTGTCTGATGGTTTTGGCTGATTTCCAGTGCCTGCTTCTCAGTTCTTCATTGGCTAGCAACACCCACTCATAACAGAAGCTCAGAATCTCCAGGTCTGTCCAGGAGACAAGAGGGTGCCCTGCAAGGAGAGGGGACAATCCATTGGTGCTTCTGAAGTTTAGAAAGAAGATCTGAAAGGAAAACTAAAATCAGGATCTGACTAAATTGAAACTAGGGCACCAATGTAAAAACCCTGTGGTGAGGGGTAGACATTCAGCTTCCTCGGCAGGTAGGGCGTATGGGGTGGGTGGGATGGGACACAGTCTTTTGGTGGTAAGAATGGTGTTTATGTACACTCCTAGTAAAGTGTAGTCATATAAATCACTAGTTAATTAATATGAGAGGGGAAAATTAATTGTATGTCTTAAAGTTTTTAAAACACAGACTGAGTCATTTGAATATATATGCTTTTTATTTGATATACAGACTCTCTCAAAAGCCTAGACTATTGTCTCCTTTTTTAAATAAACAACAACAACAAAAAAGAAATTTCCAAATCCTCTTCCACTCATAGGGGTTCTCTCCAGTAGGTATTCTCAGATCGATAACTGAGAATGTGATTTGACTAAAAGGGTTGCATTAAAAGGGTTTGTGTCTTGCATGAGTCAACAAGTTGCACAGACTGTGAGAACTCCCAGAGGTAATGCAGTTCACGGTGTTATGAATTCACCCATAAGTGATTTTATGTCTGACCATCAGCCAATTCCGGAGGAAGTAGAGTCTTAGGATTCTTGATTTCAAAGTGTGCCTTGAAGGTCTTAGGTTCTGACATTTGTGTCCTACCAAGAGTGCCGGAATGTATTAAGGTATTTTTGGCTGCAGTCTTGTGATCATGTCCTTTTTCTTTTGTACATCTTGCTTTGAACATTTTTCTGCTGGGACTTAATCTTGTGCTGTGTCCCCCGAGAAGCCAGCCCGGATTAAACAACATATGGCGCCTACAATGTGGGACCAGACCTGCGCATCTCTCAGATAACTGAAGACAATTTCGCTAACTATGCACTATAGCCTTCTCTTCTGCTTGTGAAGAGATCTCCAAAGGCGTCTGCCCTTTCTTCAGAAATCAGGAACAACTTGGGAGCCAAGAGTTGAGCTCTCTCTACACTCTGAGAAAAAAAATTTAAGTATATCAGTAAACTTATTTCCCAAAGCAGTGAATATCTGAATACCCTTTAGTTCTCAACAGAACAAAGGCAATCACTTTATGAGACAATCAAGTAAAATACCACATATTTTGTAACTTGAAATGGTATTAGATCTGATTCAGAGTATAGAACAAGTAGTAGGGAGAAAACTCACAGGACTGTATAACTGCATAGTTGACTATAATTTTCTTTTCAGGTTAATTTTCTTTTCAGGCTTAGGAAGTGAGAATAGAGGGCTAGACAGTGGTGCACCTGGTTGGGTGCAAACATTGCAGTGTGCAAGGACAAAGGTTCAAGCTCTGCCTACTCACCTGAAGGAGGGAAACTTCACAATTGATGAATCAGTGTTGTAAATGTCTCTCTTTCTCTCCCACTTTATCTCCCCTTTCCTTACTAATTACTTGGTGTGCATATCCAATAAAGATAAAAAGAAAGTGATGAATAAACACCAAAATTTTAAGAACCAAGTATACATAGAATTTTCTTTTAAACCATTAAAACTTTTTATTGATGTGAGGTAGCTACATGTCACTTGCTTATATATTTCTCCAAAACTTTTTTCTTGGTACAAATGACTTGCATAATGTTTAAATGTAGTTTAAAAAATATCTTTTACTAAATTAATCTGAAAGTTGGATTTTATGGCTGCAATTCTGATGACAGTTAACATGCTTCTCAGTGACACTCATGAAAACTGGTAGAAGTTATAAATCACAATAAAGACAATATTACTAATAATCCTTTGCTCTTATACATTCTCAATCTTATAGTAATAACTTAATGACATATGTTGGTATGTTCCCTTCCCCCTGACCTCTGAGAGGAATTGGTTTTCCCCTTGCTAGTTTTGTGCCCCGCTTTCTCCCCACCCCCTATACTAAGGACGGGCAGAGTCCCAGAAGCAGAGGTGCAGAGAGGAGGATGGAGAAAAGCACATGGTGTGGTGATTTTCCCGTTCGTGAATAAAGATTAAACTGCGTTCTCAACACAGCCGTGTGTCTCTGGTCGTCTCTGTTACCCTCCTGTGAAGCCAGCCCGGATTAAACAACATATGGCGCCTACAATGTGGGACCGGACCTGCGCATCTCACAGATAAGTGAAGACAATTTGGCTACCTATGCACTATGGCCTTCTCTTCTGCTTGTGAAGAGATCTCCAAAGGCATCTGCCCTTTCTTCATGAGACTGTTTTGCTGTCTCTGGAACATTTATCTCGGGACCACTCTGTGGTTTCTGCCCAACGCCAGCCCGCATGAGCTGGCTTTCCACTGTGTGGTGCGGGGCACTGGGCGTGGGCTCCCTCCACGCTGCTCAGCCACTGTGAGCAGGGCAGCAGACATGGCAGGTCCATGGGGCAGGGCCGCGGCAGCCTAGCATGGCTGCCACCCCAGGGGACCTCGGCCCATGCCTTCTGCATGGCTGGCCCACCCGCCCTCGTGCTATGAAGTCTGGACAGATCCCGGACCACCTGGAGACCACAGGCTCCCTGCCGAAACTGGGCCCCCTGTCCGAGATCTCCAGCTTGGGTCTGAAGAATGACGAGCTAAAATATGCAGAGATTCATTCAGAGATCACAACCTGCAATTCCTAGAAGTGAAGCTTCCCAAGAGGCCACTGCTGGACAATGCACTCCCAGAACGGCTAAGACAGTATAGATCTAAATTTGTGTTTAAAATGACATGTCTTCGTAACAAAAGTTTCTCTCCTTGTATATTGAAGACCATGTGTATGTGTGTCTTTAAAGTTTGGTAACATTAACTTTAAGGTTAAGAATATAACTTTAAGGCTAAATTCTTACCAGGCAAAGTTAAATGAAAAAGGTTTTCAACATAATTCTCATAAAGATAAAATTAACTTACATTTAAAGTCTGAGGTAAAAATTAGTTAACAATCAATATATTTTAACTAAGTTAGTCTAAACAAAGCCTGTGCACACCTAGGGTGTGTCTCCATCTTAAATGGGTGTAACAAAAGGTTAAATAGACTTGTTGATATGTAAAACTCTCGATTACCTTCCCTATTAGAAATGGTAGATTACACAATGGCTATGCTAATGATACTCATGCCTGAGGTTTTCTTTCCTTGATTCTCATGTTTACCTTTTCACATTCTATTGTTTAAACTTTAACCAACCTTAAAATCATTCTAAAAAAGACTTCTAATTGTAATAGTTATCAATTGTGATAAACTTTTAACCTGCTACAAGTTTGTTTCATAGTAAGTAAATTGCCCCTGTCAAGTTCTCTATAGAAAAGCAGAATTCTGGCAGCGGACCTTCCTCATACACCACTCCACCCCCTGGCATTCTTCCGTGGACATCTCCTTTCTACTGGCACTCCTATTGGACTCACTGGTACACGCTTAGACACTTTGCACAAAAGTGCAAAAGTGCTGCTATATTTCTCAAATACTGACTGCAGCCAGCTGCCTTTGTGACTATAGGCCGTTCCCCGCCCCCATGCTATAAAATGCCCATCGAGGCAAGTATGCCCCCCAGAGACAGGAAATGTTTTTTTTAAGCTGATAAAGTTTTGCCCACAGAGGCAAAAAAAATGGCCCCTTCAGGCCCTCCCTTAGCAGCACACTGGTTCTTGTTACTTGCTACGTGTTTCTCCATGTTTGTTCCAGTTTCTTTTTTGAAAATGCCTATACAATATAGGTTTCTGTTCACCCCACACCCCTGGTACTGTTGTCATTTAGTTAAAAACAGAAGGGGGAATTGTTGGTATGTTCTCTTCACCCCGACCTCTGAGAATTGGTTTGCCCCTTGCTAGTTTCGTGCCCTGTTTCTCCCCACCCCCTATGCTAAGGACTGGCAAAGTCCCAGCAGCAGCGGCAGAGAGAGGATGATAGTGAAAAGCACATGGTGTGCTTTGCCCGTTCTTGAATAAAGATTAAACTGCGTTCTCAGCCCAGCCATGTGTCTCTGGTCATCTCTTTTACCAACCTGTGAAGCCAGCCCGGATAAAACAACACCTGCAGAGAAAATTTATTAGTGAAGCAGGTCTGCAGATGTTTCCTCTTCACTTTGGCTGTCCCCCTCTCTGCACTGAAATTCACTCTGTCCTAGCATTGTATGTGAAAAGGAGAAAACGTCCGCAGAGAGTTGTGGATTTATAATGCAGGCACAGCCCTGGTGGTAACACTGGTGTCAAATAAATAATAAAAACAACCTACACCCAGTCTCTTCATAGTAACAATGCCAGAACCATTGTAATAGATTTAATTGTTGATCCATGTCTATTACAAGAAAAAAAAAGAAATGCAAATGGGTGGAGAGAAAAAAGGTAGATGGACCCAGAGAGAGAGACAGATAAAGTAGACACTTACAGACATGCATCACTGGTTCTGAAGCTTTACCTTTTAGATGAGAATCAGAGGCTTAAACCCAGATATTTACACATTGGGGCCCAGAAGCTTTTTAGCATTAGATGTTTCTGGATCTGGAGAACCAAAAATAAAACCTGTTTCCAGTAACTCCGAGATTGCGTGACTTTAGTTAATAATCCTGCACTTACATTTCAAGTAGAAATGATGAAGGTAAGAATAAGCTTTTACTGTAAAGGAAGCTTCTATAACCCTAGCTTATGCCTCCCTAAAAAGATACACACCCCTGTGCCCAGTGTTGTATCTCATGTGAGGCTTAGCTTTGCCAAAAACTGCTATGCAGGAAAAATAACAGTGACTAAGGCAAACAGACCATGAGCAGTGGGTTCAAGGCCCATTGCTTAAACTGTAGGCTTTGCTACTGTAATGACACTTTACTTTCAGGCCTGCCCATATTAAATCTTGTAATGTCCCTTTGTTTGGCGCCAGAGGTATCACAAATCTCTGAGCTCCTCAACAGCACATATATAAAGGACTTTTTCTGGCTTCCACACACCTCGGCTATGCGCGACCTGATGATTAATAGAGTTCCTTGACATATGCACATAAATGGGTGTGCCATCACCCAGAACCTTTTCCTTTCTTTCTCACTCACTCTCCATAAATAAATATATAGAGACATTTTTTAAAAGAAGAAATATTAAAGAGAGGCAGGGGACGAAATTATCATGGCCTGGTAGATACTAGACCACTTGAAGTTATCTTGTGTACCAATCTCAGTATCAATATCACTAAATATTTATCCAAGGTAATTAAAAATTACTTTATAAAGATACATTAGCACCTTTCCCTAAGGAAAGAAGGATGTTCTGACAGAGCACGCAAAAGACAAGTCTGAAGGCACCAAATTCTAAACAGAATTTCAGAAGGCCCCAATTTATCACAGAAAATAAATAGCAATAATAAAATTATTAAACAGAAATAAGACCTTCCCACATTTTCTTTGCTTTTTAGGTTTCAGTTCTTTATGTTACCATTTTGGCGACATGTGTTTATAATGCCACCATGATAAGAAGTGGGTTTCATGCTCCTAAAAGTTGTTGATCCAACTCTGTTCTAGGGACTGCTAGGATGGGATTAGGAAAATCTCCTCCAAGTCCCTGATGTGATTCCCAGACTTAATCCCCAACAAGGTGTGGAGGGTGTGTCCAATCTATCATGCTCAACTGCTTTATAAGGGGGTGGGAATGCGTGGGATTTCACACCATCTGAGAAGCCGACAACAGCAGGCACAACTCTGCACTCTAGCACATCCCGAGCTCCACCACCAGAATCCAGCAGATACTGAAAGTTTCTAATCCTAGCATATGTTGGATCAGGACCTTGTGTTGATGATGGCAAACTCAGGAATCAAACAGGTGGTGAGTTGGAAGGAACTGTTTTCCTGTGGGACAGTGGCTATGCTCTTTTGCATGGGGTGGCTAGAGGGGTCAAACTGTTGAGAGGTTCCAACGAATTTTTGAAAGACTTTCTTTCATCTGTCAAAATCAAATCTCTCTATTGAAAGTGGTCTCATCACTAGGCCTTTTGTTTCTTTCTTCTATTTTAAATTTAGAGGTTGATGGAGTAACTGTGTACGTAATTCTTTTGCTACTACTCCTGTCACCGAAGGCCATTCAATAATGACTATACATTTTGCAATCTCATAGATGTAAGTGGATTTCCCTACACACACAATTTATGTGCAGTACTCTATATTCCCGATATGAATGAAACCAATCTGTACTGTTCCTTCTACATTTTGCTTGATTCACTAAGCATAATCCTTGTGCTACCATCCAATATTTCCCAAAGGAAACAAGATGACCCTTTTATTGCTGAATACTATTTGGCTTTTAATCACTATTATCAGTTGTTTTATTAATTATGATAAAATCCTCAAGACTGCATCTCTTATGGAGGTACACATTTATCCCATTTCTTATTCATGTAGAAAGAGAACCAAGAAAGGAAGAGCCTATGCAAGCATGCCGAGGAAACCACCAAGGCAGCAATGCCCTCAGGTACTGTGCTCTCAGTCATACGTTGGTTAGCCTCGGTTTCTCTCAGCTCCACCATCTATCTTATGATCTAATTTCCTCTTCTAGGCCCTGCACAAGGGCTGTTCTCATAGTGGGGTCATCTCAGTATGCTGGGAGCTCTCTGGCAACATCTCTGAACCTGTTTCAGGATGTATCAGGAGGCATGGAAATACCTCATGTAGGAGAGTACCTTGGATTGAGCCAGAGCAGGAGAGGCCTTGCCAAGACTCAATAAAGCAGGAATATTTTCTCAGAGCTTATCTTGGCATAGTCCAGCATGGAACATGAACACGGTCTAGACACCATAGTTTCCTAACTGTGCAGGTACAGTGAGTGTCCCGGGAATCAGGGATAAGGTAGACTGCATTGCTACCACCTTGGGTGGTTGGTTGGAACTCTGAGTGACAACTGAGGAAATTCAGGTAGAGGCTTTATTGCTGGAGCCAAGAGGGGCTCTGAGAAACCACACAGTCAGAGGTGCATGTGTGGCGCACTGGGCTCACTCCAATTCTTCCATCCTTCCAGGTCGCACCTTATGGACAGAGTATGCTGTCCCCACTTGGACCACAGAGGACATCCGGATCTTCCTACAGGAATGGGAATCGATGAGCATGAGAGATGTGGCTGGGAACATGAGAGCAGCACGCATGATGGCTCACAGACTGAAGACCAGGGGCCTATTCAAGACCTGCAGGCAGTGCTTCCTGCTCTTTCAAAGTCTGCAGGATATATATCACACATTTCAGGAAATCAACCAGAAGCCCCGCAGACAGCCCTTGCTGTGTCCCTTTGGACCAGCCCTGAAGAGGATCCTGCAAGACAGAAGGGAGCCTGACCTTTCTGGTATGTATGTGTCTTCTCTTTCTTGGAAAAGGTTGAGGGCAGGGAGGTGGTGGAGATTCTCACTGGCTCCTGCACTAGATGGTGGACTGGGAGCTCTCACGGTCTCTAGCTGCCTGTCCCAGCAGCTCCTCAGAGAGGAGCGCAGAGCATGTTCCTGTTTGAAGATCCTTTCTCCTCAAGGGAATCAGCAGGTTGCACTTGGGGATAGTGTTCTGGGACAGGATGGCTTGGCTGTTGCTGAGCTCAGTACTAATGTGCCTTTCATTCTCTACTAGGACCTCTCTGGGTGGATGGAGTCTATCTACCCCCTCTCCCTGATGTCTTCCATCCTTGGACACAGCCTTTAATCACTGCCATCCCTGAAAGCTTGGAGAAGCATCCCTGTGCACCTCCACAATGGAAGGACCCTCAGCTAAATGACTGGAAACCATGGAAGCCCCAGAACACGGCCCCAATAAGCACCCATTTATTTACAGCTGCTCTTCCTGGAACCTGCTACCCCCAGTGGTCATCCTCAGAATGACAATAACACACATCCAAAAGAGACCATCAACATCAGGGGAGATAGCCCAAATGACAGCGCATTACACATGCAGGCCTGACTCAGTGTGGCTCTAAATTGTGTCCTTGTGTCCCATACGAAACTCTTCTCTCTGTTGTAACGAAATACATCTTGGACTTTTACTGGGTTTGGTGTATTGCACAAGGCAATGGACTTTGCATGTGACGTGTTCTGTTCCTTGTGTAGTAGGTAGGGGAGGATCTAGGCTGGGATAAGAATGTTTTGTAGAAAACTGAGAAATTTGTACTTGTATTAATGATAGTGAAACACTACCTCCCCTTTAAAGAAATAAAGCTATCTAATAATACAGACCATGTTCACCTTGATTTTAATGATTTTTTGCAGGAGAAAAAATACATTGCTACCCAAATATGGCCTCTTCTATTTCCAATCCAATGTCTAGTCTTTAGCTAACTTATCAAGTTTATAGCTGATTTATGTAATGAGGTGCTGATTCAAACCATGAATCTGAGGTGTAGAACTGACCAGATTATAATCCAAGAATCAGTGATTGGTTTCATGAACTCTGAACTATCAAAAATGGTAAGGGTAGGGTGGTCAGGCGGTTGGCTACCTGGTTAACAGCCCATGGTATGAAGAACATGAACCCATACAAGGACCTCGACTTGAGAGCCTGTAGTCCCACCTGCAGGTGCCTCTCTTCCCAAGCAGTGAACCGAAGTCCTTCTCTCTTTCTCACTATCATCCCCTCCTCTCTCAATTTATTCCTTTTTTTATCCAAAAAATTGAGAAAAAAAGTTTAGGGTGAACTCTGGTTGGAATTTCGGGGAAGGTGCTATTTCAGGTCCTGTAGTAAGAATCTAGAATGATCCATTTCCCAAAGTTTGGACATAGTTAGATGCTAGGAACCCCTACTTACACACTATCCTTTGATTTGTGGTAAAAGCGTAACATCTGGAGCTTTCTCTGGGTTTATCTTTAACAAGAGCCAGCCATGAGGGCAGTCCATAGTAAAAGCTAGAGCATCCATCACTGAGGTGTCCTGCAATTCCTGTACGTATATTGAGCAGTGTTGGGAGAGAGAGAGAAAGACAGAGAAACAGGAAGAGATAGACACAGACAGAGGCAGCAGGCAGGGGCAGAGAGGGATTATGGAGAGTATATATCTCTACCACTACATTATTTTCCCCATAAAGAAGATTAAAATAAAACTTTAAAAGATGGGAGGCGGTGAAGGGGGCATGCTCCTGCCTGACAGCCACTGTTGGCAGGATGCCCTTTTGCAAAAGAATAAATGTCCTGCTTCAATTCTTTAAAAAAAAAAAACAGCAGGAAACTCTCACTTTGATCTAAATTGCCAGATTGTTACCAGTCACTCCCAAGAAGATATGGGCTTTTCACCCCAGGAATCACTCCTTAGCCCCTCTCTGTCCACAAGCCACAAGGCTGCATTGAATCGGGAATTCATGGGTGCACAACGTGGTCCTAGTGTAGTCTAATTTAATTTTGTTTAAGAAAGCCTCTGTAATCAATCTTTGTGACTTTTAATTAGGTATTATGCTAAATGTTGCTAAATGAAGACCTGGGTGAAGATTGTTTTATTAGCTTAGTCAGAACTCACTGTCTCTCCAAGTTGAATGTGCCAATACTTCATCCCATAACATACTGTGAAGTCCATTGGAATGTTTATTTGTAAATAGATGGGTATTGAGACTATATTGGAGGAACATTATATATATATGTATATATAATTCATAAATATAAATATATATATAATTTATAAAAAGAAGACACTGAAAAAAATGTTTTGTTTTTGAAATAGCAAGGTGCTACGCCCCTTTCTGATTTCAGAGCAACGTGTTCTGAAATTTAATAGTCTCTGTCTTTGGGACAAATTGCTACAACTGCTGCAGGGTTTGGGGGCATAAGACACAGAAGTGGGAATGGTGTGGATTATACTTATTATGGATAATATTATTAATCACCATTCATTCATGTAAGAAAAACCTGGCACAGCTCTTCTTTTCCTGCACCACCTAAGACATTAATATAGCATAATGGTTATGCTAGACACTTTCATGCCTCAGCCACCAAGCCCCAAATTCAGTCCCTTGCAACACCATGAGACAGCTGAGCTGTGTGTCTCTGTGTAAGTTTCTCTCACTGACTTTCTCTCTGTCTCTTGCCTACAGAGATGCTCCTGAGTCACAGTGCCAGGGGTACAAACCCACAGCTGCTGGTGTTCTTTTTTAACATGCTCTTTGTAGGACAGAGTGAACAAAAATGGGGGCAGTGGAAATGGAGAGGGAGAGAGAAAGATAGACAGCTGTATCCCTACTTCACCATTTGCCTGTGTCCCCCCACCAGCCCCTCAAAGTTGAGGATCATGGGAGTTGAACTGTGATTCTTTCATGGATCTATGTGCTTCATAATATGTGTTACATGACATTTCCAGATGTTTTTCCTGTTTATGCTTTTTAATATGTGCTTTATTGTTGTTAAAATTCGGAGGCTCTTGCCGGCCGGGTTGGCTTCGCGGGCGGGTAACAGAGACGCGGAGACAACGGCTGGGCAGGGAAGCTGTATTTCTTTATTCAGGAACAACGATTCATAAACTAAGACAAACTAATCACCAAACAGAACTCTGCTGTCTCTTTGTGGCGGCACAAGCACTCCCTCTTACTCTCGAACTCAGGAACTCTCCAACTCTGGAACTCTGGAACTCTCTTACTGGGGAACCCTCTGAAACTCTGGCACTCTCGAACTCAGGAACCCTCTTTCTTACTCTCGAACTCAGAAACTCTCGCACCCTCGCACTCTCGAACTCCGGAACTCAGGAACTCTGTCACTCGGGGAACTCAGGAACTCTCGGACTCAGGAACCCTCTCCCAGGGTCCCTTGGGGCGGGGCCAAGCAGGCCCGCGAAATTAACAGGACTCATCCAATTCTCTTGGAGGAGGAGGGCTAGAACAAGCCAATGTAAAGCATACGACAATTCCCCCTTTTCTTTTTAACTAAATGACTATAGTATCAAGGGTGTGGGGTGAACAGAAACATATATAACCAAAACCAGCATGTTGCCAAGGGAAGGCCTGAGGGGGCCATATCTGAAAAAAAAAACATTTCTTGCCTCTGGGGGGCTACTTGCCTCGACGGGCATTTGCATGGGGGCGGGGAACGGCCTAGGGTCCCAAAGGCAGCTGGCTGCAACTTACTTACTATGAAACAAAACTTGTTATTAGCATATCTACTGCACGATCTAACATTTCTAATAGAGAAGGAATTTGAGACTTTTACATATCAACAACGTCTTTTAACCTTTTGTTACACCCATTCAAGATGGAGACACACCCTAGGTGTGGGCCGGAGAGGAAACCTCAGGCATGAGAATAATTAGCATAGCCATTGTGCGATCTACCATTTCTAATAGAGAAGGTAGTGTTTTACATATCAACAAGTCTATTTAACCTTTTGTTTAGACCAACTTAGTTGAAATATATTGATTGTTAACTAATTTTTACCTCAGACTTTAAATGTAAGTTAATTTTTATCTTTATGAGAATTATATTGAAAACCTTTTTTATTTAACTTTGACTAGTAAGAATTTAGCCTTAAAGCTACTGTTTACCGAACTTTAAACATACACATAAACATGGTCATTAATACACAAGGAGAGAAACCTTTGTTACGAAGACATGTCATTTTAAACACGAATTTAAATCTATATTGTCTTAGTTGTTGGGGGGGGTTCACCATCCGGAGGTGGCTTCCCATGCAGCTCCACTTCTAGGAATTGCAGGTTGCGATCTCTGCACAAATCTCTGCGTACTCCAGCTTGTCTGTCTTCAGACCGGACCGGCGGCTGGAGATCTCGTGTGCCCAGTTTTGGCAGGGAGCCCGGGAGTCCGGGAGGCCCGGGATGGTTCCAGAATTTATAGAAAGAGGGCAGGCAGGCCATCTTTGTAGAAGGCGTGAGCCTAGGTGCCCAGGGGTGGCGGCCATGATAGAACACCGCGGCCCTGCCCCATGGCCCTGCCATGTCTGCTGCCCTGTTCGCAGTGGCCGAGCAGCGTGGAGGGATCAAGCGTCCAGTGCCCTGCACCACGCGGTGGAGAGCCGGCTCCTGTGGGCTGGCCTCAGGCTCCAGCATGTTGGCATCGGGCTCCAGCATGTTGGCCTCAGGCTCCAGCATGTTGGCATCGGGCTCCAGCATGTTGGCATCGGGCTCTAGCGTGCTGGCATCAGGCTCTTGCATGGTGGCGTAGGCCTCCTGTGGGCTGCGGGGCTGCGGGGTTGCTGGCGCGGTGCGCGGGGTTGTCTGGGCGCAGCCGGCTGGCTGGCTGTTTGACCAGGTGGAAACAGCAGCTCCGCGCCTTGCCTCCCGCCCGCTGGCTCTTCCCGCTGGCTGTTCTGAGTTCGCTCGAGCGAGTGGAAACCACAGAGTGGTCCAGAGATAAATGTTCCAGAAACAGCAAAACAGTCTCGTGAAGAAAGAGCAGAGGCCTTTGGAGATCTCTTCACAAGCAGAAGAGAAGGCCATCGTGCATAGGTAGCCAAATTGTCTTTACTTATCTGAGAGATGCGCAGGTCAGGTCCACGTGGGCGCCATTTGTTGTTAAAATTTCGGAAGCTCTTGTCGGGCTAGCTTCACGGGCGGGTAACAGAGACGACCAGACACACGGCTGGGCAGGGAAGCTGTATTTCTTTATTCAGGAACAACGATTTACAAACTAAGACAAACTAATAACCAAACAGAACTCTGCTGTCTCTTTGCGGCGGCGCAAGCACTCTTTCTTTTTCTCTCGAACTCAGGAACCCTCTCCCTTACTCTCGAACTCAGAAACTCTCGCACCCTTGCACTCTCAAACTCCGGAACACAGGAACTCTGTCACTCGGGGAACTCAGGAACTCTCAGACTCAGGAACCCTCTCCCAGGGTCCCTTGGGGCGGGGCCAAGCAGGCCAGCGAAATTAACAGGACTCATCCAATTCTCTTGGAGGGGGAGGGCTAGAACAAGCCAATGTAAAGCATATGACATGACATTTCCAGATGTTTTTCCTGTTTATGCTTTTTAATATGTGCTTTATAATCTGATTATGATGCACTTGTAAGTAGACTTCACTCCAGAACAGAAAGATTGAAAACATAATTAAAGGGTTAAGGATGTGTAGAAATGCTGAGATGGCACAGGTGGTTAGGACAGTGATGCAGGCTGGCCCTCCCTGAGTGAGAAAGTGACAATGAAGTAGTGTACAGAAATCAATGGCAACTTTTTGTATCAGGCTCCTTTTAACCACCTGTAACCCCTTCTTCCATTTGGTGTTTTTAAAATCCCTGGCCCATTGAAAGCCAGCTTCTGCTGTGTGAACCTGGGATTTTGGAGTTTCAGACATTAGAGTCTGTTTGAATACCCACTTTGCTATCTCCCCCTACCTATGAATCATTTTTGTCAACTTTTCTTGATCTAGAATAGGGAAATTTTACAACACATCAGGGCCCAGAAGCTTTTTAGCATTAGCTGTTTCTGGACCTGGAGCACCAAAAATAAAACCTGTTTCCAGTAACTCCGAGATAGCGTGACTCTAGTTAATAATCCTGCATTTACATTTCAAGTAGAAATGATGAAGGTAAGAATAAGCTTTTACTGTAAAGGAAGCTTCTGTAACCCTAGCTTCTGCCCCCCTAAAAAGATACACCCCCCTGTGACCAGTGTTGCATCTCATGTGAGGCTTAGCTTTGCCAAAAACTGCTATGCAGGAAAAATAACAGTAACTAAGGCAAACAGACCATGAGCATTGGGTTCTAGGCCCATCGCTTAAATTGCAGACTTTGCTACTGTAATGACACTTTGCTTTCAGGCCTGCACCCCATATTAAATCGTGTACTGTCCCTTTGTTTGGTGCCAGAGATATCACAAATCTCTGAGCTCCTTACCAGCTCATATATAAAGGGCTTTTTTTCAGCTTCCACACACCTGGGCTACGGGCATCCTGATGATTAATAGTGTTCCTTGACATACGCACATAAATGGTTGTGCCATCACCCAGAACCTTTTCCTTTCTTTCTCATTCACTCTCAATAAATAAATATATATAGACTTTTTTTAAAGAAGAAATATTAAAGAGAGGCAGGGGATGAAATTAGTATGACCTGGTAGATACTAGACATCTTGAAGTTATCTTGTTTACCAATATCAGTATCAATATCACTAAATATTCATCCAAGGTAATTAGCACCTTTCCCTAAGGAAAGAAGGATGTTCTGACAGAGCACACAGAAGACAAGTCTGAAGTTACCAAATTCTAACCAGAATTTCAAAAGGCCCCAGTTTATCACAGAAAATAAATATCAATACTAAAATTATTAAACAGAAATAAAACCTTCTCAAATTTTCTCTGCTTTTTACGTTTCAGTTCTTTATGTTACCATTTTGGCAACATGTGTTTATGATTCCACCATGATAAGAAGTGGGTTTGATGGTCCTAAAGGTTGTCAATAAAACCCTGTTCCAGTGACTGCCAGGATGGGATTAGGAAAATCTCCTCCAAGTCCCTGATGTGATTACCAGACTTAATCCCCCAACAAGGTGTGGAGGGTGTGTCCAACCTATCATGCTCAGCTGCTTTATAAGGGGGTGCTTTATAAGGGGATGGGAATGTGTGGGATTTCAAATCCTCCGAGAAGCAGACAACAGCAGGCACAACTCAAAACTCTGGGACATCCAAACAGATGTGAAGCATTCCAACAAATAAACTCTCACTTTGATCTAAATTGCCAGACTGTTACCAGTCACCCCCAAGAAGATATGGGCTTTTCACCCCAGGAATCACTCCTTAGCCCCTCTCTGTCCACAGGCCACAGGTCTGCATTCACTCGTGAATTCATAGGTGCACGAAGTGGTTCTAGTATAGTCTAATTTAATTTTGTTTAAGAAACCCTCTGTAATAAATCTTTGTGACTTAAGTATTATGCTAAATGTTGCTAAATGAAGGCCTGGGTGAAGATTGTTTTATTAGCTTAGTCATGACTCACTGTCTCTCCAAGTTGAATGTACCAATACTTCATCCCATAACATTCTGTGTAGTCCCTAGGCATGTTTACTTGTAAATAGATGGGCATTGAGACTGTATTGGAGGAATACTGTTGAGTTGATGAGACATTTGGCCACACTTGAAGGTTCTGGATGTGGTGTGTCTGTGATTCAGGCACACTTTGTGTGGTTCTCTGGATCCTTTCATAAGGTGTGGAGGATACAGTGTGGGCCTGTTGTGATCACACCATAATCAACTCCACACTTGTCTCCTGGATCAGCCCGCAAACCACAGTGACCTCTACCCTTGACTCCTGGATCAACCGGCCAGCCAAACCATCTGTGAGGAACCCCCAGTGGACAAGGAAACCCAATTTTACCAATGCTTATATCATTTAAACTATTACACAATTAAGAGAGCCAGTTGGTCTGCCCTAGTGAGCTGCACAGGTAGGTTACCATGTGTAAATATCTCACTTCAAGCCTCTGATTCTCACCGACAAGGTAAAGCTTCAGAATCAGTGAAGCAGGTCTGTAAGTGTCTACTTTATCTTTATCTCTCTCTGGCTCCATCTCCCTTTTTTCTCTCCACCCGTTTCCATTTCTTTTTTCCTTCAAATAGACATGGATCCAGAATAAAAACTATTACATTGGCTCTGGCATTGTTACTATGAAGAGACTGGGTGTAGGTTGTTTTTATTATTTATTTGACACCAGGATTACCACCAGGGCTGGGCCTGCACTATAAATCCACAACTCTCTGTGGACGTTTTCTCCTTTTCACATAAAATGTTAGGACAGAGAGAATTTCAGTGCAGAGAGGGGGACATCAAAAGTGATTAGGAAACATCTGCAGACCTGCTTCACTAATAAATTTTCTCTGCAGGTTCTGGTTTACCCCTCCAGAGAAGTCTCCATGTGACAGCCCTGGTGGGGAGCATGGAGGTACTGGGGTACTGGCTGCCCTGGGGTCCTCATCCTCACATGGGGTCCTGAGGAGAGCCGTGGAGGGTCCTGAGGGGAAGTGGGGATCGTTGAGGGTGTGACATGGGAGGTTCTGAGGATACACATGAGGAGTCCTCAGTGGGAGGCATGTTGCGGTCCTGAGGGTGATGGGGTACTGAGAAGGAAACTTGTTCGGTTCTGAGCAGAGTCATGAGGGTCCTGCCGGGAACAAGTGGGATGTACTTAAGAGGGATATGGGCTTTTTCCGAAGGAGAATGGGGTGTCTGTTGACGAGGCATGAGGCTCTTAATAGGTATAGGGGTCTTCAAGAGTCCTAGGGGTGCTAAGGGAAAAGACATGGAGTCCTAAGCAGGAGGAAAGGGCAAATCCTGAAAGAAGTTATTAGGGTCCTGAGCAGGGAGAACTGATGGGGTCTGGGGGCTGGAGATAGGAGCGTCAGAGACCTTAAGTGAGTACCTTGTGGTCCTCAGGGGATAGGGCACAATGGAAGAACCCTCAGCTAAATGAATGGAAACTCCAGAACATGGTCCCTATAAACATACATTTCTTTCCAGCTACTCTTCCTGCAACCTGCTGCCCCCAGTGGTCATCCTCAGAGTGACACTAACACAGATACAAAAGAGACCATCACCATTGGGGGAGATGGCCCTACTGACAGGGCATTACATTTGCAGACCTGTCTCAGAGTGTGGCTCTAAATTGTATCTTTGTGTCCCATAGGAAACTCTTCTCTCTGATGTAATTAAACATATCCTGGACATGGTCCATGACTGCACCAAAGTAATGGTCTCTGCAGGTGTCACATTCTGTTCCTTGTGTAGAAGGTGGGGGAGGATCTAGGCTGGGGTTAGAATGTTTTGCACAAAACTGAGAAATTTCTACTTGTATTAACGACAGTAAAACAGTATCTCCCCTTTAAAGAAATAAAGTTATCTAAAAAAAATACAGACCATTTGTACCTTGATTCCAATTATTTTTGCACAACAGGAAATACATTGCTAGTCAAAGAAGACCCCTTCTGTTTTAAATTCAATGTCTGACATTTAACTAAAATGTCACATTTGTAGTTGATACGCCTACTGAGGCTGTGTGTTCAAACCATGAGTTTGAGGTGCAGAATTGGCCAGATTATTATCAAACGATCAGGGACTGGTCAAGAACTCTCAAGCATTGAGAATGTTAAGCATGTGGGTGGGTGAGGGGCAGACAGTGTTGTAGCAGGTCAACAGCACATAGTGTGAAGCACAAGGATCCATGCAGGGTCTCTGTTCCACTGCCCAGATCCCCACCTGAAGGTTCATCGAAGCAGGTTTGTAGATGCATGTTTTTCCAACTTCCTCTCTATCATGCCCTCCCCTCTCAATTTATTTATGTCCTATACAAGAAGTTGAGAAAAATAATGGGAAGGCTGAACTCTGGGTGGAAACTCAGAGAAGTTTCTACTTCAGGTCCTGTAGTAAGAATCTGGGGTGATCCCTCTCCCATCTGCCATGGTTTGAATGGATTTAAATGCCAGTCAACACTGCTCTCACACTGTCCTTTGATTTGTGGTAAAAGCATAATATCTGAAGCTTTCTCTGGGTGTGTCATAAACCTGAGACTGTGAGGACATTCTATGGTAAAAGATAGGGCATGCTGACTAAGGTCTCCAACAATTCCTGTACATATATATTGAGCAGTGGTGAGAAAGGGAGAGAGAGAGGAACAAGAAGAGATATACACCAAGGGAGTAAGTAGGGGGAGAGAGAGAGAGAGATTATTTAAAGAGTATGTATCCCTATCTAACTAACTCTTTGTGTAAAATTGAGTGTTCCATTAACCAGGTATGTTTCTGTGTCATTTATTTCATTGAACTCTAGGATCATTTTGATGATCAAATGTTGATTTCCAATTTCTCTTTGCCCAGATTTGTTTCCCAAGCAATGAAACACACAACAATTAGTGATCATCATGGGAAAGACAGGAAAACTCTCAAATGCTTGGGACACTGTACTTAGCACGCTAGCCCAGTATCCAATTCCAAACCTCCAATTTTTTTTTTCTAAATCAGATATTTGTCTCTACATCCCCAGCGTCATGGGGATGAAGGGAATACCTAGGTGGGTTGTAGGGATAGATGACATTTCCCAGGGATTGTCCCTAAACCCAGAGTGTGGGTCAGGGATAGATCGCATAATGTTTATGCAAAGAGGATTTCCTATATGAGGATCCAAATTCAAACCAATCCAACACAAAGTGTCCTGTTAAATATAAATAATTAAATAAATAAGTGTGGGTTGTAGCTGATGTCTGATGAAGAAAGACAACATCCAGTTGCAGCATCCTGAACTCCTTGACAGCAAGAAACAGATATCAAATGTGTGTGTGTGCAGAAATGAAAAAGAAGGTTTTGGGAGCTTAGAAGAAGCCCAGAATGAAGAGAATTTGGAAACTCTAGAGATGTTACAGACTCTTTTCTTTAAATGTAATACAAAACAAGAGAAAGTAATACAGGAAGAGAGAGAAAGAGAGAGAGAGGAAGAAAGAAAGAAAGAAAGAAAGAAAGAAAGAAAGAAAGAAAGAAAGAAAGAAAGAGAGAGAGAGAGAAAGGAAGGAGGAACACTTAGAATTAAGGATACTTGAATATAGGCATCTGAGGGCATTTTGCTGCAGTCACCTTTCTGCATCTTCCAGACAAATCTATGTCTCTTTCCACATTATCACAGACATATCCAGACACACTGAGTGATCATTTATGGACAACTAGAAAACAGCACTACAATGTAACAGGAAACCTTGGTTAGGTAACTCAAAAAACCCTGTCAAGAGAATGAGAATTGCCAAAGAGTGGATTCTGTGAAGTATATTTTCTGTCCCTTACAAGATTACTATATTTAACTTAAATAGGAGTATTTCAGTTTCTTTACCACATTTGAAAATTTCTGGTAGAGTCTGGGGTGGGGGTAACAATGATTATGCAAATAGAGTCTCAAGCCTTGGATCCACTGTCCCAGGTTTAATCTCCAAAAGCAACACCACTTGAATCTGAAAAGAACACCGGTCAAAATCATAAAATGGGGAAGAGGAGATAACATAATGGTTATGCAAAGAGAATCTCCTGCCTGAGGATCCAAAGTCCCAGATTCACTACCCTGTACCACCATAAGCCACTATTGAGCAGTGCTCTAGTGAAAAAGAAAAAAAGGAAAGAGATAAATAAATCATAAAATGTGGGCCAATTGGTGGTGCCTCGGGATTAAAGAGTACCTAGTAGATAAAGACCTCAGGCTTGGAATGTCAACTTTTCAGCTTCATTACTTGGCTGAGACCCTTCCTAGCTCAGAGGACCCCTTAGCTTCCTTTTGAGTGGCACACTTCTTAACAATACCTCAAGACCTAGCTATACACCCGGGCCCATGAGATAGGGCATAAATATGTACATCTATCCGTGAGTTAAGGGAAAAGATATATCTGAAAGGAAAAGCCCATAGTAGTCTGCAATGAGTCAATAAGTGAAGCAAGCAAGTAGAAAGAACAAAAAAGACACCTTAAAGTTTCTAATGAAATAGTTTCTACTTAGACTCCTCATCTACCTTATATTCCATTTCCCACAATCACTGTAAAGCTTACTGTCTCTCACAAAGTAAGGTTTACAAAAACGAAACAGGGCCAAGACTGGCATGCAATGACGCTTTAGTCACAGCCAGGTCACCCCATCTCCGTGGGCCCTGGTCAGCGTTCCCACACAGGCATGATGGACCTAGACCTCAAACATATCACTCTCACCACTGTCACTGGTCATCTCCACCAGAAACAACATAATGGAATGGAACCCTTTGTGGGCCCTTGAAAGACCTTGCCCTCAATGTGGATCAATAATGGTAGGCACTCTTTCATTCTTTGAAGGGATTTTGGACAACATACTCTACTTACTACCAAAGGAGGATGGGCCTGGAAATTAGTGCAGGCTGGAATGTTTCTTGTGATGATCACAGAATGTGAGCTCAGACCTACAGGGATGCAGAGGTTACACAGGTTCCTGTGCCAAATACAGGCCCCAGATCAAACCGATGGAGTTTATGGCTAACAATACTTATATACTTTTTCCATGTGTAGGGCCTGCTATCTTCCCTGATGCAGCTTTTTGGTCCTTTTCCCAAGTGTGACACCATCTCCCCAGACAATAACTTAGGTCACCTGCATGTTAAATGTCAAGTTCAGTCAGGAACCAGTAGGGTCAGGGGCCGATTGGAATATACCTAGAATAGACCTACTAGCATTTTCCAAAATGGAGACCCTAAATCTTCATCTGAAATATTCTTGTCTTTATGTTAATTGTCAGTCACCAATTTTTCTGCCTTATATCTTACTTCTTTCTCAGGCTCCAGACAATATCATGATGTCAACTGGACTTCCCTGGGTAGAGGACCTCACCAATGTATCCAGCTTCCCCAGATCCCCACTCCACTAGGGAAATAGAGACAGGCTGTGAGTATGGATAGACTATCAATGACCATGTTCAGTGTGGAAGCAGTTACAGAAGCCAGACATCCTATCTTCTGCACCCTGTAATGATCCTGGGTCCATACTCCCAGAGGGATAAAGAATAGGAGAGTTATCAAAGGAGGGGGTTGGATACGAATTTCTGGTGATGGGACCTATGTGGAATTGTATCCCTCTTATCCAACGGTCTTGTCAATACTTCCCATTAATAAGTAAAAAAAAAAGTAGAAGAAATATTAGAGAGAGTCAGAAGATGAACTTAAGGTCTTGGTGCATAGTGGACAACTCTAAGCTATCTTTTGGATGAAATATATTTTCCAATCTCATCCTAGGTAATTAAAAATTACTTGAGAATGGTATATTAACACATTCGCTCTAATGATAGAAGGCTGTTCTGGTGTCTTTTCAGATCTTTCTGCTTGCTTGCTTCATTTATTGACTCACTGCAGACTACTGTGCACTTTTGCTTTCAGGTCTATATTTTGCCCTAGTTTAGGGATACATGTGTACATATGCCCTATCTCATGGGACCTGGTGTACATTTAGGTTCTGGGGTTTTGTTAGGAACTGAAACACCCAAAATGGAATTAGAGACTCTTATGAGAAAGGAAAGGTCACACTCAAGTAATGAGGCTGAAATGTTGACATTCCACACCTGACGTCTCTACTCTTTAGTCACTCTCAGGCCACTTCATCATCTGGAGCCCTAGTCAGGGAGTCCTGAGATTCCCACATAGACATGGTGAGCCTAGACCTTGAATATATCTCTTTCCCTAGAGTCACTTGTCATCTCCATCAGGAAGAAAGCAGTAGACCCATTTGTGGGCAACTATAGGACCTTTCCCTCAATGTGGTACAGAATGTTCCATCCTCTGAAAAGAGGCTGGATAACAAACTCTATCTACCACCAGAGGAAGATGGGTCCTGAAATCATGGCAGCTTGGAATGTTCCTTCTCATGACCACAGAATGTGAGCTCAGACCTAAAGGGATGCAGAGGTTACATATGCTCCTAAGCTGAATATGGGCCCCAGATCAAATCACTGCGGTCTACAGTCAACAATATTTATACACCTTTGCCGTATATGGGAGCTACTTTCTTCTCTGATGATTCTTTATAGGCCTTGTTCCAGCCTTGAAATCATCTCCCCAGACAATGACATGAGTCAACATGCATATCACATGTCAGGCTCAGGCAAAAACTAATGCAGTCATGGGCCATTTGGAATATACCTAATATAGATCTACTAGCTATTTCCAAAACTGAGGCCCTCAAATCTTCATCTGCACTATTCCAGCTGTAAGGTTCATAGTCAACAAGTTGTATGCCTGTATATGTTAACTCTTTTTTCAGTCACCAGGTTCCAGATGCTAACATGATGCTAACCAGACTTCCCGGGACAGACAACCCCAACAATGTTTCCTGGTGCTCTGCTTCCACAGAGTCCTGCCTCACTAGGGAAAGATAGAGACAGGCTAGGAGTATGCATCGACCTGTCAACACCCATGTGCAATCAGGAAGCAATTACAGAAGCCAGACCTTCCACCTTCTGCACCCCATAATGACCCTGGGTCTATACTCCATGGGGTTAAAGAATAGGAAAGCTATAAGGGGAGAGGGAGAGATAAGGAGCTCTGGTGGTGGGAATTGTACCCCTCTTATCTTATGGTCTTGTCAATGTTTCCATTTTATAAATAAATACATTAAAAAGAAAAGAAAAAGGAAAGATTGGGTTCTCTTTATTGACCTAATTTGAAATTTTCTAATTGGCACTGGCATAGGGTTACATAATGATTAGGTAAAACAGTAGGCTTAACTATCACAGGTTTAACCTGCAGAACCACCATAGGTTCAATCTAAAAACTACTCTAGTTAAAAATCATTTAAAAATTTTGAACATCAAAATTTCACATATTTAAATTTATTAACCCTGGTCCTGATGCACCCAAGGAAGAGCATATGTTACAGTAGAGTGGACGCAAGTTCATGCCCCAGCTCTCCAAGTACAGGATGTCTCTCTGTCTGTTTCTTCCACTATATTTTATCCTCTTCCTCCATCCTGTCAAATAAAAAAAAAGTTTTGAGGTAGATAGCATAATGATTATGTAAAGAATCTTTCATGAAGAATAATGATTAACTGAAGAATCTTTCAAGAAACCTCCTCCTGTAGGTGAGAAACAGGGGCTTGAGCCCAGGTACTTACACATGGTAAACTGTGTACTTTATGTGAAGTGGACCACCTGACCCTTTTAATGTAACAGCTTAAAATATATAAAGATTGGATACATTGGATTTCCTTGTCCCCTGGGGGTTGGGGGGGGGTAGTCCTCACAGACTTTCAGACTGGCAGGTAGATCCAGAAGACCAGGGTGGAGGTCACTGTAGTGGGATCATGACAGACCCATACTCAAGTCACCACACTTACTAGAGCACTGCACATATTAGTCCTGAACCACAGCCACACCGTCTCTGAGCTATGAGCATCTCCTTCACTCAGGAGCATCCAGAAACATCCAGAGTGGACAACTCTTTCATCAACGTAACAGTGTTCCTCCAATACTGTCCAATTGCCCACCTAACTGCAAATAATCACCCCCAGGGATTTCATAGAATGTTATGGAATAAATTATTGACTCATTTAACTTGGAGAGACAGGGAATCCTAACTAAACTAATGACCACACTCTTCACCCAGGCCTTCCTAGTGGCAAGGCAGTATTTAGCATAATACTTAATTAAAAGTCACAAAGATTGATTACAGAGGATTTCATAAACAAAACAAAAGTGAGAGCATTCTCTAATTTTCAGTAGAAACAACAAAATCCAGAACTCACCAGATATTCTTTCAAGGAACTAAAATGGTTTAACTGCAAATGTATGTCATCAAAAACAACGAAACTTAAAACAACAGCAACAAAAGCAAACGCAATTACATAGTTCAAACAACAAAATCAATTAGAATATAGATGCCATAAGTAGATCCAAGGTGATGCAAACATTGAGATATAAATCTGTTTCAGAATTTTATTTAAAGAACAACCATATCCTGTAAAAATTAGCAGTATCTTGAAATTTTCAAATTCATAAAAATAGGAATGATTCAAAATTAGTAGAAACTAGTGTGGAACCAAGGTTAAAGAGTTCTATGATTTTAATATTCTTAAATAATGCTTAATTATAATTATAAGACTATCAACTAGTTCGAAGAACAGAACATAAATACCAAGAAGGTAATAAACAAAAAAGGAAGAAGAAATTATAAACTAAGTGCAGTAATGATAAAAAATAAGTTGAAGACTCTTAAGGAAAATTGATGAAGTGCAAAATACATTCTGTGACACTTCTACATCGGTGAAATAGGAGGTGAAAAGTGTTAGACAGGATGTGAATAAAAAGGAACTGTGGTGCCCTCTTGGTGAGACTAGGACCTGAAGCAACCACTAGAGAACAGTCAGGAGAATCCTTACTCACATAAACATGAAAAGGCTAATGACCTAACGCCAGGCAGTGCTGCATCTTGTTAAGTGCTCACATTACCATAGGTAAGGAAACAGGTTTGAGCCTCTGCTCCCAACCTGCTGGGGAGACACTTCATGAGTTTTGAAGCAGAACTGCAGGAATCATTCTCGCTTCCCTGTCTCCTCTTGCCCCTCAATTTCTCTTTGTCCTATCCAATATGAAGTAAAAAGAAAGGAATGAAGGAAGAAGAGAAAAGAAAGAGAGAGAAAGAAAGAAATGGAATGGTTCCCAGGAGCGGTCAATTTGTAGCAGCAGCACCCAGAGCCTCAAGGACCCAAACTTGGGACTGAACAATAGCACTGGCAAGCACACATCCAAAGAATATCCGAAGGGACAGGTGCACCCCATGTGCGGAGCTGCACTGTGCACACTCACAAGGAGTGGAACCCGCTGACATGCCCTCTGGTGGATGACTGAACAGAGAAGCTCTGGGCATGGACTACACAGAATGCTACTCTGCAGCTGAAGGGCTGATGTACCTCTTGGAACAAAATGGGTGGAACTGAGGTAATAACACTCAGCGAATGGTTTCACTTCAGGCGTGTTTGGCATCCGGACAACTGGAGCACATGAACTAGCATAAATGAGTCAAGGAAGAAAGAGCAAATTGTTTTCAAAACTCTGAGAACCATGGCGTCTGCCTGAGGGTGGCTGCTGTGGACTGTGGTTGGTGGGCGACGTGGAGCTGTAATCCGCCATCTTCTCCTCCTGTAAACCATCATGGACCTGCTAATAAGATGTGGAGAAGGAAACACAAAGAAGAGCTGTGAGAGCTGCGGAGCTGCGGGCAGCGGCGGGGCCTGCACAATGCAGGTGCAGTGAGGTGAGGAGCTTGTGAGCAGCTGCGTCCCCAGAAGGGCCTCGGGGCCCAGGCAGCACCCTGCCAGTGGGGCGGGTAACAAGACATGTTGCAGAAGCTGAGTTCAGTGAGGACCTGGGAGGGACATGGCGTCTGGGCAGAGCCCGGGTCCTTGTCACGTGACACAGACCCCACCAAAGCCCAAGGCAGCAGGGGTGCCCCTGATCCCCACACAGGCCCCAGCATCAGGGGCCAACTCACTTTTCCTGAAGGTCCGGGTGTGCTTCAGTGTCCTCACAGCAGCCTCTACCTGTCCTGCACGAGGTCGTCACCCCGGGGTCCTCGAATACCCTGGGATTCTCGCCATCACATGGGGTCCTTGTCACTCCGTGGTCTGCAGGGACTGTCCCGGATCATAGGTGGTCTAGGGAACACCTCGGTGCCCCTGTCCGGGGCATAACTAGAAGTTCCAGCAGGTCGGGTCCACCTTCTATGAGAACCCAGCCCTGGAGGGAGGCCAGGGGTCCTTAGGGGGTGACTCGGGGGCCCTGAGGGGGATGTGGGGTCTTCTGATGGTAAGTGGGGGACAATGAGAGGGTGAAATGGGTGGTTCTGAGGAGGAGACATTTCAGTTCTCAGGGACACATGAGGGGTCCTGGGTGGGAGATATGTTGGGATCCTGAGGGGGCTGGGGTACTGAGAAGGAGACCAGTGGGGTTCTGAGGGGAGGCATGGGAGTCCTGAGGGAACTACTGGGGAGTACTTAAGGGAGACATGAAGGTGTTCTGAAAGTGAATGGGAGCTCTGTTGATGAGGCATAGGGCTCTTAATGGTTATAGGGGGTCTTCAAGGGGACTAAGGGAGCTAAGGGGCAGACATGGAGTCCTCAGAGGGAGGCAAAGGGAGATCCTGAAGGAAAGTGTTGGGGTTCTGAGGAGCAAGAACTTATGGGGTACGGGGGATGGAGGTAGGAGCATCAGGAGACCCTAAGTGGGCACCTTGAAGTCCTCAGGGGATGGGCACAAAAATACCATGAGGTGGTTAGAGAGTCCTAAAGAGGCACATGGGGGACTGAGCAGAGAGAGCATGAGGGTACTGTGCTGCGTGAGGAGTAAGGAGTTCTGAGGAGACATAGAGGGTACTGAGGAGTGCTCTTCAGGGTCCTGAGGAGATAGGTGGCCCTAGAATGTAACAGTGGGTCCTGTGAGAGGTGGTGTGGAGAGGGAGTCTTTCATGGGGCCATTGGAGACTACAGAAAGGGCACCTCAGGCTTGAGGGAGGCATCATGGATGATTCCTGAGTTAGGAGAATATGACAGGAAACCATAGAGTTCTTCTGGGGGAAGGGAAATACAGGGTCCTACAGAAAACTGTGTGTGGGAGCACCACTCGTTCCAGATAAGAAAGTCCCAGGAGGCCCTGAAGCAGGGCATCTATACAGAATAAACAAACAAACAAACAAACAAAAACAGATGACCCAAAATTCACTCTCCCCACCATGAGCCACATCAAGTCTACCATTGGGTAGTGCCAGGGATGAAAACTGGGGACTCACTGTGTAAGTCCTCTACTCTACTGCTGCACTCTCCCTGCCCTTATCCCAGTGAATAAGGCAGGTATCTTCTAGAAATGACACTGGGACAGCACACTGTAACATGCAGACCATGGCAGAAAGAGGATGCTGTAAGAGTGTGCTCATCTAACGAAGGTTTGGGGATGCAGCTGGGTGACTCATGAGGTGAAATCTATTGGATTACTTTGCCTAGAACAGAAATTAGATTTCTTCACAAGTTGGAGAGACTTGTAGATACAGAATATCTGAATAGAACTTTGAGGTCTCTGAAAAGTGAAGTCAGAGCTGACAGAATCATGCAGTTTTGTTGGTTTTTCAGGAAGCAATAAATCAGGGAAAATTCTTGGGCATCTTGAACATACATTTAAATCTTCAGTTTAGAAGAGTATATTCATGTATTCAGATGCTATTCACATTAGCATATTGAACTCACCAAGTCACAAGTAAATGCAAATGTGTGAGTTGTGGACAGAAAGGGGCTACCTGTTATTCCAGAGGATAAAAGCCTGTATCTTCTTGGGAGTGACTGGTAACACTCCTACAGTTTACTAGTTGGTGCCACCTCCAGTTTGAGATTTATCAACAAAAATACTGTTGAAGGGAGAAGAGGATCCCCTAAGTTTCACCATGTGGATCTGTTGATCTCCATGGCCACTGTCCCTTGGAGGCTGGAAGAAGCCAGGATCCCCTGTGCTGACAGCAGGAGGAGGGAAGGGACACGGAAACGAAGCAGAAGATATACCCTCCCAGTGGTCTGGAAGTGGGGCTGTATAGTAGAAGGGTTCCACATAGTTCTGATGAACTGGGAGACACACTGAATAACTGCTTCAGAACCCACAGAGTACAAAGAAGACTTTTTTGAAACTCTCAGGGCCAAGGTGTGCTGCCTGCCCTGACTCTAGCTACTATCAGAGTAGCTGAACTGGGCATGGGGATTTGGACCCTCAGGGCATGGGAGTCTCTTTGCATAACCACCATGCTATCTCTCCCCCACCCTGTTTTATCTCTCGGTCAGCTGTGGGCTAATAAACTAAAAACCCTACTTAGAGTTAAGAAACCCTCAGCCTCACATAGCCTACAGGGAAGAAAAGGAACTTAAGAGGAATTAACTTCCCACTGTGCTTCAATGAAAGGCTTGAGATAACATTGAAACAAATGTTAATTTCCACAATTGTGAAGTGATTAAGTACCTTACTTCACACAAGTCAGCCCAATCAGGAGTGGATTGGAAAGCACTGACAGAGAGCCCTCACAATACATTATATGCAATGTTTAAACCAAGAACAGTGATTGGAGAAATGAACCAGAACAAAAGCCCAGCTAAATGTCTCCCAAAGGTAGAAAGACAAGTGAAAGAGGACCACATCCAAACACTCATTGAGGAATTATTCACAGAAGTGAGTAAAGCATTGCAAATAAAGTCATTATAAATGGGTAAAGACAAGATGAGACTATGAAAGCAAACACTAACTATCTCGAGGTAATTAGAGAGATGAAATCTGAAATAGCTGAGCTAAGGGCACAACTGGCTAACAAAGCTAATGCAGTATTAGAAGAGTGTAACAATATAGAGAACACAGAGACGAGAAGTAGCCAGATCTAGGTTGAATGTGAGAAAACTAAGAAAGCAGTGTAAAACATGTCAAATAGACATTAAAAGGTATTGAAAACAAAAACAGACACATATGAGATGGCTTCAAAGGCAATAATATATGCAGCATTGGAATACCACACTCCCTTAGCAGGCAGAGCTGGGCTCTGTGCCTGCCCATTGCTTCCTCTGCTTCCAACAAATACTGGAAGCTCTTTGGGTTTCCTGGGTCCTCCTTCTGCCTCAACCAGGTGCCCCCTGTAGTATCCTCAGGGCCCTGCTTCTGGCCTGGCTCAAAGAGACTTGGCTCATGGGGCCACCAGGGGAGAGAGCAAGTGGACACTGAGAAGGGACATGGGTGATGTCTGACTGATGTTTCCTGCCACTCTTCTGTCTTCCTCAGTTCCTCCATGGGCATTTGGACTCCAGCAACATCCTCCTTGCATCAGCACATCTTTTTATTTATTTAAGAATGTATTAATTAACAAAACCATAGGGTAGGAGGGGTACAATTCCACACAATTCCCACCACCCATTCTCCATATCCCACCCCCTCCCCTCATAGCTTTCCCATACTCTATCCCTCTGGAAGCATGGACCCAGGGTCATTGTGGGTTGCAGAAAGTAGAAGATCTGGCTTCTGTAATTGCTTCCCCACTGAACATGGGCATTGACTGGTCGGTCCATACTCCCAATCTGCCTCTCTCTTTCCCTAGTAGGGTGGGTCTCTGGGGCAGCAGAGCTCTAGGACACATTGGTGGGGTCTTCAGTCCAGGGAAGCCTGGCCAGCATACTGATGACATCTGGAACCTGGTGACTGAAAAGAGAGTTAACATACGAAGCCAAACAAGTTGTTGAGCAATCATGGACCCAAAGCTTGGAATAGTGGAGAGGAAGTGTTAGGGGTATACTCACTGCAAAATCTAGTGTACTTCTGCTTTCAGGTATATATTTTGCAGTAGTTTACGGATACATGTGAACATATACTCTCTCTCACAGAAACTGGTGTATATCTAGGTTTCAGGACTGTGTTAGAAACTTAACCACCTGAGATGGAATTAGAGTATACTATGAAAGGAAAGGTCTCACCTGAGTAATGAAGCTGAAGGGTTGTCATTCCATATGTGTAGTCTCTGGACACAGTCTGAAGTGAAGCATGTTGAGGTGGCAATCGTTGTGTTGCTTAGGTTGTGATCGGCAGATGCAATATTATTTGATATGGATTGGGAGAGGCATATGGAAAGTGGGCCCTATCCAATGATTCCAGGACTGGGGGAAGTAGAGGCTCTATAGTGGAGATGTGAGGTTCCTGCTGTCTTAGGGTTCAAAAAGACAATCGATAGTTAATGTTATCATCACACTATTTGGTAATTGGGTTAACTTTGAAAGTCCTTTTGTTAGGGTTTGCTGTACAGTACCCAGTAGCTTGTATATAGCTGTGTTATTGTTTGCTTCTGATCTACTTGTTCTAGGCTTTTAAGAGAGTCTGCATATCAATTACACTGCATATATTGAGAAAAGATTCAGTTTGGGTTTTGAAAAACTTCGAGACATACAATTAATTTTCCCCCTCTCGTATTAATTAACTAGTGATGTATATGACTACATTTTACTAGGAGTGTACATAAACACCATTCCCACCACCAAAAGACTGTGACCCATCCCTCTCACACACTCCAACCCCCCACTGTCCAAGGAAGCTGCAAGTCTACGCCTCACTTCAGGGTTATTACTTTGGTGCCCTACTTATATTTTGCTCAGGTCCTGCTTTTAGTTTCCCTTTCAGGTCTTCTTCCTCAACTTCTGTTGATGAGTGTGATCATCCCATACACATCTTTATCTTTCTGACTAGCTCACTTAACATAATACCTTCTAGCTCCATCCAAGATGGGTCAGAGAAGGTGGGTTCATTGTTCTTGAGAGCTAATAGTATTCCAGTGTTTAAATACCACAGCTTTCTCAGCCACTCATCTGTTGTTGATTTTCTTGGATCTGTGACATTTTCTGCCACTACTGTCATTCTAGACTGCTATGGCCCCTCCGGGCCCAGCCCCATGTGATCAAATAAAATGTCAATGAAACCAATTGAGCTCTGTGTGCTTCTTCTGCTTGCCTGTTGCATGAGTGGGGCCCTAACGTTTCGATGGTCAACAGTTGGGAGGCACAGCTTCTCTGGGACCGGGGATCTCTCCTCACCATGCTCCCCACCAGGGCTGTCACATGGAGACATCTTCTCTGGAGGGGTAATCTGGAACCTGCAGAGAAAATTTATTCATGAAGCAGGTACGCAGATGTTTCCTATTGACTTTCGTTGTCCCCCTCTCTGCCCTGAAATTCTCTCTGTCCTAGCATTGTATGTGAAAAGGAGAAAATGTCCACAGAGAGTTGTGGATTTATAGAGCAGGCACAGCCCTGGTGGTAATCCTGGTGTCAAATAAATAATAAAAACAACCTACACCCAGTCTCTTCATAGGAACAATTCCAGAACCAATGTAATAGTTTTTATTGTTGAGCCATGTCTATTTCAAATGGGTGGAGAGAAAAAAGGGAGATGGAGCCAGAGAGAGAGAGAGACAGATAAAGGAGACACTTACAGACATGCATCACTGGTTCTGAAGCTTTAACTTGTAGATGGGAATCAGAGGCTTGAACCCAGATATTTACACATCAGGGCCCAGAAGCGTTTTAGCATTAGCTGTTTCTGGATCTGGAGAACCAAAAATCAAACCTGTTTCCAGTAACTCCGAGAAAGCTAGCGTGACTCTAGTTAAGTTTCCTGCACTTACATTTCAAGTAGAAATGATGAAGGTAAGAATAAACTTTTACTGTAAAGGAAGATTCTGTAATCCTAGCTTCTGCCTCCCTAAAAAGATACACAGCTGTGTGCCCAGTTTGCATCTCATGTGAGGCTTAGCTTTGCCCAAAACTGCTATGCAGGAAATATAACAGTTACTAAGGAAAACAAACCATGAGCAGTGGGTTCAAGGCCTATCGCTTAAACTGCAGGCTTTGCTACTGTAATGACACTTTACTTTCAGGCCTGCACCCCATATTAAATCGTGTACTGTCCCTTTGTTTGGCGCCAGAGCTATCACAAGTCTCTGAGCTCCTGAACAGCACATATATAAAGGATTTTTTCCAGCTTCCACACACCTCGGCTACAGACAACCTGATGATTAATAGACTTCCTTGATATATGTGCATAAATGGGTGTGCCATCACCCAGAACCTTCTCTTTTCTTTCTTACTCACTCTCCATAAATAAATATATACAGACATTTTTTTAAAAGAAGAAATATTAAAGAGGGGACGGGGATGAAATTATCATGGCCTGGTACATACTAGACAAATTGAAGTTATCTTGTGTACCAATATCAGTATCAATATCATTAAATATTCAACCAAGTTAATTAAAAAATTACTTTAGAAAGATACATTAGCACCTTTCCCTAAGGAAAGAAGGATGTTCTGACAGAGCACACTGAAGACAAGTCTGAAGCCACCAAATTCTAATCAGAATTTCAGAAGGCCCAAGTTATCACAGAAATAAATAGCAATAATAAAATTATTAAACAGAAATAAAATCTTGTCAAATTTTCTTTGCTCTTTAGGTTTCAGTTCTTTATGTCACCAGCAATACACCTGCCAGAGCAATGCTCTCATTCGTTTTCTCTCCACTCATTAAAAAAAGCTTTATTTTTCACTAGAGAAGTTATGGTGCATTTTTGCATAAAACACAAAAATACGTCCTTACATTTCTGATAAGTTAATATACATGAATGGGGAAGATAGCATAATGGTTATGCGAAATACTTTCATGCCTGAGGTTACAAAGTCCCACATTCAATCCTCCACACAGCTATAAACCAGAGATGAACAGTGAGTGCTCCCGTCTCTCTCTGTCTGATACAATTAAAACAAAGAAAATAGATTTATTTATTTGTCATTTATTTAAAGAAATAAAAGATAAAAGCTGTGTTCCCCTACCCCTCACCCATCTTAATCTCTTCTGTCAACTTAAGTCTTTCAGACAGGCTACCATCCCATCTCCACACACGGGGACCAACTCATTATCCTTCCAATGCCTGGACTCTTCCCGAAACCTGCCTATCAAACTATCTTCACAGGTCACACATAGCCCAAAGAATTTCCTGTCCATTTGACTCTAACATGTGGTGGAGTATGTTACCCTTTTGAAGCAATATTGCCATCGGAAAATTGCATTTCTCATCCTAATTCCCAGAGAGAGGCCCTTCCAATTAGTAGTAAAGTTAACCATAAAATTAGAGTATTTTATTTGTTCCAACTCTACGATCTGGATTGGTGGAATTGAGAGACTCCTGAAAATTCAGATCCCATACAGTTGATTTCAGATAATCACAGATAGGATCTTCAGGGTGGGTCTTAGGGAATCTCACCCTAGGCCTTTATAAGTTCTGACTTGGGTCTCACATACTGCTAGAAGCAGACAGGAGCAGACACATCTCTGCACTCTGTGACTTCCAGGCCTCCTGCCCATATCAGAGCAGAGGCAGTGTGGAATATCTGCACATTTGGACCAGGCCTCATCCCTACACTCCAGAGCCTCCAGAACTCCAGACCTTCAGCAGAGCAGAGAAAGTTACTACTCTCTGTTGATGTAGGAGCAGACCCTGTAAGAACAATAAGAATGAAGGTGGGTTAGCAGGAACCTTCCGTATTTGCTTGTGGGAAGATTTTTTTTTCTTCATTAAAAAATGTGTATTGGGTAGGTAGCATAGGATTAGGAAACAGTCACTCTAACCTGATTTTGCAAAGTACAATGATCAATCCCACAAAGCTGAGTAAAATTCCGGCAAAAAAATAGAAAGAAAAGAGAAAAGTTACTGGGGAAAGTGTCTGATGCTCTGGGGGGTGTTTAATGTATAAAGGGTTGGACCCTCAAGCATTAGGCCCTGATTTTTAGTCCCTGCAACTCAAAGTCCTATCATGTTTTGTTCTCTTTCCTTCTATTTGTCATTAATAAATAAACATTTCTTATTTAAGCTAGAGTCATATCTCTTTGTATAGCATAGCGCTTGAAAAATAACTAGTACTAGAATATCTCCCCATTCTTTGTCTCTCTCTCACTCTTCATCTCACCAAATGAGGAAAAGTATAGCCTGGGATATTAAAAATGTTCTTGGAAAGGGGATCAGTGAGTTAATTGCACATGGCGTGAAGTGCAAAGACCCGCTCACGATACTGGTTTGAGCCCTTGATGCCCCCCAGCAGTGGGTGTCACTTAATAAGTGGTAAAGCACATGCTTATCTTTCTGTCCCCTGTCATTTTCTCTCTGTCCTATCAATAACAACAGGGATAATAACAATAAACAATGAAGGCAACAAGAGGGAAAAAATAGCCTCCAAGGCCAGTGTTTTCATAGTGTAGGAACTGAGCCCCAGAAATCACGCTAGAGAATAAGAAAAAAATAGTCTAGGCACCAAAAAAAAAAAAAAAAAAACGGTAACCAAATAATCGTTGAAGGGATTAGCTTCATTGGCAGACATACAGGCTTGGAAATCCTGAGGCTCCCAATTCGATCCCCAGCACTGCATGTTCCAATGTAATATACTTTTTATATAAAAAAAGAAAAAAAAGAAAATGTGTGGCCTGGGGCAGAGAGCTGGCTCACTGAGTAGGGCATTCTCACAGCTTAGGTTCAAGTCAGGGCATCACAGGGGGGTGTCATGGAAATGGAAGAAGCCCCAGTGCTCCTCTACCCTGGAGTTACCTGCAAAAGAGAAAGTCTTGAGAATTGTGTCATTACTTCTGTAGGAGACCTTGGCCTTGGGGATGACAAAGAAAAATAACATGACCTGAAGCCTATCCAGAGCCATTTACAGCATCAAAGTCTCAGTAGGAAGACCCAAGACTGCTTTGGAACCCCTCGCCTCACTTGTTTGCTCTTAATGAGCAGTAGTCTGAGCTGCTGTGAAGCCTTCTATACTTTCTTTCATTCTTTCCTATTTATTTATTTATTTTTACCAGAGTGTTGCTCAGCTTTGGCTTATGGTGCTGTTGGCCAGGGAGGGGTTGAATATGGGACTTAGAGCCTCAAGCAGGAGTCTCTTTGCATAACCACTGCACTCTCTCCCTCACCCTTGAATACTGGTTCAGTACTCCTTAGCCCAGAGCAGAAAGGGTTAGTTAACAGAATGGAGCATTCTGTTTTCGCAAGGCTCCCTGGAGGAGTTTCAGCAATGTTCTTTTAAATTAATTCATTATATTCTGTCATATGATATCATATCATATCATATCATATTAATTATGAGAAAGATAGGAGAGAAAGAACTAAACATCACTTTGGTAAGTGTGCTGATAGATATCAATTCAGGATCTCATACTTGACAATCCAATGCTTTATAAACTAGACCAAATCCTGAACTAGACCACTAGACTTCTTATTTTCTACACATAGACTGAAATGGAGTAAGTTGGGGCCAGCAAAACAGCTTACTGACAGTCCACTGCTTTTCCATATCTGTTTCCAGGTACAAGACCTTCCTTTACCACACTGAAAGAAATTTTGCTCTTGTTCATTCAGTCTGAAATAGGCCAACCTGAGTAGAAAAATCTTTCAGAGAGCATCAACCA